>NC_059487.1:5249041-5885291 GCF_018139145.2 Gymnogyps californianus | reverse complement strand
TGCATCATGCTGCAAGCGTCTCGTCTCCACTTCGGGACACCACAGCGTGCTAACTATGGCCTACAGTCACCTCTCGCTGCATGGAGCACCAGCGGGTTAGTAAGTAGTAAGATAGAGCTATTGTTACAAACTGCATACCTAAAATCCACGCAATGGAGAGAGCCCTGGAGCAAGTGAGGCGCTTATCAAAGACAGAAGCACGCAGGGAATTCCTAGGGCGAAGGGCAGCCTCTGCAAGGACTGCGCACCCAGAGGGAGCAGGGTAAAAACCTCCAGCCCACACATGCTTGCAGCTGCTTGCTCACCTCTCTCATCCTCCCAAACATGCCTGCGTGTGCCGGGGAGAAGGCGGTTTAGGGTTTGGTTTTGCAGCCCTCTTCTTGCCGCAGAGCAGCAGATCAGCCTCTTGAACCCCACTGACTCTACTGACTCAAATACCTTCCCGGCCCCCTCGCAGCATGGAAGGAAATGACTCTTAGCAGGAAGCACAGCAAGCACAAATGCCACCATCCTGACCAAGCAAGTGCCGAAATGCTGCTTCCCCGCACCGGCCTCTGCCTCCGTCCCACCACAGGTCCTCCCTCCAGCACCCCTCTGCCAGTGCAGGACTGGGAGCCACCGTGCACGGGGGAAGGAGAGATGAAGACATCTTGCTATACCTCAGGTCTTGCTGGCGTTTTCTCTTGCTGATTTTGCTTGTGTCAGCTCTGCGAGTTGCTGCAGCTCCTGGGGGTAACCCCAGCTTTGCACGGCGCCAGCCAGGGCCTGCTGCCGCAGGAGCGCACAGCTGAGCGGTGCAAAACCTGCTCCGGGTGGGTTTTGCAGCCTGGGCTGAGCACTGCTCTACTTCAGCTTTGCTACCAGCAGAAAGGCTGCAGGCAAGCTTGCGACCAGCTTGCAGGCCTCCAGGCAATGAAGGCAGAGCTTACAAGCCCCATCTCCCCTTGCCTTCCCCTGGCTCGCACTAACTCCTCTCTCCCACAGCCAGGTGCCATTCTCCCCATCCTCCTGCCTGTCCCCACCACCGCCACAACCAGGCACATTATTCCAGACAATAAGCCAAACTCCAAGCCGTAACTATTTCCACCTCAGCGTGCAAGAGCCTCAAGTCAAACAGAGCCGTCTCCACACACCCCAGCCACCCTTCTGCCGGTAAACAGGAAACCCAGCGCCCGCGGCAGCCTCCCTGCCCTCCCAGGCTTGGGCCACCTTTGTCTTTTCATCCCCCCCCAGCCTGCTTCCACCGCGGTTGCTGCAGCAAGTGCCGTTGGCTGCTGATCCCACGCACTTGGATCTGCTCGCCAGCACCTGCGTTTACTCAGGCAGAGCCCTGCAGCTTTGCAAACCCGCAGGGAGGGTTGTGGGGGGAGCCCGGACCCCCCAGGGCAGGCAGGCAGGCAGGCAGGAGAACCTGGCAACCAGCCTTGAGCAGGGAGTGGAAATTAAAAAGGAGAGGGCAGATGAGTGGAGGCGAGCTGGAAGCACAGCAGAGGTTCTCCACGAGTGCAGTGAACGGAGAACTGCAGAGCGCATGCTGGAAATGACGTCTAACCACCGCTCCACCATGCTCAGCACCAGCAAGCTCCCCAGGTGAGTGGTGGTGCGGGCTCCGTGACAGCGGCACGGGTCTGCACCTTCGGTCCTTGCTGGGAAAAACCTACCAGGGATGCGGCCAAAGACTAGGGGATGAGTGTCTGGTGGGGCCCCAGCACCGTGGGTCATATGCATGCCTGGGCAGAGGAACAAGTGGCAGGCAATCCAGGATGAACACTTCAAAGATAAGTACCCTGTCACCAAGGTGAGCCACATCTCCTCCTCCGCAAGCCGCCCTCTCCCAGAGCATGCTGTGGAAGGCAGCAGTCACTGCAGATGGTAGAAACTGGTCTTCATCCCATGCGGACAGCGGCAAGAGGAGGAAAAACGGTGCCACAGCGATGGCAGAGGTAGAGGGAAGCTCTCTGCTGGAATATAAACTCCCCTGCGGTCTGACAGGGCTGAGATGTCTCACAGCAGGGACCAGCAGCAAGCAGGGACAGATGAGCAGCAGATGAGACGGGAGGCCTGGAGCACGCTGGCCGTCCTCCAGCCCTCCCAGGCGGGCGTGCAGGGAGCAGCCAGGAGAGGCTCTGGGAAGGAGGCAGCAAAGCCCATCCAGCCCGGAGGTGCTCTGAGCTCCTCACACGGCTCCACGTTGCACGCTGAGCCGTGCCATGGCTGTGCAAACAGGTTGTGCCCTTCACAGCCTCCCAAACTTCCCCTCAGCCTACCACCAGCAGAAAGGCCTGGCCCTCCGTTTGCCTCCAGCACTTAAAAAAAAGGACATGGTCACATTTCTGGGCAAAGAGCCTTCCCTTCAGCAGGAGTGGGTTGCATCAGAAAGAAAAAGCCGACCCCAGATCCACCCCCCGCACCATTTAAGAAAAACAAAACAAAACAAAACAAATTACCCTCTGGTTACATGAAAACCAGATCCACCCTTAAAGTCATTTTAAAACCAAAACTTCATCCAAGCCTCGTTTAACTGCTGATGGATAGGGTGTTGCAACGTGTAAGGATAAGGACACCCTGGAACGGGCTCCGAGGGTTGCAAAATCTCCACCTCCAGAGGATTTTTGGAAAGATGTAAGACTGATTAAATAAAAAAAAAAAAAAAGCTGACAAAAAGAGGGTTTAGCCCAGATTACCTTCCAGGATGGAAGCGTGCTTCCAGGGAGCACAACCCTGTGGTCACTCCTAGGCTTCCCATCACTGGAAGGGCCGGTGGGCGGTCAGGCCCCCAGGGAAAGGCTGCCGAGGGAGAAAGAGGAAAAAAAGGCACGACTTGTATGTGCATGTGGGTAAAAATAAGAGAAATCTATTATGCAACAGCATGGAGAATAAAGTAGCACCATCTCCCTCTTAATATTTCAGTGGAAGCCCCTTGAAATGGGATATTCAGGCCAGCACTAGATATTAGGAGCTGCAGGAGTCTGGAGGAGGATTGCAGCCAACCTTCTCGTGCCGGTGTTCACCAGCTGGTTTCTCACCCTGTGAGCAACCCTGCCCAGCCCAGGGCTCTTCCGCACCCGCTCAATGCTTCGGATTTGCTGATTGCAACCCAACACCGCTCAGCAAAAAAAAAAAAACAAAACCAAAAAACAAACGAAAAACCCAACCAAAAATCCCCCATGATTTCAGGGGAACGGTTGAGTGTGTGCTAAGTGCTTTGCTGGATGGGGGCCAGAGCCTTCAGCACCTCGCAGTCTGGAGCCCTGTCGCCTGCCCTTTGCTATTTATCAAGCCCCTTCCGCCTGCAAAGCTCTGGGCGAACCCGGCTTTTGTCCCCGCATGGACCCATCCCCGCGTCCACTGGGGATGCCAGAGGAATCGGGCAGACAGCGACCATCTGAGCTTGAATTTGGCTGCACTGCAAAAATTAAGGTGGCTCTTACAAAATGCACATTGCGCCCATAATGATGCAAAAAGTGGGGTCCTGCACTTTATATCCCCTCTGCAAGAAGCAAAGCAGTAACCCCAATCTATTAGAAACACATTTCAGAGGGAAAAGCCATGCGTCTCTCATTAGTATAGGTTTTCAGAGTGACGATAGCTCAACCTCTCAACCCCACAAGCTTCCCTTAATAGAGGAGACTAAGGCAGACAGGGTAATGTTGAATTAAATGTCTCTGCACAGAGACGCAGCAACGAGGTTACTGCATCCTCCTCCCGGCCTTGCTTGCTGCCGCGCCTGCCATCAGTGTTGCTGTGCATCAGCTATCAGGTTTCCGAAGGACAATCCCATGCCGTTAACAGATGGCTTATCCAGACAGGACAACAAGAAACCAGCTGAGGCCTCTAATTTGACCTTACTAATTTTTCAGAGGGCAGGAGGCTGAGGCATCCGTGGAGGCCAACGTAAACACCAAACCAGCAGTGCCCTGTGCCCCAGTGAATCCCTCATCCTCTATGAACTCAAAATGGCCAAGCTGCCCTTTCAGTGAGGCACCAAAACCCCTGTAAAAAGCTCTCTCACCCCCACTACTGTCCCAGTGAGGGACATAGCCACCCTAGTGCTCAGGGGGCCATTGGGTCCCACTGCTCTTGTTGCTGCAACGTGCAGGTACCTCTCCTGCCTCAGGAGAAGATGCAGGTAAAGCTGTTTTCCCCTCCAGACTCGGCTCAGTTGTGTCTCAGGTTGCTCCAGCAACTTGCTTCATCTCACCTGCCACCTGCATCAGCAAACAGCAATTTTTGCTCTGAGCCACTGCATTTTGCTATGAAGCGACTGTTGCATTAGCTCTACCCCAGAAGCGGCGACATCCACGCAAAGAACACCTTGGGAGGGAAGATGCTGGAAAAAAAATAGCTCAATGGGCTAGACATGGGACAACAGGGAGCTCCCATTGCCCAGGATGACTGGGACTAGCCTGGATCCCGACTCAGATCCTGGCTCACCTCTCAACGATCTCTATCAATCAGCGTGGAGCAGGAGGATTTGGCAGAGAGCTTAAATGCCGCCCTGGGAGCCAGCACCTCTGCCCAGGCACCGTGAGCGTGCACTGGGCAGCCCACGCGGGGCACGCAGGGACATGCCGGCTGCTCTGCGCGGCTGCTCTGCAGGCACCCGTGTTTCCTGCCCATGCCTCTGGCTGCCGCTGCCTCCGCTGCGCCCCTGGGCCACGTGTCCTGCGGCTTCTGAGCTCCAGTTCCTCCCTCCCCTGTACCCCCCAAAATCCTTATCAACTGCAGAGGAAGCTCGAGGAGATGCGCAGGGAGATTAGGAGATGCTGTGCAGCTGCATCGCTCTGCGGGTCGGAGGAGAGGATGCGAGGAGTCGCCCTTCCCTCCTCCATCCCACACACCCACGTTACGCGCTGGAGCAGGGAGGCAAAGGTCCTGCCCAGGCATCACCCTGCTCCTACAGGGCACTGCGGACCTCTCCCCAGGCTGACCCAGACCTTGCTGCTCCACCAGCTTTAGCCTCACGCAGGTGGCCTTCAAGAGCTCACGAACATCCTCCCAATGCTAGAAGCAGAGGTAGCTGTGGGCTGGCAGCTGCCTATTCTGTATCATCAGCACATCTCTCCTGCTTACTGTCAGCTGCAAGAAAATACGAGTTAAAAAACCAAAGCTGATCCCCCAAGTGAGCGAAGCAGGATGCTGCTATCTCACAGCCTCTGCCCACAGCCCAGCACAGACCAGGGACGTAAAGGCTGGCAGTTTCCACTCTGCTGCTCTCAGCCTCCCAGGGGCAACTTCATGCTCAGACCCACCCGGCCCGAGCCACCTCCCTGCCAGCGCTGCCACCGCGTCCATCACCATCGCGTGGCCTCAGCGCAGCTCAGAAGGTGGCGTTGGACGCATCTCTACCTCTGGTGGGCTTCCTACCTTGGGCAAAGCACTCCATCTCCTTCCCCAGCCTCTGCTGCACAGCCCCCTTGGTTGTACCCCTGGAGCTGTGGGGACGGGGAGAGCACGTCACCGGGGGAGCGCATCAGCCCAGAGCACCTGCTACGAACGCCACAGCAGTACGTCCATCCGAAAGCCAGACAAGAAACCACAAGAGCAAATAAAGCAAAGGAGCAGAGGTGGGACACTGATCCCGAGACACGGTCACTTGTTGCAGTCACAGTCCAAGCCCCTGAAGAAGCACCAGGAGCCCCCCGGTCCCGAAATCCTTCCATGTCCCATGAGTAGCCCTGTCCCCAGGCACCTGCAGCCAACACCTCTCCAACAGGGAGAGGGAGGAAGAGAGGCTTGGGAGAAATGGAGGTAGGAGACATCCCCCAATGCATCCTGCTCTAACGCCAGCTAACAGCCAGCAGTTAATTAGCAGGGTTATTACAGGGAACACCTCCAGACCCCCCCACAGGGACCGGCTCTCTGCTCTCCCAGCTGCTCTCTCCCCTCAGGCTGTTCCGCTGCCAGCAGGGCCTTTGGCAGGGGTGTTTGCAGGGCACACAGTGGGGCTTGCTGGATGCAAAAAGCAAGCGTTGGCCCAGTCCCACAGCCAGGCTCTCCTCCCCGAGCAGATTAACTTCTCATACAGGGTGCTATGCTCCCGCTGGCTCTCCCAGTCTCCCCCAAGCTTTGTCCCATGTCAGTGGAAATGGAGCATCTCATGCAAGCTGGTCACTGCGGCTCCCTTCACAGTCCAAGGAGGGATGGACACTTCAGTCCAACCCGACACAAGTGTGCAAGGTAGGTTGGAAGAAACTTCTTAGGAGACACATCTCTTCCACGACTACTGGAGTGAGTACATCTGGCCCATACCTCCTCTCTGTGGTGGCCAGCAGGGAACAGTGTGGGAAGAGCGAAGAACGGGGCGACCCCATTTAGTATCTCCCCCCAAGATATCCTCCCACCATCCAACACTTTGCAGTTTGGGGTCTCTCTTAGAGGTTATCTTATCTATCTACAGCAGGGTGCAGGCACCCAGCTTTAGCACAGCCGCTATGAGGAGGGGTGAACCCCGAGCAGCATGAATAGTCTGCAAAGTATGAAAGCAGAGTCACAGTTCATGGTGCAGAATTCACCCAGCACAGCAGTGGGTCTGGGAAGCATGAACATCCCCCTTCCTGGACACCAGCGATCCCGGGGGAGGGAACGACACATCACCCTGTCCCTACAGCACAGCCCTGCGAGGGCAGCGGTGGGGAGCTCATGGAGGTGGGCAGCTAGATGGCAAACACCAGGTGACAGCCCCAGCAATCCCCCTCCTGGGAGGCTTCGGCGCTCTCTCTTGTCCTCCATGGAAATTTTGTCTGCGTGAAGTTGTGGGGGTTCGTACCAAGATTTCTGGATTCTACCAAATCCCAAGCTGGGCATCCAGGGCTGCTGGTTGTATCCACTCCCACGTGCAAGGCTGGCACCCATGAGAGCCCTGGACTTGTTGCACCTTCACCACACAGAACATGGGAGCACGTTTCCACCCCAAATACAAGCAGAGCTACTCCAGCTAGGGTAAAGCCCCAGTTTTTGCTTGCACAGATGCTGCTCTGAAGAAGTCGGTGTCCCTTTCCCGCATGAAATAAGGCTGGCGGCAGCCAGCAGAGCTACCCTTCAGTCATCAGCCTGGTCTGTTTGAGAGGCACAAGCTTCCACTGACTCAAATGGAAAGGGGAAGCTCCGTATCAGTGCTTCTGGACAGACCGTCTGTCTAGGGATGTCTCCACAAGCCACCCCCAAGGTGACCTTCTTCCTGCGTGGCATCGAGGGCTCCATCCCCCTCAGCCCTGCCTCGGCGAGAAATGTAATGACCTTACAGGAGCACAGTAAAACAGAGGGAGGATGGGGGAAGCTGAAGGTCTGCTCCTCCAGCCTGCCTCTCCCGCTCTCCCTCCCTCCCGGGCGGACGCACAGCGGTAAGGAGATCTGAGAGGTACCGCAGAGGGCAGGGATGGATCGATAGGGGCACCCGACACAGCGCTGCATCTCAGCACGCAAGGGGGTGAGACGCTCAAGGAAGCTGCTCCCTGTGAAGGTGTCTCCCATCAAAGGGCCCAACAGGGAGCACTTCTGTGCAACATCCCCGCATCCATCTCCCTGAGCTTACAGGGTCGCTGATGTCCCCAGACTCTCAGCCAGCTGGGGGACTCCTACCCCCTGCCAGCGCTGCCTGGGAGGGGAAGGGGATGGGACCAAGCAGACTGGCAAAAAACAAGCAGGAAAGAAGGGCAGACATGGCAATCCAGCAGCTCCCGAGTGCACAAGGCAGTCAAAGGCACAGCTCACAGCACGACAGCCGGGAGCTTGACAGGGCCAACAAGGAAGCCCTGGCAGAGGTGGATCTGGGCACCTGGGTGTCCAACAGCAGCAAGCTCTCCTTGGAGCTCTTTGGGGATTTTTGCACCCAACATAGGGGCCTTCTTGACTCTTTCATGCCCGGGGAGTCATGTCCCACCACAAAGCAAATGGAGACAAGAGTGACCACACACTGTCCCCAGGACAGGGCACAAAGGCGAGGAGTGAAAACTGAAGGACAGAAAAGATTTGTCACACTGGCAGCAAACGCCAGTGATGTTCAGATCCCATGACTCAGTTTTCACCCATCCCACCAGACGATGCAATCAAGTTTCCGTGACAGCGATTTAACAGCAAAGATGACTGGTGGCCAGGACATTCAATGGGCAGCAGGGAGATGGCTTATTCCTGTCCCTGCCAGGGCTTGAGCTCTTCAGTGTCAGGGTAAAGCTGGGAAGAGAAGAATAGGATAAAGATCCCATCTGCTGCTGAGCCATTTGAGGTCACCACAACAGCCTGACCTCTTCCCCCACCATGCTCAACTCCAAAGCTGTTTTGAGACAGCAAGGACTGAGTATTCACTAAAGCACAGATGTGATTTCCAGATGTGTGCCCTCCCCCAGATCTCCCTCTGTGCCATTATCTGCAGGAGAGGCCCCAGAGGGCTGTACAGTCTCCACTGATAATGCAGGGAGTAGCTGAGGCACCTCCTCGTGTCACCTCCTCCTCCTCGGACTCTTCATGCGAGTCCCTTCCACCCACCGCACCGTGAACCAGAGAAAGAGGCAGAGTTACCAGAGCGGCTGCTGGTGAAAGCAAACCTGCTCTGTCCCGAAGTGGTTAAAAATGGAAACAATGAATCTCCTCTTTCCTCGTCACCAGTTTTGCTCTATCTGCACTAACCATGATGGGACCACTGATGGTGCTGGCTTTGCCTTCCATCGCCAGGGCAACAGTATGGTTGATAACCAGACAATGGCATCTTCTTACAGCACCATCCAACTGAAGATCTCCAGACACTGAGCAGATACTACCTAAGCCACACACCGCCCTAACAGGAGACATTATCTTTGGTTTACGTGGGAGAAGCAGGAGCTCTTGGTGATGGTCTTCACACCAGGCTCCTCTACCACTTGAGTTTGGTTTTTTTCTTAATGACCTCACCTGGGATTTATTTGATCCCCAGAACTGGAGACCTCCTCCTGCTTGTACACTGACTTGCTCCATGGTTCATACCAAACCTGATGTGCCAATGCTCCAAAATTTCATGCCCTCATCTCTAGGCCTTTTCATAACATGCCCCAGAGCTTGAGCTGCTGGGGATTACAGGGAACATACTCCAACCAGCAGCAAGACCTTGAGAACAGGCTGACACAAGGCATTAAATGACATGAGACACCAAAGCGGGGGGGGAAACCAAAAAAACAATTTCTGCTGCTTTGCTGGGACATAGAGCCAAGTTGTGTCCCAGCAGAGCAAACTCCCTGCTGCCCAGCAAGCCTGGGGAGCCCGGCACCACTCAGGGTCTGCTCTGGGACCCGGCACAGCTTTTTGGTCCTCTGAAGTTGAGGAGGGCTGTGAGCTGGCAAGGATTAGCAGGACAAGGACCGCAGGCTCAAAGGAGAGGGAGGTATCCGAAGTACCCCGGGGATCCTGGCCAGAGGAACCAGAGGTGGATGAGTGATGCCTGCGGGACAGGCGCTGGCAGAGGTACCATAATGTGAGAGCAGGGGTACGAAAGCACAGCAGCTCGGAGAGACGAGGCAGCAGGCTCTCTGCTTCTGCTCTGATGCAGCCCAGGAGCACAATGGCCTTGCCCTTTGCTCGCACCGAGAAGGACCACATCAGACAGCACCCGAACGCTTGGCAAACAAACCGAGCCACCCCCCACCCCACCTCTCTGCCAGCTGGAAAGCAGATTTATGGGGTGCAGATCTACAGGGCAGGGTGCCAAGGGGCTTAAAGTCCTCTTCGACATCCCGTGCTCCTGACACTGCCGAGCCCCTGCCCACAGCCTCCCCCGTTATCTGACCTGGCTTACGAGCTGGGGACCGCACGTGCGGAGACACCCCTGGAAAGCGTGAGGAGGAGGGATGAAGGACGCACCGGCACACGCAGGAGGGATGTCCTTTAATCACCACATCACCCAGCACTTCTGGGAGCAAGTAAACAGGAAAAAGACTCTCAAGCAGCTGCTCTGCCTGGCGTCCCTGCGGGGCACAGCCTGCCACGACAGCCTTCCTTGACGTCCCCTCTCGGTGACAACGATTTCCAACCCTGGCTGGTCTGGTCCTAGTGCGGATAGATGCTCACACGGAGCAGGATGGGGCCCTGCACAGCACAAGCCCGGGAGGAGAGGAGCAAGGCACACCGCAGTGAACAGGGGGAGCTCCAGCAGAGATGGAGAGCAGGACACCGCTGCGTTGGAGCAGCTCACGGTATCAGCAGAGCAGCCACAGCCTCACTGTATGCCGCCGAGAGTGCAGTGGCCCTCCCGCACCCATCCCTCCGGACGCCACGGTCCCGGCAGCGCAGCAGGATGGACCACGGCACAGTGACCGCACATCCAGCTCCTGGGTGATGGGTTTTGAAGTTAAAGGGAAAAGGCAACCTCCGTCCCTGAGGACAATTCACCCCGCAGGTTGCTCCCCAAGGGCCACGGGTGGGAAGGCAGCAGTGATCTGCGGGAAGGCAGCAGTCCTGCACACAGCCCCGTACGGGTAAAGGCTGGGGGTGAGCAGAGAGGCTGAGCTGCAAACACAAGGCAGCACAGCTCTGGGCGTGATGATTTTGTGTGTCAAGGCAGAAAAAAAAAAAAAAGTCACATTCCAAGAAAAAGAAAATAAATGCATTTGTAATGGGTTGGGGAGAAAAAACAACCCATAAGGCACCATCCTGCCCCTTCTGCTGTGGCTGTTAGCCATTTCATCCTCAAGGCCAGTGGACAAAGTCAGCTTAGCAAAGCATCCCATTCACGGAAGCTCACGTGCTGGACCACGACCTTCGCCGGGACAATTTTAGAACGACGATGTGGGTTTGCCTGCCTGGAGGCGGCCAGGCATGCATTGGGGCACCATATTAACAGCACGAGAAGACACGATTGACCAAAACCTCAGAACCACAAGTGTTTGCAAACAGAAGGTAGGCACTGCAGAGGAAAGCAAGGGAGAGGTCTGTTCCAGACTCTGGAAGGCTTCCCACAGCTCTCCAGCCAGCCCAATTCAGGACCCCCAGCTCCAAATCAAGCTGAAGAGCCACCAGACCACACAGGCAGCAGAGATGGAGCTGAAAAGCAGTTGGAAAATCACAGAGACTTTCAAGAGTATGGGCTGCCAGTGTCATAAAGCTCTGCTGACTTCTACAGATTTAGAGTTGCCAGCTTTGGCTAGAGACACCAGCCCTTGGCCTTTTCAATGCTCAGGGTTCTCCACAATCATGTGTCCTCCTGCTGTCTGATATATCAAGGTGTTTGATATATGACGGGGATATATCAAGAGGCAGCAAGGTGCCCAGAGATAAGGAGAGCTGGGACAGGAGGGATGGCAGAAGCAGACAGCTCTGCCTGCAGCTCCAAGTGCTGGGGGATCTTCAGAAAGGCAGAAAATTCTCAGACATGAGGAAATTTCTCATTTGAATCAATGTCAAAAAGCTTTTTCCATGTGAAACAGCTCTTTGTGCAACATGAAAAACCTCAAACCTTAAAGATTAAAACCATTTTGAAGGAAAGCTTTCTCCAGCTCTGCAGAGTCCCTTCAGGAACAGCTGTTGTCACCGTGTCCCCCTCCTGAGGGCTCTCCCTGGTCTGGGGGACACCCTCCCGCCGCTGCCTGATGCAACAGCTCCGGTAGAGAAACCATGCTCGGCGGAACAGATGAGCAGGGACGTCGGAGCGGAGGAAAAGCCATGAGATCACCCACCCCCGTGCACGGCAGGACACAGTCACTGTGCAGAGGATGTGCTAGATATTAAACCAATCTCACACGTGATACTGGCAGGAGAGAGCCAGCAGTAGCAAACACCGCGACCAAGTGAGCTGACAAGCCTCACAGGTACATGTTTGCTGGGACAGTCGCAGGTTTCTGTGAGCATCCCTGGCTGCCAGATACCAAATCATTTTCTCCCTACAGCTGCAGGTATCTATTGAACACACAAACCTTTCTTCTTTTATCCTTCTCTAGACAGGTATCCTTCCAGTTGCTCTATTTCAGCATCATCTTCCACCATCCGCTCTCCAAGCTTGTTTGGGCAAGGCGAAGAAGGGAGGATGTGGGGGGTAACTTTTCAAAAGCATTGTAAGGACTTCAAAATTGAAGCCCCACTGAATTCTACTGCCCTTAAACCTCAGAGCACACTAGAAAAGAAAAAAAAGTCTTCTCCACTGACTTCAGACATTTCCTTTTATTGTATACAAAGGTTCAGCCAATGGTTTAAACTCACAGCTGCATGGGGTTCTTGTGATCGAAGCCCCACACCTCCTCACCACATGCTGCAAGCTCTTCCTGGACTCCTGGCACCCCTCCTTCATCGTGTGCTTTACAGCAGGTCCTACCGAACCTGCAACAGTTCAGGAATGGGGAGACAGCACAAGGGGCTCACTGCAGCCCCAGCCAGGCCACCCGGCTCTGACAAGCACTGTCACACACCTCCGAACCCAAACCACCAGCCTAGCCTTTGGCTGACCCGCCATTAAGCAGAGACTATCGCTGTTGGCCCCTTCATCTAACGAACTATGGCCCAGCAACAGCGTGGTCCTGCTGTACTTCTGCAGCCATGCAGGACTGACAATCACCATGGTTGACGGTGGGCTGATCTGGAAGAAGTCTCACAGCTCCTGCCAGCCAGTTTCATGGCCTGGATAAGATGCTCAGCACAAACCGTTTGCAACGCCGACCCCAGCAGGATCCCACTTCGGCAGAGACAGAGGAGATGGACACACAGTCAAACATGCTCCACTTCCAGCAGCCTCAGAAGTTACCATCCACAGGCTGAGCTGCTGCAGCTGGTCAGACCAGGACACAAGCAGAAGCTTGTGTGATACAGCCAAAACTGTAAGGCAGTCTCAGCTGAGCGCTTGTACTCACAGAGCTCCTGCTCCATCCCAAATGTTGGCAAGTTTTACATCCCGGCCAGACTGCCAAACACGATGCAGCGGTGTCACCTGGGTCACTTCCCAAGGGACACAACAGTCCCAGCGCTCTCTGGAGGGGAAGGTCCCAGCCAAAGAGCAGTGCCCAAGTTCCCAGGATCACAAAAATTAAACAAAGGCTGCACCCCTGGGGTAACTCGGTGGTGAAGCCTGCTCTACCACACGCAACACGTGGGGACAGGGACATTAGCATTGCTCAGGGATGGGGACTTCAGCATCGATTCCCCCCCCATACTCCTGCTGAGACTGCAGGCAAGCCTCCATCTGCAATCTGCAAGATATGCAGAAGGTCACACGCCTGCTCGCACAGGGACAGGCGATGGGCATCGCTAACAGCCAGCATGTCTTCGGGATGTTCGCAGTGCACACCACTGTGATTAGATAACGGAGCTGAGCAAACGCTTCACCGATAAGAATGACTACCCCCGCTGTGCAGGCAAGGGAGCTAAAACAAAGAGCAGTAAAAAGATCACAGATTGGGTTGGGCAACGGCTGGCTCAGCTCGGAGATGGGGCACATTAAAAGTCCTGTACAAAAACCCAAGACAAAACTGCCCCCGGAGACGGGAGGTGACAGCACCGAGCAGGCGAGGTGCTCCTTTGCAAAGCCAGATGTTCAGATCCAGCTTATTCAGATGTTCCCCTCACCACACATGGTGTCCAGCCAACACGGCTGCCTGCAGGCAGGGAGAAAGCCAAGCCGCATCGCTTCTGCCCTGAAAAACCTGGAGCACTCAGGCCCTCGGCATAGGTGAAATGTAATCAGTCCGACACTACGCAAAACCTCTCTAGCATGTTTTAATTAGTGGGCTTAAAACCCATAAGCCGATACCTTCCACGTGGCTGACTGGCAAATGAAGGAACCAGACGGATGGACAATGTGGGTGCAGGTACCACAGTGGAGCACAGGTCTCCCAGCCGGCTAACCTCTAGCTGCTCTCTAGGTTGCAGAGAAGCTTTTGAGATGGCAAGGGAGGAGGCAATTTGTGACTTGTCTTACTACTGCATGAGTAGGGGTCTTCTAACCTGTTCCTCCTGGAAGACGCTACGGAGAAGAGAAAGGAGATGACAAAGGGATGCAAAGCGAGGGAAAGAGGCTGTTTCAGTTTGGAGGTGAAGGCAGAGTAGAGCTCGTTCGCTTTCCCCAGTTAAACACAATATCCTAGTAAGCAGGAAGAGGACTGGTAACGACACTAAAAAACCCTTCACTCAAGAAACTCCCACAGCAGAGCTTCAGCAGAGGAAGCTTTAACCATTACGACGGTCACAAGCCATGCTCTCACCTTCCCACACCAGCAATTTCTGCAACCCCCTGCTCAAGGCACCTCGGGAGCGAGCTCCCCTCCTCCCAGCCCCTGCCCGCCGCGAGGGGCCGCATCCTGCAGCCGTGGGGTGGTGGAGCAGGAGGGGGACCCACCGCTGCAGGAGCCGTCCTGCACCCCAAGAGGATCCGACTCTGAAGTTTGTTCATCCTTGAAAGCCATTTCTGGCTTGCTCACTCCTCCAGAGCTCCAAGCCTCTCAGCTCATTCAGATGGCCTCAAGAAAATAAAATTTAAAAAAAAAAAAAAAAAAAAGCTGTGCCTCAGTGGACTAACGAAAGAGGCAGGTAGTTGGAAAGGATGAGGTGAGTACGAGCCACCCTTCAGAGTCATTTTGTATTAATATTTTACAGTTCCTGCCTTTTCTTTTACAGAGGCGACTGCTTTTCTCCACCTCCACGGGACTGAGCTCATTTCACTGAAAGCAAGAATGCAACCAGGGTTTTTTCGAGGTGGTTTTTTCCGCCGCCCCCCCCCCCCCATAAAACAAACATCTGCTCCAAATTTTCAGCTCGCTCTCTGAGCAAACTCTCTGAATTTTCTGACGTGTTTCAAGGCAAACAGATCAATTAGAAGCTGGCCTATAACCCCCCAGCATGTGAAGTTATGAATGCAAGACCCTTTTATATTAAAAAAAGAATTACGTAACACAGGAAGTTTAAAAAAAAAAAAAGGCATAAAAGACAACTGACTCGAGGGATTAGCTCTACTTTGCTTTGGGTGATTAACAAAAAGAATAGAAAATTATTAGAGCTCTTCCCATCGTAACAGCCAGGCCCTCTGCGGAGTTGATAAGCAAGAAAGCAATGCATTGGTAATTAGAGCTGGCTGAAACCCTTTTGGATAAACACAAATATTAATTGAAAAAAATGACTTTTTTTTTTTTTTTTTTTTTTTGCACAAACCAGGATTGCATTTTGCACAGTTCCAGTTTTGAAAAAGTACAGGAGAAGGAGGTGACCGCTTTTCAAAGCAAAAGGCTTCCCGCACAGACAAGTCTGCCCCCTCCTCCCCGCTCCTCAGCTGATTCTGCTCATCCAGAGCCACGGCGCTCTGGAGCGAGCTGAAGAGCTTAACAAAGAGCAGGAGATGGGTCCTTTCCAGCAGAAGAGGTTCTTCATCTGGGAGCCCCAGCTGGCTGGAGCCCCTGCTCTGCCCGCTGCTGAGTCAGAGCTGCTCACGGAGGGGAGGAGTGGGGGACACGCACGCTGACAATTAACACAAGGTCACTCTTTATGCAACGCTGACAAAGCGCTACACAAGGGTCACAAAGCAAGGGGACGAAGAAGAGGGCTGTCACACCAGCAAGGGCTTCCCCCTCCTCTCAGCACCAACGTACCACGACCCCAACACCTCCCGGCTCGCAGGCAGGAGGAAGGCAAGGCTGGGCAGTTTGATGGTGGCCAACAAGGCTGGCTGGTTGCCTGTACATCTATAGCATGCGTGATGATGCCACCCACCCATCAAACGCAAGCTACTCCCTGGTCAGCATCTCTCCAGTCCAATCTCACCACTGTTAAGAGACGCTGTTCAACACTAAGGGCTTTGTCCTTACGTGCCAAAAGCTCCTTCCAGAGGCCAGCTCAGATCCTGCTCGCTTCAGTAAGTAATTTGAAATAAAAGATGTCCCATCACCTCCGAGTACCAACAGCGTGGCCAGCGGAGCTGGCAGCCACAGACCCATTCGGTCAGGGAGAAGCTGTCAGACTGACAGCACACCGTTGCTGAGGCATCAAAGGCATGGAGGATGGGGGTTTCCCTGGACCTTCCTCCAGGCGTGCTCCTCTCCAGCAGTGGGGTGACCTGAAGCCTGCTCAGGCTCTGCTCCCCTGTAAGCTCCAGGTCAGGATGCACCAGAAAGCCAAGCACTGCTAAAATGTAGCTTTTCACGAAGGTGAAGGCAAAAAACTGGTTGACTATTGCAACCACCCAGAGTTCAGAGGAAATCAGAAGTACTGACAGACAGGCACCCACAGATCCTGGGGAGGCAGCAGCTCCAGGACACCACCCACAGTGATGCTGAAGCTCTGAAACGAGCGGCACCACACCAAGATGACTGTGACTGTGCCCAGAAGCCCTCTCCTCCCGGCACACCGCAGCTTTAGCCCAAGTGCCTGAGGCCACCAGGAGACGAGCCAACTGACCCTCTGTCCCCTTGTGCACTGCCTACCATGCAGCAGGAGGCTTCCTGAGCTGCAGCCACGGGTGCTGTGCTCTTCCCAACAGGGTCAGTAATGGAGCCAGGTCCCCCAGCACTGCCCACCCCTCCTTGGGACAAATAGATATCTCGTTTCTGCAAAACCCACCAGGTGCAGAGAAAGGAGCACAGATCCTCCATGCTAGGGTGTTCATGGAGACAGATACCTCCCCAAGACACGGCCATCTACATCGACATGCTCTGAGTCCGAGACCTCCATATGTGATATACCGTGGATACTCACCTGTTCTGAAACGGATAAAAACCCAGGATCATTCCTGACTAACGTGTCCAGGGGGTTCTGAAGCTCCTTGCAGGTCTCCATATCACAAGAAACACAAGAACATTCATCACTGACCCATGAACACAGCAGTCTTTGACCTGTAGACCCCCAGACATCGTCCGGTGGAGATGCTGTGCCACTGGAAGGAACATCTCACCTCCTGACAGCTGGCTGCTCTCTTCTGCTCGTGGCCTCACTCATATTGCAAGTTAGGGCCAAACCAGTACCGCCGTGAAAAGCAAACCCCAATCTTCCTGCCAGCCCCAACCTCCTGCTCCCCACGCCAGCATGGCTTGTCTTCATGGGGAGAACTGAGTCAGTCATTGCTCATGGTTAAAACTACCCTGCACTGAAAGTGATTAGCTTGACTCCAGATCACTTCCCTCTCTGGTTCCCACCACGGCCATGTGAACGCTGTGCCAGTAAAGGCTGGTCTTCAAGAGGTGGATGAGCCAGGAGGGGAATACATCAGTGTATTTGCCACGTGAAGCGGAGCTGTCACGCACCTGGGTTTTCCCAGGCATCCTTTTTCCGCCCAGAAAGCACATCCAGATAAAAATAGGGAAGTTGGCCAACAACCTAGTATTGCTGGCCATTGATCGCGTGGCTTTGCCTCCCCTGCCTAGATACACAGTCACTATTTGTGTACACAAGCCGATACTTCCACCTGGAGCTCCCACGCTCCTGTCCAGGAAGTGTTAAAGCACAGCTCTACTTCTCAGCCCTGCAAAGGAAGAGGGGCGAGAGGATGGGTGCTGCTCAGGGTGCTGGGTGACACCAGAGGAGGGGACTGAGGACAGGGTGAGATGCTCGGGTGCAAAGAGGAGGCCATGGGGAAAGCATCTGGCATCAGAGAGATGAGGCTGAAGACATGGCAGCTCTTCAGGCTAATGTCCTCTCTCTCCAGCACAGCCCATCTTGCCTCTCGGGAGGGTTGCATGCGCTGCGGGAACATCACGTGCATTGGGAGGCACATGCTGGGGAACCCAGAGCCCGTGGCACCCAGCGCCCGTGGCCACCAGCCGCCCAACTCGCCTGCGGCGCAGCAGAGGAGCCCCAAGTAATTTCCACTGTGATGTTTAAAGGAACACGAGGGAACTGGCTCTCCCGTGTTCCCCAACTCTTGCTTTTCTTTCACTAGAAACCTGTGGATTTTATTATTTTTTTAATTTGATCATCTCAGTCCCTGGGATACGCTCTCTGCTTTTACTGATCTGCTCCTGGCTGCCTGCACAGCACAAGAAGTCCTCGCAGCCATGACATTATCATCATTGTTACCACCACAGTTTTGGTACAGGAGTTAAAGTTCTCTAAATTTCACTGAAGTTAAGGTCCCAGCCTTACAAGGACTGCAGCACGTGCTCAGGTCTGCCCACAGGAATAATCGCCCGCGTAGACATTGGTGGGGACCTCTGTCCCACCATGGGCCATGGACCCACGTGGTCTGCAGACACTGCCAGAAACCAGTGCCTCGCCAGCAAAACAAACGGGCGCTTTGCCTTAGTTTAAGAACGACTTAAACCCAGGGCCAACAGAGCGCCGCACTCTCCTCCCGCTCCCACCGCCTCAAAGCTCCTAGAGGCCCCTCTGGGAAAGGTATGGGGGAGCTTCGCATCCTGGTGATGCTAACGGAGCCCAAGGCTCCTTCCAGATCTGCCTGGAGATGCTGCTGGGCAGAAGCTACAGGACTCCAAGGGTCTTAAGGCAAACCAAAGCCCTGAACTGGAAGCACCAGCATTTTGTGGTCCTGCCACAGAGACATGACCATCATCTCCACTTCCTTTCTTCACCTGAGCCCTTTCGCGATACTAAAAGCATCTAACCTTTCCACCCTGGGCCAGCAGCACTTGCCAGGAGAGACGACAACCCCTCCACGGCCTCGCTGCACCCCAGTCGCATCCCTCAACGCAGGGAAGGCCAACGCTAACGCGCCGCCGCGCCAAGGCCAGCGCCAGGACTTACATCACATCGGCCTTCGTGCGCATCCCTTCTTCCTCGCCTCCAGCATCGAACAGAGACACTGTCCTCGTGCTGGTGCGCGTGGGGGCAGGAAAGGTAATTTAAGAGAAACGGCAGTAACCTGGGAAACGAACGCCGAGGTTAAAAGTTTCCCAGTGCGGGGCCTCCCTACCCTCTCCCCCTTCCCACCCATCTTTGTGGTTTTACACTCACATTTCTTACGCATCTTTTCCCCTGCCCTCCTGGTGCTAGACGTCCACATCACACACGGGAAACCGAAGCCAGCAGGCTGCTCTGCCTGGAACTGCACCCACCACCGCAAACAGGGCACGCAGGACCCGGCCCCGCGCTGACCGTGCTCCACCTGACCCTGTGCCATCGTCCTTGGGCAGACGCGCAAAGGGGAGAAGGGAAGAGGAGGGAACTACATTACAATATTTTGGGTTGTTTTTTCTGCTTTTTGCCCTTTCCCTTTCATCTCATCTGTTGCTCCAAGGTGCAACCCCAAAAGGGCTCAAACTAATCCTGCCTCCTTTTGAGGCTCCTTACGGCTTTTAGGTGCTGTTAGCCAAGGTACCACCCGGGAAAAGGCACCTAGTTTATCCCAGGGGAAGTTTGATGCCGAAGAGGGATGCAGAAAGTTGGGAGGCGGCGCTGGGGGTGGGGGCGGCCATGGCGGTACCCGGCCCGCGCATCCCCCGCGGCAGCCCGTTACCGTGCGGCCGGGGCCGGCCCCGGGCAGGGAAACCGGTCACCTTCTCCGCCACCCCGAGCTGCTGCCCGGGGAGATGCCGGGCACAGAGAGGCTGGAGTTTATTCCCCCCCCCCCCCCCCCGCCCCTTCCTCCTCCCCACCGAGCCCCACGCCGCTTTCCCAGCCGGCGAACGGTGGCTCCCCGGAACGGCTCCGGCCGGGGCCGCCCCGCACCCATCTCCCCGAGGGATCCGGAGCCCTTTTCCTCCCCTTCCTGCCCGGGTTTCCCGGCCGTCCCCCGCCCCGCACTCACCGGCTCCCTCGATCTTCTCGGAGCCGCGGCTCCAGGTGACCTGCCGCGTCTCCAGCTTCACCTGGAAAGTTTTCCGTTCGGGTCGCTGCGACTTTTTGGAGTAGAAGAGGGTCATGACGGTGCCCACCTCCAGGCTGCGGCAGAGATGCGCTGCCTCCGCCTCGCTGGGCGCCCCGGGGCCGCTGCCCGGCCCGGCCGCCATCAGCGCCGCGAACAAAGGGGAGCGGGAGCGCCCGGAGCGCCGCCGCCGCCGCCGCCGCCGCGCTCAGCGCCGCCCGCCGCGCCCCATGCCCGCCCGCCCGCCGCCGGCTGCGGGGAGGGGGGGGGAAGGAGGAGGAGGAGGAGGAGGAGCGAGGAAGGAGGAGGGAAGGGAAGGGACGGGAAAGGGGCGGCGGCGCGGGGCGGAGCGCGGCCCCTCGCGGTGGGACGGGCACGGGAGGCGCCGCCGAGCGCCTGGGGCCCGCGTGGGGTCCGCGGGGGACGCGCACCCCCGCCCCCTCCCCCCCCGCGGCTTTTGGGGGGGATCGGGAGGGTCACGCGCCTCGCGCTCTGCCGACTGTGGGGTCTCGGGGTGCCAGCGCACCCCCGCGGCGTGGGCGCTGGGTGCGGCGTGCATCCCACGGCTCGTGTGGGATCCCAGTGCTGCGTACCCGCAGCACGCCTGCGGTACCGGGGGTACCCTGCACCCCGCAGCATGCCTGCGGTACCGGGGGTACCCCGCACCCCACATGCATGGCACACATAGGTCCCCAGTGTGCCACACACCCCACAGCACAGGATACCATGGGGCCCTGGCACCCCACAGCAGAGTTTGTGTGGGGTCCTGCGTGTGCAACACACCCCCTGGCACGGCACATGTGGGGTCCCAGGGGTACTGCATCGCCCAGCACTGCATCCCGTGGGCCGTCACCCTGGGGCACTGCCATAGGGTCAAGGGGCTCAGCCCCCCGAGCCTCCCGCCACTGCCCCATCACTCTTCGTGTCCGCCGTGGGGGCTGTGCAGGGTGAGCGGGCACACGCAGGGACGCAGAGGTGAGCAGGGCATGGGTCAGGCTGGCAGCTGCCCCCGGGAGGTGCTCTCCTCTCCCTGCCCTGCCACGGATATCCCCAGCCCTGCTGTGCTGGGACAGGCCAAGCAGGGTGGCTTTTCCTGGGGACAGTCCCCTCCGTCTGGCTGCTGCCGGCACCACGGCATGGATCCTTGCCGGAGCCAGGCCTGTGGCTGCCGCAGCTTCCTCCCCATAAATCATGGCCAGACCTGTGCTGGCAGGGAAAGCGGGATGGGGTTTGCAGGGCAGCCAGCGGCATCCCATCCCCGGGGGATGTGCAGGGAGCCGGGGGCTCACGGGAGGCTCTCCAGCCCTGCTCCAGCCCCGGCGGGAGGCCACACAAAAGCGGGGTTAGCAAGGGGATAAGCGGTTGAATTGGGAAGCGTTTCAGGGCGGTTTGCTCCATTCATGTGGTTAAAGCCTGCAATTTCCCTTTCTGCACTGCTGGCCTTCCTCCCCGTGCCCTCCTCCCCATCAGGGCACCCCAGGGCAGGCTGGGCGCTCAGGCTGCCCTGGGCTGGGGATGGAGTCCCGGGTCTGGTGCAAACACCGAGGTGCGGTGGCGGGTGCATCACCCACCCTGGCAGGCGATGTTGGCCAGGAGATGGGCTGCCCAAGGGCGAGCACGGCCCCGCTGCAGGAGAGCAGTGAAAAGGAGAGGCTGGAGGGGATGTACCCCTATATATAAATGCATAGGTATATGTATATGTGTGTATGTATACAATATATACACACACATACATACACACGTGTTTGCAGGCCCATGGCAAGGCAGCCTGCGGCCGAGCAGCCCTTATGTCACCCCCCAGCTCATGGGTGGGTCTGGAAGGGGCAACATTTGCTAAGTGAGGCACCCATCACTGAGTGCACCCCAAATACGAGCAGCTCCCTCTGTCCTACTGCTTCACCCGCCTTCAAAGGGACACGCACGAGCACACGCATGCACATGTGCACACACGTGCACCCACGCTAGGAGCCCTACAAGGTTCATGGTTGTTTAGGATCCTACCCACTGTCTGGGCATCAAAAAGGCAAGGACAAATGCACTGGGATAAGAACCTAAACCTGCCCTTATAAAAATGACTGGCGTGTGACAGCACCGTAAGGGGTGACAGGACACTGGGGACGTGCTCAGCTAAGGCAGAGCTGCTGGGAGCCTGCCGGTGGGAGCCCTGGGGCCGCGTCGGCACAGGACCCTCTGCCCCACTCCCCCGCTCCCTCTGGGGTGAGCCGCCGCCGCTGCCGCCGCCGCTGGGGAAGTCGCTCCTTGCTTGTGTAACGGCCTCGCTCGGGACCGGCAGGAAGCAGCCGGCTCCCAGTGGTCTTAAAATAGCTGAGCATTATGGGCACACCCTTGTTTTTGAGGGCAAAACCTGAGAAGGGAGTGTGGCCATCGAAGAAGCAAAAAAGGTAACTCCCTCACTCCCAGACGCTGCCTGTTCACGCTGATGGAGAGCACCCATCACAGCATCTCCCCAGCCCCGGAGCCTTCGGTGGCTGGGGCCGGCGCGTGGAGGTGCTGGTTTGTGATGAGGTGTCTGTGATGGATATTTTTCCTTCTCTGAGTTTGACTAATCACTTTTTAGCCTTGCATTAATTCTCCGTGTCCACGATGCTGCACGCCGAGGAATTTCACAGTTTAATTTGACAGCACGCAAAACCACTTTTGTCTGTCTGCTGCCTGCCAGCCTCGTTCGGTGGTCCCGGCTCCTGTACTGGCCAGGCTGCGGGCAATTGCAGCGGAAACTTCCATCATGTTCCTGTTATCCTGTCCCGCTCTACCCTGCCCAGGCTTTGGTCCGCAGTGGGTCAGACACGTTTTGCTTTTGAAGAAATTCCCTGGATCCTGTTCATCATACGGCTGTGGAAGGCGGGGGGCTCTGCAAGTCTCCACTTGCAAACACCTCTGGGAAAAGAGGTTTTTCCCCTCTGAGCAGCCCCAGCACCTTCCCCCTTCACAGTCCCGAAGCGTGGGGTGCTGACCCCCCGGTATCCTGCAGCATTCATGGAGCGGCTGCATCCTCCACCCGGGAAGAGGCAGCAGGCTAACGGCCAGGTGACCTCTGGCTTAAGGACAGCCCCCGGCCTTGCTCAAGGGCTGGGGAGCAAAATCCAGGGAAACAGAACCCTGAGGCCACCCCACGGGTGAGTCCGGGGGGTCCCCGCAGCCCAGCATCCCTCCGATGCCAGTGTCTGGGAATGGATGCATCCCTCTCCCGCCCTGGGGACCATGCGTTGAGAGGAGGTGCCCGATCCTCATCCGAGCGAGCGGTACCCGGCATCTTGCAGTCCCCGGGAGAGATGCACCACGCCGGGTTATTTATTCCTTCCCGTCTGTTCTGCGCTGCCTGGGGTGGGTAAAGGAGAAACCAGCCCATGGGCTGAGAAAATCGCCATCGGGGAAGAGCTTCTCTCAGCCCTGCAGCGAGCAGGATCTGGAAAACCCACAGGGAACGCGGTGCCGAGCTACCTCCTGCCCCGGGGTGGTGTTAGCAGACACAGAGCAGTGCAAGGCGGTTTTTTGCCGGGGATGGAAAGCAGACCCGCCTGGGGCCGCAGAGCCGCTGCGGATGCTGGCGTGGTGCCTGCCGCGTGCGGCGCGCTCACCGAGGAGCTGGGGTGAAGCCGTGCCCACAGGCAGGGCTACCGCCCCGTGGCATCCTCCTGCCCTTTCCAGGCATTGCAAGATCCCTCTGGATTACAAACCGGCACCTGATGGGAAACGCGCTGCAGCTCCAGGTTCCCTGTCCCCACTCCCTGATGTCGCTAGGGGAGCGCACACTTTTTTAATATCCTGCATTCACCTGGTTTCAATTTCCAACCCCTGAATCCTGTAAGACTTCAAGGGGGATGGGGCTGCGTCCAGCGGGGTTTGCAGCCTCCCCTTGGCCATCGGGCCCTGTCCATGGGCTCGCGGCACACAAGACCCAGTTTCAACCTAAATTTTGCCCCCTCCGCTGGTCACGTCACCGCTGCCTCAGTTTCTCTCGCTGCCAAACGCAAGCCCTATTGCGGGGCAGGAAAGCTGTACTGGGGTGGTGGCACTGGGACGGTGGCACTGGGGCAGGCGAGGACCAGGCGCTGCGGTGGTGGGATGCAAAACGGGATGCAGCCGTTTCGTGGCCACTTCTCTGTTTGTACAGTGAGTCAACGGGATCTGGGAATTCTCCATTTAAAGCGTGGGATGTGTGGTCCTGACGCCACTGTGCCACAGGCAAAAATACAGATTAAATCCTCCTCAGCTCCCTGCCCGGGACAGAGCCGGCAGGGGAGCGCCTGTGCTCCCCAGCGTTCTGAGGGAGCCGAGCACCTTTTCAAGGGCTGGTTTTGCACCAACATAGTTCTTCCTTCCACTGACAGGGAGAGGCACAGCACACTCCAGCCTGGGACATCAGCCCAGCCTCCCTCCTCCAAGCAGAGCACGGCCTGAGAGCCACAACCCCCAGCCTGGCCAGGGGCACTCCGTCCTGCCCGGGGAGAAAGCGGATCTGCCGGCAGCGATGCTGGGGTGGGGGATCCCCCTCTGCAGGAGCATGTCCCTCCCCATTGTGTTCAACGGGGCAGGGGGAGAAGCACATTTTCCTGCTCAGCAGCGTAGGGTATGGGAATTTAATTCGGCCAGGTCTGAACGCGGGGAGGGAGAGCTGTATAAATAGAAAGGGTATTTTTATGGGCTGCATTGTTCCAGGCACGGGCAGGTCGGGAGCACAATGAACCCCTTTCCCTCTCTGCTGGCATTTTCTCCGCTGCACCTTGGAAAGGCCCCAGAGAGTAAATGGTAACTCCTGCCAAACTGCGAGTTTTTGCAGCCACAACAAAGCGCCTGAAAATATCACAGTGGGCAGCAGGAAGCCCTGCTCGGGGCTGGCTGCCGAGAGGCTCCTGCAGCTGGCTGAGCCCGGCCCCGCAGCCACCCTTGTGGGGTTTGCAAGCCCAGCAAGCGTTGCCCCAGCATCGGGGTGCCTGGGAAGCGCTCGCAGATGAGCCAGGGCCCGTGCCTGCTCCAGGCTCCCCAAGGACACCGGGCCCTGGGCTGCCCTCCAGTGCCAGGGAGATGGATGCATCCATCAGCCTCATCGCCCGTGTCCCTGCCCAGCCTCCCGCCCTTCGCAGCCATGAGGGGAAGGAGAGGATGCTGCCCTCACTCCATCCTCCTCCCCGCGGAGGGCTGCAGGCTAATAAAAGGCAGCAGAGAAACCACGCCAGAAGAGCAGCTCAGGTCTCGCCACATCCCACTGCTGTTGCTCTCCGCTGCGCTGGGCAGGGGTTTTCCCAGGAGCAGGTGAGCAGGCAGCCTGTGGGAGGCAAAGCAAACCGATGCTGAGGTGCGCTTGCATGGAAACCCGCAGTGACCACTGGTCAGGTACGGGCGAAGCAGGAAGGATCAGAGCAAGGCAGTGGCCTGCCACATCTTTCCCAGCTGGCAGGAACACGGGACTCCCCCCTGCCAGCAGCGGGCACTGCCAGCTCCTGGGGTCCATCGTCTCTCCAGCAGGAGCCGAGGATCCCAAACTTGTACAGCACAGGGAAGACCAGCCCCTGCCCTCTACCCCCCACCCTCCAGCTCGTTGCGCTGAGCAGCGCTTGGGCACCCAAGAGCAGCCTCGCTTCCCTGCAGCACCCTCCGCCCCTAACACCCCAGAGCACCCTCTACACACAGCTCCGGCGCCAGCCCCAGCAGCCCTGCCCCAGCCCCAGCTCCTCTCTTCTCCGGCACAGCCACCCCGCTGCGCTAGCTCCAGCACTGGGCTGCGATTAACCTGCTGTCGGCTGGAGCGGGGACGTGGCCAAAGGCTGCCAGGCTCCTGAGCACACGCTACATACAGCCTGGGCACTGAAGGTTGATGCAGAGAACGTTCCCATCAGCAACACAGAGTAAAGGAAAACCCACTCGTGATGCCCTTCTCCGTGCTTCCTGGTGCACCTGGCTGCAGCATGGCCTGGCTCTCCACAAAAGCAGCCTTTTTCAAGGAACATGAGCTGAAAACCACCTTGCCACAGGGGCCACCCGGGCCCAAACGAGCACCGTCCCACCCCTTCTCCCTGCCAGGTCAGCCCCTCGCTCCCGCTGCCTCAGGTCACTTCCCATTTCACTAAAGCAATGGCCTCCACTTCCAAGGATGCTTGAAGGGACCCCAAATACAGATGCCAAGGCACGTTCCTGGTTTTCCCACTAACTCACAAATGCAGCCAATGAGTCCCAGAAAGGATCTTTACCTGGCATCTGCAGCCACTCCTCAGGGTGAGGGCAGGCTCCTAGGCTTGCTGTGCAGGCTGCACATGGACACGGCTCCAGCAGGGACCAAGCAGCAGCTCATTAAAAGGGAATAAAATCCTTCAGGCAATTCCTGCTGGCGTTGGGAACAGGAACTGGGCAGCTCTGCACCCAAAGAGCTTGGAGGGTTGGGCTGCTGACATTTAAGCACATTATTCAAGGCAGTTTCCCCTGGGGGTGCACAAACCAACCCAGACGAGCACGCTGCCATGCGGGGAGCACAGATGCGGGATCTGGGAAGCAGGCGAGCTGATGGACCACCTCAAGCCCCAGCATTAATGTGAGCTCGTGAGCAAGCAGCAGGATCGCAGGCCGGCAGGACAGCCTGGTCAGGTCTCTGTGCCCCTACCAGGGCTCCAAAACACCCCACGCTGTGATGCTGTAGGACCAACTTCTCCACCCACTGAGGGTCTGGCTACGTGACCATACAGACCTACCACAGACCACAGAGCCACCATGACGGACCACAAGCAAGGAGCAACGCCAGTTACTCAAACTGTCAACATTAGTTACTCAAACCGGCACCATCAGCAGCTGTGAAAAGCGTTATCCCTTCCAAAAGCCAGCCACGGCCCGGTGCTTCATTTCAGATCCCTGCCATCACGATGAACCCGCGTGCTCTCAGCTCCCCCTGATGAAGACACAACTGCTGGGTCAATCCCAACCCACCCGGCCCTTGCCACGGCCTCACCGTCCTCCGTGCAGCCCTGTTCAAATGAGAAAGGCTCAAGCATCTCGCTATGGAGGCAGTGCCTGCTGTACGGGGCTGCAGAAACAACGTGGTGCCAGGCCCACCATCTGCCCCCCAACCTCGGGACCTAGGGGACCTCACGGCCCAGGGCCTGAGGTGAAAGAACACGCAGACACCAACACTCAGTTAAGTTGTAGGAATTTATTTTAAATAACCTACAGTTGATTAAAAGGGAATTCATGATAAAAATAGAAGATACTTGTTGAGGAAAGGCTGCAGGAAATGGTCTTCGCACACACACTACGCTAACAATGCCTCTAAGACTAATGATTATAGCAAAAAAAGGTTTCACATTAAAATTCTGCTTTTTAATTTTTTAAAATTTTTTTACACAATTACAAAAGAAAAAATAAAAGCCCTAAAATCTTGATTATTTTCCTTTTTGGACCAATGCTCATCTCCCTCGAAATTTATTGACCTGTGAAACTTCTTTTTACACAATAAAATCTTTCAAGTAAAAGAGGGGAGTGGGGCTTAGAAAAAAAGGGGGGAAAAGGTAAAACAGTCTGACAAACCTAAAAAGTAGATATTCTTGAAGTGTACAGAGCAAGTTCAGAACAAAGGGTGATGGGAATGTCATTTGTTGCCAATTTCACTTGTCCTCAAATTCCAAGCGCATCTCCCCATCACACGGCCCCCTCCCCCCACCCGCTCCCCAAACCTACACGATCTTTAAGATCAAGAAGAAAAAAAACCTGTTTAAATATTTTAAAATAATTAAAAGAAATAAAAATTCACATTTAAAAAAGGAACACTCAAGTCAGGAGGCCGATTTCCCATCACGCTTTGCTCTGAACAAATGTGGTGGATATTTGTAATTCATGTTCCAATGCCACGACTGTTCCAAGTGACAAATTGAAAAAGATTTGGGTATTTCCATGACTATAGTGACAGCTGTAACAGGTGCGTTGGGTTTCTTAAATTTTGTTTATTTGTTAAATTCTGAAATGGGGCGGGAGGGGGAGGGGAAGGGCAGGGGTTAAGGAGTCCATTTTCTATTAAAATATAGAAGTTATTGCAAAACCCTAACTGTAAAAACGCACCAATATAATTGGATTTTGTATACAGTAGCTAAAGATTCCCACGCTCTCAGTGTGATGGTGAATTTGCCTGGCGGAAGGTTGACAAATCCCCCATCCACTTGCCCTGCCTCAAGAGAAAAACCACACAAACCAGACAGCTAGAATTTGGATCTCTGAAACATTTTTAAATAAGTTGTCCATAGGACAACTGGCTCAGCTCCTTTAGGATATTTCCAGGTTATGCTTTCTGCAAGATGTTGGCTGTTTTATCTGATGCTCACTTGCCCCTTTCCTCCCCCTTCCCCAGCATCCAAGGACAAGTAAGGCTCACAGTTTATCAATCTCCCTAAAAACCAGGCTACTCCCCCTTTTTTTCCCATAAAATTCAGCTCATTAAAAACAGGTTAAAACTCATAGTCTTCTTCTGCCATGTCGATAGCCCAGGCAAATTTCTCTCGCTGGGTTTTGTTATAAATCTTCTCTATAGGAATTCCCCACTTCTTACACCTGCAGAAGAGGAAACGCTGTTAGAGTCAACACACCACAGGCACTCAACCCCTCGCGGTGCAGCAGAACCGCCCTGCTCTTCCCTAGCACCTTCCTAAGCTCTGCTCCATTACAAGACACGCCACCCAGCTGAGCACGACCAGCCTCCTGGTGTTAGACCCTGCAGGTTCTCCGACCCATTCCCTCCCACTGCGGTGCTGGCTTTGGCTGGCATGTTACACTCGCCTCAAGAGACTCTCTTATAACTTCCTGAAACCATTTGAAGATATAAGGGAAGGCCACAGAGACAGACATCTCTGGCAGCACAGGGGCACTGCTCTCAGCCACGGCCCTTGTCTGCTAACTGGGGGGACAAGACAGAAGTGAAGGGGCGGTTCCTTCCAGCACACCCCAGGCAGATGCTTACCAAGCAACGGAGATCCTGGGATCCAGATAGTTGAGTTTGGAGGTGCCCAAAGCGATCTGCTTGTTCTCCTCCCTATCTGTAGCCTGAACCTCCAGCTTCATCAGTTGCTCCTCAATCCTCTGCACTGCTTTCTTCTTGCTCTCCACTGTCCTGGGGTGGGAAAGAATCAAAGCATTTAATTCCTAACGCCCTGCTAGGCTTGAGATGGCAGCACTGTGGGAACCCAAAGGGACTCCGCTCAAGATAAGCAATGCCACCAGCCACAAACGGCAGCTGTGTCAGCACAGATGGTGACACAAAACACTCAGCACATGCAATTAAGAACTGACATTTTGAAAGAGGCAGAGCAGAAATCTTAAGCAGCAGTTTTCTTTTAAAGGGTTGGAAGCAATAGCCTGAACTGTGCTGATGCTACACCCACTTTAAAACCAGCCCATCTACCCCTCTGTAATAGTCATGCTGTGATTCTGCTTTCAGAGCTCCCTTAACTCAGGACCCCTGTGGCTATTCTGCAGAGCCCACACAGAGTCCAAGTACATCGTCTGCACCGTGGGCTTCCAATGGAGCAGAGCAGAACCCAGAAAAGTGCATGTGCAATTGTGTAACTCCTGGCTCCCCATTAAGGTGGCAATGCTGCACCCTGGATCCATTGCTCTGCTTGGACCTGGGCAGCAGAGTGGTCGAGCACTGGCTGGTGCCCAGCTTGGAGGGCTGAGACACACAGTGGAGACTAACGCTATTGACCACATCAGGAACTGCAGTGTCAGACCTATGGTTCTCAACTTGAAGGCCATTTCTTCATGCACAGAATAAAGAAGGGACAAGAAAGCCTGACAAAGTCTTCCCAGATCACAGGCTGGGGAAACAGAATACAGGGTGAAGGACCCATTTGGAGCTGAGAGTACTGGGAGCATTGCACAGCCTAGTAACACCAGCCTTACTTTTTAGACTTCTCATCCCTCCGGACCTTGGCATCAGCTTTGGCGCTTTTCAGTTCTCTCCTGGCATCAGCTAACTGCTCCTTCTTGGCATCGATCTAGGAGAGGCAAAACCAGACGGCAGCACCGTGAACAAGCTGCTGAAAACCGTGGCAGTCACCCCTGGGCAGCATGACCCAGGGAGTGAGTTTGTGACCACGTTCAGAATCTACCAGTGGTCAGACCCATTTCTGTAGAACAATTAGGCCACTGGCCTTTCGGTTTGCTGCAAAGCCTAGCGTGGTGAAGTACTCCCCTCAGAAAATAGGGCCTCACTCATTTCCAAAGACAAAGTGGGGGTGGGAGCTTTCTCACACAGCTACAACCAAGCAGGCGAAGGAACTGGCTTGGCCTGGACTGGCCAACAGCCCCTCCAGGCAGCTTGCCTGCCTCCACTGTATCCCGCCAGTACCAACTCTCTGATGGTAACACGGAAGGATGATCCCTGTTCCCTCAGCAGGAATCAGTTCTTGCCCCAAATCCTACAGGCTGAAAGCTGTTAAGGCTTCAGGCAGTTCTTCTCCAGTAAGTTTAGGATTCAGGGAGATTTAGCATTTTGCAGCCCCTGTTCAACCATTCCCCAAGCTCTAAGATCTAGGGTGAAGGCAGCCATGTTAGGTGTTACAGAAGCAGGGGACACTGCAGTGCCAAACCAGAAGTCCGTATTGTGAAGGTTATTCTAAAGCCAGACCAGGAACAGACCTAACCCCTTTGGACCTCATGGCCTTCACCAGAAACAATCTGCAAAGGAAGAGGTCAGGTCAGAGGGGCATAATGTACCATGTACACAGCCTGCACTGACAGTGGCCTGGGATTCACGCAACAGGAGTGGATGCCCACTCTGGGTTCTTTAGGGGACACAAATTAGAGCTAAAGACTGCTGCTCTGAAGTTTCAATGGCAACAGAACACATAGCTATGGGATGAAGGGCAGATAAAAAGGGTCTGGTCTTGGTCTTTACAAGTAAAAGACGACTCAGACTGAAAGGTGTCCCTTTCAGCTCACTACTCCCCAAGCACGCCTATCTCTGATGCAGCACTAACCAACTCCTAACAGGGAAAAGCAGGCTCTGCTTCTGTTTCACTCCAAGTGAAAGGAAACGTGACTCCCGAGATGCAGCACTTGGAGCCCTGCCCCAACCCAAGAGCTGGGCAAGGGTGGGGGTACCTTGCTCTGCAGGTTCATCATGGACTTCTCGAAGGTCTTTGGCGGAGCCCTCTGGTGGTTACACAAAATGGCAACCGCTCTGTTGGCACGGTTATAGGAAAGGATCTTCGCTGGGATGTTGTCGTCCGCTGCAAAGTACAAGAAGGTGGTGAACAAGTGGGTTCTCCAGGGCTGTGCAGCCCCAGCCAGCGTACCATCGACTCTGCAAGCTCACAGTCACTGCAGAACTGACCTTCCCCTCTGATGGGCCAGTCTCAACATTGCACTCTAATTACAGTTGTAAGAGCCTGAGCACTTCCAACCTAGGCCCTAGCTCTTACTGGGACAGTTTCTTTGGTAGTAACAAAGACACTCAAGACCCATTTGCCACTCAAGAGGGGAAGCACATCCATGCTTAGAGCAGAGGACAGCAGGACCATACTGCTCAAGACACTGTTGGGCTTCACAGATCTGACATGCCCACTTTGTAAAGTTGTTAAAGTGCAAGCTAACAGTGCTCGACAGAGAGGTTGTGAATGAGCAGCCAAGAAACATGGGGCTGTTACGGATGCATCTGCCTTGCCTGCCACATATAGCACTTTACAATTAACAGAAAGCAAATAAGAGATTTGGTAAAGGACAGGCATAAACTAGCAGGCACACCTTGGTGTGCTCACAAGTCAGCTCTGCCCTGCCCCAGTGCTGGGCTCCTCAACTACCCCAAAAGATTGTCTGGCAGCAGATTTTTGGTCAGACCTCAGCTGTCTGACATTTGCACTGGGAGAACTGCAATGAGGAAGTGGTGTACAGATATAAGCCTTGTGGCTAAGCCAAGGAAGCCAGGTCTGTATTGCAAGATAAGATCTGTTCCCCTCACAGTTTGAAGGACAAGACTTACGATTAGTGAGCTCCTTGAGCTGCTGCTGTAGCGTGATAGAGGCATTGTAAGTACGGAATACCTTGGCTGTCAGTCCCTCCATAAGGTCTTGAAGGTGTTTATTTAAGATACTGGTCTAAGGAAGCAGAAAGGAGATGACAGTTAGCACTAGAATTGACCACAGCATTTGTGAAATCTCTGGACACACGGCTGATGAAGACATGCAGCTCACAGCTGAAGCCTAGTGTACTCAGACCTGACTACAACATTACTGAAACCACAGGAAAAGTGAACAAAGAACCAACAAGTATTAGATTAGTATCAAGTACCACAAGTGGCCAAAAAAGATTTCTTCAGTGTGGAGGTTTTGGTTCCCAACAGGTAGAAATGTGCCTGTCCCATCCCAGGGAAGGTGCCTGAACCACCACAGTGCTCCCATAGAGCCAAATGTGTAGATGGGGATGGCATCTGAAAATCTGTCACCTCACACAATCATCATCTCTGAACTCGGAAAAAAACTCAAGTCAGAGCCAGCCAGGCTCACCAGGACCAAAGCCCATCGCTTCAGGAACCTGTGAGCACAGTGGACAATACAGACACCAGATTGAGACAGACTCTCACTGCTTTTAGGCCACTCAGGCCAGCTCTGGAAGAAAATTGCCACTGAAACCATTTCTGGAACAGAGCAGCTGTTATTGCCTGGTGCAGAGTGACCCTGTTCATGGTGCTCTCCCACCATCCCTCACCATTAACTACGTGCTTACATTGAGGCGGTCAAAGAGGTCATCCTCGGGCTGCTTGTTCTCCATGAACAGCTGAAGATTCTTAAACACCTGCAGGAAAAGAAAACCGGTAACTTCAGCCACACAGACCAGACAGCGCTGGGTAGCAGTAATACATAAGGAAGCAACACTGCCAGGGAGCCACTTAAACTGTTTTCAGGCAACACTGACAATGCTGGATGTTACTTCCCAGCAGGCAAAGACCCATGTCTCAATACAACACTTGTGTTGAAGGTTCCTCCCCAGCAACAGGAGTCCCGAGCATTCAATGCCCTTTATCCTCATCCTTTAGATCAAGACTGCAGGAGATCTGATTCTGCTCTGGCTTAGCTGCCTAACAGAGAAAGAGACCCCAAAGCTACTGCCTTTCCCTTACTCTCCATCATTACTGCAGCCAAAGAGACCACTGAGCCATTTCCCATGGAGTGAAGCTACCAAACACCAACCCTTCTCATTGCTGCATTAAATGTTTCGTACAGTTCCATCCCAAACAAGTCTCACTGAGGTAGGGAGAATAATCAAAGCATCTTTGATTACACAGAGATCACAAATCCCAGCTCTGCATGCTCCAAGTCCCCAGTTCCCAGCTTCTCAACAACACGCATTCTTCTTCTATAGACACCTAATATACAAAGATTTCTAGTTCTACAATAATCAATTCCCCATTGTAAGCACTAAAGAAGAGACACCAAGAGATATCAACACCAATAAATTTAAACAGGAAAAATGTTTTCTTCTTTAAACAAGGAAGTAAGAATTCCAGCACATGCTCGTTTCTATAGCAGCTGTAGTTTGGTTTTTTCCAGTTGTTTTACTCCCCAAGGGGCCAACATTTACTGCCAATCGTCACTACAATTACCACAGTATTATACACGCAGTATCTAACATACTGTGCTGACTGCAGAGCTGTGGGCCAGATGCAAAGCTGTTACACGCACAAAACAAGTCTTTTTGGACAGTGCCCTCCAGGTTCACACTGCTGGATGGGAATTTATTCTGGAATGAGGTCAATATCACAGCAGATTTGAAATTGGTGGATGACAAAGAAATAAAGGAATTACCATTGCCTAAGAAAGAAGTCTTGGTTGGTAGATACCCAGGTTCATAGGCCAGAAGTATCAGTGCACCTACTCTGTATGCTCTGGAGCGCCCAAGATCAAGATCTACCTCAGTGAGGGCTCAGCTCCAACATGAACAAAACCACTGTGGCAGAGAGGCTAGTATCATGAAAGCCCAAGTCGAACTGCTAATCTAACAGTGCTCTCCAGCACTGTATTTCAGAACCTTCTATGCTATTACTTGTCATATGGGCCTAGAACTCTACCATCTACAGGTGACAAAACCAACTCTGTTGACCAGAACGAGACCCAAGAAACTCATCTAACATAACTGTTACAGTTACGTCATGCCAACTCTAGACACTGAGACCACAGGGAAGAGCAGTAAGATGTTTAAATAACTCATCTGCTGGGTTACATCACACCACCAGCAGCCTTATCTTCCATGGCACTGCCAATAAAAAGGGAAGAACATTAACTGACTTATTTTCTGGCTAGGTATCTGACCAGTAACAAAGCACCCTGTTATTGCCATCAAAACTGCGCTGACCACATTTTTCTGCAATTCAGTCTGTGTATGTGTTTGTGGAGATGCCTTACCCTCTTCTCAACAGGGACTTTGTTGTAGTATCGGATAGAGTCTTTTCCGAGGAAGTCGAACTCAACCACGTATTCCTGGCCATCCAGTTCAGGATGCAGCTTGATATGTTCTACTCTCAGAGAGCAGCAGCCCACGGTGTCAGCTGTCTCTCCTTCTTCTTTTTCATTACCAGCTCTCAGGGCAAGCTACATTTATATCAAGACAAGAAAGGTAAGCATTTTAAACCGTTCCAGTAATGTATAGATGCTGGAAACTTTCAGACACTGGCCTAGAATCAACAGTGTCCGTAGGAGAAGAGAAAGGGAGAAAATGCATTTGAGTGGATAAAGTTGATGCAAAATTCTAATGAAAACAACCTTAAGTTCTCTTTAAATCTGTTTTAAATAACCCTACACTAAAGCCACAAATCTACCAGAATACCTCATTTTTTTAAGAGAAGTTTGAAGCAAGATGTTTTACCAACTTTCGCTCATTAAGTAACTCAAACTGTAAGACAGTTCTAATGGAAATCCATTTCAAAACATTTGATATTTTTTTAAAAATCAAACTGACTTCCATGTGAACTCAACCTGATACAAAATCATAAAGTTCAGTTGTTCATCTTCTGTGATCCTACCTCTTCACTGCATGATAAATACATACAGTTTAAACAACATATAGGACACTTTGGGCTATATAAATTATCTAAAGGCTACATTCGGCTGCATAAAAAATGTGTTTTAACAGTACTGGCTAAACCAATTTATAATTTTTGAAGAAAAACCTTCAGTGTTCATATGAAACCACAATTATTCAAATCAAAGTTCCCTGGTTTACACCAAACCGTTCTGAACAAAATCTGTTAATTTAGTTGGTCAAGACACCATACACTACCAGGGCAACAGCTCCCTGGGAACTGGTTTTAAGTAGCTTTAAATGCATCAATACAGCTGCAGTTTTCTTTACGCTGTGGTGAAAAAATTAGCATAATTATGAAACCTCACGACTGTGACCTCAAACTAAAGAGGTGACAAACCAGCAGAAATTCCCAGCAGGAAAACTGAAACAGCTGGAGACAAAAGCCCCACACAAACTTCCCAGTAATCCAACTGGGCGATTCTGGAACCAGGCTGTGAATTTTCCCTGAACTAAAACAATGCTGCCTGAAATAGCCATGTTCAGTACAATAGTTTATTGCTCTGGATTCCAGGTAATGGGAAGGAAAAGGAGACAGGAGCCTGCCCACCAGGAAGTCTCAGGATACCTTAGTAACTGGGCTCAATTCTGCCTTAGCAACAGATACACAGCATTCCAGAGTATTCCCAGCAGGACAGGAAAGGTAAGAGGAGTGTGCTGGGGAACGAGCCTTACTTTATCAATGAAGTACAGCGCCACAGCCCTCTGCCGTACTTTCATCTCTTTGGATTTCCAGTCTTCTCGATACTGATTTCGGATTTTATCTACACATTTCTTCAACCTCCGAGCTGTCTCATACTTCTGCCAGTCCTTCTCACCCTGCAGAGAAAGTTGGAATAGAGTCAGCATTAGAAAGCAGGCAAAGGACCAGTTCCAATCTGCAACTCAAGGCTTTGCAAGTCTGTGTGTGGCAAATGCTCTCGCTGTACAAAAGCACTGAGATTTTGCTGCTGAACAGCACAGCTTCAATCTACACTGCCACGCAGCTGTAGGTAATTCAGATTTCCATGATATTAAACGCTTCCATGGAAGCAACTATAAAGACACAAAAGATATTATGTCTTCCATGCTTCTCAACATATAAATGGTTTCCTCTGCTTTATTCAGATGACACTTATGTTCCTTCAGCTGTGTAATTAAACACCCATAAAACGTAAAAGCAACATCAACAGTTCATCATCATTATTATATATTCAAGCCATGGCAAAAAGAGGGCATGAATTCACAAGGAACAGAGATTTTTCCCTGTACTTGTAGGACAAACCCCTTGTTTCCAATCCAGGAAAAAATCTCTTAAATAAAACAAAAAAAAAGACTTCATGAGAAGAGCTTAAATCCTACCCCCGAAACTGAAGGCTAGTTACCTTTCCACAGGTTTATCATTGCCATTATGGAATTGATCCGTTGACTGGTTATTTGCTCCCACAGCAGGGTTTGTTTTCCTTCAGTCATGAGCTCCTTATCAGCCAGTAGCCTGGCCACATTTTTAATTTTACAATTGACTAATTAGCAACCCACGGTTAGAACTTCCCTACATGATCAGGCAGGGGAAGTTAGGGCCAAAAGTAGGCAAAATATCCACCAGAGCAAGTCTGTTCTTGGATAAATTGCTTCCTTTTAGGTTTACACAGGGTAAAGGATTCCTACTAGGAATAACACAACGATGCTTTTCAATAGACATTTTCCAGATTTCATCTGCTCTCCTGGGCAGTAATTGTATTCTTTCTTTTCAAGGGGGAACAGAAGCCCAGAGACTTTCCTATGTTTTTCAATCAGTGTAGGATGAAACAGCAAGACAGCTTTACTTCCTATCTCTCTCCTAGCCACCAGCTACATTTGCTTCTTGGAGACATAACCAGTAAGATTTTTTTTTTTTTTTTTTTTTTTTTTTAAACTGCATCTTTACCTTAATTCTTGAGCTAGGGTTCAACATGATGTATTTGATAGAGCCTTGGATGTTCTCGGTCCATGACACCAGCCAGGTAACCTTGTTATCATGCCGGACCTCCTTCCATTTGTGTCCTGGTGGAGGGGGAGGGATCTTGGAATCCCTGCAGAGAATTACAGAACAGCAAATAAAAACTACTTAAAGAGACTTCCACAGCATCAAAATAGAGAAATTAATGAATACCATCACACAAAGAAAGCACAGGGAAAGAAACTGAGGCAACATAACCACATACTACCCCAAGCAGGAAATCAAGTGAATCAAAGTGAACAGTCAAGGATCAGAAATGTAACTGCTATCAATGTGTATCTGCTGGTGGGAACAAACATTGCTAGGACCAGCTCTGATTTGTGGAGTCTGCAATAGCGTGGACACTTATCAGGACAAGACTGAAGAGAAGCCCACCAAACCTTAGCCTTCGACATCAAGGAAGACAAAGTAAGGCAACCTACCTAGAAGGAAATTAATTTCTGGAAATACTAGCAGGAAAGACTGTTTAAGCAGATGTAGGCCGTAGGCATGAGGAAGAAAATATGTTGACCAAGTTCTACATGAAACCCATGACAGCCTTGTTCAGTCTTTCCTTGTATGACTCAGTTTCTTATCCATTTAAGTAGCACAGATATTTCTACATGCTTGAATATCAACCTATATAGGCTTTTTAAAAAGAAGCTATCCTATCTAGAAAGCAAAGCCAAGGTGTGAAGTATCCAGTGCTCACTTGCTGCAGTTAATGATGATGTCTTCTGGCATGATGCGTCTCTTCAACATGCCCATTTTGGGATGGTTCCCACGACCTCGGAAGAGACCTGGGGGTTCAATCTTAAAGTTGGCAATCCTCTCCTTGTGGTTGTCCATCACGCAGTAACCATATTCCTTCAATAGCCGCTCATTCTCATCTTTGATTTTCTGGAAAAAGCCAAAAGCAAAGATGATATGGTATACCCAGCACCACACACATCTCTAAATGCCAAGACTTCAAAAATTTTTATATTTGCACCACACTAATCCTGAAGACCCAACTCAAAACCAGATCGCCATCATGCCAAGTGCTGTATCAACACACAGAGCAGCAGACTGTCCAGAAAAGCATTCATAAAATGCAAGCAGCACAAACAAACTGGAAAAAGGGAAAGAATGTGTGAAAACTCTCTTAAAACTTGTATTTGAGGGAAACAGATTAGGGCTGGTGAAGACAGCTACAATTTTGTCACAATAGAGGCATTTACCTCTATCCACATATCACAGCTACAAGGGCAGCCCCAGCACAGTACTGCTGCTTTATAGTCTATACTCAGCATTTGACATCCACTGGCCTTTACATTTGTTGTATATGTATAAAAACCTCAGACTTCTGTGTTTGAGCTCAGCATCAGAAAGCAGGCAGAGGAAGGTCTCCAGTCTGCCGCATGTCAAGCCCGTGTCAGTGTGCTGGTTTTGGCTGGGATAGAGTTAATTTTCTTCATAGTATCTGGTATGAGGCTATGTTCTGGATTTGTGCTGAAAACAGTGTTGATAACACAGAGATGTTTTCGTTATTGTTGAGTAGTGCTCACACAGAGCCAAGGCCTCTGCTGCTTCTCACCCCACCCCACCAGCGAGTAGGCTGGGGGTGCACAAGAAGCTGGGAGGGGACACGGCCGGGACAGCTGATCCCAGCTGACCACAGGGATATCCCACACCATAGGACGTCATGCTCAGCATATAAAGCTGGCGGAAGAAGGAGGAAGCGGGGGACATTCAGAGTGATGGCGTTTGTCTTCCCAAGTAACCATTAGGCCTGATGGAGCCCTGCTTTCCTGGAGGTGGCTGAACACCTGCCTGCCGATAGGAAGTGGGGAATGAATTCCTTGGTTTGCTTTGCTTGCGCGCGCGGCTTTTGCTTTACCTATTAAACTGTCTTTATCTCAACCCACGAGTTTTCTCACTTTTACCCTTTGATTCTCTCCCCATCCCACCAGGGGGGAGTGAGCGAGCGGCCGTGTGGGGCTTAGCTGCCAGCTGGGGTTAAACCACGACAGTCAGCAAATGGTCTCATAAGCAGAACACAGTCTCCTAAGTAAAAAAGTGCTGAGATTTCACTGCATACTTCTGTGCTTGAACTCTAATTATATAGAAGGAAAAATAAAAACATTGCAGCTCAAAAACATCTGACCCATAGACAGCACTGGTGCGCCAGCTAAGAAACTAACAAAAAAAGCCACTTCTGCTCCACTGTAATAGCTACCACGGACAGGAACTGAGAAGGGCTCACCTACATGTTTATCAAATGGAAACAGCAGTAAGACATGGGCTCTCTATTTTGGTGGGACCTCTCTGACCCCAAAGGCCATACTTCCAAGTTACCAGACCCCTCACTCAAGGGACAATTACTGTAGCGTTGCAAAAGATCAACTGAGAACTTGGGGCAACTTTCCAACTTCCACTGCAGTAAGTTTCAGTCATCTAAAAACTATTTAATTCTCTCCCCACAAGCCACTGTAGCCATGCTACTGGAAAATAAAGTTTGTTTTTTATTCAGAAAACTGCATTACCTGATATTTAAGATTTGTTCTCTCATCTTATTCACTAATGTCATTGCTGCTTCCCTTCCACCATCCCCAATTTTGCCCTCCTAACCCAACGAGCTTCTAAAATGAGAATCTATCCCTAACTGAGTATCCACTGCTCATTATTGGCCAGGGACCAAGGCTCCCATGGAGGCAGCACCTCTGATTCTCTTTATTTACTTAAGCAGGATCAGGAGCCTTAGCCCTATCAATATCATTTTAAGTCAGGACGAAAATTCAGCTGTAAACACAGTGCTTTGCCCTACCTGAGCTGCACAGTAAAGATTCCTACAGTTAACATGAAAGTAATAATTTGAAAGCTAGTAAACGCTGACTTACAAACGGCAAGGCAGGCAGAGGAATGATTACACAAAGATGTTTATAGCCAGCTAAGAATCAAGAAGTCTCCTAGAATTCCCTCTGGTACCTGTTTCTCCTCCTTGGACATCTGTTTCCTAGCTTCCGTCTGAGCTTTGAAATACTGACTCATGTGGGTGAAGTCACACTTGCTGAGGTTGGTGATAGTGCTCTTCTCTTCAGAGGTCATTTCCTTGCAGAAAGAAAGTAATGCTTTAAGTTTTCACGCATAGTAAGTTTTCCTGCATAGTAGAGCTTACCCTACCCCAGGCAGTTTAAACATAACAATAGACAGATTCTCACAATAAACCCCCCAGAATCCCCAAATTCTTGCACATGCTCACTCCAGCTAAGGTCAAAGAGAAAAGGGCAAGAAGCAGAGCATATGGAGTGCTGGCCTTCCAGCGGTCTGATCTCTGCGAGTGCTGGGCAATGCTGTACCACCTCCCAAAGCACTCTCACACTGAACAGTGGCTGGGACTGTTGAGGGATAGGGAGAAAAATCCAGTAACCCATCTAGGAAAACTGCATCAATCTTATGGCTGATGACTGAGGTGAAGTCCTGAGTTTTAGGCCTTTGGAAGGGGTTTCCTTCTAATACAAAGATGGCTCTTCAACAAGGCACATAACAGTCAGATCAGCTATACCCCATCATGCTATAACAGGCAAATTTGTTTGGGAAAAGTCTGACTTCATTGGTTTAGAAAGGTATTTATGATAGGGTCCTTCCTGGTGAAACTACAGGATAAACTGGAAACTTTACAGCTACAATCTGAGGCAGCTTTTAGTTGCCTCAAGCTAACTTTCCTGTGCATGGAACAGCAGCCCCTTTCACTGCCCAGTGCTGAGGAGACACTGGCCATGCCTGCAGTCATTGCAGCCCAGGACTACATGCATACCTTCCTCCAGTCTTTGAAAAAGTTTTTCCTGAAGATCTCCTTTGTAGTGTACTCATGATCAAGCATTTTTGCAAAGAATGTGGCAACTTCTTCTGCTTTGGTACTCAGCTTCATGACTTTACCTACAAAGAAAGGTTTTCCTTTTAAAGAAAATGGTAAACAGGAATTGAAGCCAGAAAGAGGCCACAGTAACTACCTTAAAGGACACTGTATTTTTACTACCGAGAAGTTTTTCTTAAAAATGTTACATAGTACAGCAAACTGGATGGACAAAGGAAACAGAGGAGCACAATTGCTTGACTTTCATCATAAACATTTTGAAAAAAGTTTCCTCTGGAACCTAAACATTTAAAAAAGCACTAGCCGTCTGATGTGAGACAGGTCTGAGAGATGCAGGGCAGGAAGGGGAAAAGGCCTCCTGCAGGAAACCCTATGCTGAGACACCCCAGTGGTGTGTACGCTCCTGGGGAGATACTATGTTTGAAGTGAAAGAGGCAAGAGATTTTATTAAATTTCATATTCCGGCACTCAGACGTATGGAAAATACAGTCTCTGTATTCCTCTTCTACCCACAGAGGGACTCCGCTTTGGAACATCCCTTCTAGCCTTTAGCTATTTCTAGCCAGGAAGAGCCCTTCCTATGGATACACCACAAACAGGCTGGAAAGCGATGCCAGATATTTAGCTCCCCTTCATTGTGGGGAAACATGTCAGGATTCTGCTAATCGTTCCCTTTGCTGCGGGAATGCACTCCTGTGTCTCCAAATCAGGCTCAAAAGCTAGTCATTTTTAAGAAAGACTGAGCTTTCAGGGAATGGAGAGGTCACATTTCAGCTTATCTGCAAGACTGCAGTACAAAGTGAAATTGCTGCAAGGGAAGACTTTAAAACACACGGGAAAAGAGGCTGCTGCAACATCAAAGCTGTGGATTTGACATCTAACATTCCTATCGAGCGTCTTTTTGGTCCAGATTGCATTCCTGACGACACGTGAGGTGCCAGTGATCCCTGTGAAGGATTCTGCATGCAGCTCACATCTCCAGCTAGTTGCAAGAAATATTTAAAGTCCCAGTGGGCTGGCAGACAGTCAACACCTGTGGATTTTTTAACGACCATTTTACTGCACAAAAGTGAATACAAGAAACACTACTGTTGATTCTATGCTCTTGGAAAAAAAGCCCACACTTTTGATTTACTACATGTTTTAAAAAGTTGCATCATCTCCAAAATGAAAGCATGGGAGTCAGCTATAAAGCCTTAAGATCTATAAACCCTCGTAAAATAGGGCTTAGCAAAAGGTCCTCCCAATGATCTGAGAATATTCCACAATTAAATTAAACCAACAGTAACTCTGCCAATTTTTAAGCTGCAACCTAAAATACAGTATTTGTTTGCTTATAACAGGAAATGGGGGAAGGGAGAGACAGCAAGGGAAACGGTTTTTCCAGGCTGCAAGTCTAGCTTGAAAGAGGCTATCGAGTTAGTAACATGTTATGGGGCTAAAATGACTGATATTTTTCCCCAATAGCTGAAGGCTCAGTCACCTTTATCTAATCACTTTAGAATATATTTCATTGGACTCAATTTCCTCCTTTTCACAAAGGTTTGAAAAGGCTCTCAGTGACAGGGCTGAACATTTAAAGAAAAAAGAGATTTATTCCAGAGGCATGAATATTAGTTACCTGACTTAGAAACTGAAAACCAGAGAGCAACCGGGGGACATAACGAGCAGAAAAGACCACATGGCCATGACTGAAATGCAACTGCCACCATCTCCACTCTTACCTTGCCTCATCTACAGAAAAACACGCAAGTTCCAGCCACCTCTGGGGTATGAGCAGTAGCGACCCACAGTCGCTCAAACATATAGTCAAGCCCTAAAAGATGGCTTTGGCATTTCAAGCTCCTTCACTGAGTCTGGTATTGTAGGCACTAACAATAGCTCCAGCAGTCATTATGTTAGACGAAAACAGGCAGTCTCACCGCAATGCAATCACTAGGCAAGGGACAGATTCCTCCAGTGAGAGCCTGTAGCCTGGCAGCTGGCTGGCCAGCCATAGCATGATTATTAGACTCTACAAATCATCCTAGGATAATCTTGAAATTAGACAATGCCTTGTGAGCACAGGCAGCAGCTCTCAGCAGCTGCTATGTAAATCTGACATCTGATTTTTTGCCTCTTTTCTCAAGGAAGACTTATGTGATTGCTTTATTTGCCAGACGGTCCTGCCCACCCCATAATTGTTGAGCCTATTGATGAATTTCTGCCATGACAGAGACAGAGGTTGCAAAAACCCCTTCACTTCCTAGAGGTTTCGTGAAATAGATGGCTAGATCGAAGAGGAGCTTACTGCTGCCTGCACTGAAGGGACAGCTACAGTGCTATTTGCCCTCCCCTTCTCTAGACAGCAGGAGAGATGTCCTACATTCTTCGGTAGAGGAAAAAATTTTCCAACTTTGTATCAAGTTCTTATCAAACCCTCAGGAAGAAGTCTGTAGACATCCCTGATCACTGTGCTACTTGCTTGGAGATAGCCTTTAAGAGGATACAATATATGTTTACTTTACTACATTGCTGCTGAAAACGAATACCACCTATTTCTCAGTATTTAAAAACACTGTGTCATGTCACATGAAAACAGCACATTGCTCCTGGAAGAGTTCCATGCGCAGATGTCCCCTTCACCAAAAATTATGTTTTCATCCATTCAAATGCCTCCCACTTAATTCAATCCTGGGTTAATTTGATCCTTCATTTAACATGATCACAGGACTAAAAGGAAACACACGGGTCATCAAGTCTGGTCTCCAGCAGGCATCACATCATATAATCCCTTCCACATGAGCCTCTAACAACCAGTCAGCCCAGCATATTAGAATCCCACATCAATTAGTTCTACCACACACAATGGTTAGTGAGTGGGACCATGACTTACACCAGAGGGCTGTGTCCTTGAGGCCAGGGTCATCCCATGCATTCCTACAAGATCCTAATCATCTGTATCAAAATTCAATTGTCTTTTATTCCGCTCATGCCACCAAATGATCATGAATTTCATCACAGACGATGGAAGTTCCAATTCATAAGGTTAAAGAAAACAGAGCAAGTCTAAAGGTGACCAGTGATGAAGCAGCTACTATTATGTACTCTACTGCTACTCTCAGACATAAGACACTCTCATACTGTTAAATAACCCGAGAGATTTACCACCATAACAGAGTGAGAACAAGTTCATCTCCGTGTCAACTCGGTCAGCAGAATTCAGCAGGCTGCTCCTTTTACTTCCACAGATCCTTCCTTCACTTAGCCGCTGAGGAACTTCTTTTAAGCTAACCACTATCCAAAACCACCTCCTCATCTCTTCAGTCCCCGGAAGAACGCCACAATACCCTGAGAATGTTTATTTCTCTTCCCAGCAAGTGGAAACACAGATTAACTCACCATCATAATAAAACTTGACATTTTCAGGCAGAGGTTCATATGGTGGAGCAAATACAGGACCTTTGTGCTCTAGGAACTTCCATTTAATGCCTTCGGGGTAGCGCTCTTCTTCCCACCTTCAAGAGAGAAATATGAACCAATATAATTTTAAGCTCCTAATCTTCATTTTATTACTATGTGGCTATAAGAGTATGCTAAAGAAAACCAGCAAGCAATCATTGCTTTGCCAGGCATAGACCAAGTACAAATATTCACTGTCACCATTTCTTTTCCTTTTTTTTTTTTTTCCTTTCCCCCCCGCCCTTTTTTAAAAAAGCACAGCCATGTCCAGGAACAGAACACCTTGGGTCACCGGTTATATGATGACACCATAGTCCTCACCTCCCACTTGCTGCTCTTTTCACAAAATCACACAACTGAAAAAACATAGAACTTAGGAAAATGAAGAATTCAGTCTTGTAAAGCAGCTAGGATCATGCCAAATTAGAGTCAGCTGTGATCTAACATCAGGTCCAGGATGCCTGCTCAGCAAAGCCAAACAATTGTAGTATATTATGCAGCTGCTTTCAGATGTGGACAAGTATGCCATTAAGGGCAGAGATAAAGAAACAGATGTTCATTTATGACCTAAATGAGAACAAACCTGCTTGGACGAGAAAGACTGAAACCTGCTCTGTCATTTTAAATTCATTCCAATTTTTTGGGTAAGAAAAGCATACTTGAAGAAAAGCAGAGTAGCACAGGAAAATTGCAAACTCGCCTTAAAGCACCTCTATAAAAATGTTTTGCAAACGATGCATTAGGTATCACAACACAGCAAGGTAGGTGCCACCAATCCCACAGTCCAACTGAACAAACTCACAGGGTCAGTAATTCATCTACAGAGAAAAAGGATCCCGCCAGGCCAGTATCCTCCCCCCAGTTCCCAGTACCCCGTGCCCAAGCCACTGATTCCACACTCCTCCCCTCCCCTCTACACTTCTTTCATGATTACCAGAACATTACTGCTACATGCTGCTGGCATAGGATTCCCTGCTGAGAAAGGCTATTTCACCTCAGTGATTAATCAACTGGAAGACCATTAACTTGTCACAGCACTCAGTCTTTGAATTGCCCAGACAACTTTGTTGAACAGCCATGACAATAAAAAAAGTTTAAGCTTCCCTCTAGTGTCAGCCCTATGGAGCAGTCCCATTCTGGGTACACCAGCAGCTCAGAAAAGACGTGCATGTACTGCATGCATCTCAGGAACTGTGATGCACAAATACAGATCACTTCATCCCTAATGAGATAAGAGGGTCACGATACAGAAGATAAGCACTGTATAAAGAAAAAAGAGAGCTTCTGCTAGAAGACACTCAAAATGCTTCACTGGTGCCTGTACATCAATAATTTAGGAACAAGAACAATTGTATGGGACACAGGGCTTTGCTATAGTTAGAAAGGCACCGTCTTTGGCTACAGCACTAGACCTGACTTTTTCTTATGAGAAGCACAGTAATGTCTTTAACAGCAAAGCACACAATCCCAACTATCAGTACAAAACCTGCATGTCAGACTTCAGTTCCTGGCTGGGAAGAAGGCTTTAGTAAACTATGTTGATATAAGAAACTAATATTGACATTTGAAGTCTAGATCCCAAATATTTACATTCCTAATGATTGTTTTTTAAATTAATTAGAAGCTAGAAATCTAAATATTTTGTCAAACATAGGCCTAGGTTCTTCCACCCAGAAGCTCCTTCCAGCAAAATAAATCTAAACCATTCGCCTCTCCTCCCAGCCAGAAAAGGGTTATCCTCTCTGACAATGAGTATTTTTATTCCAGTAAGAAAAAATGAGGGGATCATTCACAGTAGCTACTACTTTACAGGATAGGTTTGTCATTCTTGCTTTTCAGCCATGGCTTTTTAAGATTTATCACTCTGGTATTTACTTGATGAGACATTCTGTTCCTCTGCCCATTCCTGTTCTTTTATAAAGGACGCATGCAAAAGGAGTACTAGAAAGGTAGTAGTTTAAATAGACAGCTGAAGCACATCGTGCCTTTCGGGAGGGCTACAAGGAAGCATGGGATCCATGGGGTGGTTTCTAAGCCCAAAGCTACCAGAAAGTTTGCCACATAAAAAAATCACAAATCATTCCCAATCCCACCTCCACCTTCCTAAACCTTGTACATAAGTGTTAAGACAAAAGGCAAAAGTGAGCCTCCTGAGGTTAGCGAATTTTTCATCCTCCTTTGGTTTTAAACAAAAGAAGCACTACAGCAACACTGCCCAAGGTAGCTCCTGGTCCTAAAGCAACGTTCTACAAATGATTTTATGGGAACAAGGAGAATGCTGTCTATTAGGAAAGCTGCCTTACTGATTTCAGCAGAAACTGTGCTAATCAGTCTTACAGATTCCTCAGATAAATCCCGTATCAAACCTACGAATGCCAGGGTGGCTCAGGAAGGTAGAGTTGGGGAGAGTTTTTCAAGTGGAATGAAAATAGGGAAGATTCTTAGGAAAAAAAACAGAATATACCTCAGGGATATGGTATTTCAAGGAAATGAACTTGCTATAACACAAGGTGGGAGAAGAGCTCATAAGGTATACTTCTGGATCACATATTCTTCACATGCTGACAGGGTGCGAAAATGACCTCTAAAAGAGCTCTACATGGTGATGAACGAGGCCAATGCCTTGGGAATGTCTAGCATCAAGTATTCACATACGCGAGGATGAAAATGCTCAAGGCAGCAAGCACTTGACGAAGCAGCCAAAAAAAGATATCAGGCGTTCAGAAAATTGACTCAGATGGAACATAAAATGCCCTTAAGAGACACAATTGAAGTGCAGATGAAACCTTGTCCAGCAAAGACATGCTATACAAAGCTGCAGATGGACGACAGGAACATCAGCAGTAGGATGCAGTTACCTACTGCCAAATTTTGCAAAACATGCTTTCAAAGGCAGTTTTCCCCTGCAGTAAGCACAAATCGCAGAGCTTAACACAGCTACCTGTGACTGTGCTGCCAAGGCAGGTGAGGGGAGAGCAGTATGGCTTTCCAATAAATGTTTGCTGTTGAAGGATACAGACTACAATAAAAGGGAGCTGTGATAACAGAATATTAAGTTAGACAGAACCAGCAAGGGCAGCTGAGACAAAGCCAAAAAGACAACAGATCGTTAAGGCTTAAAGAGGCTTTCTGTAGCTTCCTATTGCTTCTTGTCCCTGTAGTTTGTTAATGTCAAAGCACATTTAAAATATGCTCTCAAAGGGATCAAGAAAAAAGTGGATTGCTCAAACAAAAAAAAAAAATCAGAATAGTTTTGGGAGGGTCCTGAAAACCAAATTTCTAAGAGAATATACAAGTATGAAAAAAATATGCAAATGCTGATGTTCTGAGGAAGCTGTGACAATCAAAGAGAAATATGCAAAGACTATAAACACTACAGAAGAATTTTTCTTTTTAAAGGTGAATCAATAAGAGTGACAATAAAGAGGTAAAAGACTGAACCTGAAAGGATTGAAGAAGATTGCAAAGGCATTCCCCAACACTACAGATCTATTAAAAATAGCCAAATGATCTAAGAAAATGTTCATGGAAACATCATCCCCAAAAGGTCATACAAATACATTACAGGAGATTACAGGAGAGCAGAAAACACACACACTTTTGAAAACCACATATGCATTAAACTGAGGGAAGTACTAAGGCCCAAACTTCAAAACACACAAGTAATAGCTCCTCAAATCCAGCAATAACAATAGCTTAAATTACTGTGGATAATTAAAAAAAATCCAGCAGGTTTCTTACAGAGCACTACTGATGCAGCAAAGGCCTGTCTTCCAAATGAACCACAAAGTTAAGATTTATTTAAAAAAGGTTCTAAAAAAATTGAAGAGTGAGTGAAAGCACAACTTCAGTTGCTCAGCAATGTCACTTTAGGATCCTGGGCAAGACAGAAAGTGCCTTCCATTCAAAACTTATTTTCAAAATTCGTTTTCCAAACAGCCCAAGCTTAACTGGTGACTTGACCAACTTTCATTTTTGTGCCAGAGGCAGGACCAGTTTTGAGAGTCACACAGTTGACAGTCAGCTAGAGTAAAAAGGTAGACACTCTCTCATGTTGTACCCTCTATACAACACAGATAAGACCTACTAGAATACTAGTTAATACATCTGCACATATTTATATATACCTGCTGATACCCCAAGCCCACAAGTTTTCATACTGCTCTGAAGAGTGTCAGCAAGGAGCAGGTTCCGGGCACAAGAACACCGCTATCTGATCATTATGGGTAGCCTCTACAATCTACAGATAGAAAAAAAACCCACCCCAAACCCACAAAAAACTTATTTCTTGGTTTAGGTATACCAAAAAAGGTATTTCACTTCTACTTCAGAGGATGAACATAGTGAATGAGATATTTATTTAGAGCTTACCAGAACGTAAGCCAATTATTCAGAACCAATCCTCAGGAATCGATGAAAGAGAAAGCCAGATGTGCTTATTCAGTCAGCATGGGAGGTAACAGAGAAAGTGCAGGTGCAGAGGGACTACATCACTGATATATAGTTACCATTTCCATTTTTGCTCCTCTTCTTTTTTCGGCTTCTTTCTCTTGTCCGCTTCAGAGACTTTATCTTTGCTCTTAGCTTTCTTTGCTTTGCTGTCCTGCAAAGTGAGTAAGAAACTGTTAGAACAAGCTACTGTATTTCCCCCTTCCCTGAAAAGATGTTTTAAAACTAAGAGACTGTCTCTTGGGGTATATAAGTTTGATGGCAAACAACTGAATTACTGTGGCCTCACTACATAAATGTGCTCTTAGATCATCCTATTAAGTCAAAGTAGGCTGATGGTGCCACCTATGTTTTAAGCCAAATTCTTTTACTTTACACTTGGGGCATGCTAAGTGCACACACAGCCACTTATTCTGCCTCACCTGATAAGTGGCAAGTCTGGGCCATAGTAACATGATTGCTTAGTTATAGAAACACTCTCCTTGGCCTGCACTAGTGTACCTAGTCTGGCAAATGCTACAGAGCACACTTACAGCACTGTGAGGTGGCTTCTGGGAACGTACTGGTATATACTCACTACAGAGACACTTTCAATGAATTAAAGAATTAACCGTGTTGCCAGTAGGTGCTTGCAACATGTGCCTCACAAGGGTATCTTTGCTAGACGTGAAGCGTAGTTCATTAGTCTCCAATTACGGCTAACCCCTCTTCGCCAAGTCCCTCTCCACAGAAATTTCCACCCTAGGCTCCATCTAAAAGCTTTAAGCGTCTTTCTAGCAGCTGATCTCGGATTCATCTCCTCTGCTTCTGAACTGTGCTACATCATCTGTGCAATTACCATATGTTGTTAGTAAGGCTCCTCTACCCTCTGCGAGCTACTTAACCGAAGGACTGTGTATCGCCTGGAACAGGCTGGAAGTTTATGTCCTGGGGGCATCTTCTCCATCCGTTGTTTTAAGAGTAGGAGAGGAAGTTTTCCTGACTTTTTATACATTATGGCTCAGATAAGTTAACCTGCACCATAGGTGAGGATCTACCATGTGCCGCTTTGTCCCAGACTGGCCTCTGCCTCCTTACCCTTGAATCAGATTCCCCCTGCTCTACATAATTCAACACCAAATTGTCAGCCTTGCTTTTCTCGATCATAGAAATAAACTTGTCTTTCACATTACCTCTTCTTCCTCTTGTTTCCTTTTCTTTGCTTTCTTGATGTCTTCTGTTTTGATTTTCTTGGGTTTGTACTCAGCACTGTAAGAACAAAAATACTAGCTGATGAAAAGAATCAATTTTCCAGTAAAAAAAAAGAAAATAAAAAGAAGTCATACATACACAAAGTTTGTGCGCACAAGTTCACAGTATTTCTGGCATGTTTAATTTCTAAAGAATATAATTTTATGCCCCAATGTCTGCAGACTGAATAATTCCTATCCAGCAAAACAGCCCCTACAAGCTTCAGACTGCTGAATCTTTCTTGATGAAGAATCCATTCAAAAGCATTAGTAGCCACCCAGTGATTACATGGGATGGGATAAATGGGCAAAAGCTTAGTGGCATGTTGTACCCCCAACTCCTTTTTCCAGTCATCAGTCTGGGATGTGCCCACAAGGCTCACTTTTTGCATCCCCCACTAGTTCAAACAATAGCAAAATTGACTACTGGCAAATTCTTAATCTTTCCATTGCAGACATGAGATGGGAGGTCACAAACACTTAACAGAAGGCAGCAAATGATTACACAAAAGAAAAGATGTCACACCCATCTCTCTTGGAAACTGAGAAATACCACATAAGAACAGAATGCCACTATGGTTAAACCCTTCCAACCCTTTAACTCCAGACTGCTAATAAGGTCACACTATCTAAAGAGCTGGATGCACACAGATGGTGACAGATCACAGCATGATGTAACTGGGCTTTTATTTTACTGGGTAGGCTACTATACTGGGCAAACATCATGTGTATTTTTCTTTTGATTTAGAGACAAAAATCCTCAGCATAACCCACTACATATTTAGACTCTATGCGAATCATGCCAAGTAGTGCAGGCAAACCTACCCCCCACCCCCAAACAGGCTGACTATGCATTTTCTTCCTCTTGTGCAGTCATTTCCTTACCCAACAGAAACCACAGCAGCCACTTAGCTAGCACTAATACCTCGCTTGCTCAGATTTATGTTTTACAATCTTCATCGGTGTCTTTTTCTCTACCTACCTTCTGGGTTTTTTCTTTTTTATTTACTAGCTCTGCAACATTGCACAGCACCATCTGCAGAAGCAGGTAATGGTATTTTGCCTTGGACACCACAAATACTATCCTTGCCTTGCTCAGAGAACTTGCAACAGCATAAGGAGTCTGGTCTTAGACCTCCAGTCATCCATCTGAACAAGTTTGGGCTGATGACCTGAAATCCCACCTGCTCCCTCTTTCCAAAACTAAAGGCAAACATCCAAGTCACCAGCATCCATGCTACTTACTCATCATCTTCTCGAGGCCTCTTCAGGGGTTTGGAGTCCTCTTTAGGAGACGCATAAAACCCATCATCATCTGGTTCATCTTTAATACGTGGTGGACTACAAAAAGAAGCAAAGAAAGGTGGTTCTAACTTCAAAGAGGAAGTTTCTTGGAAACCAGCAACAACTCAGTTTTAAGAAATGATCATCTGCAAAACGGGCATGTCTTCCAGTCCTGGAATGTGCTGTCATCTTAAGACCCCAAAGACCTGAGGTGTGTCATTCTCTGAATATCCACAGACAGCATGAGAGAGTCATTCAGTGTCTACATATTTGCCATTTCTCAAGCAACATCAAGATCAATTTCAACTGCTTAGATTTCACTGTATTTCTTCGAGGTTTTGAGTAAAAACAACTGTAGCTTCCAGCACTTTCAAATACAGTTAAAACAAAACTGAAATGCATGCATGTGTGCAGTCAAATAGAGGACATTATTTAGTTTCAAGTCAATATCCTTATTAAGCCTGATAAGAGAGAAAAAGATTATCAACTAAAAAAAGATTTGAAAACTACTCCCCTGAATCTTTTGCCAACTAAATATTGAGGCATGTGAAAACCAGAAAAGGAAGCAAAGATTTGGTAAAGTTAAACTGATCAGTCTTTTTTCACTGTCCAAACTGTGGGAAGCAAACAATCCTGTCCCTTTCAACAGACCGCAAATATTAAGTTAGGCTCAACGTTTTCAGCCATGATGCCCCAAGACATCAGTAGTAAGAAAAAAAAAAAATAGAGTATGAGTGCAAGAGAGACTATCCCTTTAAACAAACTCATTATTTCTAGATTTCACAGAGGCATTTCACTTATCTTCATAAAGAAAAAGATGTCTCAAAGAGTCCAAAATTACATTTTGAAGCACTTAGCGCTGCTCCACTCAGGTAGAAAAAGTAACAGTGCCATCTTGGGCTTTCCTATTCATATTCAATCAGCAATTTCTACATCAAACTGACTCAGTTTCCAAGTCAACATGCGGATTTTGCAATTGGATGGAGTGGGAGAAAAAAAAGCAGCATTCTGCTTTGTAGATCACAGTCAGCAAGAGACATTTTGGAGTCTTATTTTAGCTGGTAATGTGTCCATGAAGCAGAACAAGGCCGTTTGCTCTTTCACAGCTGTAAAGCCACTGCAGTGCTGGCAGATGCAACTCAAGGGAAACAGATATGTGCTGCTATAAGAAGCCATTTCTGTGGCATCGCCTACGATTAATTAAGACAGAAGTCTGCAGCATGTAGACAGTTGCAAAACATCTATGGAAAAAGAGGTATTTGTCCCATTTAATTTATTCTCCCTTCCAGGCAGAAATCTAGAACTACTGTTTATTAAGTTGCTAGGAATTTTATCTAGTCTATTTTAACACTGAAATATTTCACAACATTTTGTAATAGTGGGAATAAAGTATGATTATATTAAAAGTAAGGAGCTGTACGACCAAGCTGAACCTTGACTTGCATTGTTTCCAAGACTGTAACATTGCTCATCGTACCAAGTCTTAAGGAAGAAAATCAAAACCATCTGAGTGAGGACATTTTTCTCTGGTGAACTTGTAAAAGAATATTTCAGCAGGAAAAAAAGAAAATAATTACTTTACTCTTAGCCAGCTTTTGGCCCTGAAGAAGGCACAATTGTGATGGCTCCTCCAGGCTTTCCTCAAACACACACAAAAAAAATGCTGTTGGACCTAAAGAGGACCCAGTTACCTTGATATGAGAACACTCAACGTCCCTGGTGAGATTAGCACATGCATGCAATTCTGCTGAATAGCAGAGGCTAGAAAGAGTTATTATTTACTGTCTCCTACACCATGAAACACCTGAATGTCATTGCTTTCTATTGCCAGAGTATCCCCAAAAGGGCCTGGAGAGGGCGCCTCTTCCCTGTGCCAAGCATAACTACTTAGTTTGCATTTTTACATAGGAGTAAGAAAATGAAACAGATGGAGGAACTCATGTCAAGAGGGCACATTCAAAATATGCAAATAACAACTAACAGGCATGGACTAAACAGGTGTCTTCTCCCAACCTCTCTGCGTCCACAGAACATGGTGAGACTGGAAGGATTTTGTGGTTTTGTTGTGTTTTTTTGTTTGTTTTTGCTTTTTTTTTTAAAGTGGATTCATAAAACTGGACACGATTGAAAGCTTTTCTTGACTAACAGATGTGAACACATGCATCCACCATACCACAGACCTCCAATAAGTCAGTGAACCGGATTTACCACCTTAAAAATAACCAATGGCTGGATTTAAACAAGTCACAAGAGATCTTAGTCTGTCAACTATTAAGAAAAAGTACTCTTCTATCAATTGCTCACTTCAGGTTTTTAATAAGACTACTTAGTGATGACTGATACAACACGTAAGTCCAGGAGGCTCTATTATTAGCAGGAATTTAGTAGAGTAGGACATCTAGGCATTTTCTGAAGATACTTCTGATTTTACACAAGCACCCTCCTTACTCGTCACTCCTCTGCAAAGGCTTTAGGCTGTAGACACTTACAGAAGAGACACTCAGAGGCAATCTGGACTGTCTTTATAAGGGCCTGTCTCCAGAACACTGCCTGCAGCGTTCAAGTACCAATTTTACAACAGAGGTTCTTTCAACTCCAGCTACCAATGTTTCCATAGTTCAATTTGTCCTCGGCAGAATTCAACTATTTAATACTTGGACAAACCCAGCATATGCAGGCAGATACCAAGTATTCAACAGCTCCTATCTCCAGTTACTAGGTAAGTAGATCAATTACCAATTCCTGTAATTGAGAAGAATATATCATCTGAAGGGGTCAAAAGTGTTCCAATTTTTTCCCAAGACTAAGTGAGAGGAGTCAAACACTGAGCACCTAAGAAAAGTCAAACTGCTACTTTTTTCAGATCATAGACCTGATTTCTTACCTGGAGAAACCATTTTCCTTTTCCTTCTTTATTTTTATATCACCAGAAGATGATTTCATCTGAAAAACATAAAAAGTAGGAGCTGAGCAGAGCATCTTATGTTTTTCCAACATACAACACAGGCAGGATATTTAACTTGTGGAAGAAACCAAAGGGCACTGTGACTATATCTTCATCCCCTGTAGCCCCTAGTGACTGACACGACGCACCAAAAAGGCAACATTTTCTGTAAGTCTTAGTCAATTCAGTATTGTCTGGCCCTCCAATTTCTTCAATAGATTGGAGTTAAGTGTATAGTTTGTCCTTGCATGGAACGAACATGACCTAACAGATTTTTCTCCCTTGTCTCTGAATCTAAGCTTGGCAAAGTGAAAAGTAACGGGAAAAAAATGTGGAGCCAGTGGACACAGCTCCACTGTGGAACTGTTTCCATTCACAACACCTGCAGATAAAGCCCTTGTAAGTTCATATCTAGCACTCCACAAACCAAGTCTCTGGGTTAGCATTGGGATAATTCTCTCCAGGTTGATAAAAATTTGGAAGTATAAGCTACATCTAACCCACTGAGTTTGTACCATTCAGTAGTATGAACCAGAACCATCCTCTTGTCTCTCCCACAGGGGACACCTACCTTCTCTTCCTTTCTCTTCTCCTTGTCTTTATCTTTGTGTTTGTCTTTGTGTTTCTCTGAGCTGCCATCTTTGTGTTTGGTTTTCTCCTTGTCTTTGTGTTTCTTTTCCGAGGAATCTTTGTGCTCACTGCAAGACAAAAGAGTATGTTTGCAGAGGAGAACATGAGGAGATTTGACTAATACAGACAACTTCCAGCAGTAAAGAGTCACAGGTTTTGATGATTACAAACCCTACAAAATAAGGGATCACCTTAACACCAAGATCCATCACAGTCTCCTGTCACATGTCATCCATCCTCCTCAGGAGGAAGAGGAACAGGAGGGGAACATACCACAAAACCACAGCCGCCGAGCGCTCCCCTTCAGGAAAACCCCTATCAGCCTGGATTGCTGAGGAAATCCACAGCTGCTACACTTAAAGCTCAACACTTTAGGTTGAATTCCCACTGTCTCTGCTTTTCCTCTTTTTCCTAGTCCACGTAAAAGGTCACTGGAATAGAGCCGCCAGTCCCATCGATGCCCATGTCAGCTTTTGCTCAGACAACAGTTTGTCATTGTAGCAGCTCTCATCTCTGGAACTTGAAGAGAAAACCGCTGATCTCTATTATTCCCAAACAGATGGGAAAACCAGAGCAAACAGGATATGCGATGTCCTTGTGTTTATGCAAAGTCAAACAGAAAAGGCAGGAATAATGCTGCAGTCCTCAGTCGGAGCTGTTTCATCAACTGTGCCTCACCACCATGGTCAGCCCAGCTCTGCTCAGCTGAGATGACCCTGCCACGCAGGACAGCAACTCACCAAAGGTGTTTCCAAGCAAGAATCTGGTCTGCTACTACTCAGAGTCTGGTGCTACGGACAACACTATCGAGAGTTTAAATACCCAAAATTCTTTAGTCAGAACAGAGGGAAAAATGCCCCCAGGGAGAAGAAAAATCAACCTTTTTAAATTCCGTTTCTAGCCCCTTCTGATTTCTCAGACATTTGGGTAAATTTGGATCACATTTTCAAGTTTTTCTTATCAACCAGAAAGATACATGGCTGTTTTCAAATGAAAATGAGTTTTCTCATGGAATGACTTGACCCTTGGAGCCAGAAAGTGAGGAAGTGCTCTCAGGAGACTCACGATAGAAACTGCAAGAACTGGCCATGAGAATTAGCAGCACCGTTGTGGAAGCCAAGCAGCAAGCCTGTCAATTCAACAGGCCTTCAATACACATTTATAAGGTTGTGTGGACTCCCTGGGGTCACCCTGGGCTTAAGCAAGCCAAAGGCACACTGGAAATCAGGCTCTCTTCTACTGGGCATGGTTAGGCACCAAGCAAGCTGCCTTCCTCACGCTGGCAGTTCATGCTCCTCCTTCCTCAGCACTTGACTCCCATCACTACTGCTCTCTGGTATGTACTCTGCTTCTCCTTAGGACTATGCAATGCAATGCAAAGCTTTACTAGAAATAGGCAGCTTCCTTATTTCAGTTATTTCAACACTCAAGTGCAAGCCCAAACTGATCTGAGGGAACATAGCCCTGAAAAACAGCAAGCCTGGAACACCAGGTAAGATCGTGATTTCTAAAAACGATACACGCTTCAAGTCTTCTTTCTATCATAAAAAACAGACTGCAAAAGGGTTGGATGTTTGATGGCTACAGAAAGCAAGCAGCACATTAACCAGCTCCCATAAAGCTTGCGTGTGATTAAGAGGAAGGCAACCACAGCCACAAATATGCCAACCCACACCCAGCTGTAGAACTGCAAAGTCCAACATGGACAGTTTCAGAGCCTCACGTAACACGAGCACAAATGGACCTGAACCTGCAAAAGGTCTACATTATTCAAGCTCAGAGTAGCACACACTCCAATAAATACACACCAGCCTTCCAAACCCAAGCAGCTAAAGCATGAAAATCCATGCCTGAAGGAAATCAGTATATTCATGTACTGTGTCGCATTAAAAGAGATCAGTAGGAAGAGAAACCAGTTTCATTTTAACTCTCTAGCAACCTCTTTATACTACATATAAAACTGTAAAGGAGTATCTAAACATTAAAAGGCAACTGGCACTCTAGAAATTCTTGCAGACAGACACACAGCACCACATGTTGCCTGTGAGTGAAGATTCAACAACTGCAGACTATTCTTACCCAGCAGATCGTGTTATGTACACTGTGTGATCAGGACATGCAAGTACGTACACAGAACATCCTGACACTGGATCTCGGAAATCCACAAGATGCCTGCTACTCTTGCTCCGCTTTGACATCCCAGTTTCTGTACCCTGTTTATTCGTCAGTATCTCAGACTCAAGACACCTATTTCATTTTCCTTTGCTCCAACTAGATTCATTGACTGTCTGAAAGCACAAACCCCACACATGTTATTAATCATTTTTAAACTCAGGAAGGTCTGGAAATTCTGACTTGATATGTTGTACTGTTATCTGTATGCTAGGTACCTCATTTGCCACAGATTCAAGCTTTACAATTACAAAGGCATATCATCATACAGGAAAAACCATAACGAACAAACATGCAAGGCTTAGACCCATTTTGTTCTCTGCAAGTCTGCTTGTTTATATTTTCTGACTCGTTCTTATTTGGAATTTAAATCCTACCTGAAATAACATGTTTTACTCAGACAACAATTTGCATCTTCAAAGCCTGGTACACAATGCAATTGATGGAGTCAGTTCTCTAAGGTAAAGTTCGTGGCAGTGTCTGTTGTTTGGGAGTTTGGAATAGTGAAAAAAAAAAGAAAAAAGTTTAAGTTTTCAAAAGCACCATACTTGTTCTCGCTAGCAGCCAAAAGCACTAGCTTTCAGCATGTGACTGGTAGAGCCCTGGGATGTACACAAAATGTGACTAAAAGCAAATGAATAGATGAAAATCTACATATGCAAAGCTAATACTGAAAAGGGCAGAAAATCCCATTGGCCTAGAAAAGCAGTGACAATTTTTATGTGTGTTGAATGCTTACAGACCACGGCTGGCATAACAAAAGTGCTAAAAACTTAGGCTTGCTTAAGCAGAAGCTCAAATGACATCCCTCTCGAAAGACAGTAAGTGGCCACCATTGAAAAGCTGTTATGCAATTCAATCTAAAGCTAAAATTTTTCAGCAACGGCGTTGGAATCAAGAAGTCTGGATTCCTGACTCAGTCGTCGGGTTTTTTTTGTTTTATTTTTTAATCACAAGACTATCCTTCCCCTTTGCTCTGCAGTGAGCAGTAAATTTCTCACCAAAAGTAATGTGGGCTCAGATAACCCAAGGAAACTCTGTCTCCAGTTTCACTCTGCAGCTTCATTTTCAAAACAACAGTATTGGTGGCTAGGCCCTGAGGTCCTGCTTGGTGCTGCTCCTGGTATGTGACTGGAAGAAATTCCCCAGATAAAAATCTGCTTTCATGTGCTACGTGCTCCAATGTAAAAAAAAGAGCATAAATTTCTTTCCCTCATTTGTAAGTAGACTACTTGTCAGCCCTACATGTTTCTAGACACTGGACCACAGCTATGACTTCAACAACTCAGTCCAAAATTTTCTGACATGTGCAACAATGAAGGCATGTGCCCCTCTTCCCTAAGAGGGCCTGAAATCTGCATCTCCCAGAAAAGCTCATTTGGAAACGCGCTGATAACAAAGGCCTCAAGCAACAATCCTGAGAAGAGTAACTTTTTTTTCTCCAAAAGCAAAGCAAGTTGCTCAGATATTAACTTCAGTCAGCAAGCTGAGCTGCTTTGGTCTTTCATTTGACTAAGACACTTATGCGACCCTCCACGGGAACACAATTTAACCACCACACTAATCTCAAAAGAAAAGAGAAGGCAACAGGATGCCATCCTTACCCTGAAGAAGGAGTTTCAGCCTTCTATCAGAAAGCTACTTCCAGACAACCCCAAAGCTATTATTAGCAGGGACTGGGAACAATTTAAAGATCAGAAGTCTGTTTTTCTGTCTGATTCAAAACTGAAAAAATCACTTTTCTTTAAAGAAACCAAACACAACCAAACAAAAAGGTCTCAAGACTGCATGCACCCAGATAATTTTATCCTGAATTCATTTCTCAGAGCACTGTGGATTCTTCATTACCTTTCCTGCACATACCCCTCTGCCAACAAGCCAGCTTGAAGTCACTGAAGTAGGACAGCAAAATCCCCATAAGATAGAGGGAGGGAAGCTTCAGTGCAACTTAGTCCGAAAAGATGACAACTGGATCATAAAACAGTTGTTCACAATCTGTTTTAGAACTACCTAGCCTTGCTGACAAAATAAGATCTTCCTTTTCACCCAGACCATTACAGTTGAACTGCTGCGACAGCACTCGTTTATACACCTCTGAAGGTGCTTAATGCTGACAACCTGCACTGTTTTTTTTTTTAAAGGTAACAAAGTACAGTAGGACAGCATATCAATAGAGGCAGAACCAGGGATTACGTCATCTAGAGACATATCATGGCACTAGCTTAGTTCAGACAAAGGCCAGATGAGTAGAAATGCATCTCCTGAAGCACTACAGCCTTTTTGCTAGCTTGCTTACTGTCTTTCATTTAGAGTTTTGGGTGAACAAGGACATCTGAAGGCCTTGGAGAGCTCAGGCTGAAGCATACGAAGCAGTAAATGCAACACAAGAAGCCATTTCCCTTGAAAGCATGGCTGTATTTCCCAGTGAGGATGCCTGCAGGAGGGAGGAGAGGGAGAGGAAGGGAGAAGAGGCACCTGGCAGCAGCTGCTCAGGCTGCGATCACATGGGAAAGTCACAAGTGGAAAGTGTTCCCAAAGAATGGCAGATGTGCAGATCACAGCTTGCTTCTTCAAACTACAACAGCGTTGTGGTAATTTAACACCGCATTCTTCAGGTGCCATTTATGTACGTTAATAATCCCTTCCCAGGCCCTTTCCATTCCAGCTTCAAGATCACAAGCTGGGAAGGATGCTTTATCTAAAGTGTCTCCTATTTCTTCTTTCTCATATTCTCAGCTGTAATTAGGTCGTGACTGGGAATCTGCTACTAGCAAGCACCAGAGCCTGCTGCAAGCGGAGCTTTCCTTGCCTACTCGGGAGCTGCTACAATGCAACTGAAGCGTAAAATAACAGGGAGCTGTGATTTTAGTGAAATCTAAAAAACACAATAGGGACAGAGCATAGGTTACGCAGCCCACGGCTCGTCTGACGTAACACAATGTTAATGGAAAACTGTGATCATATTCAGACAAACGCATACCAATGAACAACTGACTGTGCAGGGAGCATTTCAAAAACAGAAGGCACACCAGCGAAGGACAAGTTTTCAGCTGGCTTGCCGTATTTTATGCTCACTGTTAGAGGGTCATCATATGGTATTACAGGGAATGAACACGTGAGCCCCAATGTTTCTGCTGGGAGTTCAGCAATACAATAAATCCCTGAAACCACTTTTCCCAGAGTTGAAAGGAGTCTTTTCACCAGTTTTCACAGATAACAGATCAAGCCTTCAGCAAGAAGAACAAGATAAAAACCTGGACTAATCAACAGCTGATAAAAATATTAGAAAGCAGAACAACATTTGCACATTGAGACGAGGATCAGGCTTAGCACGCACCTCCTATGGATGCATGAGAATCACGTATACTACTAAATGAAAAGCAAAAATTTTTACTACTGGAAGGCAGCGTTACATTAGAAAGCTGATCAAGGTGAACTGCGCACTCAAATGGGGAATAAAAACAAAACTACCCACGCCAGGGAACAGGGGGTGCTGACATCTTTTTTTAAATCCCTTTTTCCCCTAAATCAGATATCCCTGCCTCTTCCTGCCCCCAATGCACACAATTCTTAGCGGGTCAGGATCACAAAATAAACCAGAGGAGGTGTGCAAGATGTCTGAACTGAAATTTATCTTCATTCACGACTAGCAAACGCCTGGAATCTGTGTTTTTCCTAGCAAAACCATAAAACCTAGAAGATGCCAGTGAAGATCAGGTCTATAGATCCCTTATGTGTTCCATGCTTCAGTTCATCTCAAGCTGTGATCACAAGAGATTTAGTAAACGGAGGAAATATGCAATCTGACAGAAGATTTTTCTTCCTGCGGCTCAGATGCTTGTCACATTGACAACATGGATCAGTGCTGCAAGAGCAGCCTCTTTATTCCCATTCCCTGTCACAGCCATTTCTGCACTCTTCAGTCTACTGGCAGCCCACACTCCATGCACAAAGCCCAAGACACCTGGCAGAAAGACACTTGTTGCTGCGAACACTTCTAAACCAATCTCTAACAAGTCTTGGCTTCAAAGGACCCATTATTTCATTATTTTACATGGTCTACTTATTTGAAATGCTAGTCTCCCACAGATCAGAAACCTATTGCCACATCAGATTTGTTTAGTTTTATTTTTTAACCACTGACATTTATATTTAATGGGTGTGTATTAGATTTTCTTTTGGGGATCAGGAAGTACAGGGCTGAGAAAAGGAGCAAAAGAAAACACTTTGCTTGACAGAGATTGCTTGATAGCCATGTGGATTTATTCTCTGATATGGATTTCTCTTAAGTGGGCTTTGCATTTTCTTTCCTTGAGGGGTGACGGAGATCTGAGGCATACAAATGTTCTCTCCCAGTTTACTACAGCTGTAAATGAGTGGTTAAGATACAGAAGTGTCATCTTGTGAGTGGGAGAGGAGGAAAGCAAGAAGCAAAATTAAGAAGTTCTACATACCACTCCACACACTTCTGCCATATGAAATCAAAATTATCTATTTTAGGTATTTCTGAGACTTATCTTGGCAGGTTAGATCCTTCAAAGTCTGGATACAGGAAACATTTATTCTCCTGCATTGGAGTTGTTCTGCCTTCTTGATGCAGGTTTTATTTTAAAAGCCTTTTTTAAGTACAGGGCAGGAAATGAAATTGTCAAACTATTACAGACAGACATAAAAACGATCTGCTTCAAACACAACCAGACAATGCTCTTAACTGTGTACAATGCCCGATGCAGTACCGTACTTCTCAGAATGCAATTAGGGGACTCTTCACATACTCCGTATAAAATGCCACGGAGGTACAAACCCAAGTTGCATCGACAACAATGGCTTAGATTTCTGCTAAAGCACTGTTCAACCTCTTTGAGAATTATCAAAGATACAGCACATCTTTTGCAATAACACAGCAGCTTTTCTAAAATACAGAATGGATTTTGTGAAGATTTACATGCAATTCTATTAATCTAAGATAAATTTTTAAAAAGGATTCATTTTCAATTTTAGCAACAGGTGACAGGCTTTTATCAAGTGCTTTAAAAATTCCCCATACAGGTAAAAACCAGTGGAAAATCCCACATTTTGTAATCTTGGAAATTTGTTGTTTTATTTCTAACGGAGTAATGGCTATTTTTCACTTGTTTTTCATTGTCAAAGGAGAAACTTTGGTACAAGCAGGCAGGTTTTTTTCCTTCAAAATTCTTCTGTGAAGAAATATCCCCTATCAAAATTGTTGTCACAATCCTCAGCAGGGCAGAGGCTCTCAGAGGTCTGCTGCAGTCCCCCGCAGTTGGGTTCAACTGTTGGTTTTGCTGCAGACTGGAGGTGCTGGATGGTCACAGTGGAGGGACAGTAACATGGTGGCACTGCTGTAGGGCTGAGTTTTGGAAGGGGCACTTCACCACCTTTGTTTATAAAAACAAGACTTTCGACCCAGTAGAGTCTTTACAACAAGTTGTAATGAGACAGGGAGCGGCCATGAAAATCTCTTGCACCACGTAGAGGTTCACCGCTTATCTCGCTGCAAAAGGCTTAAAAGAGCTGTCGAACTTCAAGAGGAGTTTTCTTTTACAAAAAGACAAGCGTTGCAAACTTGCTGATGACCAGCTGCTGTCAGTAGTATGCTACCTAGCAGATATTATCCAAAAAAATAGACACACTTAAGGTGCCCCTTCAAGGTGAAGGTGCCATTTGAACAACGGGAAAGAAAGTAACTGCTTTTCGAAAGAAAATTGTGCTACAGAGGGAGCATTGTGAAAACAGATCCATCAGTACATGATTTTATTGCCAGAACTGATGCAAGTGTGTCACGGGGAAAAAACTTTCCTAGCTGCACACTTGAAAAACTTGGAAACAGAATTTTCTAACCTGTCTGAAAGTCTTCCAAGTGAAGAGTTTCCATGGGTTTTGAACCCATTTGCTAAAAATCTAAAAATGCAACACCTTTCAGTTAGCTTGCAAGCACAACTGGCTGACATCAGGGAAAATGGACATTTACCAGCTCAGTGTCAAGAAACCCCTTTGCCTAAGCAGTGGATGGGTTGAAAAAATGAGTATCCCTGTTTAGTAAGCACAGCCGATGATGCACTTCTTCCACTTGCATCTACACTTCTGCATGAGGAACCTTTTTCAGCAGTGACGGCCATTACAACCAAGTATCAAAATAAACTGGACCTAGAACCAGCCCTTTGAATGACTCTATTACAAAGCGCTAAGCCAAGATTTTCAAAACTAATGAAGCGTAGGCAATCACAGCCCTCACTCTTCTTCCTCCAGGAACAATTTTGCTTTTGGTCTTGTTATATCACAGCTAAGAGCCCTTCTGAAAGAGGACAATTCTCCAGTATTTCCCCACAAAGCAACTTCCTTCTCTCCCACTGCTGGCAAAATTAAAAGCTATTAAAAAATGGCAAAGTGATCAAATGCCCCCTCCCCAGTGCAATCCTTCTGCTTAGCAGTACGATAGTGATGGACACTGGACAGTCACACAGGCCATCCTAAAATTCAGACTTCTCTGTTCATCTTGGCTCTATCCAGGAAAGTATTTTGGTACAGCGACTATAGTAACAGAGCCTGAACTGAAACTCAGCTTGCTTCAGTCCTTCCCCGTCCTGTCCCATAACTCACCAGTCTGGTCTCTGCCATCCTTGCATTCACACCTTCCATGTGAACACTTGGCAGTCGCCTGGCCACAAGCACCTGCTCCATTCAGGTCCTTCCAGCAGCTCCCCTCTAAGGAATTCCCTGCTCACCACAGATCTTCCTCCACCTTGACCCCCATGTCGTGAGCTGCTGAAGGAGAAGGGCTATCTCCTTGACAAGACAATGGTCACCTAAAAATCTAATCCTCACAGACACAACTTACATTTATGGAATTACATGGATGACAGTTGAATCAAAGGATTTAGGGAAGAAATGCTTAAATTTCAATTATGAGGTCAGTTACTTCTAAAAAGTTTGTGTTAGAAGTCAGCTGGCTTTCCACAGCAAGCAGCCATGTCCCTGTGCATGACTGAGCATGAACAGGACAGTGAAGATTTTAGAGCACTCCTGAAGGAGCGATCCAACCACAGCACCGCATGTGTGTCCGCGTACGTTATCCTCCCTGAGTACCACCTTCACGACCGGATGTCATGATTCAGCACTATAATACATTCATTTTTAAGGTGGCACTTTTAAAAGGCAGAAAACACACTATAGAAAATGTTCGCAAGCTGTGCACTCAGCCTGGGGAAGTGAAGTCCCGCCTTGTGTAGGGGCCTGCGGGGCAAGGCAGCATTAAGTAATCTCTCCCCAAAACACGCCTTGAACAAACCCCCTGCACGTGCATGCACTCAGTCATGCCATCCACATAGGTCTACCCTATTATGGGACTCAAAGATGCAGTATATTGTGCTCACAGGACAAGTGAACACTTAATAGATAAATGAAAGGGACTGGAAGCTTTAGGCACAGTGCCTAGAAAACATGATGCCTTTCTCACAGGGATTTCAAGGCAACACTGTAGGGAAGAAGGAATTACTTCAAGATAAAGCATGATTACATATCATCTCATGAGCTACACCTCACAAAACATATTAGCCATTCTTATCTCCTTTCCACTGTTTTGGTATTTATTGTTTACACGATCAGTAGCGTGCAGCTTCAAGTTATAAGCCATAATTAGTTCTTCCAGTTAAAAATACACTGACCATTTCCAACTCCTACACAAATAAGGTCAAATCATTCATGAATTCTGGAAATTTAAAGATAGTGCTTACATTACTCCTTACAAAAGGATGTACTTTGCTAAGATTCCAGGTGAATGGTTTTTCAAGTGAAGCAATGAACATTTGGAAATGCGAGAGTCAATACTGGGGTGCATGCCTGAAGATCAGAAAAATGAAAATCAGAAATGAAGGCAATATAGATATTGCAAAGAAGAGTGCAAACAATGTGTCCAAAGCATTTCACCTTCGCTGCGGAAGCCAGTAAATGCTGCAAGTTATTTGGCCTAGATTTTTTTTCCCCTGTTAACCATTTACTTTCAGAAAAAAAGGCGAAACGTATTATGGAACAGTAAGGTTGTGTAACTTCTCGAAAGGTCACAGAAAACTCAAATAAAGTGTGACCCCAATAAAACAAACCCACGGCTCAGCACAGGCTCTCTCCTTTCCACGCTTCGTTTTAATAGAAATCATTGCTAACACAAGCTTTTTTATTCATTTTTAGATTGTGTTATCACAGTTGCACAGCAATTAGTTAATAACACTTGCTTGGCCATAGCATAAACACTATCTGCCATTCACCAAGCATCACAACAGAAACTTACCCTCCAGGGACTGTTTTTTGCAAGTTTCATTGTCAACATAGGCACCGTGGCACTTGCATGTCAGGAGTTACAACTAGGAAAGCTTTTCTGAGTGAGTAACATCCTCTGTGTGACGTACTTGCCCTGTGCTCCATCACACCAAATCACCACGGACAGACCTGCACATCCTGGTTCTTGCAGTTCACAGCCTAGGCTAGGGTATCAACTGGACCGCGGAATTCACCACCGCCTAAAGAGCTACAGGTCATCACAGACTAAATAAGTGTTTGTGTTCAGTGTGCATGATATGGCAGGTGACTGACATGAAACACCTTCCCCATACAGTGGGGGTGTAGTGTATCAATCACATCAGACAAAACAGCATGCAATCCATTCAAATTCATCGTCTAACCCAGCAGAAGTTCATAACGCTGCCTCAGTATTGAAATATTCAGCCATTGTGGTAGCAGGCCAAGGACATCACCATCATTCTGAGGGACCATCTTTCCAGACACTTCTAATTATTAAGAGGCTGAGTAGTCACATCAGGTTCATCTATGCTAAAACAGTGGGGTTTATACCACTCAAGAGGGCTCCACATTTCTGACAATCAATTGGAACCACATGCAAAAAAGATTATGAACAAAATTGATCAATCTTCATGAAGATGGGGTTAAACTAGTTTTCAATGCCTTTAGTAACACTAAGCTACAATAACCTTTTAGACATTAGTATTGGCTCACATTTGCAAGATACGCTGCTTTAGCTACCCACATGGAAATGCATGCAATGACAGAAGTTAGGCTTAAAGCACCTACACTCATATAAACCACATTCAAAATGTAGCAATTCCGTCCTCATATATTATCAGAGTAATTCTTGTAAGACTGCATGTGCAACGGTGTTTTAGCCTATGAGGACTTCATCGAGTTTTTCCTCACCTATTACTGTGCTTGGACTTTTCCCGGTCTTTTTCCTTGTCCTTCTTGTGCTCTTTGTGCCGGTGTTCTCGGTCTTTGTGTTTATCTTTGTGTTTGTGAGAATCTGCAAGCAGAGAGGCAAAAAAAATTAAGTAATGAAGTTGGGAGAAAACTCCATGCCTCCCTCAGGAACCTCTGCATTTTTCCCCACCCCATACCAGTATTTTCTGTCATTCAAAATTTGTAATAAAAAAATCTTAATTTCAGAGGTCCTAAATGGATTCATTGTTCCTGCAGCACAAGTTAATTCAACTTGGCAACAGCTGCATTTATATGGTCTTCAGTACAATGACCTTTAAATGCTTTACAAACCCTGAAAAAATGCAACCCTTCTTATTAAATAGGTAAGTATGGCTATAGCAAGTTCAATCTTATTTGGCAGATGGGAAACCTAGCTTCCTATGCCTGTAAGTATTTCATGGCAAATAGATTATACGGATACAGGAACAGAGCATAAAGCTGAAATGTTAGGCCTGCTGAATCCTAGAATTTAGGCTGCTACTTCCACAAGTACCTAGTCTAGACAAAGCAGTCCTCGTGTGTCCCCCCCCCCAATTAAAATAACCTTATTCTTATCCCCAATAGTGCATGACATGACAGGCACACAGCAAGGGAAAAGGGGAGTTACGAGGGAAGAGGAAAAGAAAGGGTGAAAAGAAAAGAGGACTAGGAATTCTCTCCCCATGCTTCTCTTCTGCAGGAGACACTTACCTCCCTCCGGTAACATCCCCACCAAGAAAATCCAACATGACAGCTGTAATGAGTATATGCTCGTGGTAACCCACCTACACAGGTTAGGACTGGTCCAAATTAAGTGACAGGTCAGAAATGGGAGATGGCACTAAAGTAAATCTACATGAACACAGTAATTTTATTGGTATCAATTTCTACTCCAAGTGACATTTCCCATCCTCAGTGACAACTGTACTGTACAATAAAGTCCTTCAAAGCACCAAGGAAACAGATCCAGCACAGAAAGAGAGCAACATAGTTGAATTGTAAATAAACTCATTTACAAGCATCTTTAGGTCCTTAAATGTTCTTTATCAGTAGATCAAAAAGGAGCTGAGGCTGAACTAGCACCTCAAACCCACCTCAAAAGGCACTATCATTTACAGTCAAGGTCACTGTAATGTTGGGAAGAATGTGTGCATGCCCAAAGACTCCCTCCAGGTTTTTTGTTGTGTTTTTGTTTTTTGTTTTGGGTTGTTTTTTGTTTTTTTTTTTAACATGCTTCTCAAAGCAACTAAAATTAAGTAAGCTCCTCAGGATACCTAAAAGGCTGTGCTGACTTTGGCAACTGTTTTCAGATCATAGCACCAGAATTTCCACCGGAGATCTTGGATGTAAGGTATTAATGCTTAATTAATTGTAAAGATGTTACCATGCCTCTAAAAAGGCCACTATCCCTGCAGTAAGAATAGGAAACCGCAACACAAGGATTTTGTGACTTTCAGTCACATGGTAAATGCATTGCAGAGCCAGGAACAAGCCTCATCCTCCTGACTCCCAAGTCTTTCGCCACAAATTCATTTTTCTCCTTAACTGACACCAGCTCTTATAACCTCAAAACATTCAATTGGTTTTAGTGGAAACAGACCCACAGTCACATTTCCACAGAGTATGATTTTAATCTATTGCTTTCTATAACTTCAGGTATTGTTTTCAGACACCTGCAGTAAGACAACATAAAGCAACATATGAATGCTGACATTCAAGCCTCCAACTTGCCTTCTGCATCTTTCCTTGATCCTCCTGAACTTGGTGACACTTCCCAGTGCTTTGGTGTATGCAGTATGTACATTTAAAGCACAAGATTTAGTTTTCTACATTTTGATATACAGGCACGTAGCAGGTTATGTGGAACATTTGGTGTTACAGCATAAAACACCTAAGAGTTTTCAAGTACCTAAACAGCAAAATCTGTTTCACAGCAGGCAGAGCTTTGCAGGCATCTCTGGCAAACTGTGTGGGGACCGGACACCTACACTCTCTGAACTGCCAAGAAGCAATTTCTCAGTACCCTTCTTCCCACCAGGACAACACACATTTCACTGGCAAAAATGTTTTCGCAGTGCATTTCACACTTAAGATTCTTCAGTTCAGCCAGTAGCTGGAAGCTCAGGCTGTTTGCAAACTGCCTGGGTTTTATTCCACAGAGAGTTTACTCACTAATTCCTAAAACACCGGCTGAAATGAACAGCCATCTATTTACACTTGATGAATAGGTAAATTGCTAGAAAAACCATCATGATGCTATACATAGAACTATGTACGCTCATTTTATAACATACTCGCTTTTTAAGGAGGCACACAGAGTCAATTTTTTTTTCTACCAACCAACGGATGGAAAACATGTGCAACTGAGCTCAACGCTATTTTCTTTAGAGCTTAGAACCACAAGATTATTTTTTACAAAAAAAGCAAAAAACGGAACAGTCTTTTACCTTCATCACCAGATTCCCTTCCAGCTGACTCGTGCTTTCCAGCTGAAATTAATATTTGCTCTTGAAAAGCAGTTCCAGGGCTATACCCTGGAAACACTGGAGTCACACATCTATTTCCTCAATCCCCTGCACTGCTTACAATGATTTGGTATATTCAGACAATTAAAGCCTGGTACAGCAGCAAAAAAAGTGCCTGACCAGTTAAACTAGCTCTCCTTGCTAGTATTTGTAACCGCTCAGCCTTCCTTTGCCGTCTACCAAAGGATTTCTAGCAGGAAGGTCTTTCATAGAGGTATTCTGGCTAAAAGGCAGGCTAAAGCAGCTGAGGAACAGGAGGTTGTGCACATGGTCTTGAAAGCAGAAGGGAAAAACTGGCAGGAGAGCTTTCACCCAAGTGCAGTCAAGGCTGGATAGGTTCTTGGCCTCTCACAGTGGACAACACTTTAAATTCAGTACTTCCATGGAGGCAAGTGTACTACCTGCCAGACATGTCTCCTAAGAATTAAATTATTCTGGAATATTTGCCTAGTATTCAGACTCAATGGTGTTACTTTCTGACACAATGCCATGAGGTAGGTTAAGAATGAAGACTTCAAAAGAGTTTATTAAATAGTCTTGAGCTGACATATGTATGTCTTCAGAAGGCATTAAAGCTCTTGGTCTCTTTTTTTTTTTTTTTTTTTTTTTTTGAGGATGGAGCTGGATTAAGTTCAGGAGACTGGGTCATTAAAAAGGACAGAATTCTTTTTTTGGTGTATCACACAAAAATGCTTTGTTCCAGACTGGCTTTATCTAGGAGTCCAAGTTGATGGTTATTTGGTGGCTGACATGAAACAAGTTTAGCCATTTCACTCCAGTTTGTGTACCCACTTCACAGAAACAATACAGCACCACCTCCAACTGAATTACACAGGCAACAGATGACCAAATTGGGAACAAAACTTTAAGACACAGTGGGCCACCTCGCACTAAACCTCATCAACACAGAAGCAATCAACAGAAGTGTTCCTGTTTGTAATATATTTTCTTTGATATATTTAGCATATTGATTCCTAGAAGAATCTTCCAGCCTCCAGTAACTCTCTCCCAGCTTGCAGCTGATTAGCAGTTCACTAGGTCCAGCCTCACAAGCTACAGAATGAGGTCAGACATTATCACACATTCACATTTGTTTCCTGCCTTTTATGTCTTCCATTAAGTATGTCTGCTCCCTCTAACACTAAACAAGGAGATAAATACTATTCCTTCTCCAAGAGCATTAGCAAAATCCACTGTCTACTGTAAGCAAAGTTCAAACCCCCAAAAGCTCATGCGATATTTAAAAGATTTCAGAAATTGAAAAGTCTCTCTCCAGCATCAAGGTTACAGTGGGGACAGGGGTTATGCTCACTGGGCAAGGATCCATTACCCCTAAGGCTCTCCCTTCAGTATCCTCTAACCCAAACAGAGCTTTTGGCATCTCTTCTGTTCTAGAAAGCTTGATGTCTCTGGCACTGGATCTCTGTCTGTTAACGCTGAGCCTGGTATGTCTCCAAAAGATTACAGCAGTCGCTGTACTATTCCTGCCATTCCCCCTGTACCTCCAACAATCACGAGCAGCTCTGCATTTTTGTACGTTGATTCATCTTTCAACTCTGTTTAATTACAAGGACGCCCGATTTAAGGATGGGACATTCTAAGCACTTTTGGTCTGTGGCTCTGTTTTGTCCTCCCTCCCCCCCCCCCAAGTCTCTGGGGAAAGGCTGAGTCATAACCCTATTTGCAATACTTGTATATACATATTACTGGAACAGTGCAGTTTTAGTCTTTATCCAGGAACAGAGCTGTAAAAGGTTAGGCATCTCTAACTACAGCATGACAAGAACAGAGATGAAGTAAAAGAAGGCCGTCCTCCAGCAGGCAGTTGCCACCTGGAGAGGAAGAGTACCAACAGACAGCAAAGGCGAGCAGTCCCCTTTCATAACGAGAACGGTCCCTGGCTTAATAGATTAGTCTGGTAGCAAAACAATTACGTGGGACTATACTGTTTTAATTCATGAGACAAATTCATTTGCTTTTAAAATGCTTTTGAACACCATTCTCCACACCCCCCCCCGAAAGATTACTTACATATCATAATCAAGGGAAGCAGGCCTACTTCCTACATTAATATTTCAGTTTTGACAGCAACTTTTCTAATAAAATACTGAAATCACAGAGAGGGGCATAAGTTCTTATATGCCCAATCAGTACAGCTATCAATATTATTTGGGAGAGTATTGCTGGCACATGATACAGGATGCTATAGATGCCATTTTATCCCATTCCCACCGCCCACTTTTATTCCACTTCCATTTTATCCCATTTTCATCATTTTGCATTAGAATCTCTCTCTCTTTTTTTTTTTTTTTTTTTTTTTTTAAGAACTGAGAAAAAAGATGTGAGCAACAATCTGGTCCTTCTCATTTCTCCTAAATTAAGTGAGATAGCTGGCAAATTAACACCTGGTAACCCCAATTTCTGGTCAACAGTAGCTTTTCCAGATAAATCTATTAGCCTTCCATATTTGCCGTCTTTCAGTTCACCTTCTTGTAAGTTTTTGTGGGCACAATTTGGATACCTCATTAACCTGCTTACAGAAAGGTTTCTGCCAGCAGTCTTTGTTCTTTTGAAATGTTTTACTAGGTTCTGGGGATAGGGACTTTCTGCATTTTCCTTCTGGTTCCAGCAACACCAATTGCTTTTCCTCTCATTAGACAGCCTAGAAATACCTCAACTGGTATGTATGCTGGTATTTTATCCATTTGAAGCCTCGTCTCAATGCTTCTCTACACTGATGTCCAGAAAGGCAATTTAAGCTTACTCGATTCTTGGGATTGAAATCTGTGCCCAAATCTGAAGACACAGCATGAAAAATTAATCACATTACCATCTAAGAAAAACATTTTTAACCTCTTGTTACTCCAATAACACTTCTGCTTCAGATAAGCAGCTGAAATTTCTGCCCCAATTTAAGTCCAATGCCTTGATATTAGTTATTTGTTACAAGAGAAGCATACAAGCTCTCAAGACTTTTTCAGGATCATTGGTCTGTACAAGTACAGTGCTTGCTCTATTACCGGTACATTCAGCCATCCTGAACCTGAAGCATGAGCAAGAAGCCCTTTACTATCAGCATAGAGGACACGTATGATGAAACCAGCAGGGTCTTTTCAGCCTCTCCTCTGGAAAGGAGAAGTCAGTCTTAAAAAAAGACTTCTCCAGTTCCACTGCTAAATTATGCAGCTGAAAGGGAGGTAATTCAGTAACACTGGATTAGGTTCAAAAGCTGGTCAAGTTCAAAAACTTCTCATGAGCCTTCCTGTCACTTGAGAAATGGTTAGTCCCTTCTCAGCTGAAACACCACCTCCTTATTAGACCATTTACTCCACAACTGCAGCCTTTTTACTATGTAGGCCGATTTCCTTCTCACCTGCGGTGATGCAAAAGTAAGCAAAGCCAAAAGACTCTGTATGACCTAAATGAAACAACTTTACTGATTTTTCTCGTCTCTCACAGGCTCTCCTCAAAAGTAGTCATCTTAAAACTGCAGATTATCAGAAAAAGGCCTCTTACTTTCAAGTTACTCAAGTTTTATCATTTGTTACCATTTATTTTGCCAAATCATATTACTTTTAGAGTTTTAATTTCTTATATGCTGGGTATAAAAAGACTACTATTAAAATTAGCAAGGTTCAGTTGCTGAAATGATGCCAAGAAGGGCTATGAATGTTCAAACATGTGAATGTAGTTCAAGGTGTCTAAAATACTCTTCATATTCCTGGCAAAGAACATGTACTTTTGCCTTAGGCATCTGATCAAAATGGTATAGTGCTGCACTAACTTTTACAATATATAGATTATATCAGCAAGTAGAAAGACTGTAACATTTAGTCATTATCCAAGTTCTTTGACATGAATGGTGATGGGGTTAGCAGATTACCTAAATAGGCAACGCTAATCCCGTGTGTCAAGGTTGCTCTGTGAGGTTCTGGTCAATTTATAAACTGTTCACCTGAGAAAGTAACGCCTGTGCAGAGATGAAAAAGCCTATTTGCAGACCCCAATGGCTCAGAAGAGCAACCATACGCAGAAAGTGGCATGGTCCGAGGCATAGAGGATCAGGATCTTCACTGTTAGACAGGTTATGACTTTGGACTAGTCATCTCACTTTACATGTTTTGATTTAACAATTTTAAAGGCATGTACAATAATCCCACCTAACCAGTCTGAGAGAGGTTTAAACTTTTCTAAAATATTTGTATCCCAGTTGGAGGAAGTCACAGTATGATCATGGTGTTCCAGTAGCAATTACACAGTGTTTCTAGAGTTTGTTTAAATGGATTGCCATTACTGTAGCGCAAAAAAGGAGGAAGAAAAGCTACTGGACGGAAAACATCCAGGTATCAGAGACACCACCTTTCCCAATAAAGCAGGGCAGACTGAAAGAAAACAGAACTGTACGTATGAAAGACACAAAAACTGGAAAACATCTATATGCAGCTAGAAGTGTCAAAAGCAGAAAAACATACCCAGGAGGCATTGTTCAGAGAGAGATGATGGTATTGTGGATGATACACTGCAGCAGAAAACCATAATCTAAAATAAACTTCCCATGTGAAACTGGATATGTCACTTACTGGCCTAATGGCCCTATTTACACAACTACAGAATACACATAAAACATTTACCCTGGAAAGGTATTGCAGGTCTGTTTGCTGTGCTGTTTTATTTCTCCAATAGCTGACTGCAAAACATTTGGAATCCTGAAATGAGAGTGACTGAAGCACTGAGACCGTGATTCGAGTCCCCCATAACCTAAGCATGAAATTCAATAGAAGAAGCAGGACCTGGGTTTTCAGTAGGTGTCAACAAAGGAAAGAAACTACAGTGATACTGAAACAAGACTGCCAGGCTTCTGCTTCCTCCTTCAGAGTGGCATACTTAATGGCACAGATATACCTTTCAAAAGCAACTTCACACACAACCCTTTACCAGTGTTGAAAAACATCTCCACAATCAACATTGCTACAGAAAGCTATTTCTAAATCCTTAAAATCCTTCTTGAAGTCAAATTCAAATGAAGTACAATTACTGTGCTATCACAAACTTATTTCACTTCAGGTGCATCATTGGGTCAGGTGCACCAGTTCGGGGAGCCTGACACTTCAACAGGGCTCACTGTTTCCTTCCATAAACCAGAATAAAATCTGAGCTCTATAGTTTACTGCAAAACAACTGAATTAATTTTGACTAAGCACAAGGAGAACACACAAAGCAGCTTTTGGTTGTGAAGCTTAGATCCTCAGTCATTCATTTTCCAATCATACAAGGGAAGAAATGGGAAAAAAAAAAGCATGGAAGCTTCACGAAAAGGGAGCCTAGAAAAGTACAGCAGAATAACCAGTTTATCCTTTCTAAGGCAGGAACTTTATTACTAAAAGTAAGACTCCACCAGAGTGCATTCTTCCTTTTTCTAAGGGTTCAAATGAAGAAATATATCATCACTGAATAGATTTGAGTCAACCTACTTTCCAGGCTATAGTTACTGCAAGAGAAAACTCCTTCTGGGCTGAGCCAGTACTGACCACACCACGTACTTTTGATAGAAACAGAGTAACACCAATGACCTTACAACCCCTCTCCACACTTCAGCAGTTACTTGAGGCAAAAGACACTACAGGGACAGACAGATATTATGTCTTTTTCCTTAAAAGGACTGTGCTGGGAAACTTGGCTTCAGAACAAGACAGACCCCTTAGTTACTTCATTCTTCGTTAATCTGGTAATTTGAAGGCCCTGTATTCCTTGCTGTTGAACAGAGGGAAAGGAAGAAACCTGTGGAATGACTTGGTGATGAATCTTGACAGGGGAACAGCGATAGATACATAAAAGAATTGTCTCCAGTCATTCTCTGTCCTTTAGAATAGCTCCTATCAACTTCTTGAGAAGTTCCACTTACTCTCCAGCAAAGTTTTATTATGCAAACAAGGATCTTACACAGCTTTTTAAAAACACAAAGTTTGCAAAACAAGATCAACGCACCTTCTGCTCCACCGAAACCCCGGGGCAACTTCAATCTAAGGAAGAGAGGTAAACAATGTGACAGAACTGCTAACAGTGAGAGAGCATGGCAGGCACAGGACCAAGTCTGCAAGCTAAGCTGTACACTCATTCATCCATCCCAAACTTTAAAAGCTTATCATGGATAGGTTAAGGTGGCCAGTAAAAAACCACAGACTGATCACTCCTATCTTGTGTGACTGAAGCCTCTGGGACGTGAAGTTAACCTGAAGCAAATGTCATTGCTGGCATTTCATCAATCTAAACCAACCTGCAGAAGCTGGGTAGGTAAGCAAGACATGCTGCAAGAGCTTATTCAGAAAGAGGACAGATACACTTCAGTGCACGTTTTGAGCCCTTCTTCAAATTTTTTTCAGCCACACTGGATTAATCACTTATTTTCTGTGCACCTCATTTTTTTACCTGCCAGGGAAGTACCTAATACTCTGTGGGTAATTAATGCTTACGTAATTGAGATAGCTATGTAGTATAAAGGGATGCTGACCTTAAGAAACTGCTACACTGCAAGCATTTTGCAGGAAAACAACTGTGTAGACAGCAGCAAGTTTAATGACCTGTCAGTGCCTTTTACATGGTCTCTTCTGAAAGAGGTGGCACGTTCACATACGCCTATTCTGCAGCAGATCTTAGTTGCTGTGTAACAAATGCATAAAATCACTGCAAGTAGAATTGCAATAGACAATATTACACAAAGGACAAGACTGAGGAAGCCTTATAAAGCATGAAAATACATGTTTGATCAGTACAGAAAGGCTAAATTAATAGCTGCTTCTTACACATACCAAAGGGCTCCCAACCGAGAGGCAACAATGAAGTTTCAATCCATTATTTGCATTCAAAAACAAAAAAGTTCAATGTGAACAGAAACATGTGTTTTCAGGGATTCCCAAGATGTAAAACATTCTCCTGTAATTGTATAAATAAGAGTCAGAGACTGAAACCCATTAGTATGTTTCCACTAACAAAGCAGAATATAACAGAACAGCAAGTTAAAACTTCATGGAAATGACCAGCGTCAGTGTACAGCATAAAATGGTGCTGTGCTGGCATGGAAAAGAGGAAAGTCCAGAGTACTCTCTTAAGGAAACAAGATAAGAGCAACCCCGTTCTTGTGCCTAGTGATATTTATTCTTATAAGGCTACACTCTTTTATGAGTAGAAGTACTTACTTTCCATAGCCTTGCTGACACTTCCATTCAGAATTTCAGTACCTTGCATACTAACACTCTTCCCTTCCCTTACTGGGGTAGAAATAGTTTCAGCAATTTTTTCCTGTTGCTTTATGAGTCTACACCCATATGAATAAACAAAGTTATGCATTGCATGCATATCTTTAAAGAAGTAGCAAAACTGAAGATACACTTTTGCCTCAAGTTTCAAAAGCCATGACCCATCATATCTCTGCACATCAGGATGCCAGGATGAGGCCGAGAGCAGGATCTAGGGAAAAATCCAAGCAGTGAGCACTGTGGGACTCAGGAAAGCTCCAGGACACTCTAGAAATAAAGCAGTGTTGGAAGCATGTGCAAGTTTATATGGTATATGCCCACTTCACTCCTAGCTGTTGTCATGTCCAACAACTGCCTTGCCCTCAGTGAGCACTTATTCCTCCTCCTCCCACCTCAAACTAGCCCAGAATTACTTCCACAGCCAGTGAAGGGGTCCGAACAGATAGAAAAGTGGAAAGCTAGGCAACTGTAGCAGCCAATGACCCCTTCCAAAGCCAGCTCTGCCTGTATCTGAATATCACAACCAGATCCAAAATGCAAAAGGTAAGAACAAACAAAGGACAGCCACAACAAGCTTGAGTTTCGTTACCTCTCAGGTTTCAAAAGCCTTACACTCACTGCAACTAAATCTGCACTCCAATTTGCTAACACACATATATACAGGACTGAGACCCTGGAAGACTTATGGGTATATGAAGTGAATGTTGCTGAGGGGAAACTGATGTTACCAACTGGCTGAGGGAAAAAATTTTTGCATAAAAAAGTAGTTACAGGTAGGTTCCCTCTGGATTCCTTTTAGATCCACTAATACCAAACAATTTTTACTAGAGCATCTGATCTCAGACGTTTCCAAATTCGCACCCGTTTCCTCCCCATTGTGCAAAATGCAGTTAACATAACTAGCACAGCAGGAAGGACAGACTCGCTGAGAAAGCCTGGACAATTGTTCACAAACCAGTCTACCATCCAGGAGTGTAAAACTAGTTTAAAATTATGAAAGAAGGTAAAATTTAAGGGCATTCAAATAGACAATGCAAGGGGGACTAATCCTATTTTCAGAGTTAGAAAGCAACCAACCTTTAGCACAGAAACCATCACGTGGTGCTGTCAAACACAGTCTTCTCTCAGGAAGAGACAAAGGGAGGGATGTACACACCGCACCGAGGGATGTATGTGCTGCACTGGAGACAAAGACAAAAAGAACTGTCCAGGGTCACTCGCGAGTTGCTCAGGAGCAAGAATGAGAGGCACTCGCCTCTGCTCGCCTTCTGCCCTGGTTCTCAGAAGTGTTTGCTACAGCAGGGCAATTGCAACATTTACAGTCATGTTTAGACTTCGGAGCTATCAGGGACTGCAGAAGATAACCTATCCCTTACTTCAACACAATCTAAAGCAAAATGGTTCACTTAACCCTTATTTTTCTGGTTTGCAGGAATCCTTTTCCTTAAGGAGTTTTTCGCTAGCAATTTGGGCTGCAGAATTTTTGGGACAACACATTGCTCTTCATCAATCCCCTCTCATGAAGGACGTGCAAGCTAGGGTGGATTGAAACACTCACTTTTGCTCAGCCAACAAGCACACTTACACCAGAGACACTTTTGCTCTTTGTTCATAGCGCAGAGAACCCCAGCTTATGCTCAACTGTAGCATAAGAATCAAGCCTAGACCTTAAGCGAGGAGTGCAGTGACTGTGCTCCTGCCTGCATCGCCCTCACAGGTAGGTGGGCTGAATCATCTTCTGGAGATTTTTGACAAAGAATTGCCCAGGGAACAGCTTTGAGAGTAACTTCAGTAGACTGGGTCAAGAGCAAAGAAAATCTTTTTGTGCAATCTGTGACAAATTCACACTGCAGAGAACTTCACGTACTGTACTCCATCCGTAGACTGAGTCAGTGCCCCCAGCAGAAGGTTTTTCCGCCTCCAACTGCTCTTTATACCATCATTAGAAAGGTGCAAAAACCACAATTTGTGATGCAAAGTCAACAGCTGCTTACTGCATGCAAACTTTCAAGACAGGTGAATCAGGAGAAAATAGGGGCAAACAACTATAATTCCTAGTCCTTAGAGAGGATAACAGAAACTTCAGCTATAATAAAAAAATAATGAGATTGATATTATTTTGGGGCATAAGAAGAAAAGTTTCAGTTCTAAAAACTGCACTAGCCAACAGGAACACTGCTGTGTTGTCAGGAATAATTAGACTGCAATGATGTCAACTAGAAAAATATTTTCACTTGCTGGCTGTGTAAATCACTAGCATTTTTGGATTCACTAAAAAGAAGTTTGTAAAGACTCCCTGAAATCCTGACACTTCCTCAGCGCAAGAGTGATGTCTCAATAGTAGCTCACACAGAGCCTGTGTTCGCACCAACAACACACGAGGACAAGGCTGGCATGTTTGACTATCCTGGGTTTGACCCAGAACAAGGGCTCCCCCCAAGCAAAAATTTTACAGAAGATCAAAAAAAAAAAGCAGTTGCATCGAAATGCTTCTTTTGCAGCAGTCAATGACTAGCCTCCTGTCAGCAGTCAGGATCACACACAGTTTATACACATGGGAGTGGTACAAGCTGTGCTCAGTGTCCTCAGAGGAGAGGCTCTAATGGCATTTGTTCAAAGCCTTTTATTAACCATCCCTTGACAACATGATGTGGCTTTGGCCAGTGCTCGTCTCCTGCTTGCTGTAGGGAGGAAAGACTTGAGGAGGCAGCACCCTTGGGACCAACATAAGGCCTCCGCAATCCTCAGTATTAGAGTATAAATTGAGTCTGCCAGACGGAAAAGTGGTTGGTACAAGCTTTAAATCACCTCTGCCAAGCAGTACCACTGTTTTACACACTGGAGTCAGATGACTCTCCTACTACTTGTTTAATATCGTGCCTACCAAGCTGAACTGATGGGGGAAGCACGGCCAAAGTCTTATAAAAAGTTTGTTTCAGAAGACCAGGCACTTATATTATTTTTATCACACTCAAGCTGGTTCCTCACTGTAGGAGCAACTCCCACACTGATTCCAGCTGGTGTTGGTTTGGTTTTTTTTTTTTTCTATCTACGATCATTTCTTTCAAGTATAGGGCTGCACTGGATGGATAAAGCCCGATTTCACCTCTGTTCCCATTGTGGGTGAGTTAAGTGATCACTCACCCACGCCAGGCTAATTCCAACGGCTGTCTGCAAGCATCTTATCACCAGAGTCTGCTTTGCCACAAGTCCCACTCTCAAGACAAGAGAGGGAATGCAATTCCCCCGCCTCAAGGGGACATTACCACAATTAGCATACAAGAAGAAACCTGATTCCAGCTAAAGCACACAAGAAAGTAAACAAAAGGTAAATGTTTAATGACAGTTGAGATTTTTGTACTTCCAACTGTACTCCTGAGTGTACTCCTAGCTTTAAAAGTAAGTTTTAAAATAAGGCTATGATTGCAACACTTAAATGACTTGTAAGTACAGCTCCTAGATATGGTGCAGCAAATTCCACTGGAAGTCTTCAATTTACATCAGTAGACATGAAATGTTACTTTAAGTCACTGATTTTAATCTTGTTATGCACCTGTAATCTGTTTATTTTGTTAAATCCAGGTCAAGTCTCACTAGCTGGCAACTGTTAAATCACACTGATATAGATACTTGAATATAAAATGTAACCTGTTAATGCAGGATAACATGCTGTGCTTACTTTATTATGCATAATAAACTCCTAACTTTTTCAATTAAAAGCGCTCCACACAACATATTATCAGTTTGGTGAGGTTTTTGTTGGGTTTTTGTTGTTTTGTGGTTTTGTTTTTTGTTTTTTGGTTTTTTTTTAACTAATGGCTTGCATCTTTGGATGGAAATCAGAATTTTATTAAATGCACAGCCAACACTTTCAGATTCCACCTTATGCAAAATTCACATCTGCCTTGAATGAGACTTACGAAGGGGAGAAAAACATTTACTTAATTTGTTTCACATCTAAAGTCTACTAAAAGAAAGCAAGCATAATCCTTGGAAATTGAACTGAACCGATTGCTTCTGGTTACCTCTTCCTCAATTTTAAGAGTAGTCCTTTCTTTACCTATGCAGAAATAACTAGGTGTGAAAAGTTAGCTTTCTTTTTTCAGCTTTCAAATGGATTCCACCATCACAGTCACTAATTGAGCTGTTTAAACAGAAGGAAATATGCTGCAGGTGCAGAGTCATCAAAAGTTCATTTATCACTGCACTTCAAACTCCAAGTGCTTAACTAATGACTTCCATCATATCAGAGGTTCTGCTTTACAACTACTGCAACATGATCACACTCTCTACTTTTCAAGTTTTCTGAACATGAAAACTAACATTATTTAAATATTTTAAGAGGTTGGTTAGTGAGAGGGTTAGAAACATGCTTGAAAAACTATGAGCACTACAGAAGCAACCACAGGGATTCAAGACTTTGTTATTCCTCTTTAATACAACCCAAAATGAGAAAAACAAGTTATATAGCTTATTTTCAGGAGTATTCCAAAGGAAAAATTTAGAAATATTTCATTCCACTTGATTATTTGACAGCAGAAATAGGCAAAGGAAAGAAGAGGAACATCTAAGACTATTTACAACCTGATAATTTATTCCTGAATGATTCAACTGTAAGGCTAGGAAAAACTATTTTTAGAAGTTTCTTGCTTGCCAGTTTTATATATGTTGAGACAAATTTTTAAAAGGTTATTATGATTCTTAGAGTCAAAATTAAATCAATACATCTGTTAAAATTTATTATGGATTTTACATGAAGGACTAATACCACCTTGAAAGCTGTAGCCACTCCAGCTGATTTAGTAGTTTCCTCCTACGCAAACAGCCCAGAGCAGCAGCTGTGCTGTTCCCTCCCATCCTGCTCTTCCGAGTATTTCAACCCTGTGCTAGACAAAACCACTTCTGGGAGTGAAAGCGCCATCCAGGTACCCAGCAGCAGAAAGCAACGCTCACTCACACTCTTCAGAGTAAGTTCTGCTTTAACCAAAAGACCACAGCAGCCCCAGCAGTTTCCGAAACTGCAATCCCCGAATACATTTAACCTGTTTGAGTCTGCATGCATTTCAGCAACACTATTTTGCAAGTTTTAAAGTGTACCAATTTATTTTTGAACTTGGATCTGTTTTACAGTTAGCAATTATCTTACTTCCTGTACTCCAGTCCCTAGCAGACCGGAAAACTCCCTCTTTTTCCTGTGATCACAACTGCAACCTGTGATCAGCTTTACCTGATACTATCAGATGTAAAAAGGCACAGATACTGAAACATTGGAGCCTTAAGCTTTCACTAACATATAGTGGTAGTACTAAGTAAAGCCTGTAAATGGGAAAACTACGTGATGAGTAGCCCTAATACCATAAGAAAGAATTAATATGAATAAACTATTCTGAAAATCAGCAAATGAGACGAGATACTTAACTTCACATGCCATTCCCAAAACTAAGAAGCTGCATGGACAGATCAAGATACCCCTGGAGACAGAGGTATAATAAAATTGAAAGTTAAGTAACAGCTTGTAACAGTAACACTTCTCTTCTAGTGATGGTGTACTAAATACTCCAAATTTGTTGGAGACAATATAAGTTCAACCTGGTTTCCTAAGGACATTTGTTTGCATCTCTAAGAGGCGAAACAGTTCAGTAGTCTCTGCTCAAGAAAGGATCTACGACCAGAAAAACAGTTCAACATAGGTTTTCACAAGAGACTTTAAAGTACCAGTTACCTTGAGACTAAAATATAAACCAAGATACTTTCTGCCACTACAGTCTCTGTGACAAGTACTGGAATCTTGTCTGCTAGCACTTTACAGTAAGACAGCCACCCTGATACAGAAACTGCAATTTTTTTAAGTGAAAGCAATAACCACATACAAGTAAAACAAGGAGACAATTTGCTAATACCAAGCATCACATTCTCAGAAAAATCTAACTTCACTGCAGTGAAAAGTGTGCAGTTAATGTCAAGTCCAGCATTTGTTCCATCAAGGTGTGCATTAGAAGTTGCTTTATAAACTACATGCACATCTGACATACAACAGTAATTCTGGTTTGATTAAGTGCAAGGGAAAACTGTACTGACCAACAGGGAGGAAACATCATCTGACTTGGTGTACAAAGACGCTTGACAACCTATTTCTGTACTGATGCCTTTCTGGAGTACCAATCTCCTCAAGTACTTTGATCTGAATTTAGTTCTGTATGCAAATAAACCCATTTGGATCACAGGATTTGGGAAATCACATACCTGTAGTTAGCAGAGCACTAACCACACTGCCTAAGAGTATACTATTTGGATACCTGGCAGTGATGGGGAGGAGACAGTTAAGATTTAAGAAATAGCTTATGGGATGAAGAACTGAGCAAGTGACACTGACACTTGCTGACCACGTGACACCAACTTCGGAACAAGGAAATAAGAGACCTATGAGAAACCTAGAAATGACATGAATTTGCATTCATTTTTAAGCCTTCAAACACTTCATGGATGCTTAGTAGAAAGCCCTTCTGAATACCAGATCTTGTCTGAACTGAAAACTAGTGGAAAACTTACCTTTCCAGTCTCTGAAGCAACTATGACAAAAATCACCATTATATTTGTTTGTAGTCCATGTACTACAATTTTTTTAAAATAGTTTTTTCAGTACTGGGGAAAAACAACTAAAGTGAGGGCTTCTTTGACTCTGTTCTCCTATAGAGCTTATTGCCAAAGACTAATTCCAGAGCTCTGCTGAGATTAAACCGTTAATATACACAAAAAGACACTATAAAAACTCAGCTTAGAAAAAAAAAAATCAAATAGCATATTTATTTCAGCTCCATTCAAAAAGTAAATATTTGTCATGTGCAAGTTAGTAGACTTCTTCCCTAGGACTTCTCTATCAAAATGAAACTGAGAAGTGTTCCTTTCCCCAGCTCAATGGCCCTCCCAAAACACAAACACACTGATGTTATGCAAAGAGGACTCCTTGAACTACACACTAACGAGTTCCCTTTGAGATTTAAGGTTTCTTAGTCTGGATTAGAGTCTGAGCATGAGGCTCCTGTGCCTGGGTGGATGGGTGGGGTATTTACAAAAAGGGAGAAAAAACACAAGAACTTAAATTAAAAACAAACTAATTCTGCCATTAATAATGAGGCTCACATCTGTTTTGAACACTGTTTCATGTTCTTGTGAAATACAGCTACAGGGGACTTATTTCACAAAACAATGCTCCACAGCTTCATTCTCTATAAAGGAATCCGTTTAAAAACACACACTTTAACTTCAGTACCCAAAGACTTAGTAAACCTCCCGATCCTTTGGAAATGTGGCCAGGGCGTTAGTATTGTTTCTCACTCTAACCAAGTGCACTGATGAGCAATGGGCAAAGCCCAAGCACAGATCAGTTCCTAGGAGATCCAACCCCCTTCTGAACTAGCTATCCCTGCTGTCAACACCAAATGTAACCTGTTTGCTGAACTGCACGCAGAACAGATTCAGTTGGCATGCAAAGACAACACCAGCAGCTTTGAAGAAAAAACTATCAGATTCCTGAAAGAGGCAAATATTGCACTGGATGACTGCTGTACGAGAGGCCTACTCATGGGCGCAGACAAAGACAGAATATTTTAACTCAGGCTACGGTTCAACAATAAATTCCCTTTTTCCTCTACACAGACGAGCTCATGCTTTGACAGTGACGGATAGATAGCAAAACCGTAAACTGAAGATTATGCATCACCGGACAAGAGTCTCAACAACAGCGCTGGGCAGGCGGGAAGGGGCAAACATGTTAGACACAGAAGGTAATGCTTCAAAAAGCTGAAGAATGACAACTTTACACCTTCACTTATGAAACAAGAAACTGATGGACTCATCAATTCAAGTGCTTCTGCCTTTTGCATAAGATTCAATTTAAGAATTACATTACTGGGATAGTCAGCTTATTGCTAGCTGCAGTCTCCATCCACTGCAAGACAAGCTACAGACTGGGGCAAAAAAAACTACACTGTGCTGGGCTCTCCCAAGACCACATGCTGACAACTAAAGAAGCCAAGCGTCAAGCATCAAGTGCCAAGCTGTACTTTCCTCTTTATACGATTAGAACAGTCTAAAACCTAGAGAGAAGCTTCCTTTAGATATAAGTGATGCTGAATAAGCCTACTTGATGATAAAAGAAAAACATTGTTTATGACAGCTACTAAACTCCAGAGAGCAGCATATTTTAAATTAGAAGACTGTATCTACTCATAAAAACAGGTATTTCAAGGACAGCTTGCTTATGCTGCCCTAATGAAGTGCAGGTGACGTACACAGCTATGATACTATGACTCAGACAAGATGCTAGCTCCTCTGAGAGGCTTCCTGGTTTTGGAGTAGGAAGAACACAGGAGGATATAAGAAAGCAAAAGTGAAAAAGGCTCTTGAAAAATGCATGTTATCCACATTCACGTCCAAAGGTATCCTGGACAGCTGGAGAGATGTTCCAATCGGCTGGAGCAAGATGAAGTAACCCAAACACCTGCGTAGCTCCAGTATGATAACTTGCAAATACCAGAGTTAACAGCACCGATATCCTGACTCTGATTTGTGCCAGTGTTTGTTTACTAAAAAGATGGATCAAGATGACACCTACAACAGGACTGGGCAACACTGCAGAAGTTAAGCAAGGTCACTGTTGTTAAGAGTTCATCTCTCGCACTGTATTTGTGTTCACATGAACCTACTGCCTCTGGATCTGGCAATTTACACTTGTGTACTGGAACACAACTTGCACCTTACTTTTTCTACTGCCAGAAAGCACTCAAGACTTCTTGCTGTTTAGTCCTGAGGTGCACTGTTACCAAACTGAAGGAACCTAATCTTCAGTCAAAATCAATGCTAAAAACTAAGTGTCGAGCGGAAACACCAGTAAGGAAAGCTTACTCTGATCCACACATGAAGGGGTTTCCTGTGCACAAGAAGCATTACAACAGATATAGCACATTTTAACAGCCTCAATGACATTCTCGGTCCTCAAAAGAAGAGCAGGCAGCCTTTTATTCCCCATCTGGTGGTCATTAACTCTAGAGTACAAACCTCAGAGTACGTCACTAGTACTACTCCATCCCTCCATTTTGTACATGCTGCTTGTATTGCAATGAATCATACCATCACACGGATCTCCAAAGAGCTCCTGCTTCCAGTTTCCCAAAAGGCTAGATTAAAATGGAGAGCGCTCGTCTAACTTGTAAGTAAGTGCACCTTCTTGGGCAAGTTAGAACTGGTACCCGCCCATCCCAGCTGTTTAATCTCTCCAATAATTGATCTTACTCACACACTTGCTAGCATTCACAAACTGGCAGAAGACATAATATGCTCTTCCTATTGCTCAAGGCACAGTTAGGAGACACTCATACCAAGGTGTCATGCATGGTGCAAGAGACAAACCTGTAAAGCACTTGATACCGGAACCCTACACACAGACCAGGAAACCACTCATCTCCCTACTGTAAATCCACTGATTTCACTAATTGCAAAACCCAGCATGCAACTTTTTAGTATTTGTGAAATAATTTAGTACCACAGAAAAAATGCACGCTTTAGCTCCTGAGTTCTGCATTTAAGAAAAAATTACAACATACGCTAAAACTGCAGAAGCTCCTTTTTTTCTTTTTTGTACTGCCCTTTGCTAACCACCTCAGTCTTCAGCTGGAAAGAGAATTAAAAATCGAAAACAAATGTCCAAGTTGGAATTGAATCTTAGTCCTAGCCAGACAGCTTTAGATCTATTTCTGTGCTGGAAAAAAATCACTCCCACTCTGTTCTTGTTTCTCCACCTCTGAGAAGAGCATAGTACTCCCTCTTCTCCCACTGTGTTGCCTATTTAAACAATACGGCCTTAGGACAGGATAACAATGTATAGCACAAAGGACCTTAATTCCAGGCATAGCGTCCTTGTGTAACAGAATGTCCCTCCCCAGTGTTTCCTGCCTTCAGCTTCAAAAGAGTCTCTCTTCATATTCAACCCTTCATCTTCACATAGCCTGACCAGAGCACCAAGTAATACAGACTATGCCGATAGCTGGCAAGACAGTATCACAGAAAACCAGAAGCTGGAATAAGAACTGCCAATTTACTTAGCTACTAACGTCCCTAAGGACAGAAAGAACTCCATCCACTTGCATTCACTGCAGAGCAGATGAAGGAAGACAGCCCTCCTACCCAGTTATCAGGCCTCCAAACCATCCCATGTCACAAGCTATGTAACAGGGTGTCCCCTGCCACCACCTGTGCTTTTCTCCTCCTAAAACCCTGCTTACAGACCACAAAAACAGAAGCCTCTTAGTTGTGCTACCCTAACTCCAGAAATCTCTGCATTTCAGTTAGAAGACCACTACATGTTTCTCAACTCTACCTCCAGATACTTGAAATATGGTGTCTGATGCAGATTTTTAAAGGAAAAAAAACACAGAGGGTGAGAGCCCACTTTTCTCTCACCCTCTCCTCTAAAAGGTCTTTTTAGGCCACCTCTCCAAAACAAGAAACTGCAACCTCAGAGGAAGACGAGCAGCTGTTTTGACAAGTCTGGCCCTTGTTCAAATACTGGAATATAAGCCTTGAACAGTAATACATTACCATCAATAAAAAGTTCAACTAAAGTACATTGCCCTGGCCCTAAAACACAGGTCATCTATTCCATGTTACATACAAAGGAAAAACTACCACATTGTTGTTCAAATTGAAAAGGTATACAGGAGAAAAGTGACAAGTAAAAGAAGAAAAAAAGGTTCTGGGTAACACTCTACAAGTTCATATTCTCATGTGTCAGAAGCAGCATTAGGTAATAGACCAGAGTAAGTGACAAATGCCAGGAAAAATTAAAAAGCTATCTGTACTTGGGTATTGCTCCATTCCTATTATTTTCGTGACTTTTTACCATGAAGCCACGTCTCTGATCAATGTCTAAAAAAATTCTTCTTAAAAATTCTTAAAATTATTCCATTTAGACACTGTCACACATCTTCTAGCTGCACCAAACTGACAAGACATTTGGATGGAAACAAGACAACTTCCAATCCCATGCAGTATACACTGAGTAGTGGAGTGAGCCCAACACTTCAGAAATCACAAAGCATTTGGTAAAACTCATTCCAGAGCAGCTGAACAGTGCTCATGCAGTGGGTTTCAGACAGGACAAGCTGTATGCAGTCTTATCCATGTTGAACACAAGACCTCATATTTCATTTGTTCCTGTCATTTATTGCCTAACACAGCAAAACACTCTACTACTGAGGTCCCAGATGCTTGCTGCAAAAATTAGTAAGACTGTGCAAATCAATGATCGGGATTTCAAAATGAGCAGTAAGTAGTAAAAGTCACCAGGGTCTTATTTTTAGAAAATCATTGAAAAAATAGCATTATGGGAGAAAAAGTGACATTTTGAAGCATCAGAACTATGCCTTCATTGAGAATCTAAGAGTATTTCTCCCCCAAATAAAGTTGTACTATCTGCTAAATACTGTGTGTCTGTAAGAGACTGTCAGCTGTATACTGCAGCTGATGAGACATAACAGGCACTTAGCTAGTACATCCTCACCATGGAGCATGTCTTTAGCCGACACAGATATGACCTAGCCAAAGATGTGTTACACAGACTGATCAAAATATTTTAGTGAAGCTGCAAGTACACTCCAAGCTTTCCTGAGGCAGAAATCAATCTCTCTTCAGTCATGGAAAGATACAGCCAGCTGCAGAATCACTCTGCTGCAGCATCAAATTCCATGAACGTCCATCTGTCTTTAACATGCAACCATCTATGTTGGGCAGAATTATGAAGGAGCAAATCTTCATCTTTTGATGGGCACCATGAAGCTCAGCATCCTGCAATACTGCTAGAGAAGGAAGCCATTGTCTTTATAACACTCCCTAAAAAAAACCCTTCTCTGACGAAGGTATAAGATAAAAATACATGCATGCACACCCACACAGCTCACAACTGCACAAAGCATATGGTAAGCCTGTGAACATGAACAAATACATTCATGTCAAAAATATTGATAAGGAATCCAAAAAGTTCTACAGATTAGAAGCAACTTCTGGCTCTAAGACTGACAGGAGCCTTCTAATAAAACAATTTCCCAATGGCCTGCTGCTGTCCCTCTTTACCCTGCCATCATCCCAATTTCAGAAGTTACCACCTTCAAACTTAAAAAGGGATTTAAGTACTTTAGGTGGAGACACAGGTTGTTTTTCTTGATGAGGTATTGTCTGCTGAGGCTGAATGACAAGCACCTACACTAACTTTCCTGCTATGCCTCCCATATTTGAGCCTGCACTGCCCCCATCCCATCAAGATATGCATTTCAGACATTCTCCAGCCCCCGTCTCTAAGTTTCCAAGACAGGAGTAAAGCATGCTCAATGCTGTCTGTCCTTGCGACTCCTTCATGTTGGGAACTGTCAGTTTAGAAACACACAGCAGCTGTCAGTACAAGTTAATTGTCTAAGCTGAACTACTGCTGCGATCATCTTCAAGTGAAGCTATTGAGATTTAAGTAACAGCTATGAACAAAGGACGCTTCCCCAGGGTGAAGCAACAGTATCAAATGTAGTCTTCACAAGAGCTGTCTGGCCATGTCTTCTTTTTCCGCACAGAGTATGTTACTCTCACGGGCAAACAGGCCTTGAGATGATGGAAAACATCACTAGAACTTTGTGGTAACACTCTAGCAAATTTGTGAGGCAATTCTTATATGAACCACTGTCCCTCTTCTACTCATCTTTTCTCATTACAGGACTCCATCTCTATCATTAGCTATTAATAGGGAACTAGTTGCCAAGGTCTCCCACTTCCCCAAAAGCATCAAGTCTGATCTCCACCAGCTGTGCTGGAGGATCTCCCAGAATATTGCTTGTTGCAAGGACTGGCACAAAACTGTGTATTTCATATCACCGCTCCTGCTGACACTGCAACACAGACTGAGGCTTAACAAAATCCTACTTTTATCTCAAAGAAGTCTGAGAATCATTGATGTTAAGTAGGTGTTACAAAAGAACAAGTTTCGGGAAGACTGCAGCTCCATACTCTCCACTTTCATTCTCAAGTCTGGAGCTCTCACTTTTTCATCAGGTGAATAGCTACAGAAGTCAAATTGAGAAACCAAATTTCAACTTGCAAATATGCATGTATGCTCATGTTTCTAAAGCCAACAGCAACTTTCTACTGCTCTTTATATGTTGCAGGTCACAAGAATACAAAATTAACTTCACCTTTTCTTTTCACATCACCTTCCAAATGTCCTAACTCCCACTGTGACACTAGAAGATATCACTGTAGTTCACTCTTTATGATCATTAGTTTAAAAAGCAAGCATTTAAGATGAAAATATTTCTAACTATGAATCTGATTAAATCCACTGGAACTATTTAGTATTTATGTCAGTCAGGACATTTTTGAAAGAATGCTGTGCTAAAAATACTGTAGTCTCATACACACCAGGAAACCACTACTACAACTTTTCACCTGAACTACTAAATAGCAGGAGCCTGCAGTAGAAAAGGCGCTCTCTGCTCTGCCCAGAACAGCACTTCAACCCTGTATTAATTCCAATGTTCAACCAGTGATAAGACAATGGAAGCCACCAGAGGCACATGCAGTAGGATCTCCCTAGAGCAGACAGTTAATAGCAGAGTAAGGACAGCAGTAACTGGGAATACTGTTTAAAAGGAATAATCCTACTGTAGCCAAGAACTGGGTTTTAAACTGATTTTCTAGCTGTTCTTTCAGAAATGCAGGTCAACAGCAAACTCACTGCTGAAACAACAGCAAGTCCACATCCTTCTCCTGTTCTCTCAACAGGAGGAAGCATTCTGAAATCTAATGATGATACATAATTAAATGCTGACAGTGCTAAACAGCTCAGAACGGATAGTCATGCAAGGAGAAGGTATGGCTGGGCATCTCTGTCATATGCTGCTGTCTCAGTCAAATGAAACAGCCCCAGAAAAGCGAGGTGATAAACACCGATTTCTACAATGAATATCCTCTCTCAGATTTGGAAACCTAAGACACAGTCCTTCAAAACTGCAGGCAGGAGTGGAATACATAATGCTAAATAGCATTTTGCTCCCATGTTTCGGAGTGTGAGGTTTTCTATAAAACTTGGGGCAGTTTCTATAAAACTAGCAGCCACAAAGGCAATTCAAGTTAATAACGCCAATAAATATTTCTGAATGACTGCATGTCTTACAAGGATATGAGAAATTATATTAGCACAACCAGCTCAAGCAGACTTGAAAGAGAAACTATCCCATCTTGAAAAGCAGAAAAATCTGCACTGATTTCTTATGTTATATTGTCCTTTTCTAAAATAGTCACTGTATCATTAAAGCCCATCCCTGCCGTCCAATAACAAAAAAGCGGATACACTGTCAGAGCTCCGCTGATTTTAGCAGAACTACAGCAATTTACAACACCAGTAAGAATCTGACCTGGAGCCTCTCTCTAATAGGGCAGTGGCTTGTGCTATTTCAGCAGGTATTACTTTAACAGGAATCCAGTGAAATCATTAACAGAGGAATTTGAGTCAATGAGATGTTAAGTACTTGCTATAATTACATATTATTGCAGTTTCTGCTGACAGCGCAACTCAGGAGGCTGGAATTCAATGAACTATCCAACAAATATCTGAAGTCACAGTTGTAAATGAAATTAAATCTGAATTTGAGTTTGATCATGTTTATGAGCTGTGTGCCTCATTTATGTGAAGCCATGTAAAAAACCCACACTTTTACATTGGTTAAAATTTTTTCATGTTTTACAAAGTAAACAAAGTAGCCCTGATAGCATGTTAATAACAGATATCACTTAACACTGTAGTAAAAGTAAAAACATCTTAAGAAAATCTGCTAGAAGTAGGAAGCACACAGGCCATTAACCCCCAAAACACATCTTCCAGCACATTTAGGTAATTCTGCTGAGTTTCAACAAAAACAAAAGTTGGCTGCAGCTAACAGAAACGCATTCAACTCCTCACTCCCACAAGACATCCATTAAGTTTTAACCTGAATACTGAATGTGTCAGAACAATTAACACAACAGACCTCAAGGTCTTTAGCAAAAGCCCTTCTGAGGCTACTGCTGGGAAGATAGATGCAAACAACTTATGTAGCACACGATATTTAAGAGCGGCTTACCAACAATACATTTATTTACATTTCTGAGTCTGCATTTCTGAGAAGTGTCATAAACGATCAATTTACTTCAGAGTACCCTCACTTGTAACAATCTGAAGATTCCCGTAGTAAAGCTACACTGTTATATTCTACAAGCCCTGCAATAGATTGCTGTGAACACGTTGAAAATCAATGTGAAAACAAGATTAAGAAATTTTGCAGAGATTGGCGTCTGACGTTAAATACTTCTAAAATAAAAAAGCTAAGTGGTTTCAGACTTAAAACTACCCCGAGTATTGTTCTGAGGCCGTGGGCAGCACTTCTTACAATGCAGGCTCATCACCCAGCACCACAGTCTGGAAGTGAAGGCAGGGAGTGACTCGAGGCTTGTGTTGGAAGGAACAAATTACATTCTTCAGGATTAATGTCTCCATGTATCACAAAAAAGGGGAAGGAAATTTTCAGTGGAGATATCAATCTCCATCTAAATACCATTAACTACCTTTTGTATTTTGGTTCCCTTGCCAGACATTTGACATTTAAACTCACTGGTGACGACATGCTCCCAGGGAACTTAAAAGACAGTTTCGCCCTGACGTGCACAAGACACAGACAGAGCACAAGCTTCAAGCTTCCCAACTTCATGAAGTTTGTTTAGTACAATGGCTCTAACAGCAGCGCTAAGGTGCCCAGAGCCCTACGTCAGAAGTGGCCCTGCTCTCCCTCAAAAACACTCTCACCCATCCAGAAGGCACCAACAAAGCAGCAGCAAGAACAAATCTGATCTCCAACAGACTGTTTCACAACCATTGAAAAACCTTAAGGATCTCCGTTACTTTGCTTTTCAGTTTGTTCGCATTTAAATCACCCCCGTATTTTATGTGCACAGCTCTATCACACATGAAACATTAATTTAATGCAAAACACAAAATGTGCTGAAATTCCTTAACTTGTAAGGCATTTGTTCAGCACTCTTGCTATTTAATTTAAATTTCCCTCTTGCTCATTCCCCTTCATATCTTCACCCTGATATATACAGAGGTGCCGTATGAGCACTCAGGCCAACATAAAAAACCTGCCAGTTTCTGATAAGATGCTGCAGCAGCAAGGGCTTCTTCTTTCCCCCCCAAAATTCACTGTTAAAGCAAGCCCCTCCTTCAAGCGTATCTGACTTCCAGAAGCCATCTCTATGACACTGGACAATCAAATTCACACTTGACTCCTATTAACATACTGTAATGGTTACTACGGTGATACTGGCCTCAAATTGCATCTTAACATTATTGGTCAAGTCAACCAGAGTTTTTTTTCCCCTCTGGAAAAAAAACACTGTTTAGGGTGATGTCTTCACTTTCTACACAGAACAGTTCTGGATTTTACACAAATTCTGATCACAGGCTGATGAACAGCCAAGACACTAACAGCAGTTAGTGGAATTTAGTAGCTTTGGAACGCAATTTGATTATTTTGCAAACAGAAGTAATTTTTATCTACTGCACTCTGCAAACACAATGGGAGAACTGAAAGTCAAGATAAATTGCTTTTAGTCTCAACATTGTCCTCAGTAGTAAGAGGTTGTTATGTTCAACCTTAATAACAAAGCTCTTAAAGGCAAAACTCAACAGAATCCAAACAGATTTTGCATCTGAAGTGATCTGCAATTTCACCAAGTGAGAAAAAAAAAAATCAGAATGATTCCCTCCCTGAGTACATAGGTGTGACTCAACATTCACATCTGTGAAGAAGGGGTCATTTTCAATGACCAAGCTGTACTTGGAAATTACAGTTTTAGACTACCATTTCCCTTCTACAATGCTGAAGACTGCGAGGACGTTAGTTGCAAAAAAGGCTCGCTGTTTCAGCACAATATTGTTCTCAGGATGGTTTGCAAACAGGCACTGCTAGGACTCAACATGCAAAAGTCTTTGCAGTGCGTACTGATACTAAAAATACAGTTAAGGGGAAAAAAATACCCACTATGGCCAAACTAAACAGCAGGAAGAATCTGAATATTGAGATGGAATACAATTACCCAAGTTGGAATTTGCCCAGGACACTCTTGCGTAGAGTGATCTGGCTATCTAATGACAAGAAATAGCCAGGAACACATATTTACTGCTGGCATCCTCTCTCATACCTAACACTACCCTGCTATCAATGAAATGGGTGTGTAATCAGATCCAAGTTCTCAGCTACAACCAGGGTGCTCCTCAGTGACCTGCAATGGGCTAGCAGATACACCTCCACCCACCTTACTTCAGTTGCAACAACTTGTGTGATCACCACCTGAGGCAGCATGTCCACTGACCCAGATATGAACATTAGTAACAACAGGAAGCTTCAAAGTGCTTAAGCTGCTCTATTACTGATACACTATCCAGAAGTCACCCAAAACATTCTTTATTAACAAAAATGTTTACTGCTGGTACATTCAACATTTAGAATGAGTCAGTACCAGCTCCCAGAAAAACTTCCCTTCCCCCAAATGTAAAGAGTACAGGCAGCCTAAAAGGAGACTTTGGCTCTATTGTTAAGCGCTGCCTAACAATAATCGAAGTACAAACCAATTCTAAACATCTGGAAAAAAAAAAGTACTTGAGATTCCCACCACCCACTCCTAATCTTTGCCACTAAATAGGATCAAAAGAAGAATATAAGAGCTAGAGCCTCAGCGCTATGCCTAAATGAGAACCGCTGTTCTCAGATCCACGCGTGACAATTCCTGACACAGAAGTCCAAAGAACTCCTGTGTAGAGGAAACAAGACTTGGAGCAAGCAGAGGTGACAGGTTTTCAGGAAGATCAGTCGTGGTCACGAGGTCAGAGAGGACAGTGTCTATTCAGCATTATTCCCTTAACAAGACTAACAGAGTTACACGCACCTTTCAGCACTGAAAAGGATCTTGTATTTTAGGGGCCTCTGATCAGTCGCAATGATGTTACATGACTTCCATAAAATAATTACAACAGGAGGAAAAGGGTGCCGATACCTACACTGGTATTAATTTGTTGGGTATGCTTGATTTACCAGGAATTCAGTTTTTCCATCAAGGTGTCTTTCTTACTTTGAATTTCTGTATTGAATTCCTCCAACACATGGTAGAAATAAAAACTGGAGGAGTTTTAAGTGCTATATGCCTAAAACTCTTAGAAGAATAAAACAGCACATGGTCACAATAGAGGAGAAAAATCCCCCTAAGAGGTTCACTAGAAGCTGGAGTGGAAAGGTCAAATATGCATCATTTCCCCTATGTAAATCAGTACGTAACTAAAGCTTACCAGGGAGTACTTTTCCCTAAATAAAGATGATCCTTAAGCAAGTATTTCCCAGCATAAGAAGGCTACAAGTATTCAAATACATGCTTATATTTAAGTTGCTTCAAAAGTTACTCCTGCACTTCTTGGGAAAATCACTGCACCCTTTTTTCTGTTAAGAATTATTCATAGAGCCCTACTATAGATTTAGAATGGAAATAAAAGTTCAAAAACTGCATATTCCCTACTGTCAGCTCCTACTGCACACACACAATCACATTCCAATCAACTGACAGAAAGGTGCACGCAAACGTAGATTTGTAAATATTTACACGCAGTAGCCTACAAAGCAACCAGGCACATGGACATCATCCAGAAAAGCATGCTAAAAATCAGTATAAGTCAAGCAGATATCTTCAACCATTTTTTTGTCCTCTACCACCTCACTAGTCAGAGGACAGCTCAGACTTCCTTACACATCCCGAACAGTGACAATAACACATACAGACAAAGGTAGGTTGTACGTCCTCAACTTCCCTCCACCCTGCTTAAGCCCTCCAATTTGACATCTACCAACTTGGGGGGGGATTGCAATTAGCTTGCTTCCTAGAAAAATGAATAAACAATCAGAAAAAGTTAGCAGCCATCAGGCTGACTAGAAAAGATAATATTATATGCGTATATATATATGAATATAAATACATATAGACATATAAGTGTATATATTCATATATAAATATATACATATATAAAATTGCAGGACTCCTATAATGTTTCTGAACGAAATGAAGAGTTAGCTTGCAAACTTTCTGAAGTGATGCTGTTCACCTTTCTGGAATTGTCTACATTATCTGGTTTTTGTGGTTTTTTGGGTTTTTTTTTTTTAAATGTGGGCTTTTATTTTAATTAAAAAGCCCCACCCAACAAGGTAAAGTTACATCAATTAAATAGCAAGGAAAGAAATAAGACTGATCTTAAAATGGATGCAGCAGATTCTTTTAAAGAGCAACATGTTGCAATCACCTTTCATTTTAGGGGAAGGGAGGGATTCCCTGAAAGGAACAGAGACGGGGAGCAGTGGGGGGAGGGAGGCTGCGATAAAAAACAGCTTGGGGATTTATTTTAATTAAAAACTTTGCTTTCCCCTCCGTTAAGAAGGGGCTGGGGGCTGGGGATCGCCGCCCGGTGCCTCTGTAAAAGGTTCCTCTCCGGCAGCTCGGGGAGGAGGAGAAGGAGAGAAAGCCACACAGAAGAGAGGAGAAAAAGAAAATGGCGCAGAGACTAAGTCCCGACCGTCGACAAGGCGACTTTCCAGGGAGGAATCGGGGCCCAAAGGGGACCCCGGGAGAGCCGATGGGCTCGGATCGGGGGCCTCCGGTGCCCCCACTCGGGGAAGCGGGGGTCGGGGGGGGCGAGGCCGCCGGGAAAGGGGCGCTTTTGGCAGCTCGATGGGAACAATGGGGCCGGTGAGCGAGGAGCCGGGACTTAGTCTCTGGGACGCCATGTCTGTGCGCGGCCGGCGCGGCGAGGCGAGGGGCGCGCCGGGGCCACACTCACCGTTCGCTCGGAAATCCGCCTCGATCTGCGGGGAGAGGAGACAGGGAGAGACCGTGAAACACGCCGTCCCGCCGGGGGATTTTTGGGGGGGGGGGGGCTGGGGGGGGGGAGGGGGGCGCTGGATTTTCCCCCCTTTCCTTCATCCTCATTTTTAGGGAAATTAAATATCAAATGAGAAATGACCAGCGCGATGCAGAAGGTGCCCTCCGTGGCGGGGGCTGGGTGAACCATCCCCCGGCACCCGCACAGCTCCTGGGGTGATCCCCCTCCCAGAGGGGAGCGAACCAAGGGAAGGTGGCCAGCCGCCCCCCTCCCCACCTCCCAGGCAGGGGGTCACACATGAGTCCCCTATCCTCCAGCGCCCCCCATCTGGGCAGAAACGGGTCCCCGGGCGGGGAGGGGGGCTCGGTGGAGGGGGGCGCCCCAGCACGACAAGGGGGGGACAGGCCGGGTTGACAGGGCTCTCCCCAGACGCGTGGGCTGCCCCGAGCGGGGGCAGGCAGGGGGCAGCAGCAGGGCACGTCCCCTCTCACTGAGGTTAAAGGAGGGGGGGTCAGCCGGGCCCCCAGGACCGACCCTGAGGGGAAGTAAGGACCCCGCGGCCTCGGTGGCGAGGGGCCGGGGTCCCCGGGGAGCGGGCCCCCGCGGGCGGTGAAGGGGCGCTCACCTGGGAATCGTTGTGCAGCTGGTCCCCGCTCATGCCGGACGGTACGGGAGGCCTAACGGAGCGGTGGAGAGGAGAGCCGAGGAGAGCCGAGCCGCGCCGCCGGGGACGCGCGGAGCCTGGACGCGACGGAGAGCGCAGCCCCTGGCTCCACGGCGGTTGTGTAACAGACTAAGTCCTCATTTCGGCGCACTGCGCAGGCGCGACGCCTTTTACCGGCGGGGCGGGGCCAAGGCGATGTTAGGCAGAACGCGGGGGCGGGAGCTGGGAAACGGCAGTTCGTGTGTTTGCATCCGAGCCACGCCCCCCCGCGCGCGAGCCGGCGGGATTTGCATACGGACCACGCCCCGCCCGTGTGCTTCCCTCCGAACACAACCAACCCGCTCGCCCCCTCCCGTGCGCCCTGCGCCGGCTCGCTTTTTACATATCCGGTCGCGCCTCTTCCTCCCTGTTCTCCAATCGCGCGGCAAAAGCCGGCCCTCATTTACATGCTCGACCCCGCCCCACCGCTCCCCTCCCCACCGCTGAAGGAACCCGGCGCATTGTGTAAAGAACCCGTGCCCCGCTGTGCGCGCAGTGCGCACGCGCCCCATTCCACCCTGCGGGCCGCCGGCTGTATTTGCATACCAAGCCCCGCCTCTCGTCCCGCAGGCCCCACCCCCGCCCTGTCAGGGGAGCATGGCGGCGCCCGGGTGGCGGGAGGGGCTGGCGGAGCGGGCGGCCGTGTCGGGGTGCGTTCCCCCCCCGGGTCCCCGTGATAACCGGCACAGTTACATCGTGAGCGCCCTGCGAGGCCCCACAGGCCCTGCTAAAGGAACGGGCTGCAGGCTTTCCTTGCGGGCCCGCGGGGCATGCCCTGGGCCCGGCCGTGGCTGGCAGGCCTGCCCCCCAGCCCCGGGCAGGGTTTAACAGTGAACCGGGGTAGGACGTCTCCTCACGGCAGCTGCACTGCTCCGGCACCCGGGAACTGGTTATGGCCACGCTTACGGCGTCCTGATCAATGCCAGGCAGGGCTGCGGTGCATGGAAACAGACGGTGTTGTCCGGGCTGGGTGACCGCACCTGCCTTGTGTCTTCCCTCCAGATGGGCTGCTGGTGGGCTTGGGGCCTGACGGGCCTTTCTCTTACGCCGGCTTTCCACAGGAGGAACTCTGAGAGCTCGGCTGAGTCACGCTCCTACAGAGCGTATATAAGCACAAATGGCCTGATGTGCAGTTTGATTTCGAGCATTTCAAAATGATGCAGCTGTCAGTTCCCTTTGGCAGGAAAGGAGCAGAGTGTGGTGTGCGCATCTGTCCTGAAAAGAGCCCGAGCGTGTGAGTGACCTCTCGTTGTTAGTCTGTCTGCACAACTGTACCAGGCTGAAATGCAGAGGCCGCAGTAACCACGCAGAGATTACATTATGCTAGGTGCTGTACAACTGCCCTGCATCCAGATAAGAGTGATGCTAAGGAGGGATGCAGGTCGGGCAGGTTTGGGCTGGCTTGACTTGTTAAAGTCAAGGACAGCAATGGTGCATTGCAAATAAGAGCTGTCTGCTTTAAAAAGGGATCAGCCAGCCAGATTTTTCTTCCAGTGTAAACAGGCCCTTTAATTTTTTTCTCTCACGAGGAAACGGAGGGTAAAAAGGAAACAAAAGCTTTATTTTCTTTTAGCTAATGTGAGAATGAATCACGTGCCTCCCTAGAAAAGCACCCTCCTGCCCCAACCCAAATCTGAAGACATTTATTTCTGTTCTGCAGCAGCTCTACTAAAGGGATTTTCCTTTCGGTGTACCAAATGGCAGGTTTAGTATGCATGGCTGGTACATGTCTCACAGGACTGCCTCCAGTCTTCTTGGAGCTTCCATCCTGTGCTGCAACACAGACTGTACCTTTCCTCAGCTTCTTTACACAACCAGAGCTTTGACTTGACACTAAAATAATCTGGTGCTGCCAGGCTATCTGAAGAGATACATCAAAATGTAAGTAGCGACAGCAGCCACCTATTTGTGCTGCATATTTATATCCTGTAAAGGGAAAACTCTGTCACTTTCTTACAGTCTTCAGAAGAGGATCTGAGGACTTCCTTTTTTTACCGAGAGCAGGCAAATATTTCTGGCTCTAGAGCTGTTTATTATGCAAACTGCTTTAGTCACTGTTAGATTTTTAAATATAAACATAATGAAAAGGCTGTTTCAGACACCTCTCCTCTTGGAAGAGGTGGTTGCCCCTAGCTTACAAGAATGAGATGAAAGGGGGCTTTGCTCTGGGTTTGAACCCCTCTTCGCTGCCATCCGGGGGTGTAGAGGCTGTGTCCGCCGATGCGGGACAGCCTGGGAGCAGTCTGGCACCTCCAGCTTTCAGCATTAGAAATTCCTAAAAGCCCTTTCTTTGAAGCAGCAATTTCACTTTAAATCTTACATATCTCTGTCTCCCCAAGAAGCCTTGCTCAGGTGGCTGTGCGCTGCCACAAGAGAGGGACCCGCTGCAACCCCCACCGTGCTGCAGCTGCAGCCAGCCCTGTTCAGAGGAAAGGATCAGTGCCTCTGCTAGCAGCTGCCATCTTCACAGGCATTTGCAAGCGCTCATCTGGTTGCAAAAGGGAGCCTCCAAACTGGCACATGAGAGGCTCAGTGCTGCGCTGTCTGCAAGAGTCTGCTGACAGCCAGAGAGGAGAGCTCTGAAGGTGAAGGGAGCTGCCCGGTTTGTTAGCTCAGGTCCTAGTAACGACCACTCCCACGGCAGCCGGGCCAGATCCATTAGTGACAACCAAAACCTTGTGCCACAGCTGTGAAACACCACTGATACAATGAAGGAAACCTCTGGCTGAGTCATCCATAGCCAAACCAGGCGGAAGCGTCTCCCAAGGATCACTTCCCATCTACGACGTTTTGTCTCCGGTCTCCCATAGGGTTTGCTTGGGGCCTGAGTGGAGCCTGCAAGGAGCCTCTGCTCTGCTGTTAGATCCCAAGAGGCAGGGAGGTATATAACTTGTTCAAAAGCATATTAAACTGTAGCACCTGTGTGGCCACATCTGTTGCAACAAGCTGTATGATAAAAAACCCATCTGATCTCACAAGAGCCCCTCCAAACATATAGCCTGCACCATCACACGCCAGGAGTCTGCACCTCCCTCATCCCCTTCCAAGCTTGCATCCTTTGTTGCTGGGGAGGCTCTACCAAAGGAAGGGAAAGGCCCATATAGGACACGCTGCTGTACAACCAGCCCTTTCAACGGCAGAGGCTGGCAGTGAAGTGGTTAACGTGCTTGGACCTGCTTCCCTGGCACGGCTGTGCACACCCCATCAAGATAAATGGGGGAAGTTCACACCTCTGAGCCCTGTCCTCTCTCCAGGGCTCCCTGGGACTGCAGTACATCACCATCAGGTTAATGTAGCCTAGGTGATTGCTTGCAAAAAGAAACGGCTGGAAACTACATGTTTAAATTAAATCATAAATCGTCCTGGATATAAAACCTGTAGGAAACCCTCCAATTCTTGATCCTGGTGAATTGTGAGATTTGATTTATTTGGTGTACTCAGGGCTTCTTGCTGTGCTCAGGGTGCCCGTTTTGGGAGAGGGAGGTGGGTGCCTTTTTCCTGACCAGCTTTGCAGTCCTGTGTCAGGATGGGATCCTACACCTTGCTCCAGCCTGAGTCCCCGCTCTTGTGCATGGACGAGATCTGTAAATGCAGGAAATCCCCTTGCCAGACCAGGCTTGTGGCTGTGCCGTGCCTGCAGGGTGGCTTCAGCCTCCACTTCTGCGCTGCAGCATCCACAGACCTGCCTCCCTCGCGCAGCAGTTGGACCAATGCCTCTCAGGGGTCTCTGCAAAGGCTTTGTTAAAGGTGACCCCAAAGGTTGGACGCTGCTCCATGCAGCAAAAGCAGGACTCCTGCCTTCCACGAGTGTCGGAGCCAGCATGGACTCCATGGGGTTATGGTGCCCAGGCCAAAACAAGGCTGTGCTGTCCCAGGCCTAAGAAGCTGAAGGTAAATACAAAAGCGAGGCTCTGGGACCACCACAGGACATGAAACCTATACATCCAAACCCTAAACCCTCCGTAGCCCTCTTCCCAAGCCATTACCTTGCTTTTAGGCTCAGGTGAAGCCATCTACACTGTGTTCCTTCAGTTAATTCTCATTTATATTCAACTTTATTATATGCTGCATTTCAAGTTTGAAAGTGAAACAGATTTGGTAATTAAATACATCCATATCTTGATATTTTTGATTACAATATCAAAAGTTCAGGTCTTTGACCCTCTTTCAGAGTGCAGGAGGAAGAACACAACATTGCCAACTCGTCCAATTTTATTAGCAGTCCCACATATCCAAGTTCACTTGTTCTGTTTTCCTTGATGTTACTTCATAAGAATCTCTACTTTTGTTAGAGGCAGCAGCAAGTTCCTAGTACTTAGGTTTTAGGAAAAAAATATATATTAAAAAAAAGAGAGACTTCTGAATATGAAACAAGTGCATTCTGCTAATGAAGAGGTAACAAAAGACCAGTTACAAATCAGATTTAAACTCCAAAATCTCATTTTTAAAAGCCTGTCATGATTTTTGACTCTTAGATCATTTGTAAAAGCTATGGTTTGGATACTTGTATTGCTAGTCTACAATTTTTCACAGCCAGAGAGACCTACCTGATGTGCAGGATTCCCAATCGGTGTAATCCTGTAAGCCTGCTGTCACTAGAACAGTGACACTTATACAAAATAGGAACAGTCAGATATACGACTCCCCTCTCATTTTTCATTAGGATGACCTACTCAAAACACTCGTACCTATTACATACTGTTGAATGTATTGAAACTAAATGATCTCAGTGCTTTGAAAGCTCTTTATTTTCAACTTTAATAAACTGCAGCCATTATTCACAGTTTTATATGTAAGACAGGAGCAAATTAAGCAGAACCAGCAGATACCATTGTAAGTGGGAGATTTCAAAGGTCAGTCTTAATTACCGAGTTTCACCTGGGACAGGAGAAGCTTGCAGAAGTCCTGGGAAATTATTAGTTAGAAAACAATAGCTGATATCACTTGAACTTTATTATGTCCTCATTTGCCATGGTTAAGGGAGCCAGGAGTGGTAGAAAGGTTGGTATAATGGAAAGAACAACATTTGGATCATAATCTAAAGAGTATGTAACTGCATTTTCTCATGGAGCCAGCTAACATACACAAACCCATATACATCTGCTGCGATGATTTGTGGCTGCTGTATGACCATTGCCTAACACTGAATGCCGTCGGGCATATATATTCCACTATGCCACATTGCCTCCCTGCTCCTAGCAAATAAAAGCCACTCTCCTGCTTGAGAAAGCAACGAGAGACCCATGAGCAGCACCTTGCTTCAGCCTGTCCTCCTAGTTTTACTGTGTAGAGCAGTGCCTTGTATTTGGAGATTACCCCATCGCCCGGGCTCCCAGCAGCAGAGCGTGGGTGCTTTGGGAGCCCCAGAACACATGAGAAAAGCCACCCTTGCATAAGGTGGCAAGCGTAGGAGGCAATAGGATGGCTCTTTTTCAGCATTAACGTGCTGCAAATATAACTGAGATAAGGAGCCATTTCATATAATCTGTGCCCCTGGAAAGAACTTCTCATGAATTTAGGCTAGCTGGTTTCACTTCTTTTTTCTCCTGTAGCTGATTTCAGTTGCTATTTCTCACAAAGTGGCATAATTCTGTGATGCAGATTCCTGACATTGCAAGGAAAGGGTCCAAACACTTCTATTCATATCAGAACTGCTCTTAAAAAAATACCCAGAGTTAAATTTGGTACCCACAGTTAATAAATGGTTCTCCTTCACAGTACAATGAGATAATATTTCCCCTGTCTGTAGTGTTTTCCATCCAAAGGAAAGAAGAATCCCCATTTTGGGAAAGAAACTGCTCACTTGGAGTGCTTCCATTTCTGGAGTTGCGCCACGTGAAGAATGCTGGGCCCAACTCCAGGAGATCTGAGCCGCCTGAACCCATCCAAAATCCACGAGAGCTCTGATACTTATCACTCCAAGCGCCAGGCCACACGTATCCCAGAGACCGCCCCTGCTGCACCCGACAGCACTTTTGAAACGGAGCCTTTAAAAACTTTGCTCAAGTTGATGGCAAGAGCTGAAAATTCAGCTGCGGCTCTTGGTACAGCTTCCCATCCGACACGCCAGCGTGACATTGCCCTCCTACCCCAAGACTCACGCCAAAGACCCGCTTTAGCCTGAGGGCTTTGAGATAGCCTAAGTTCAGCCTAGCCTGGAAAACTCAGTAGAAGAGCCCGCAAATCATGGGGAACTGCCCTTTTGCTAGCTTGCCTTGCAGGCTGGAGGGGAGTCTGACCGAACGTGGGTGCATTTCGACTTTAAAGCCTGAATGAGGTGTGAATTGCTCATGCCTTAGTCAGGAGATGACATGTGGCCCTATTAATGGCTTTATTAGCTTCCGTGGTCCCATGCAGTTGGGTGGTGCTTCCCAGGGAGGAAGGAAAGTCCTGTGCTCACAGGGCTTCAAGGGCTGCTTGGTTCCTGCTCTGGCACAGGCTTACTCTTGGGTGATGCTTGCAGCCGTGGCCGTGCTCACCAAATTGCTGCTTTCACACGGCAGCGGTGGATGGGCCAGCAGGGACTGCCATGACAGCGCTGCACCCTGTCTGGTGCACCAGGCTGTTTGAGGGTCCCATCCTGCACCCCCTTCAGCACAGGCTGCTGTCCTTGGATAACCATGCCAGCAGCTCTTACCAGGTGCCTCGGCTCTCAGCAGCATCTCCAAGGGTTTCTGCCACGTAGGATCTCAGCAGGCAGATGCGGCGTCTGTCCTCGTCTGTGGCTCTTTCCAGGCTCTGGGTAGACCTGGTCCCCTCTTGGCACAAAAGGAAAATAAGCCAGAAGGTCTTTTGCAAGTTGATACTTGGTAAAGTTGAGATGGAGACAGGCCCTGCTTTTGAGGTTGCAAAACCCCTACACCAAGGAGAGTCTGCTATAGATTACCCCACTTTTAGCCTCTCTGTGCTTCAACTCATCATCTGGCAAATGAGGCTCACAGTTCCTCCCTACCAGCACAGGTGATGGGGTGAGAAATGTAGATGTGGGATCCTGTGCTGCTCAGGTGAGAATGATTCAAAGGAGTCAGGGCATTTTCAGGCCTAAGCTCATCAGCCTGATTAATACTGAGCAGAGGTAGCTCAAGGCTGGGTCTGCTAAGGGCCACCCTCTCCCTGGAGGTGGGTTAGACCTTAGCACCCCCTCGCAGTCTGGGAGCGGCCCATCAGACCGTGCCTGGGTCCAGCCTGGGTACAAATCCTTGGCTTAATATCACGATGCAGCAAACCATTGGCAGAGGCAAGCGCAGAGCATGCCGGGGTTGTTCATTTAGGGTGGGACTGCCATGATTCACCCTGCAGAACAAACCCGTGAACCAGCAGCACTTGCACCCATGGGTGCCAATCACAAATACGACGTTGCAGTGGGATGCAATGTCCACAGGCAGTGTCACGTCAGGCTGGAGAGGTTTTTGGGAGATGCTTGTGTCTAAGCCTAGTACTGTCCTGCTATCAGGCTAAGGCTGCTGGCTCTGAAAATCCAATGAGCTGCTATTTCAGCTTATTAATTGACTCTGTAAATCAGAGTTTAAAGGGCCACTGTTGGAGTGAATCTGACCAGATTTGTACATTTTATCCAATTAGATAGCTCTGTATAAAAATGCCTATATCACTGGTTTTAAATTTATTTATCATGGTTTTAGCTGGAACATAAATCTTTCCTAAAATAACTTGCAGTGTTAGTATTGTAACAGAGCTTGAAAGCCTAAGCGTGAACCCCTGATCAGGAAATCCACCAAAACCTCAAGTGGAAATAGCTACTTTAAAGTAATTTTGTCAGGGAGGAAGTAATGAAGATACTTTATAAGGAAACAATAATCAATCTCAAATAATGAATAAAGATAATTATGAAACTGATTTTAAAAATAATGAGGGTTTTTTGGCTTGCTTTTTTTTCTTTATTTTTAAAAGAGAGTTGTCACCTTCAATGGGCTTTAGATTTGTAAACTCCTTAGACCTTTCTGGAACATTAATAAATATTTGCATGTCCTATAGAGGTCTTCATAAAATGTGAGATGAATATTGCCAATGCCAAGGATTTCATAGCCCCTTTCAAAAATCCACATCCCAGAAATAATGAGACTGGATTTAAAATAATAAATGTAACTTTCTGTTTGAATTCTTAGCACTGATGTCTTGAAGGTGCTTTTTATTATCATTTTTTATGATGAGGTGGAATAGAAACTTAGACCTGATCTGCTCAATATAGCTGCACTGATTTAACACAGTAGCAAATCAGTTTAATTAGATCAGTGATTAGACCTTATGTGAGCACACCTCCATGCTAAGGGAGGCTTAAACTACTGGGGAATTACATCTTTAGGTCAGAGAAACAAACTGCTAACTTAAAAATAACAATAATTAAAAAAAGGTTTTTCCTTTAACACAGATCTTTTTCTGGACCAAACTAGAGAATGGGGCGGGTAAGCTGTGAGGAGGGAAGGTGCAGTCACCCTCTGTGTCAAGGGGGCCAAGCAAAGGTGGTGGGAGAAACTTCTTACGGTGGTAACCTCTGGACCCCGATCACCGACATATCCATGTCTGGTTGTGCAAGATGGAGCAAGGCAGAACAGCATAGACCATAACTAGCAAAAGGTTTGTCTAACAGATCTAGTCTTGGGTCAGTACCATCTACATCTACATCAACATCAAAATCTGTATCTATATAGAGAGAGATAAACAGACAAAAATCATCATGGCTTTAGAGAGCTCAGATGCTATGGAGATAGCACAGAAATGTACAGCTATCTACATTGATGTTTAACTTAACCTAAGGCCTGCTGCCTGATGCTGATGAGGATGCTTATTTTTTGCTACTGTTCCCATCATCTGCAAGAAGCTCTGTGCAAGCAGACCCCGGTGCCTGCTTGGGCAGCCGGGGGTGCAGCAGGTCTGGGCACAGCACAGGCAGCCAGGTGCGGGATCGGTGCTTCTGCTCTCAAACCAGGAAGCCTCTCTTGGCGTGCCTGAGGGTTTCTTCCGTGTAGCCCCAAAATCACCTTGCAGCAGGCTGTGACACAGAGCAGATGACTTCCTAAGGCCTTCGTCAGGATTGTGCACCTCTGTATTCATCATGGAGGTTTGTTAGCATTAACTCTGAGTAATAAAGTAAGGATGTGCAGATGCAGTTATAAAGAGAGGCTTAGCCAGCCCTAAGTAGAAGGTTTGAGATATAGGTTTAAACGTCTTTTCATATGGCTAGCATAGCCAGTGCGTTTATATGAAAGCAGACTGATAGCAAAGCATAGCTCATATCACGGCCCAACCGCATGGATGCGAAGCAGTCTTAAAAAATAAATAGGAAAGTGTCTCTTTGGAGGCTGGAGCTGGTGTGGGAAGACAGCAATAGTGTTTTTGTGCAGCTCTTGGTCTCCCTGAGTTTCTGCTGCTGTGGGCTGGGGCATGTATCTTCCTCCAGGGACACATGAGAGGTCCCGCGAGCCCACGGGCCTGTTGCAGCGGCTGCTGTGAGCAGCCGTGGGGCTGTGGCTCCGAGGGGAGCGGCCAGCAGTGACAGCAGGGAGATGGTGGAGGAGATAAGAGAAGGAAAAAAGGTTCAGGAGGGGATGGAGATGCACAGCAATTGCTGTCTGCTTCCAGGCACCAAGGCAAGTGAGAATCCAACCGGGTGGGACCAACTCCTTCCTCACCCCCGAGCTGAGCCCCATCTCTGGTTGCTACCCGTCCCCCTTTCCTTTTCCAAGACCTCCCGGATGCAGCAGGAAGGAGCAGAGCTGGAGATGGGGCTGCACAGCCACCAAATGCCAAGGAGCCGCGATTTCCATTCATGCTACCCACAAAGACCACAGCCCCTGAAGTCCTGAGAACTGATTTTTGATGATCACACTTAGAGCAATCTAGATGGAGAAGAAATAAACGCAAATACCCTGCCCAGCTACTGGCACAATGCTTGATCCAAAGCCACTCAAAACCAGCAAGAAAGGTTTGTTATGGTTCACAGGGCTCCAGGACAGGGTCCCAAGGGGCGCAGAGGGAAGGGGACAGATGAGACCAGAGCGGCTGCTCAGCTGAAGGGAACAGTGTGGCCTGGAAGCACAGGGTAAAATCCTGGCTCCTGGGAGGCTGTGGGTGCTGGGCATCAACTCTAGCAGAAAATGTTTGAAGCGTAAGAGAGTTCAGTGCCTAGATGACTGCATGCTGATGAGCCCTGACCCGGCTCAGAGAGGTGCTGGAAGGGTTTTCCCGGGAGCACGGGCAGAGCTCTGGGCACACAAGGTGTTGGGCAAGCAAACGGTCTGTCGCTGATGGTTTTACACGATGTGCCTTGAGCATGTGATGCTGCCGAGTGCTTTGCCAGCTCTGTATCTTCTCTTTGCATGAAGCGTGTTGAAATTAGCCATCCTTCTTGTGTATTGTGTTAATTAGTAGTAAAAACACAAAGCACTGAACGTGGCGATGCAGATGGGTTGCAGGCCAGCTGTTCGCATTGCCTGCCTGCCCGAGGTCCCAGCGCTGCGGCGGGGATGCCTCTCTCCCAAGAAAGCCCTCCGATGGCCGATGGTTGGAGTTTCCAGCCCAGCGTAGCAGAGGGAAGTGGCACCATCACAGGCTTTGCTGCTGTGCCAGGACGTGAGGACTCGGGAGCTGTTTCCCGTGCAGCCGTGCCAGCTGGCAACCTGGCACAGGCAGCTCACGAGTTCTAATCCAAAATAGTCCCCAGCAAGTGGGCATGGGGCCAGGCTGGGGCTGGGAGGGGAGCACAGCACCGTGCCCTCCGCAGGCTGCGGGCTGTGCACCCCAAAGTTCTGCCTTCCCCACCACGTGCTGCTCCTGATGGCGGCAGAATCCTGCTGCTCCTCCGTCCCTGGAGCGAGCCACCCCGGGCTGGCAGGGCCCGCTGTCACCAGAGCAGGGCACTCATTCATAAATCCAGTGCTGGCCGGGACAGGGCTTGGGGAGGAGCTGGGGATGGAGTAGGGAACAGGGGCTGCTTTGTTGTGATGGAACGGGCATGGAGAGCATGTGTGCGTGGAGGAGCCGGGGGAAGAGGATCGGCGGCTTTGTGGTTGAAAGCTCCCAGTCGGCTGCTCCTTGCGCAGCTCGTGGCATGGCTCAGCCCACACGCGGCTCCCAGCAGCACCCAGAGCCCCTGCCTGCTCGCCCAGCCCCTGCCTGGGGTCAGCACACCCCAACAGCCCCTCTCCCCTGTTCCCCCCCAGAGCAGGCCTGGCAGAAGGGCTCACAGCAGGGAATGGGGTTGGGAAAACCCCCTTATGCCAGTGCACAGGACAAACACCTGGAGACTGCAGGCTCTTCTGGCCACTTGCTTGCTTGAGGTTGCTCCTCCGGGCCTCAGTTTCCCCACCTGCGAAATGGAAGGGGGTGATGCTGGTCTCCTTGAAGTGCTTCAGAGGGAAAAGCCCTAGCGCTGGTACAGGACAGGAGCTTGCCACCAGCATCGCTGGCCCTGGGGCAGGGTGGGGATGGGTGCTGAGCAAGGCGAGAGGGTCCCAGCTGGTGTAGTGACCAGTGGGTAGAGACAGGCAGCCCTGAGCTTGGCAAGCCAGCTTGTGGCTGCTTATGGGAGCAGGGCAGATAGTGGGGCAAGCGCTGCCGGTGCCCATGGCCATCATGCAGTGAGTGCCCTTAGTGCCTCAATGGACCTATTCAAGCATCCGCAATATGTGAATGGAGTGACTGGGGCAGGTACCACCCCCGGGTGCATCTGGGAGCGGCACCCAGCCCAGACATTTCAGCATCATCCCCTTCTTCACCGAGATGGGCCAAGTAACTGTGAGACTGTGTCAAGGACGGACCCCGGGACCCTTCCCAAACCCCACCACATCACCAGGACTCCATGCACTCTGCCGCTCCGGCTCACCCTGCTCTGCTCAAACTGCACCAGCAGCTCTGGAGTTACTCCTGATTTACACCTCATCTGGCCTCATTTTTTTGCTCCTTTGTACCAAATTGCTGGCGCGTGTCTGAGATCCAATTATTTTCATGACCGTTATAAAAGCTAATAAACCTTAGCAAAGACTCTAAAAGCCCCAGCCACTCTGTTTGTGTGTCTGTATAGTCACCAGGGCAAAAAGCATTAGTGCTGTCAGCACATACAGGCCGATACAGGCACCCCCGGGGCAGTCAGATGCGGTCATATTGCTTAAGACCATGCACTGCAATTGCTTGACAGGTAATTTAAATATAATGCAGCTGAATAACACCAATCCAAATTGCTGTGAGCAAGAGACCAGAGGGGCAGGGCTCTGGGAAGTGTTTTCTGCTTCAGCCAGAAAAAGATCTCTGCTGGTCCCTGAGCATGAACCCAAATCTGTGGGTGAAAAGGTGCTTTTGCCCTTTTTTGTTCAGTCTATTCCTGTTTTGACCAGGATAATTCCACCAGCATGAATCGCACGTGTCCCAGCAGGGGAACATCAACCAGAGAGGACGGGTGTTGCATTTTTACCACACCAGTGTCACCACAACAGTGTTCCATCACACTCCTATCCTTAGGCAGGGACAGGGGATGCCCATAGCCACGCACTGGGCTAGGACCTGGCCCTGGGAGCAGCTGACGGTCATAGTCACCGACAAAGGCAGGAGATGCCCCAAATACAAGTGCAGCCAGTTGGAAATCTCTTCAGCCCTCAGTTCAGAGACCTTTGGGGCCTCTAGTCTCCTATTAGCATGGGCGCTGTGCTAGAAGGGGCTTTTCTGGGTCCTAGCGCTGCTGCCTGCTGGAGGGATCTGCCTGCAATCAGCTTTCGGGTGTGAGGAGGGTTATAGATAGGAATAGCCCCATGCAAACATCTGGATTGCATAAGTCCCAGCAGATGTGCTCAGAAGCATGGTACGGAGAGCGGCTCTGCAGCGAGAGGCCTCTGCCTGGGCTGGCAGGGTTGAACATCTGGAGCTCAGCGCTGAGTCTTTGGGACCTGGCTTGCCACCACCCATCTGCCTGGGTCTGGGCAGGCAGTGCAGGGACCTCAGTGCAGAGCCAGCTCAGCTCTCACCAACTTCATCTTTCTGAAAGTTTTTCTGCCCTCCCTCTGAAACCAAGCTGGCCCTCGCTGCAGCACAGCTGCCTTCACTTCCCCTTCGGCCCCCAGCAGACAATTAACCTGCCGTCGCATGAACCACCCTGGGGAAAGGCAAGAAGCACACATGGGTTTGCTTGTGGTCAGGTGTTGCAGCGTAGGTCAAACGCTGAGTCCACTGGTGTCTCCCAGCTGAGGACACAACCCATCCCCAGCTCCCCGGGACCAGATCATCGCTTGCTGGGACTTGCTGAAGGGCAGGTGGGGTGGAAACGGTGGCCCCTGAGCCTGGCTGTCTCCCGCTGCCATCAGGTAAGTGCTGCCCTTCCATCGCCGGTGCTGGAGCATCTCCTTCTTGCCATGGATGCCACCAAGAGCCGGGTCAGCCACGAGCGACATGCACTGAGGCCGGAGCATTCGGCACTCAGCAGGTCTTCCACACACCCGTGCATGTCCCATGGTGGCACTAAATGGTAGAAAGTGAATTTTCAGGGCAACACCTTGAGATGGGCAGCTCAGATTTGTTTCCAAATTACTGTGCGTGGCTTCCTCTCTTGAACTGGTGTGGGGGGCTATGGGAGAGGGCAGCAGTCCTGGAGATTTTACTTTCCAGATTAAAAACTCTCAAGTTTTTATTACGCTGGTGAGGCTGTCTTTCCTTGTAGCCCTGATTGCCCCTCACCCTGATCATCTCTCCCTGCTTCATGCGGAGGTAAACGACAGCAAAAGTCACGAGGAGTAGCGAGAGGCTGGAAGACCGTGAGGATGGTGATGTGCATGGAGGGCGCAGGGCTGAGCTGCAGCTCACCTTCTCCCACTTGAGGCAATAACTCCTTTTCTGCTCATCTCTGCTGCAGCCTTTTGTAGCGGGGTTGCAGGTCTGATCTGCCCTCGTAGCCACTCCATCAGCAGCCTCCAGCCTTAGGAGCCGGGAATAAGGAGCAACAGCAAAGCAGTTAACGTGTCACAGGTCTCCACTGATAATTAAAGAGCCCTGCAGATGAGCAGATTTGTGTTGTCCCACGTGTGTCTGCTGAAATCTTCCACTATTTGTCAGTGCTTGGAGCTGACAGCACCTGCTTGGATTTTCATGCTTTCAGACTGATCTTTTTTAGAATTCAAAACTTGCAACCTATTTTATTTTTTATGTTTCATTCATCTTGGTGGCTGAAAATAGCCTATGCAGTTTCAATTCCTTTTTTTTTTTCTCTTTGTTTTTTAAATCATCAGTTTCATTCTCAGACAATCTCTTTGCTGCAAAAAATAAATGTGTCTTCAGATTAAGAGCTCTGTCTTGGTTTAAAAGCTACTGGGATCATGGTCCAAATAAGTGCTACCTCCATGTGCCCTGCAACCATAAATCCTGCCTGTGCTCCCTGGCTGCCAATTTCTCCCACAGCCAGCCAAACTCTGATCCTGAGTGATAAATATCAAAGGGCTTATTTTTGCAATTAATAAACTGGTTAACAGATGTGCTTCTGAATTTCCAGAAAACTCACCGTGTGACCAAGGAGTGGGGCTGGGGGGGGTGGGTTGCCTTGTGTACAGGACGAAGGCAGCTCTGTGGCTCTGGGCTCAAACCAGCCCAAATCACTGCGCCCCAGCCCCTCTCTCTTCCAAGGACACACACAAACCGTGCACAAAGTTTCTAACTAAAAAATTAAAACTGAATGATACCGTAATTTCAGATAAAAAGGTGCCCTCAGTAGTTATATATATCTATCTATGTGCATTTGTGCAAAGGCAACAAAACACACCAGCAAACACCCAACACCATCGCATCTTTGAAGGGAAGGGAAGGAAGTTGTGTCTATTAACGCAGGGAGAGAGAAGGGATGCAGTTAGATATTGCAGGCGAACAACAACTGTTAAGACTGACTGAAATCAAAACTGCAAGAAATCTTTCCTGCTGGGTCCACGCCACAAGCGTTTCCCATCCCAGCGCTGGTGGCAGGAGGCGGGGAGGGGGCACATTACGCCTGGCAGAGCCCTGAGAGCCGAAGCCCCGGGAGCGGAGCCTGTCCCTGGCCAGGGTGGGTTTGTGGGCTCACTACAGGGCTCTGCTGAGCTCTCAGTGTGGTGGATTAATTATTAGTCACACCATACATAGCTGCTGTCACCCTTCGCTTTACATACCTGAGACTAACATCAGGTAAGTGCCACCATGAGACTGTCTCTTCAGCCCCGGCTCCTCACCTTGTTTCTCAGCTCATGGCTGAGTCCTCATCTGCTCGGGCTAGGAATGAAAATAAACAGAGAATTGCAGCTCTGCTGCCAGGCAGGCAGAGGGGACAGCTTCACGTCTTCACTTGGGTTCGGTTACAGCAGCAACAAAGTTATAACAGGAACTGATATTTTTATTCTTTTCATTTGCATTTGAAATGTCACCCTGGGGACATTATTATTATTGTTATTATTGCAAATGCGCGCCTTGATCTTTTCCAATCATGACCGTGCCGCACACACAGGTACTGAGACTGATCTCCTGCCTCGCAGAGACTGGCCATCCAAATTCATTGCCTGACAGAAATTAATTGGGGTGGGAGGGAAGCTGACACGCTCCACCTGAGGAGCGTGTTATAGATCCGCTTCTGCACTCAGGTCCACTTAGACAGCTCTTAAAATCAACTTTGCAACATTAAAGTTCCTCCTGGGTGTTATGATTTATTAATGATTAATTACTACATAGCCCAGAGCAGAGGTTTCTATTTTCAAAATATTCTTGTTGCTAGTAATTTTGGAGTAACGCCCATGGGAGGACTGTCACGGCTGGGACTCTTTCTTGTTAGGTGCTCTACAAACATGGGACGGGAGGATAATTACAGCCACACCCCGGAGGAGCTGAATGCTGAGCTAAAGCCTGGTTTTCTAGGAGACCTCACCGGCCCCCCTGCACCCAAAAACCTTATTGCAGCAGCAAGAGGGCCTCATGTGAGCAACGCGTGTGGCCAGAGTAGGTGCAGTTGTTATTACACATGAAAAGAGTCTGGGTCCTGGAAACGAACCCTTGGATTTTTCCCAGGGCAATGTGCTTGTAGGGGAATAACAAACAGAAGATCACAGGGGGCTTTGTCAGGTCATGCACCATCTGGTCTCTCATTCTTGGCTCCAGCAAGACTGAAGGGCTTGTCTTCAGCCCACCATCCCTCTTGAAAATGGTTAACATATGTGAAGGCTCTTGGCAGTCCCCCATGCTGGCCAGGGAGAACAGGGCTTTGGGAGGAAACTGAGGCACACGGGGATGAGCTGGTCTCCTCTGACCCTCTGGGTTAATGCTGCACCAGAAAGACTTGGGCGCTCAGATCTGTGCTCAGCTCACCAAACTGAGCTGGAGTTCATCTCGCTGTCTCAGATGATGCTGTGATGTGGAAAGATGTGGGCTGGTGGGGCAGCGAGCAGAGGAGAAGACACCGGTTGCACCGAGCGGTGATGACCATCAAAGAGCTGCTCCAGCCACAATCCTTCCCCACGCCTTGCCAAGCGCTGTTGCTCTGTGTCTGGCCGGCGATGGCTGGTACCATCTCAGCACGCCAGCAGGATTGTCCTCTCCTGGGCAAACCGACCCGGCTCCCTCTGGTTTTGACGGCTGCCGGAGCTCTTGCAGCTCTGCCATCGCAAGTGCTTGCTTGTGGCAGGTAACGGAGACCCACTGCCGGAAAGGGCTGGGATCTGTAGCAGTGCTTTTATTTCAGATGTTCACATTCTTTCCTCCTTGAAAACACTCTATTTCTTCCTCCTCAGCAGGGGGAAAGAAAAAAAAAAAAGGCTGCAGGAAAGGATCTGGAACATGCTAATAACTGCACCCGCCTCTTGGGGCATGTATCAATCTTCCCATGACGTTCCCATGGAGATGACCCAATACGCCGTTCTCCCCTCATTCCCTTTCAGAGCTCTTTAACCTGCCGCACAGGCAGGAAAAGTTTATAAAAACAAATCTCTGCAAATCCAGCTTGCAGACGTTCTTTTGGGAAGGGAGATGCAGAGCCGTCGGGACTTGGGCTGCAGCAGGGCTGCCCTCTGCTCCGCTGGAGAGAGGCAAAGCAGCGCACAGGAGGGGAGGTTCAGCCCCTTGGGAGGAAGGGAAAGGCCAAAGGAGAGGGGGACACCCATCTGCTGCCTGGGGTGTCCCAGGGAAGATGCGGGGTGACCTGCACCCACGCTTACCCCGGCACTATGTCGCTGCCTGTCCCAGCTGCTTCCCTGCAGACTCTGGAGTGAACGGCAATGATCTCGGGGAGCTCCTTACGCCGGCCTCGGGAGAAAACGTCATGCAAAAGTCACGGCTACATCTGCTGAGGGACTGATAACCAGCGACCAGCCCCCCAGTTCTAACCAATTCTCATGGTTAGAATAAGCCCCATGCTAGCTCATAAGGACAAAATCTGAGAGAATTGGGAGGAAAATATAGCTGTTGAATGAATACATCTTTACTCAGTGAATTCCTCACTTTTTCAAGTCATCTTGGAAACTTTGGGGAAGAAACAGGCTTGAACTACATTGGTACAGATTCCCAGTGATTGCATCATAAGGCTAGCATTGCAGGTAAGAGAGCACTCTTGTTTTTAAACATGCCTGGCCTGTTGCTTCCCAGTTTCTGAGCCACTAGGATGCACCCTATCACTGATAAAAGTTTTAAGAAGAACCCCTAAACCCGCCGAAGTTGCAGTTCTTACATAACCCAGTGACCCAAGGTGTGGAGAGCTCAAAGAGCCGCCACAGAGATGCACCTGAGTCCTAGATGACCCAGGGTCAGATTTGGGCAATTCACGGTGACAAATTTAATGACTATATCCCCGCATCAAGGCAGAACCTGCCAGTGCCAACGTGACAATCCCATGGAGATTCAGCTGCAGGTACCCAAACACAGCTTGAACCCTGGAGCTCTTTCCAACTGTAGCTGGATGAGGGGCTGGGCAGGGAGCAGAGGAAAGTGTAGACACTGCGGAAAGGGCTCTTCTGATCTACATGTGGGACCTGACATCTCCAGGGGCCAGATCTGCCATGGCTTTCCCGTGAGAGCCTCTTCCCACACATGCATGATCTCTGTGCACCATGGCCCTCCCTTTGACCTCTGCCTCCTCCCCTAAATCTCTCAGCTGGTGACTCTGCTGTAACTCCCCTCACCCAACTTCACAGGCTGAAACCCTTCTGGGTAAAAAAAAAAAAAAAAAAATAAAAAAATCCTCCCTATCACCCCAGGCCCCTGACAACAACATCACTCTCCTTAAGTGTGTGTTAAATATGCTATATAAAAATAAAATGTATCTTTTCTGATGACACAGAATCCTAGTCTTAAAATGTAATTTATGAGGGAGGCATAAATCACGAATAGCTGGCATTGCTTTTGCTAACTCATGAGAAAAAGCCTTTGTTCTGAAATCTCGCCTATGGTGTTATTGGCGGCAATCATTCTCCCAAAAACCTCACCAAGTTTTATCTGAAATCCTTTACAGACATCACTTGAGTCATCATTTTGCAGAGGGCACTGCCTGCTTCCAGGTAGCATTTGGTTAATCTGGGTTTGGGCCACAAGTGGAGCAGATTTGGTAGATGCTGTTTCCCCTTTTCTCCAGCACAGATTGGACGGGGACTCTGGTTTCACTCCAAACCCACCTGAAGTTCAGCTGTTGTTTGGATCAGAAGTCAGCAGAAATACAGGTGCATTTAGCAGGATTTTTTTCACATGATTCTCCCCCTGCCCCAGCAAAGAGGTAAGCACTGAGTGTTAAGTGGGGTGGGGTGGTGAGATTTAGCTTTAAAAATCATGAATTTTCATCACAAAAGAGAATATTTGCAGAGTTTAATGAAAACAGATATTGAAATCTGCTACAAGGGGCTTTGAACACCTAACACTTGCTATTTCCTTTGAAAGTCATCGCCCTAGGATCGGCTCAAGCCATCCCTGCTCTGTTCCAGCGTTAACTGAATCCCCTGCCCTGTACCCATGAGCTGCCCCATCATTATGTGTACGTCTGTCAAAAATACACCACAGTTCAGTCTGAAATGCCCTGTTTGCAGAGCAGAGCTGATCGGCTCTGACTACGCACGCTTTGTTTTTCAAACACGGCTTAAATCAGCTGCTCAGGAGGCCAGCAAGATGAGCTGAGCTCGAGTTTTCTACCTCCAGTCCCTTTCACTACCAGAGCCCAATACTGACTGACTCTCTGCCAAGGGAAACTCTAACTTTCTACTTCAGAAAAAACACCACCAACAAAAACGGGGCTACAACTTCCCACATTTTCTTTTGTACCGCAGTGGTGGATGGATGCTCCTGGACACGCTTAATGTGGGGCTCCACCACTCCCTATCTCCACCTTTCGCTATTCAGCTGCCTGCCCTCTTACTCCAACACTGAGACCTGATCGATCCACATGGTCCAAAGATTTATCCTACTGATAAAGCCAGTGAAGTGACAGAACTGATGCTGAGGGAGGCTGGGGAGTAGCACTGCTGCAGGGGGCTTCGCTATCAGGTTGGATGATGAGTTGATCTGTAATCCTGACAGAGAGCTGACCCTGCTGCAGGGGAGGATGAGCGACACAACCTCCAGAGAACATCTCCAGCCTTGTTTTCACTCAGATTCCTTCAGATCCACTGGGTTCATGCTTGTAGCAAGGTGGTGAATAGGTTTCTAACCCTGTTACAGTCACAGAATGAAGGGATTCAGCTGCTGCATGAAGGTGTGGAGATACCCCAGGAGCAGCTGGCAATAGAAAAGTCCCAAACTGGACATGTCAGCAGCATGATGGCACAAAGGCTGTGCCAGTCTGCAGAGGTGGTGTCCATGCAACTGCATCTCCCCAGACACTGCAGGGCATTTGACATGAAGGGTGGCAGAGCTGGAATGTACCAGGATGGGTGCCATTACGTGGTGGGATGCAGCAGAGGCCCTTGCTGATGCACTGTCGCCCTGCGGACCAGCACACTCTCTTGCCACGGGCATTGCCACATGGCAGGTTTCACCCTTCTCTGGGCTATGGCGGGAGCCGTCAACGGGGAGAACCAGACAGACAGAGTGAGAGGGAAGTCATGCCGTGTCCGAGACTCTCCGCTCGAGTCTCTCCGCTGGCCCAGGCAGGACATGGGAGAAATCCCTGAGCAGATGGAGAAAGCCCTGGCAGCGCCGGCTTGTGGGAAAGGCAGGAGTGAGAGCTCCGAGCACCATCGTGTGGCACTGACCGTGTGGGTGTGCGCTCTGTACACTGCTGTACACACTGCTGTACATCCCACACACTGCCATATAGACTGTGCACTGCTGGACAAACTAGACTGCGTGCTGCTGTACACACTGTGTTCTGCCCTAAGGACTGCACAGTGCTGTGCAAACTGCGCTGCACCTTGCTGTACCTACCACTGCTGTACAGACTGCACGCAGCACGCTGCTGTGTGTGCTACACACTGTCATACAGGCTGCATGCTGCTGTGCACATCTGCATGCTGCTTTGCAGACTGAACTGTGCACTGCTATAGGGGCTGCAGTAGGTTTTTTTTGACATCCCATCACCCACACACCTCCACTCTTCCCACCCAGGCTTAGTAGCACCAGGCAAGCGTTTGCCCCACCTTTAACCGTGGGAATCACTGTACAATATTCAAAGAAATTCACATTCACTGAAAAGGCCAGTTCTTTGGCTTCTTACAAGCACAGTTACTCTGGGCCAGCCTGGCAGCACCCTCTGTGCCACTGCCGGCGCTGGCAGGGCTGGCACAGGCAGACCTGCTCCCTCCCCTTCCATTACCATAAATCAAACCTCAGCAAAAAGCTTTGATGAGTTTTACAGAAAAAGAAACTAAAGCCTTGTGTCAACCTCTGCAAGAGGGGCACTGTCCCCAGATTATTGCCTCCATCTCCTTTGCTGGGATGCTTTGACCACCCTCCATCTGCAGCCTCACAGCCCCGTGCTCCAGGTCAGGCAATTCCGTCATTTTAAGCAAACAGTTTAATTCCAGTGTTGCCCTCCATTGGGATTTGGCTAGGAGTTTGTGATGCTCCAGGGGTATCTTAAAGTGCACAATTCTGGAGTTAGAACTTAGTGCAAAAAGTAAATTATCTTTCCTTAATAGAAAAATAACAGAGAAAAGAGAAGAGAGGTTCCTGTTGATTAGTTGACAGTAGAAAGGAGCTCCAAATTGAAAGCAAGCCTAGGGCACAACTGCACCTCCTGATCCTGAGCCTCTTGGGTGTTTCAGGGGTCATGTAACATCCCAGACTTCCCTGTGCATCTGAGGGAGAGCAGAGAGGCTGCTTTATTTCACATCTCTCTGCCTCAGTTTCCCCCCAGGAAGGCGAGGAGCACCGTGCTGCCCCACGGCTGGTGACGCTTTGGGACACAGCGGTGGGAAACCCAAGGGCAAGGCCTATTATAGCGAAACTTTCCTCTGGAATCGAGATTTATGGCATAACCACGGGAGGCTGCAGGGAAGGAGAAGGAAGTATGGCTGCAGACTCCCAGAAGATGGCACTCGTGGTCTTCAGATCAAGCCCCACCTCACTGAAGATGGCTCCCTGCGAGGGAGTCGATAAATAGCCCTGGACAGGCTGTCAGCCTGCGTGATTTAGGGACCAGAAATAGTGAAACTGTGGAGGTTTCTCAAAAATTAATTTTTCTAAAATGGGAGAAAGATGAAGCTAAGTAATTTTTTTCCTGCCTCCCTTGCAAGCCTCTTCCCTACGAGGAAATAAAATTTAACTCCTTTGCTGTTGCTGCCCCGGCAGGGTCAAGGTGGCCTTTGGTGGGGAACAATCCGGCCTGTCCTGCCACTGCGCATTAGTGGCTGTCACACTGCTGTGCGCTGCTGGCCAGACCGACACAGGGTGCTCAGCCTGGGGCATCTCACACCTTCACCACTGTGGTCCACAGGGCAGAGCCGGCTGACACATTACAGCAACATTGCTCCACAGGATGGGGCAGGCAGCAAAGCTTTCATCCAGTGTCATCAGGACAGGGCTAATTTAAGAGGGAAGAGGTAATTACCAGAGCTACATTTTGGCTAAGGTCCTGAGGATCCCCCTCCCGCAATTTTAGATCTGCGGGTCCTATTAGTCTGGTTTACACATCAGCTCTAAAGACACACTTTAGCTTTAAGTTTAAGCATAAGGTGTTGCAAATAAGGTGCTGCACAACTGCTGGCCTCCTGTTCTTCCTCACCATGACAGCTTGGGCACAGATTTACTGAGAAGTCTACAGGGTGATCCTCCTCCTCATACACATCAGGGCAGCACCTACCCTGAAACTCTCAGGATTTCTCTAGCTCCTGTTGTGTTACATTAAGACTTTTTCTACTTGGATCTCCCTTGCGTCCTACAGAGCCTGACAAGCTGGGTCCCTTGGTGGAAATGGGCTTTGCTTGGCTCTGCACCCAGAGCACAGCCATGTGCTGTTCGTGAAAGGTGGCCCCGAGGGTCATATGTGCCAGTAAATAGGAAAAGCAAAGGTGGCTCATGCTAAACCCTTCAAGCCCAGGCAGGGCAGGGGGCGAGGGCAGCCAAGAGGACAGGAGAGCTGCCCTCTGTGGGCAGCTCTGTGGTTAAAAGGCAGAAAAAGCATTGCATTATTTTTACCACTGCCCCAGGCCTTGAGGATGGTGATGGGTACAAGGTGCCAAGCCCCTTGCAGGGCACAGATGTGCTCAAGCCACTGAGATGGGCTGTTATGATGCATGAGATGAGTTGTGGTACAGGCTTGTGGGGATGCTCGGAGCCTCTGGCATAGGAGAGATGATGTGGATTAATCATCAAAAGAGGAAGAGCTGTGCCAAGGATCAGAGCAGAAAAATCTGACCTCTCCATCTGAAAGACCTGCAAAATGGTCATTATGGGCTCATGTCCTTGAGGCAGAGATGGGAGGGGATGTAACCCAGCCCTGCCATGCTGGGTCAGGTCAGGTCTGCCTGCAGGAGCATCCTCTCCCCTCCAAGCTCTGGGACAGAAGCCCAGGGAAGGAACAGGAGAACAAACAAAATTGGCTCTCTCCTCCCACCACCACAACCCGCTCAGTGTAAATTATGCCCTAATTACTGAGCGCCGACTGCCCCCTATAAATTATGGATCTGTCACTGTTTGTTCCCCCAGGAGGGGCTGGGTAATTTTTGCGGTGTCTCTGCAGCTGCACTCCTCCTCGCACAGCAGTGCCTGTGCTGATCAGCCCTGTGAAAGCATTTTCAAACAGGGATTTTTTTTTTCCACCATTCCTGCTTTGCTTTTAACAACTATTAATTGTGTAATAATTTAACAATTATTTGCTGCTGGTTTGAGTGTTCCCTCTCGGTTATGGATCCTGTTGTTAATGTGCTAATCACACCTACATCCCTTCGCTTCCCTCCGCACTTGTAATCCAGGATGGTGTTATTGTTTAGTCTCCTGTAATACAGCGTGGTGTTGCTGCATGTTGCTAAGCCACTGCTGCTCTGTGCCAGACGTGGCTGCATTTCACTGGGCAAGCAAGCTGTAATCACAAAGTAGATAGATGATATTGGGGTGGAAAAAAGATAGGCTTAGTTTGAGATCTCACAGACATTGTCCAAACACAGAATAAGAGACTGTCCCAAAGAACATTTGTGCTACACCTAATATTTTCCGAGTAGTAGAGCAATGAGAGACTTGCACAAGTCCACAGAGTAAGTCAATGGCAGGGCTGGGAGTGGGCTACCAGGGTGATGGGGAAAATAGCCATTATATGCTGCATTTACATGAGGTTCTTAATTGCAGAGGTCAATCAATACCAAAAAGAAAGAATCTCATGTGATCTATACCTATGTAAAACAAAGACAAGGGAGTCCAGACCCAGGCTACTCACCATGGACCTAGTCCAGTGATGGATAAAGAAGAGAAAAAAAGACTTCTTTAAGGTAATGGAATATTGTTCTTACTAAGAGAAGTCATATTTTTAGTAAGAGATCAGGAGAAAGCATGGACTCTATAAATGCATTTGTGGGCAGACATCAAGGTGAAAAAGTTAGAGGATGGTTCTGGTCTAAGCCCAAAAGGTTGGAAACTAGATTATGAGTATATTTGGTCTACTGCACAGTGACAGGCGGCAGGGTGAGGGACTCCCCTGCACCCAGAGCCACCCCCAGCTTTGCCCAGATTATCCTCTCTGGTGCCCTCAGGCCTTCTGCTGCAGGAAGCAACTGGCACTTCACCCAATCCTCACAGATAAAGGAAAAAAATTTGGACTGCCTCTCCCTCAATTAGCAAGATGAATTGAGGCTGGGGAGAGCTGCAGTCTGTCAGACCAGATTTGATGCCCCAGTACCAGCACCTTAGCAGGAGAATAATGATGTGCAAGAGAAAAAGGGGAAACCAAGAAGTCCTACTGCACCACTATAATCAAGCACAGGAAGCATCAGGCTCAGCCACAGCGCTCTGGAGAGCGTTGGAGCCACACAGGCACCGGCTGCCCTTTTTATAGTTGCTTTCCAAGCAGAACCACGAGGAGTTTAGGTTGGGATTTACAAGGAGTACTTTCCAACTGATTGATTTTAGGAAGAGCAAAATGACACTAAAGCTGAGCAGCCCTGGGCACTTGGTGTCTTGCATTGCTCTGGAATGTGAATGGGAAAGTGAAAATGCAAGTGGGCTTGGCAAGATTTCTGAGGGAAAGACCCCAAAATACACAGCCAGCCTAGTCACTGCAGAGCTGCTCCGGCAATGCCATCACCTCAGTGATACACTGTACAACATCTCTTCTCTGGAGGGACAGGGGATCATACAGACCTCTTCTCACCCGCACAGTCTGGAAAGACAGTGCAGAGCTGTCCAATGTGTCATTTGAGAAGGTGCTTTCTCCTTGAGATTACACAATTACCAGGTATAATTGTTTAATAGAGTCACATTATCATCATCCTGCGCAAGGCAAGGGAACTGACCACATCTTTGTCAAGACAGAAATGCTAGGAGTCTGTATTAGCCAATTACTGTGACCCACAAGTGCTGTAAAAGGTGTTTTTGGTGGATGAAACTGATTTAAGGGGCTTGATAACTTGTCATTTAACAACAAAAAAATCCTTCTTTCCTTTTACAATGGCTGGAGAAGTTCTGATTTTTGTCAGCTCCCCACCTCTGTTCTAAAATCCGCAGTGAAGTCCCTTTTTCTTGCCTGTGTGGCAGCTTCTTGCTCTGTAGACCTCGATTCTGAAACACCATGTTGCTATTCAGGCTCAGGGTGCAATGAGGTCTGGTGAGGGTTTGCAAATGCCTATGAAAAATGGCCAAGCTGGGAGCATTTTCACTTGATCTGAATTACATGGTTGAGACATTTGTGCAGTGTCCAGTACTGGGAACATGAGAAATGGACTCGTTTCCTTGATGTGCAATTTCAGGACCGTTCCTGACAAACGAAGCCGTCTGCTTACCTTAATCAAGGCATCTTGTTATGGGCTGGTCCTAGAAGTAAGTATTAAACATACTGTACTGTGGCATTATTTATGACTTCCACTGACACTGCATCACTCTGTTATCCATACTTATAGAAAAAGACCCACTGTAAGTATAATTAGTTAATAAATCACCATGAGTGATAAACAGAATGATGGATGCAGGTTTCAGTTGATCACTTTTTTATTAAGGAGAGATAAATCAGCATCATATTGTTGCTGTAAACCCTTCAAATTGGTCAAAAATCTTGCCATGCTGAAATGCAGCAGGGAGGCGATTAACGTGTCAATTGTGCAGCAACAAATTGTACCTGATAATTGATATCAATCAATCCTTTTAATTTCTCTCTGATGTAATGGGTGTTATACATCATCCTGCTCTCCTGCCTCTTCAGCATGGCTTCCGCGACCTTTCCTCCACACCCAGACACCTCTCTAGGCATCTCCTCCAGCCTCAGCCCATCTCCCTGTGTCTGCCTGCTACAGCTCCTGCAAACCTTTCAGCCTTCTCCAACTGACCTTGCATTGCTCTTGGTTATTGGTGCTCTGGTCCCACCTGACACCAAGAAAGGACAGTGCAGCCCCCAGACCACCCTTTGGTTTTATTTTTGCTAACATCATCACTGTCAGAGCTACAAGCCTTAGTAAAGTTTGGCCAAAATCTTCAAAAAGGCAGAGGCTGGGGAGCAGTGATGTTAGCAGATTAAGGTGGGTCCTGCCATCCATCCAGGTATTCACCCCAGGTTGACTCAAAGTCTGGAAGTTTTGACCCGTTTTATCTAGTAAGGTGAGAAAATGGCTATAAGGAAGCAACACTCCTTCCTCCCAAGGAACAGACAGGTCAGACAGAGGAGGGGAAGCACTGCAGTTCTCTTAGAGGAAAGAGCTGAATCAGAACAAGCTCTTTGGTCTCTTGGTGATTAGCCACTACTCCAAAGTCAATCATTATTTCCTTAAGGCAGGGCTCACAGCTCTGCTTGGTGTTTTCATGATACCAAAGGAAAAAGTAACTGAATTTAACCCCCCTCCCTGCACATAATGCCCAGGGAGGAATATCTATGGAAATCAAGATCCCACTGCAATCGTGATTTACATGATGGTTGTACTGCCGGTGAGCCCATCAGCTGGATGCCCTGCTCTGCAACCTCTGGATCCAGCTCTGCAAGGGACCCTGAACCCAGTGCTAACCCAAACACTACTGGGTGGGCAGGAGCAAGCGTATACAGCCATGCATCCCTGGTGTCAGGGAAAGTGCCTTTGCCTGCATCACTTACTGTAGTATTTGGCCACACCAATGCCTCGTGTGCCTTGCAAATGCCTGTGCTTATACACAGCAAGGGGGGACCAGGAGGCGGCCCAAAGGCCCTCCCTGGGTGCCTGGGGTAGGACACCACAGGGTCAGGGCTTGCACCAAGGGCGCTACTTTAATTCACAGCTCCAATTAGATAGCTGTTTGATCTCTGTTACCAAGTCAAACAGTTTCTAGTGCAAAATTTTGCCTGCAGCTAAATGCAGGGGGAAAAAATGCTTTGGAATTACTTTCAGCTACAATTTCGCCAGGCTAAAAGAGGGAGGCTTACTATGGAGCAGCCCGAGAGCTTGGCCTGTGCTGCATGTTCAGAGGAGTCAGATGTGTGACAGGAGAGAAAAGAAGCTGCTCGGTTTGCCAGCTGGAGCAAGCTCTGTGAGTATCCAGCTATATTTAGCTAACAGTGATATACGTGCCTTTCTGCCAAGTTCCCAAGGGAGTCCGTTACTTCCTCCGTAAGACCATGCAACCTTTCACAGCCTATGTACTTGCATGACAAAGTCCAATCCTTAGGTAGAATATCATCAGGAGTAATAATTTTTCTCTTTGTAACATGCCCATACATTCACAACTCATTCGCAGCGGTCCAAGCCCTTGTTGCCACCTGTACAACAACCCACTAGAATTAGCAGGCACATTACATGCCCTGGATCACTTGTCCACTGAACCACAAAACAAAGCTGAGCAGCTCTTACAAAGAGTGGGTGGTGAGTGGGGCTTGACCTTGAGTCAAGAGTGGATCTTCAGGGCTGTAATCACTGGATCATGTCCTCAGCTGGTGGGTATCCATGTGGCTCCATGGAAGCAATGGGGCAACTTCAGCTTCCACAGGTGGAGGACGTGGGTGGCATCTCCCATTCTCACAATAGCCTGTTCTCCTGCCCCGTCCCCATTCAGCCTGTGGCTCTGGCTCTTCCTGCCTTTTTCTGTTTCATCATGGTCTCCCTCTGTGTACATCGTATCTGTCAGGTCTCATATCCCCATGACATAGCATCCTCATATTATACTTGCCATAATACAGAGAAGATGAATATTGCCCCATAAATGCCTCTTAAGTTAATGTAAAACTACATCTCGCTACATCATGTATTCAACAAGCCGTCATTTTCCTCATAAATTTTGAAGAGCATTTTAGCTTCTTGAAACGATTGGCTTGTGCGTCCGGCTGAGAAATAATCACAGCCCATGGCCTAGGCTGGATGCAGGGGCTGTAAATCATCCCAGGGCTGAGCAACCGTTCTGCCCTCCCATCCCGAGCACCCGCATTTGCTGCTGAGTGGCTTTATGGCATCAGCTCAGAATGGATGACCCTCTTCAACAGCCAGCCCTTTAAATCAGCACCAGACAGGTGTCACTCTGCAAGGAAGATAGCCTCACTTTTTTCTCAGGGTGGAAAAAAAAAAGAGGATTTCTGGTGCCATAGCATCGGTCTGCTACAACAATCATCAGTCAGGGACACATTAGACACTACAGGGCTGTTGCTTTTTATTTTACTGGGAAATTTCTGACATTTCCATCCCTGCTATGGTGAGTACACAGCACTGGAACCATTCAACTTCTGAGTATTCACCAGATTTTCCATTTTGGCATGGGGCCATCAGGGCCAGAAGCCTTCCTGCAACTAAGAGTCACACTCCAAGCTGCAAACTGTGCTACTCAGTTTTCTGTGTAAAGCAGCCAGCTTTTCAGTGGGCATGGACCAAAAGGGAGGACCTCTCACTTGGGATGCTCAGCTTGAAGAAGGCTTTCAACGTTTACTTACAGAACAGGGACCACTGACCACTTTTGACTGCACTTTCTCCAAATTGCTCTGCGTAGAAAACACTACAAGCTATAAAGATGCCCAACCACAGGGATGGACCTATGTTACTAGAAGTAATATTGTGAGCCACTCGCTCCTGTATTCTTCAGGGGTGAAGAGATCAGGGAAGCAAAAGAAGCCAAATCTTCCTCCCAACACATGCCAGACCCTTTTTCTGGTAACCACCATGACCTTTAAACCACAATAGCAGGCTGAACTCCACAGCGAATGAGTTTCCAGGCCTCCCTTGGCAGTCATCCCTCTTGACGAAATTCATCACGCACTTCGGCATGAATAGCTAGCTTCAGTGTCTGTGTTTTTGGGGAGGTTTGTCAGGAATGACACAGGATAATGTACACTGTATATGCCTGAAGTACACTTAGATACATCTTGGGATTAGTCCCTTATTTTTCCATACACAGCTTTTGCTGCCAGAGGCAGAGGAAGCCTAGCTAAAGCTGAGTGAGAGCAGACTAAATGCTCTTTTCATCACATTCTTCCTACCTGATAAAAAAATCCCTCTCTCCCCAAGCAGGGTCAGACTTGCCATGGAGCTGGACATGCCCATGGTCTTTAGGCAGCACCTCCCAGCAAAGCCCACCCAGCCCTGGCCACCGTGTTCATGCCGTGTTTTCTCCCGGACAGCTGAACTGCCTAGAGCCTCCCTTGGAAAAGGAAATGAATTTTCTCCTGGCCGCCGCTTCTTTGCAGAATTGCCTTTTGGGAAGCTTCAATAACACCAATTCCCTCCTGCATTCAAGTACCCCTGAACGAATGACCCTGCTAGTGGTGCAGTTTTTCCCTTCGCCCGCCTCCCCCCTTCTCTCTCCCCCCCAACTTTGATTTGATCAGGCCAAATCTGAAATGATGTGTGAAAGTAATGATATTTTGTAATTAAATCTCTGGTGATGGCGCCTCTAATTTGTGGTACATGCATTGTTCATAAGGAAAAAGGCATCAATTCATTTTCTGACTGGCTACTCCAGGGACTCGTAATTAGACTCAGTTCATCTCTTGCTGCCTTGCATATTAAAGAGCTACTGAAACGCAAAGGGAATTTGGGAAAGGGTTTTTTTTTTTTTAAACCTTCTAATAATGTTAGCTCAATTAGAAACACTCAGGAATTAAAAAAAAAAGAAAGTTCTGGATCATCCAGAAAATAGAGGCAGAATTTTGAGCAAGCTGGCCAGGGCAGGGTGTTCACTGAGCCACTGCCAAGATCAGGGACCAGTTTTACCTATTCCCTTAGAAGTTGTGTTGTTCTTAGTATTATTTGTAAAACAAAAACACACCACAATATACAAGACAGAATCTCATCTTAAGATGCTGCGCTTCTGCTCTTCGTCCAAAATAAAAGGGAGAAAACTTTGATTTACTACAATTTGAAGAGGAACATCAAGGAAACACATGAAACAGCACAATATTGTGGAAGGGGAAACAAGCCAGCAGACACACCGGTTATTTTGTAGGGTCAATGCTATAAATGTGTATTTACATACCACATTATTGTACATTCACAGAATTTGCTCGGAACATTTTACAGAAAGTCTTGGATGGAATATACTCAGCTCTGTCATAGTTACCAAATAACATAATAAAAGCAAGTTCAGTAGGTACTGGCAATAATAAGCAACAACCCCCAAAGATTCCCCGAGCTTCCCACTTGCAGCAGCATGAGAAACTACATTCCCATCCCACAAGGATTTTAAGAGAACAGATTCTCTCCCTCAACTAGTATAAAGTTGAATTCTCAAAAGCACTTGTGTCCTGGTCATCCAGCAGAAGAAAAGTCACTTGGGTCAGAAGTATTTGGGTTTGGTCTTTTTAACACTTAAAAGGAATCAGCTTTGTCAGTGTTTGCTTCTGAATGGGAAGTTGCTTCAATATGAGAATCAAATGCTTTAACACAAAGATGCTGAAACCAACTGCCAATTTTTCAAAACTTTTTTCTGCCTTCACAGTCACTTTAAGGAAAAAAAGATCCCGGAGAAAGATCCAAATCTGGGGAATCTGCATTTCCTAACAAAACCACCCAGCAGCAGCTTTAGAGCACCCGGCCAGCTCCCTGTGCCCTATAGCTCTGTTGGCAATTCCTCACCCACTGCGTATGACCTATTTTGGCAGCACCAGCTATAGCAGGTCCCTTATGTTGATGGCACCCAGCCATTCGATCCATGCAAACAAAGCACTATAACAACTATTTTAGGCACCAGACATCCTTGCCACCCTGACAGCCACCCCTTTGGGTCTCCCAGTGCAGCCAGATACAGACTATTAATCAGAGAAGCATTCTGAGCTCAGCACAGGGAATTAAAAACAGAGCTCCTGCTCAACGTGTGGGATTTGTGCTCATCCTTGCTATGTCACAGGATGCATTTAATTTGCTCTGACACCTGCAAGCAAATCCTTGGGTGGAGGAAGGGGGGAGGCACCTGCAGACATGCCTGCTCTGAGGGAAGCAGGGCAGCATGTAAGTGGGATTTTCACTGTGCACCCAGCTTTGAAATGCTCTTTGCCAAAGCGAGCACAAGTAAAGGGAGAGGAGCAAGTGACAGAGAAGCAGATGAGGAACCTGAAGGAATTAGAATCCTCTCTGTCAAGAGCAGCCAGGCTGGCACACGCCTGCAGCACAAACACCAGCCAGGAACTCTGCAAAACCAGATATTTACTGTGGGACCTTTTTGGGGTGCAGGTTAAAGTGCTGCACTTTTTGCTCATGGAAAAAAGTAACAGAAAAGCAGTGAACAGGCTTCACCTAGAAATGCGCCCTGACACTTCAGCTGAGGTGCTGCAGAGATGAGCAAATATCATAAAGTCCATACACTTTTAAGAGAGAGCTATTTTCAGTTAATTCCTCTGTTTTATGGGGAGTCCCAGCATCTGGCAAAGCCTCCGAAACCCCTGCCATGCTGAGTTTAGCTCCTCTGGCTGTGCAGCCCTCCTTCAAAAGAAGTTGCAAAGACCCTGCTTCATGGCAGGGTGAAACAGCATCAGGGTGGGAACCCTCCTCCACTGCAGGCAGCTGCCCCTTCTCTCCCCTGCCCACCCAAAGCCCCACACCTATCACCAACCAGGGCCATGCTGAGGATTTGCTAATATGGCCATGGCTATCATTTCTAACAGGGGAAGGTATCAACATTTCAAAACAGTTTAATTATTCCAAGAATGCTTAGCTATTAGCAAAGACAAGAGAGCTCAGGGCTATTTTTCAGCATTAATTTTCCATTTGAAATGAATTCCTTTTGGTTACACTTTTTAAATGTTTCTTTTAATTAGACGCAATTACTTCAGAAGAATTGCTTTTATTTCTAAGCCTGAGATCTCAATGATAAAGCTGTTAACTGGCCGAGCTGAATGCTGTGTATGGCTCATTTAGCTGGTACACTAAAGTATATTGAACTAGGAAATTATACAGTGAATCAGCTATTAATTCATTTTATGATCCTTTCACTCTAACATCGTGAATGAGATCTTCAGGGGGAAATTTAGTCACAATACATATAATTGTTCAACTATATATATGCCACTGGTTTACTACTCTGAGGTTACAGGCATTGCAGAGCTAATCGGAGTCCAACTGTGCAAACAGCATTGACTCCTGACTCCCGGTGCTACAGGGAGCATCGCTGCAGCCTGCAAGGCAGGAGGGCCAGGGAGGTCCTGCACCTGGGATAAGCAAGGGGACAAGCCATGGACACGTCCTCTCTCCAAACCTGGGAAAAATGAACCTGCAACTTTTCTGTTTGACAGTGCGAGGAGTTGGCTTCCAGGTATGTGTCCACACACCAGTACTGTCAAAGGAAAATCTGTGCTTTCCTTTCAGGGCCCAGTTGTATTACCACAATGTTTGGGGCAGGTAGGAGCTGCTAGGCAGAACCCAGGGTGGTTCATATAGTGCTGATTGAGTACCAAACTGCTGCAAACCACCTGAGACCCATGAATGAGGTTTTCTTCAAGGGGTCTGTCCAAATCAATACATTTCCTCAGACCAAGTAGTACTTAAATCACAACTTGTACCCTTCATACTAGTGGTTAATTAAGCAGCTTCTACAGCAGCAATTGATCCTGTGTGGGTAGGACCAGCCCTGATGTAAAGAAATACCAACGTGGCCAACACTGCACCACACAACACAGGATCCCCTTCTTCTGTCCAACTCCGTGTCCATTGCAGCACCTCACCCTGCAGCTTTGTCCCTCATTCGGGTGTCCGCATGGCTGACCCTGCTACAGGGGTGTTGGGGTAAAAGAAAAGTCACAATGGGAGCATGCAAGTCCCAGCAGGGAGTGGGAGATAGCTCCTTGGAGCTATCCGTGCCTGGGCTGAGCCCTTTGGTCTTAGTCTAAAATCCTACCCATAATACTGCTGGTTTCTTAGACCATTGATGGGCTATAATGCTGATTTAAACTCATCCTCACAGCTCAAGAGGCTATTAAAAAAGTCTGGTGGCCCAAAAGGGCACAAGGATTTGTGCTTCAACTCCCAACACTTTTCCTGCAGGGAACACCTCGTCGCCATCCCCAGCACACAACCAGTGGTGGAACGCAGCAAGAGCCCCGTATCCAGAAAGGGATTTGCCAACACATCACCAGCCCTGCTAGCATTGTGGTAGGCTTGGATGCATGTAAAACAGTTGTACATACTGCAGAGTCACCATATGGATATCTTTGTAATTGAAAATGTAATGTAAACCTTGGCATCCAGGGCCTTCTCTGGAGAAATCATTGTGGAAATGTCATATAATTAATGAATTGCATCAGCTAGCAGGGAAAAAGACATTTTAACCATGGGATCATGGGACTTTATTACTGTAGATGGACTAAATCTATATCTTCCAGCATAGATCAGTCCTGACAAAAGTCTGAGGTTGCCAACTGGCCAGGTTTGTTTTCACTAACTTAGCTCTCTTATTATTTTAATCAAGTCCAACTGATGTTGCATAGAAGCCAATTTTTCTAAATGCTGCCAATAAATTAAAATAAAGATGTTGTGTATGAAGATTGGCAGGTGTCTCCCTGCAGATTTTATCAAGCTTCCAAGAAGAGTCCCCTGCTTCAGCAAAAGCCATGGCCAAACATCGCCTATGGAAAGCAGCAAGGCAGTGGAGTTTAGAGCAATTAGCAAAATTGTAATTAGTGCCAGCTCAGCACCTAGCACTGGGAGTGTGCGTAGAGAGGATCCCTTTGGACCACCGAGATGTAGGTCTAGGGCTTGTAGCAATGGCTTTGGGCTGGCATTACAGCCTCTGTGTGATGTGGGACCAGTCCTTGTGCCCTGGGACTTCAATCACATCAGTCTGAATTCAACCATATTCAAACTTGCAGTATGACCATGGCCAGATTTTGTATAAAAGGCAGAATTCAGCAAAACCCCACTCCTTGTGGGACTGATCCTGTTCTGACTACATGCCCACAAGTGCCTGCCGGCCAGGGGAGAGGAGGGCTCCAGAGCTGGGCTGCAGCAGGAAGCAATGCAGCTTGTGTTTCCTCTGGCAGGAGGGAAATCAGCTGAGATTTTCTTGGTCTGGGAATTTAATGGCAAACTGCCACTGCCACAGCCTACGTGGGAGGAAGTTGTTGGGCGAGCGCTCGCTCATTGCTGCAATCTGGGCTTTCCCAAGCACAAAGCTCTTGTTTTTCAAAGCATCTACAAGAGCCAGGAGCACTCATGCATCCTCTGTTGGGAGTAGGCTGCTGTATTCAGTGAAGAGTGGACATCCATCCACCCCTCAGCTCTCAGCATGGGACAGCCCAGATGCTCAGGGTGTAAGCCATGTGCTCTGTTGTCCTCCCCACATGGCCATGACATCCAGATGTCCCCACACCATCTTTGCTGACATCTCTTAGGAATCTACCTGGGCCAGCCTGTCACCGCCAGCCTCTGCTGTCCATAGCAAGGGAGGAGGAAGCGTCACAAAATGCACATCCATCTTTATGCTTAACAAATGACACTTGGCAGTCTGAAAACATCCACCTTTAAGAAATAGCCGCTTGTTACATTAGTGCAGAGCGGAGGTACTCGCACACTCAGGCAGGTGAGGGGCTACAGGATGAAAACTGCTTTGTGTGCAGGGCAGGATGAGGACCCTGGATCTGAATGCTCACACATGCTTATAAGTTCAATATCTGACCTGGGGGGGTTAATCTAGATCTACTTTATCTGAACCCCTCCTAGAGGTATTTCAAACACGTAACAGAGGTGTTAAACCCCTGTGTTACAAAGGCTGTTCAGTGAACATGAGAAGGGAATATAGTTAAAGTATTAGAGCCTTGTCCATCATCAATTGCCTTACATCTATTCAGTTCCAAGAGACTTGGTACTTTTTGTTGTTCAAAAGTGTTTGCTTAATCCACAAAGTGATAGTATACAAAAGTGTACTGTTCAGGAAGCAGAACTACCAGGGGGTTTAGCAAGACTATACATTAGTATAAATTAATGACTTCAGTTAATTAGCCATATAAATTAATACTAATGTGGTGTCCTTCTTAATTATATTTATCAATTAATGAAGAAGCTTTTTAGTATTGCCAATTCACATGTTTTCATACATTTAACTGGAGACAAGTTTCAGTAAAATTCTTTGAAAATTCAGAAAGACAACTGTGCTCAAACACTCCTGCCACCTCCAAAAATTCATCCCAGGTTGGATAGCTGTCCCTGAGATTTTTACTTTGCACTTTCATTTCACTTGCACTTATTATTCAAACTTATTTTGGCAACTGAAGCCACCTGAAAAGTATTTTCCTGTTTATAAAATGAAGCTACCTGAATTTTGCACAACTCTGCAGCTGACTGAACAGGCCCTGTCCATCTCCAATGTGACAAAGTCTTTGGTTACTGACTCCAATACTGTTACCCCAGGCAACTCCATCTTATCACCCTTTTACATAAGACAGGAGAACTGGGGCAAGTTTCACAGCCTCAGTTAGAAGCTCAGCCTGTCCCCTCCCTGCAGAATCTGCCCAACTCATGCCTGATCTGTACCTGCCAAGGACACATGCTCATGGGGATGCTCAAGCCATTCGGACAAAATACCTTTGCTTCATGGACTACAGCTGCAAGTTGTGAGTCAGCCTGAACCAACTCTTTAGACACTGCAACAGCATCCCAGCTGGAGACATGCATGCACACACACACTTGTGCTCTCCACAGCTCACACAAGTTGTTTGCAGTGTCCCACTTTCCCTCCACCACCTTTAGCAGCTCAGTTTTCATCTCCATTGACACCTTCCCCCTGATTCATGGCGCTGCTTGACTTCATATCAAGCAGAGGATGGATATCTTTTTATAAAGAGAAATAAAACATCCCCTCTCTCTGAAGGGGAAGGTGAACAGCCTATTGAAACATACAGACCTGTTCTCCTTTCTTGTATTCCTGCTACCCAGAAACGTACAGCAACAAAAGATATGATTCAGTAAAGTTATTGAGTGCCAGGCCTTCACATTTGTCTTCCAGTGACTCTTAAGTCTTCCTTTTCTCTATTGAGTTCCATCTCATTGACTTCCTATAAACACTAATACAGAGCCACAGACCTGCAGACATGCCTGGAATACAACCCACACACCTTACAGACACTGCCAGGGTCTGGGCTGGGCTCAGAAATCCCAGACATCAAACTAATGCAATATCACTAGCAGAGTATTCAAAGCCATGAGTCTCCTCTGTACCCCTCAAAAACACTCCAAGCTTATTTTCTGTTTCTCTTCTGTTCATGAGTTCCACAGTTGAACTTGTTCTACCTTTGGGGATTTTTCCTTTCCTTATTTTTGTCTCAGGTGGAAGCTGGGATTTACACATGTTCACTCAATTCCAGAAGTTTTGTGAGAAAACCCCTCCCTGCTCCGCATCAGCCCAGACAGTGAAACCACCAAGCAAGACAACTCACCACATGACACAGAAATGCTGTTAATGCTAAACTAGATACGGAATTCAAAGCGTGCCTCTAATTAATCACCAGTTAGCCAGCTTCGTCGGGTGGCATCTTCCATCTTGTTTCAGACACAATGGGCTTCCTCCCCTTTTGTACTCACACATGTTCCTCTTCCTCTTGGGCTTGATGACTGCCAACCTCCCCACCCGCTCTCCTGCCATCCCACCCTCCCATCCATCCGCCCCGTTGAAATATTAACCTGGAGTGGTGAATGGCTTTGCTGACTGCTACATAAACAATTGCCATGTAGCTACCGGTCTGCCACAGCGTCTGCTCCGTTAACATCTGAATGTTATCACTGCTAAGCGATTGCTGGGACAACAGGAGAATGGATGGACAGAACTGCCAAGGAAGATGAGCAAAATTAAGAGCAGGAACGAAATAGAGCTGAGGAAAGGAAAATGCCATGGGTAGCCTGTCTCCAGCAGCACACCCTGCTACTGCACTTACTGCTCCGTAATTTTTACTGTATGAAATATCACTACTGGCTCGTCTTCCTTTGTGGGTCCGGCAAATCACTGCCCCCCTGCCGGCTGTGCTCCCTTAAGCACATCAGTTAGGGGATATTATGTTTTAATATTCATTCAAATCTGTATTGCAGCTGATGGACTCTGGTACAGGTCCTTTACAGAAAGGACATTAAAAAACTGCCCTGTTGGACTAGATAGCTCTTTGGGCTTGTGTAGTGCACATGCTGAGAGTATAAACCCTCCTCCTCCTTTGGACCTAAGACCTATTGCTTGTGTAGCTCACAAGGAGTTTTCAAAAAACACGCAAATACTAGCCCAGAAAAATCAGAACCCACTCACTGGGTTCAGAACTCACACAATGAAATTGGACCCTTCAGCAAATTTAATCACAGGTCTCTAAGCCTGCTTTGGGATATGATTAGGAAGCAGTGTCCAGGCTGGTCATGACAAAGGTGAATCTAGGGATTTGCTTGTGATCCAGACAGCTCAGCTTAACCTGCCTGGAGGTTTACCATGAATCCTGATCCCTGGGCACCGGCAGGGATAGCCAGCTTGCTCTAAAGCCTTATGCTTCCCAAATGCAGCATTGCAGCCTCAAGCACAGGTGGGCACAGACCTTCTCATAAGCACAAGTACTTTCTTAACCCAGTGCTGAGCAAAACAGCCTGGCAGGGAAGCAGAGCTACTACCTGTGATTTTTCACACCTTCACAACCTACACTAGCTCCCACGCTCTCCTCTACTTTCCAGCCACTCTTTGTGGGATAAAACAGAGAATGTGATAAAACATCTGATGATGCAGGTGGCACCATCTGCTCCCTCACCAGCTGCTGCTGCCACAACCATCTTTTTCTATGAATTATTAGAGAAGCAAAGTGACCACATATGAAGGAGCTTTCAGGATGGTCCCAGCACAGGAGAGAGCAGTTCTTTGTTAGCAAGTCCTGAACCTACAGCCACCTATTGTCATTCCTTTCCTATAAGCCAAGTCAAGTTCTGGGCATGATATAAAACTCGACACCAATGAAATTTAACCAGTTCCCAGAGTCTCCGATGTGTCTCTACCCACAGATTTATTTCAGAGCTGAACACCAAGCCCCCAGTGCAAAGCATGGGACTGTGCAATCCAGGGGCTGGAGTTACCACACTGAGGAGCACTTCAGCCTCTGTTCCACGAGTACCTTGAGGAGAGAGAACTAGGTCTATTCTACATGCAAGATTTGTCAGATTGGTGCATGGTCTCTGGGCATGCAGCCTGCTCAGACTGCAGTGTATGCACCAGCCAGTTTTGCTCCCTCTGCAGCTACCGGCTAACCTCTGCTATGAGTCTGCACACAAGAGAAGTGCCTGCAGTGCTTTTGTTTTGCAGAATATAGCTGTGACTATGTTGCTGGATAAGAAGGATCCAGCCCCATTCTCTAAACTGTGCTCCCTCCCATCCTTGCTGTGGGCATCCAAGGAAGAGCTCAGACACACTGAACCCTGTAGCACCTAAGGGGAAGCACCAGCATACTTAGCCTATGGTCTCCTTCAGGAGTGTTAAGACACCCTTTTACTTTACTAAGGTCACATCCAGCTAAACTATATCCTTTACTCTTGTATGAGAAATAGCTCCAGCCAACCTACTCCAAAAAGCCTCCTTAGCTGTTTTAATGACAGTTTTTCCTATGTGAATCTCTTGGTGACATTGTCCTTCTGCAGAAGCATGTGTGAAGCAAATTAGTAATACTTTACTCATCATTTGAATTTGTCATTACAAAGGAGTTTAGTTTTGGTGTCAGATTCTGCTGTGAAAGACCAAGAAGTTGAAAACTGAAAGGAAGTAGCAAAAAGCTGCTAAAATGAATGGTAAACCAGAGTCTTAAGATTTAGGGGTCCAGTGACAACATTGCACAGCTTCTAAGCATAAAAAAAGATGGTGGTACTGTGGTACCCTCAAGTGCAGAAACTGAAATGGGTCTTGTGCTTTTGCTGCTGCCTGTATATCCAGGATATTTTATATCAGCTGTCAGATCAGGACAGGAGTGGGTGGGCTAGTGGCCAATCATTATTCAGGTAAGATACTGATGATATCATGCATCATTCGGTGGTTATTTCAAATCAATCTGGTCTTAACAGCAGATACAATAATTTCTCAATGCAACAGCAGTGGCTGGACCCTGTCAGCCCATCAGGACACACTAATAGGACAGTCATGTACTTTGCTTAACAGAGGAAAGGAAAGAAAGGTGATATGTAGCTTCCCCTCCTTATTTGCATTTTTGCTTTCCTTTAAAACAGCATGGCTTTCATCTCACCTCTGCCAGCATCTCTATTTCACTGACTCCTCTCCAGGTGTGCTGGAAAGGGAGGCTGAATTGCAGAGAGCCCTTGAAATTAAGGTTGAGCAAGCTTGTCAGCCAGATTTCAATCACACAAGCATCTACCAAAACAAAACTATGCTCTGTTAATGCAGCTTACTCAAGACTCAAAGAAATATTTTCATTCCAGTTTTATCAGAGTAAGACTAGATGCTGTTTATGGTAATTTACAGAGCCTTTCACCTTTCCGTTGTTGGTTCCAAACACCAATGCATGAAAGCCTGCTGTAAGAGAACATGAAAACAATTTAGACCAATTACCATTTCACCAGTACCCCATTTCCAACAGTGGCAAACAGAAGTTGCTTAGAGAATATAAAGCTAGTAATCCTTCCAGACTCCAGCTCTGCAGCTCAGGGACTCCTCCCTGAGCCAGAAAGGATCACTTTGTTTAATGGACATGGCTAGATTTTTCTCCCATGCATTTGTCTAATTGCATTTGGAACTCTTAACTTGCCACTGTGGTTAAGGAGCTGAGCTGGAACGAGCTCAACCAGCCTCAGCTCAGTCCTGGTAGGAAGGCAGTGTCTCACGTGCCATCCCCCCAATATGCAGTGTCTGGGGACACGACTGGCACTTTCAATTTAGTTACTGGAGGTTAAAGGGATGCCAGAACTGCCAGGTCTAGCTAAAATCTCACATGAATTGCTTTGCAAGAGCAGTGTGGTGCTGGAAAAAAACATTTGCTGAGACAGGAAGCGTTGCTCTCCAACAGTTAATCCTGTCCTCCTCACTAACAGTGAAATTCAGGGTGAAGACAGATCAATGGACAGCATGTTTTATCTTTCTTTTAACAAACATCCCAACCAAAGGTAAAAGATCAGTTACATCTCTAGGCTAGAAAAAATTGCCTTCATTTTAAAACAAAGCCACAAAATTGTAAGTCACTGCTGAATTTTATGTTCAAAGGCTTTTCTTTGAGAGGTGAAGTGTAACTAGATAAAAGCGAATAACTAGACAAATGCCTTTCCTTCTCCCCTCACTGCCAGGCTGTCCCCTGGCAGACTGACTTATGAGAGGTCTGCCTGGCTGGATACCACTAGACCAGCTCCTTGGGAGACAACTTGGAATGATCATTTTTAAAAACTCCTATTCCTCTGTTCAAATGGTAGGCAGAGGATGTCAGCTGAGCCTGTGTGCTCAGGGAGATGAAGGTCTCAGCCCACCCCTTGTCACCATAGTGCCAGAAGCCCAAGCTCTGAGCCAGCATGTGCAGAGCACTGGGACAAGCTGAGCTCTAGCACAGGGCTGAGCATGCTGCAGCCTGCCAGCAAACACCCCATCCTGCTCCCCCAGCACCAGGGCAGGCTCAGAGCCCCACCACACCAGTCACCCATGCCCAGGACCACTGCTCCAATCTCCTCTTTCTCAGGCACAGCCTTATTGCCCCCCAGTATACAGCTGAGTCTTCCCAGAGCAGGGCTGATGAGGAGGCACCAAACATCCCACATCCAGAGCCATTTGAGACTAGATAAGAAAATCTTTGTCTCCCTGATTTGAGGTTAGTGTGTTTACCTGCTGACCAGCATGACCCCAAGGCTCAGTCACATCTGAAAGATGTACCTTTGGCATCAAAACACCTTTAGGGTCTACCTAATAACCGTTTTCCAAAAGGAAGGAGACTTATTCCACAGGGGTGCTAATCACCTCCTCAGGAGGAGAGCAGAGGAAGGGTAGTACCTGGGTTTAGCACCTTTTGCAAACAGCTGCCAAATCCATCACTCAGGAGCTTGCTTGTGATGTATTATTTAATAATATCTAGAAAACACATTATAGATGCAGGGTCTTTTCTTTGCCAGTTGATTTTAATGTTATTGATTATTCTCTAAAACACTTATTGTGATTTTGCTCTGAAGCATTTAGTCTTTGGGCAAAGGTATCAAAAGCAGCTTCTCAATTTATATCCACAATTTTTGCTTCAGCAGTTCATAGCCTGAACAAACCCTGCCTTTTATCTACACCAGTAAAAGCAACTTTTACATGCAAAAAAATGCCAGGAAATTTGACATGCATTTAGAAATCAGCCCTTATGTGGATGTGGGTATGTACGTAGACAGATGATTAACCCATCCCCTTTGATGGTGGACTGGAGCTTGATTGTGAATTCACCTTAGCAATGAGGGAAGATGATGGAGGAACCTTGTCAACACTGGGCTTTCCTTCTCCTTTGAAACATTAGCAAGTTATTTAATGGCTTATTGTATTTTCCCTTTTATTCACTAGAATGCTATTGAATTTTCTAATGCTAGCACCCAACTACTTAGAGTTGCACACAGAAAGAGGCCTCACCACAACCCATTTCTCCTGGAAGACAGTTTTGGCATGTTACCTTAAAGTCTCAAGCTGCTTTCATCAAAGGGCCTACTGACAAAACAAATTAGTACCTCTGAAGGGCTAGGACCAAATAAATACTTACTAAAGCCAACATAAAAACTTGATAGAAAATGCACCCAGGTTGTGGTGTTGCCCATTACAAGACTGCAGAAGTGACTAGTTTTGAAAAAACAATCCCTCTCTTCACATCTTCCTGGCTTTCTCAGTCTTTATGGTATTTGCAGCCTTTTTCTGAGGCTGTTCTGAAGAGTTTTATCTCCACAAGGGCTGAAGGAAAAGGAGCTTTAAGCTTGAAAGCACTTCTAGATCATGTTCCAAGTACAACTTCTGTGTTCTGAGTGCCTCTGCATTTGCTTCCCATGCTGGAGAAGGCAGATATCCTCATGCTGTGATTCTGCAAGGGTAGTTCAGAGCATCTCTGCTCTGTACTGAAGTTTCTCCAAAACCATTTGGTGATCTGCACCCCAAAAACCAGCACTGAAAACACCACATCAACCAGACCACCAACCTTGGTGTGCCCAAGTCACACCAACGGCTCAGGAGGCTCTGGCATTGGTAGCAGCCTCTCTCAGCTGCTTTACTTTGTCTGAAGCTCTTTCCCTTCCCCTCTCAACAGGAGCTTCGGGGATCAGCCTGTGCAAAGGCTGCGGTTTGCTGGCAGCTGCACTGGGAAGTCCCTTGGTTGCTGCTTTGGGCAGCACTCTGCAGCAGAAGTCAACAACGCATGGCTGCTCCACCAGCAAGCAGCCACCTGCCTCCGCAGCAGACAGCAGCCTGCTCAAATGCCTTCCTCAGAGCCTTGCTCCCCCCAGCCCCATCTCATGGCTGGAAAGTCTCAGGATGAGCTGCCTGAGCAGACAACTTCAAGCTTCTTGCTCCTGCTTGCCACAGTCACACCACACACCAAGGTGAGTAGAACATCCCTGTGGCACACCAGCTTCCTCATGCACAGAGACGCTCCATAGCGAGCTGGCACCAATGCAGGTGGTTTTGGAGCCATGGCAAGGGAAGGAAACAGTCTGCAAGGGTCTAAGCAGAAGGAATTGGATCCAACCCTTCATCTCTCCAGCTGTAGCTCTTTCTTAAGTACCAGGCTAATAAGCAATTCCAGAAATTCTCCCTTCATGAAATGCATGCCATCCTTGTTCTCTTCATTAAGAATTGATGATATCAGAGAAAATTGAGCTTCATTCGTGACCCACAGGTGGGAGCGCCTTTCCCTTACAATTTCTGCTGTGTCAAGCTGAGCTGGCAAAACCTAACCCAAGCAGGTAACATCACTGTACACCACGTACCATGACACGTGTCTCAGGATGGTCTTTGCTAGACTGAGCCTTGATGATCTCTGCTGTGATATGCCCTCCTAGCATCCTCCTGACAGAGCATAAAGCTTCATGGCTCATGTGTTTTGACTGGGGAGTCAAACTGCAAGGCCAGCACTGACGCAACAGTTCCACCGTTATCCAGACACCCTTGCTTTCTCTTCCCCATCTCCCCACATAGCACCTCCTTCCCACTCCCCTGCCCACGCAGGGCCTCTGGCCCTGTTCTTTACATACACGCCCCAAGCATCTCCGTCCTGCCTGTTCAATGATTAACTTCTGGAGCTGCAGTTGTCAGAGCTGGGAGTTACCACTGTCCTGTAGCAAATAACCAGAAGGCAAGGAAAATTCTTTTACCCATCAGCTTGAGAAATGCTCATATCAAGACTGGACAAAATGTTGTGGATTTAAAGACAAAAGACCAAGGGACACTTGCCTAAGATTAAGAAGGTCCAGGAATTAAACTCCACGCTGGAAAAGCCAAAAAGCCCTGTTACGGTCAGTCGTTCAAAACTCCAGTTCTTCAGGGGCTAACACCACCCGCACTGAGCATCATACCTTTGCTGTATGCCCTCATGGCCTGAAAGTCCCACAGAAACCAATTCCCAGCACAGGGAAGCTAAGTGGCACTTTCTGCTGGTGCTGCTTAGCCAAATTTCTGGCAGGGGTAGGCCCTTGCCAGTGCCAAGTATATTGCACTGTCAGCATAATTTATTCATAGTGGTGGGGCTGAACTGGGGCTTGAGAACACCTCCACCACCCCTGTGCCACAGGGTCTACTGCAGGGAACCCTCCAGCTCCCTCCCGTAGCAATAACCTCAGCCTCCTGCTCAGAGGACTCAGCTAGCTTCTCCAGGTACAAATTGTTCCCTGACAGTTCATGCCCTCTCCCCAACCCCAGGATTTTGTTCCAGGCCTGGGAAACAGTGAAAAATCAAACACAAACATTTCAGAGTCAGAAAAAGCATCTGAGGTGGATGTGAATCTACAGAGTTGCTGGAGCTCTCTTGCTTCGTAAGAACCAGCTCACTCATCTTGAGCTGATTCACTCTCCCACTCCTATACATGTCTCCTATCTCTGCTAATCTAGCAGCTATTGCCTCTCATAAGCCTCCAGAGAAAAAGAGTTAGACAAGACTTTAGATTTGTCCTGAGAGATAATCTACAAGAATGTTTTTTAATCCCTAGAGCACTTTGCAAAACAGTCTGAGAATTATACTATTACATTTGGAGGCACAGGAATGAAAGGGTAAGGAGGTTTGGGCACTTGGGAAGGTCTAAATATTACTTCTGTCTTGTGCATGGGGTCTTAAACCAGCTCCGGTGAAGTTGGCACATTCATGGGGCACAGAGCACTGCCACAACATGGTAACGCTTTCAGTCCCAGGGGCAATATGGCTTCTTCAGCAGGGCGCTCTGCCCTAGTAAGTTCAGCATCTCTTCTGTTAGAACTACAGGTTGTTTCTGGAGATACCACTGATCCCTTTCCACAGCACCATACAGCAGGGACACACTCATAACAGCCTAGGGACGCAGTCTCCCTGGCTTTTGTGCAAGAGGCCAAAACCACAGACCTGAGTGATGGGAAAGAATCCCCCTCCCAGTAAAATCTTTGCCAGCTAAATTGTCATGTGCTCATCTCCTTTGTATCGTGGTGCCTGTGCCTGCCTCCACAAACAGCAGCTGCCCTGGGAAGCCACCCAGAAATCAGGGCAGTGCAGACAGTTTATTACATTTGCATGCCTGCGTACAGTCCAAGGCACTGCTCAAATCGCAGGTCAATGGGAGCTGCAGGGATTCTCTGCTTCAGGGGGAAATATATTCAGGCTAAAAGCAACTTCAAAAACACATGTTTAACCTGAACTCTTATCTTTTATCCCTTTAAATATCCAAGCGGCCACTTTTGCAAGCCTGAAGCCTGGACTCCAGCTACATTTATTTCCCTCTTTCATCCCAGCTGCAGCTCCTCAGAATTTATCTCTATGGTTAACTTCCCCTTTCATAATATTAGCACAGTTGAAGCACTTGCTTTCCTGTTGCAGGCAGTGATTATATAGCAAATTAACCACAAGCTGTTCAGTCCAAGTCCAGCAGTTGGAAAGATGCTCCTCTGAGTAATGGTTTGTGTAGTTGATGCTTTCATCTGTAATTTGCATTTGTAATAAATGCAGAAATTAAAAAATGGGGTCTATATTTTAAAAAATAGCCTGGTATGGCAGGGGCAGGCAGGCAAGCTAATGGGGAGGGAGAGACCCTGGGGGTTTTGAGGGCTTTATCCCAGGGCACCATACCATCTCCTGCACAGGGAGGGGGGGAATCCATACACATGCCTCTCCCAGACAAATCATGGGCTTCCTGCCCAGCCTGATTTTACACAAGGAGAAAGGGCGCAACAAATTAAAGTAGAAGTCCTTGTATGGCTTGTACTGACAGTTACATACCAGCAATTTCCACCATCAGGAAGATGGTCTGTGTGTACATACCCAGTGATGCAGGGACACACAGCAGGTAGCCTAGCTAAGTTTTGCATGCCCTATGGCCTCCCTGCTAGTGATGGGGGTACCACATCACCTCTACAAGACCCATGCAGGCTGTGTCAATGCTGCTGAGTAGCAGAGGAATACCTGAGCCAGCTTTGCCAAGCTCCAGCCTGTGGGAAGCAGGTCATCTCAGGGGCATGAAGCTCAGCTGGGGCAAGCTGACCCCATTGAGGAGCAAAATACCCAAGCTGCAAGTCAAGCACTGCATTGCCTTGAGAATTCTGCCCCCAGCATTGCTACTACCTCACCACACACCCAGGGACACACAAGCATGGTGACGTTAAACCAGAAGCCAGCAAGTTAGGCATATAGCTAAAACACTGTGGACAAATGGTGATGCCTGGAAGCAGGAGGGCTGCACCAGCATCCTGGCAAAGGCACAGTACTGGAACAAGGAGAGAATCTCCGGAGTGTCTTGCTGACCCATCAAGGTGCCACATAGCTTGTGGGGCCCTGGAAAGGCATTTGGAGGAGGAAGGCTCTTCTGTGACAGCACTGGTCCTGTCTTTGTCTCTCACCTGCCTCCTCAGTAACTATGTTCATCACTCCTTTGATCTCGGTTTCCTCAAGTATGAAACAGTTCATGGTTCTCAGCCAGCACTGAGAAGCATACAGAGACATGAACAAATACCCATGCTAGCGATTACTGCCATCACAGCAGCCGCACAGGCTGGCAAAGCCTTAGGCAGCACCAGCTCCCTGCATCCCTCCCCTCCTTTGCAGGTCTTTAGCAAGCAACTGCCATCTCCCAGGTCACGCCGCCCAGCTGTGGCTCAGCCTGCTCATGCTGGCTTGATATTCCCTACCTGTATTTACCACTTAATGCAGGGCATAGCCAGGACATATTTATCTGCCCTAGGGCATTGTGCTCTGCCAGTTGGGGAAGGTGGTCCCTGTTAGGTGAAAATGGTCACAGCATCACACGGATGCCTCTTGGTAGGTGGTCCGCATTACCCCACCCATAAATCCCAAGTTTTGGGACACAGATCCACAGTCTCTCAACTAAGGAGAGAAGAGAGAAAAGCAGACACCAGATTACACCCTCCTCCCCATGGACAGCAGCAGGCAGGCAGCCACAAGCAGTTTCCCATTCCCACGCCGCAGGCGTTGTGCTCAGCCCACGCAGGTGTACACAGCCCTGGGGCCATTTCATGGGACTGTTCCCACTGTTCAGGACATGCAACTCCTGCTCATTTGCTGAGGTGGCACAAGGGAATTGGCTCCGCTTCCTAGAGAGAACACCACAGTGAAAGCAAGGTGGCTGCCTGTGACTTTCGTCCCACAAAAGAGCCCAGCTCTCTGTTTAATTAAATAAGAAGGAAAGACCAGGAGAGCCAGTTTCTTAATGAGATTTGGTAACAATTATTTGCAACAATTAGGAACCAACTGAAAAAGTTCCTTTCTAACACTTTGGTGAAGCCCAGCGTTTTAAAGTTGGATTTATCTGATATTAGGGACCAACTTTATCTTTGCCTCTGTGCAGGTGTGAGCACATTTTTCAGCACCATACCAAAATGATCACTTCCAAATCATCACATATCTACACATTTTATGGAGCTACTGAAAAATATATTAGCCTTCCTAGATGGGCAACCCCAGACCACACTGCACAGGACTTGAACCTCCCTTGTAAAACAAAATCCTCTTCCTACAGCGATGCTGAAATACAGCCAGCACTGGGACATGTTCTGCTGTGTCCCCTCACCCAGCTGCAACAGGGTAGCTTGCAATGCTGAAACAGCTCATCTTTCTGGCCACTTCCCTGGCCAAACACACTAACCCCCAGGCTCAAAAGGTCCTGCAGCTTTTAAGGACTCACATCTGAGCTGATGCAAGCTGACTTGGGACAGGCAAGCAGCTGAGCAGAGCCCTCCAGCTGCAGGGAATCCAGGCAGGGCAAAGCAGATATTTGTGGGCAGGTAGGAGCCACAGCCTCTTGCACTGGGAAACAGTGGCTCTTCATCCAGATACCACCCTTGGTGGTCCCATGTTTCAGTTCTTCATCAAGCTATCATAGATAATACTCCTTCCTCCTGTTCTGCAGCTTTTAGAGGCCACATATGGGCATGCAGCATCTAGTACCAGGGAACTCCCACTTTGTCTGTGGCCTCTACAAGCCAGAGGGCAACAACTAGCAAAGGGGTACCTTTGCTGGGGGGACAGAAGGGACACAGGAAGGGAACTGTCCTAAAAGACCTCTGGGGGCACCCCTAAAGGAATAAAGGTAAGAGATGGATGACCAGCATGTGCACAGGAGGGAAGTTACATGCATTGCACAGAGGGGAGAGGGGGAAAAAGAAGATTGAATCTTCCTGGAGACCAGTGAGATTCTATAAACATAATCAAAATGTAATAGAAACTTTTTGGAAATGCTGTTAGAAGGAGAAAGCATCAATCTTCATGGAACTCCACTCAACAGGCTTTCTCCAGCTAATCAATCACGGTCAAGGCATGGGCCGTCCCATCTGTCTGTGCAAGGGACCAGGAGGAGATTGCTAAGTGCCTGGGCTGGAGCTACCATCTCCGTACCAGGCAATTCATCATGCAGGAAGAGAAGGGGGGAGAAGGGAGAGAAGGAAAATAATGTATAACACTAATAAAGTTTCTCCCCCCTTTCATTCCCAACCAATTTTTAGTACAGGAGCCCGATCCAGAGGGGTTGTCAGTAGAGGGATGGAAGGGGGATATGCACTGGGGAGGAATCTGGTTACAAGATGCACTCCAGTAAACAGAGACAAAAGCCATCATCTGCATACCAGTCCCTCAGCAAAGCCCACACTTGCCACCTTGGCTGTTGGCAGCCACACAGGAGAGAGTTTGCACCCAGCGGGGCTGGTGTCCCTCTGCTGCTGGAGCTGGGGGAGGACACTGGCAGGGACAGCACTGCTGGGGAAACGCAGACGAGAGCACAAGGGAGCTTCACCAGCTAGCACTGGGTGGAGAGGCCAAGCCTCTGCATGCAAACAGCATCAATTTTTTTTCCTAGATGCTGCCATAACCATTTTGGAGGGCCCTGAAAGGGGAATAAAGCAGAGCTTAAGGACTTGCAGCATACAGCCTATTTCATCTGCAGCAGACATGGGATTTTTCATGTCACATTATACCAACATATACGCACACAGGGGGGACTTACACTGCAAAGAGGGAGTTTTGCACTTCACTCAGATCCCCACTGTCTTTAAGCTGTTGTCTCAGTCCTCACTGTGCAGGAGTCCCTTCCTTCCCCAGCCACTCAGTCTGGGCCCCAACCTCCCTTGTGCTCAGCCACGCTGTCTAGAGGCACCAGCAGCAAGGAGCCCCAGCACATGCCTTACAGCCAAGGGCTCAAATCCACGTTTGCATGAAAAGATACCATTTCCCCTGCTAAATGCATCCAGAAATGATGCAATGCAACATGACTCCCTTTCTATCCACCCTCCTTTTTTTAAACATTGAGGATTTCTCCCTTTCACTGAATTCTTGAAGTGCAAGACAAAAAGCATCTGACAGCATCCTTTGCCAGAGCCAATGCTGGTGATTTTAGGTACCACTTGTCCACGTACAACACAGGTTTGACATGTCCTGTGCTCCTCTTAGCATCAGACCTCAGGGACTTGACAAAACTCCCCTCATGTTTACAAACATGTAATAAAATACTACAGGCTTTCCTTTGGCCTCAGGAAAGGTTCAGTCCAGACTCAAGCCCAGCTCTCTGCCATTTCCAGTGCTTCCCATGACACCTAGAATAGCCCTAGCATGCATGTGAAGACAGCACCAAGTTCTGCTTAAAGGATTTTTTTTTTTTGTTCCTCATTTTATTACACCAATATTCTTCCTACTAGTATTTTGGCCAACTTTTGTAGAGATTCTTGTATGTTCAACACCAGGTGAATGGGAAACCAGCACAAATAGGCTCACATCATCTACTTAGATTAAAGGGCCATTTGAAATAAGAAACTAATAGCAATGTATGCCCTAAACATTTTTTTGTTGCCCTAAATTTAAGCTAGTGGATTGACTGGACTCTACAGGTAAAGATCAAGAAGTGAAATTAAGTAGGTGAGAGATTTATTCTTCCAGAATATTTATTCTTCCAGAGCTATGACAAGCCCATACCTTCCAGTAAATGTCAAAATTCTTCCCTTCCTCCACAGATAAAAATAGACTCCACTTAAAAATATAGTGACACAGAGTTTTAGCCTCTACTGTAAGTATAAATATAGCAACAAATTAAGTAGAAACATCTAGTAAATAATGTTGGCATCACTGAAGGTGAAGTTGCTTCAAGTTTAACTCTTACAGGCTGGTCTGTGGCCAGGTGGCAGGAAGACTCAGTTTAACCATTATAATGGATTTCCTTCAGGGTGTTAGTCCCATCTTGTGACACTGTTTGTCCTCTTCTGTCAAAGTTAGCTTCTCCTCCCGCTTCCAGCCCCCCCCCCAAAATGCCAGACTGAAATTTTTCTGGGGTTCATTACTATGAGAAGCAAGTGCAAAACTCTGCTCAGTCTACAGACACATCAACAGAGAGTTTACAAACAGCTCAAAAACATGAAGTTCCTTAAATCTTATGAATTCATCAATTGTCAGGAATTTAAAATATTAACACATGGCTTGTAGCCACCTCATCTGCTCCTAGATGTGCTTTTAAACACATATAACCACCTGCCCCTTATGTCCTAATGTGCTTGTAACCATAGTTAGTAATTTATTAACCCTTTACTACCAGAGCTTGAGTGTAAGGCACAGCTCAGCAAAAATCAAGGTAGAGAGGTCACCAGCCCATGCAAGAGGTCCACTATTCTTTACTGAATTCAGTTGTGGCTCCCAGGTTATAGTCCCCCTCAACTCTTACAATGAAATTTTAGAAAAGCTACCACCATCAAGCCCTGCATAAACACAAGGCAGGGATCATTGCTTAAGCCAGACCTCCCAGATCTCCCCCAGAGCCCCAGCTCAGAAAGCACACAAGCCTGGAGACTTCCTTCTTTGACCCCAAAAGCCTAGCACAAGTGTCTGGGAAAGAAAGCAGCTAACATGATCATAGCTCTTACTCAGATGTCCTCACCCTTCTTCTTTTTTCTCCTTCCAGGCAACAAGGAGAACCCACCTCATCACAGAGAGAAACCAGACAGGATACCACAGCTTTTGCATAAGTTCAGCCTTTCAGAGTGCAGCATACCCCAAACACAGTACCTCTCCTGAAGTGCCATCCTTCCTCCAGCTCCTCTCCAAAGCAAACCAGCACCCCATGCTCCATTAACTCCTTTATATGTCATCCCACTCCTTCCTCCACCTGGAAGGGGCAGGGACTGGCTCAGATGGCCCAGAGCTCCTGCCATCCAGGGAGCATTGGAAGCAGCTGCTGAGGGTGGGCGTTTGCAGGAGCTCTCTGCATCCCAAGTGAGCCCAATTTCAGTTTGCTTGCCAGCCTGGCACAACCAACTTAAGTAGCAGTGTCAGGGGCAAGTTTCCTCCATTAAAACTCTTCTTTAGTTGATATACAGTTATCCTCAAACCATAACCTTCCTCCCTAATTACCATGAATGTAAATGACCTCTGGCTTAAGGTTTATTATAACGATAATTGAGCTGTAGATTTTCAATAACCTTCTGGATTTTCCACTTGATTTCCTGATTTACTTTATATTTCCAGGAACAGATACAAGGGTCTGAGACTTCATCAGGCTGTTTATATAAAGTCTGACCATGACCTTCACTGGTTCTCCAGGCCACAGTCTCTTAAATTGTTAGATGCGTCCAAGCTTTTGAGTTTTCAAAGGGTCTCAGGGATTTAGGCAGTGTGATGTGACTCCCACGGACTTGCTGTGGGATGTGGGTAGCTGAATCCCATTGGCAAGCTCAGGCATTTTACTTGTCATCTCAACCCGGGCAGACAAAGCGCAGACCCCATCCTGGTGGAAGGAGGGAAAGCATCCAAATAGTGACATGGCTTAACAGGGAAGGAGCTCAGTATTGAAAGTCAGGCAACTTATCACCTCGCAGAAAGCTGGGAGAAGAAAATACATTGTGTAAACTGCTGGAGGAATTTAAATACTCAAAATGTGCTCTCTGGAGTTGCAGTTTGCTCAGAGCATTAGAGAGTGGATCTCCAGGCAGTGTTGGACTTAGGTCCAGAAGGAGATTTCCAAGGCAAGAGAGAGAGATCCGCTCCCACTCTCCAGTCCAGTCCAAGCCATCCCCATGCACAGACATCTCAGGTGAAGAATTGTCCTGTTTTTTCAGGAAGCTAAACAGCCAACAAAATCCCATCTTGTTTAAAGATTATTCTGTTAAAATGGAACACTGTGTTTTTACATTATTGCTAATAGAAAAAAGTACACAAATAATTAATAAATGTTAACTTGTCTCTGGGGTTTTTCTTTTTTTGGATGTTATTTCTGTGTTATAAATGACATCCATTTTCTGCAACTCACTAAATTGGCGGATGAGGAAGAGAGTCCAAAAGAAGAGCCATAATCCTCAAGGGGAAGAGCAAGCTGTTGTTCCAATCAAGATGTATCCTGACAAGTCAAGTTGGTGAAGCCCATTAATTAGCACTTTTGGAAACAGTTGCAAAGTTAATTATTCTTCTTTCAGATGAAAGAAAGCTAATTTCTGGCATTTGCTTTGACAGTGACATGCGCTAACATTTTTAGAGTTGACATCCCTCAAGATAAATGATACTCTGAAGTGTGCGTGCAAACATTTTGACTGGGAGCTACTGCGGCGAGTTGATGGCACTGGCACCTCTTACTGCAAATATTTTGCATCTGCTGGGATTGTGATCAAAGTTTGGAGGCTAAGAGGAGGGTGGGGAAACAATTTTCAACTTTAGGGAGGGTGTGGGTGACTGGGTTCGGACAGGAGGCAATAACATTGCACAGGCAATGCAATCTATTTTATCTAGATAACGTCAATAGGGAATGTAAAGCTTTCCAGCTAACTGTGCTGGCAAAAAGAAATCTGTTTTTATACTATCTGAATTGCTCTGCTCAAGAATAATTTTTTGTTTGTGGGTTGGTAGCAGCAGATGAAACAGAAGATCTCCAAAAGGACATTCTCTCTTGGTACAATCAGGTGCCAGTTGGTATCAGCTCATGTGTATTTGAAAAGGCAAGATTTGGGATGTGGAAACTCAACAAAACTCTTATGCCAAACCCCAATGTCCTCACTGGGAAGAACATCAGTGCGATTTGGGATTTAGTCTCAACAGCCCTTTTGCAATTTTGGAAGCTGCCTTGATCACATCTTGCATGTACAAGGACAGTGAGGGGAAGAGTCTATCTGTAAATGTAAGTTATTTAGGCCTCCTTTTAAGAATGCAGTTTGATCCAGGATTGCACCAGAACATACTTCAAATCCCACTCCAACAAAATTCAAGTATACACGTAAAACCTGGGCTTCCCCTTGCAATTTTTAGGGAGCTGCAGATGCTCCTTTTTTTTACTCCAGCTCTTTACGTCGCTGGCATGACTCCATGGCAGATCCAGGTTGAATTCTAGGACCCTGTTTTTTCAGTTTCAGTTCTCATGTCTTGAAGTCTAAAGGCTCGGTGTGAGATGAGTAAGGAAAGCATGCCTAAAATGCAGAAACTGCTTTATACAGGAGCTGCATTGCCAGGAGAACACACTAAACGAGAGCTGCTATTATTTGGAGAATCCCAGGGTGACAAGCAAGAGAGCTAGGTAACTAATCTAAGAAGGTCAAAGTCTTCCTGGTAAATTACAGAAGACCCTGCGCCTTTATTTGTCTCCTCCGAGCCACGTCTGGTTTGGGTTCACCATGGGGCTGGCCTGGCAGGGGAGGATGCTCCCTGTTGCATCCTCTCCAGTATGCTCAGCTCAAAGCACTTCAGAAAAATCTTTCTCTAACAGCCCAGCCCTTAATAAATTATCAGCCCAGTGTATCACCTAGGGGCCAAACCACCACTTTAGGAACTTGTTGCTTGTTTGATAAGATTCTTCAGAAATAATAAGTGCAGGCAGGTACATGAAGAAAGGAAATTGGTGGTAGAAAAAGTATTTAATTTGCTTTTCAATCAGCATGTGGGGGAAAAAAATTGAACTAGGAAGGTGATCTAAAGGACTACTTAGTTGGTATGAGATTCACACACAGCAGGGCAATCAAGAATGTGGAAACACCGGGTTCAGAGGGCTCGATCCAATGTGGGAGGCAAACACCACCTTTTCCTTCAGGGGAGCCAAAAAAAAATGACATGTGCTAGCATGCAAGTCCTGGCAGACAGGCTTGCTATGCTGAGACAGTTTAGTAAGGACAAGACGCAAGAAAATAGAAAATAAATGAAAAAAAAAAAAATTGCTTCAAGCAATTCTCCACTTTGCGAGGAGCAGGGAGGTGGCAGTCCTGAGCCGAGAGACTCGTCCTCCCGGCAGATCTGCTGCGCTCCTTTTTGCATATTCCTCTGTCGTACATAATACTTATTGCTGCACAAATTGCAGGGATTATTTTCTCTTAACTGCTAATGGTTTTAGAGACTGTAATTGGGGGTAGCGCTTTGTAATTTAGTGCCAGAGGGGAAGGTACCTGTATAGGAGACCAACTTTTTTCTGCGAGCACGCACAGTTACAGCAGGAATACTGGCAAAGAGGGAGATCATTTACCAGTTCCCCTCTTTTCTGTGCTGTACTGGAAGGTTTAAGAGGTTTGGAGCATTTTTTAGTCAACATAATCAGGAAAAGATTTTTTAATTTATCAATAAATCAACCATATTTCATCTCCCTTTTGCAGCACTTGTGATAATACTAGGGTTCACTTAACAACTGTAGTAGAAAAGATTTCACTCTATATAGTAAAGGAAAATCAAAGATTAAAACAATTTACTTATTACGACGTGTGGTGTGTTGAGTTATGCCCTGAAATTATTACTTTTAAACCCACTGTCTGATAATATGCCCTATTTATTTAAGCATGATTTTAATCAGGATATTTATCAGCCTTGGTTTAGTGTATTAGTCTTTGATTTATTTAGCAATGCATATATTTATTTACATTTTAGCTTCCAAGTGAGTCATTCTTCTGACTTTGCAGTCAAAGGTTAAACAGTTTGATCCATCCCGGGGTGGACACAAAATGTGGAATAAACAAGTACAGAGAAAGTGCAGGCCATGAAAAGCAGGATTGACTCTACATTTGCACCCCTAACAGGCAACGCTCATTCTGTGTTGTAAAACCAGCCTGCACAGTAACACAATTTTTGTACCCCGAGATAAGCAAATTATTTATTGTAATTCTTGTAGTGTGGTGAGAAAAGAAAATGCATATGAAATTTGAGGGGAAAACCAAAGGTAGGAGAAGGAAATAGATGCTGCTGTGGTTGGAAACCCTTGAAAATGTAAAGTTGGGTCCAGAATCTGCAAAGAAAATAAAACCACCCTCGGATATATCGTCATTATTTATTTTCTGAGGCCTCTTAAGTCCATGCCCCGGCGTGTGGACAGCATTCTCGGGATTTCTTCACATGTTTTGGGCTGTGAGGACACGTGTGCAGGCTGTTCAGACGGCAGCAGCAAGTGCTGACAGGCAGCATGTGTTCGGCTGCCTCTGTCCCCCGCCACGATGCAGTCGGCACCTATAAATACACCGGCACGGAGATGCCTCCCACTCGCACGAGTGCATTTCAACCTGCTATTCAGCTTCACGCTCTCCTCCCCCCCTCCTCTTCCCAGGATAAAATGCGGCAGGGATTATGTTTAAAGAGATGACACAGCCCATTTAACATTCCCCGTTAAAACGCGGCAGCTGGAGGGGGTCGAATGCCCGAGCGTGATGCAGGGAAGCTGCTTGATGCTGCGCTGCAGCTCTCGTCTTGTTGCATAGGGACAAGAGATCTTCCTTGCTGGTTAAAATATACTTTAAATGACAGAGCAGGGAGAGGGCAATGGGCACCCAAGGACCGTGTTCCCATCATTTTCTCCTCCTGGGCAGCCTGGCTGTGCCTGCGGTGCTTAGCGCTGAGGGACATCGGCAAGGCAAAGGCATGGATCAAGGTGCTAAGGGTCAACTCTACCGAACAGCTTGAAGCCAGCCCAGATGATAGCCCTGCTGTCCCTAAATCTTAGCTTGGTGACAACCTGGCTCCTACAGCTTTTGGCTGCAAACTAGCAGTTTGCGAAAGTGGATGGGTGCTCTCCAGAAGAGGAGGGGGGATCAAACTGGAGCTGTGTATGCAGGAATGGAGATCAGGACTCCTGGGCTCCTCCCTGGCACTGCTAAATGATGATAATGGTTCCCTTTGGGAATGCATCAAGGTCTATTTATCAATATTTTCTGAGTGCTTTGGGATCCTTGAACAAGGTGCTATGAGGCTTATGATAAATGGCCTTCTTCACACTTGGCTGTGGTGGCAAACAAATTCCTTTTCTGCAGTTCTAGAAATAAACCCCAATATTTTGTTAATCTGGAACAGATTTTATACTTTATATATATCCATATATTTCTCAATATAGTTCCAGTAATTAACTATTAGCTAATTTATGTATCTTTTTCTCTCTCTTTAATTTATTTCTAATTAACACAGATAAAGGATTGTATTCTTTATTAATGCAGATGGTTACTTATTTCTACTTGTATAATTGGAGTCATGTCCTGGCCCTGGTCAGGATCCTGCTCTGTTGGATAAAAGGTAAAGCACAGAGAGACACAAGTCCCTCTCACTGACCTCCTGTGTACAGAAGTCAATGCTATGGAGGGATAGTTTTTCTGTTAAAAATCACCTTATTGCGGTGTGTGTGACTGCCACTGAGCAGAACCTGCCCGTATTGTATACACGGTGACTGCAGATCATTCTCTCTGCCCCTGTTTGTTGGGCATGTTGAAACCAGTCTATATTTGCCAGGAAAATGAGGGTTCATCGGGGCTGGCCCCTCCAGGTATGTATCAGCCCAGCTGGGCAGGTACGAGGATCAAGTCTGGCCCAGAAGGGATTGCGAATTATTGTCCTAGGAAGGCTGCTTCAATCCCTTTAGGAGCCCAGTCACTTCTCCATGCTGGGGCACGAGCCCACCTGTGGGGCTGAGCGCTAGGTGCTAATGGGGGACAGCCAGGCAGCTCCGTGTCCTGCTCTGCCGCCTTCAGCCCCGCGGCCGGGCCGGCCGTGCGAGGGGGAGCAGACGCCATCAGCAGTGGGTGAAAAAATCCCGAACGGGTGAAATTATCCCAAGGAATCAGGAGGGGAGGAGGCGGCCACATGCATGGTGCTGGGCTGGGAACCTGATAGCGGTGTCAAGGGGGACTGATTTCATCAGACACAATGGATGCACCGAGGTGTAAATCAGAAATAATCTCACTAGTATGAAAGGGAAATCAGTATCAGGCAACATCAGAATTGTCCTGCTGAGTGACAGACGTCCCTCTCTTTCGGTCCTCTGTTAAAAGATCATTTTGCATTATATTGCAACTCCCTTCACAAGGGAAAAAGGAAAAGGCCTCCCTGATTTTCTTGAAGGGACTCAGAGATAAAGACTGATCACATTTCTCAGTAATTGGACCTTCATATCTATAATTGCATTGATTTCTCCTAAGTTTCAGGCATCAACTCTAGTGAGTGAGAGAGCATTGCAGCAGGATACGGCTGCCAAGAATCCTTCTGCATTTGGGAGGTGTCAGGCTGGGAGGCTCACTGTAGTTTGGTAACTGGCATTGCAAATTGCTTTATGAACAGTTTAATGCATTTAAGAGGGTAATAATTTCAGATCCTACCATACAATTTGTTGCAGTGGTGCAGAAGCGTATCTAAAAACTTCCAGGGTGAAGGGAGGCAGGGGAAGGAGGGAGGAAAAGAAGGGAAAGTGAAGGGAGGGAGGCATTGCAAGGGGCTGGAAAACCTAATTGTTTTAATCATGCTTGATATTACACTGTGAAATTATAATTAACTTAAGAAGTCAGTCAAAACCAGTTAATAACTGTGGTGCAACTTCACTGATTTGAAGTGGTACATGGAGGGGAGAGGAGACTATGGCAGCAAAGCTGCTGGGCTTGCACCTTGCAAACTGAAGCAGTGCAAAGGCCCTCCACGTGGTTTTGAGGCTCTGCACAAGTAGGGAACAGCACACACATCATCAGCTAAGCTGGTATCACCAGTATTTAGTCCCTACAATACTCCTGATGGTGGATTGAGAAGCGCTTTCCAAAGGAGGATCATCAGCAATCTTCCCAGCAGATGGATAGGGGAAACTGAGGCACAGAGAGAAAACAATTTGTGAAATGTCAGCAAGCCACTGCCAGAGCCGGGGAAAGCGGTGGCAGCCGACTGAAGAACAGATCAGGCCTGACTTTCAGCCTGTGCTTGTGTGATTCTTGACTGGGAGCCTCTGGAGATTACTGTTTGTTCTTTAAACATCCCTTTTCTTTTGCTCATCAGAGGGCAAATCTTTTCCAGTGACTCTGTTGCAGTCAGAAGAAATGCAGCCCTTAAAATGAGAGTGCACACATGGGCGAACTCTGGTCTTCTTCACCCATGTAGCTTTATTAAAATATCTGGGATTATATAGGTAAGTGGGAACAGAGCTAGAGCTGTGCAGTCTTCATTGCATGTATACTGTGTATATGTGGGTATAACAAGGGTTAATGAGCAAGCAAGCTGGGATAACAAGAGTGTCTTGACGATATTAATATCCCAAAATACACATATAGATGTGGATAGTGCTGAACCCTATGGGAGGCCGATAGTGATAAGGGTAGTGACACTGTAACTAGCTACGAGGACCGTAGCAGAAATATTTGTCACAGAGAAGATGCACCTAGGAAAGCTGTGTGTGTGTGTGCCAGATATTGCTGTCACTGATTGCTGCAGCAGGACAGCAGCATATATATTTACAGTCTGGGGGATATATTGGGAGCGCTGGGCGATGGCTAGGTATCAGCATGGACAGAAAAACATGAGAGGAAGGAATTAGAGCAGAGTGTGGGAATAGGTCTGAAATCTCTTCTTAGGAGATGTGTGTTGAATGTCTGGCGCTGAATTTGTGCTAGCTTTTACCACTTAGGTGCTGCGGAGGAGGAAGAGATGTTCTGAAATGGGAGCTGCAGCACTCCAGGGTTTGGGTATTTCCCACAGCCAGGTCGGCTGAAACACAGCGCCCGGGGAGCCGGGTGTGTTGTGAGTGTCACGGTCCCATCAGACCGTGGGCTTTGATCAGGGACGGGCATCAGAGCAGCACAGCTGGGGACAGCTGTACCGTGTCCTGCCATCCCCATTCCTTACAGCAAGCTTATAAGGAGGAGAAGAGGAGCTTGTGCCTATAACATGCACAAATATGGCGCCAACACAAGTACGTGGTGCTCTGGGTGGATGTTCAGGTCAACTTTCCTTATATTGGACTTCAATGCCTCTCCTGGAGGTGTGACCCTGAGATAGCCGAGTGACTGGCCAGCCTAGGCTGAGCTGGCTCAGTGCTTGCCAAGCACCCTAAACCCATCCTTCCCATTAGTCTCAAACCCAAGAACAGACAATTGGTTCGCAGGATCTTCATGGTAACAACCAGGCCATGCTCCTATCCATTCCTCTGTGACCCGTGTAACTGTTTTAGGGGCTCCATGACCATCGCTATCATGGTACAAGCCCCAGCAGAGCAGCGCTCCAGCAGGGCCAGGAGGTTGACAAACCCACGCAATTTTGGATGAAGCAGGGGGAATTCCATGGCCAAGGCACCTGCCCCAGATTACACCAGCTGTGGCTCCTGCTCTGGGGCACCCATGGAGTGACGGCACCCGCTGACAAGTGGGGAAGGGTCTTAGGACTATATTAAGAGCTGGGCAGGCTCTGCCTCCCTGGGACACCTCCAGCATGCTTTGGCCTTGCTGGTCAACTGCTGGAGAGGAGGCGTGTTGGATTGTTTTGTGTTATGCGTTCATTATCACCTTTGGAAAATATTAGAAAATATAATTAATCTATTAACTTAGAATATACTGACAATTGGAAACTTCCTTGGAAGATACCTGTCTGTCCACCTGTCCTGGTTTCAGCTGTGATAGAGTTACTTTTCTTCCTAGTAGCTGGTATAATGTTATGTTTTGGATTTAGTGTGAGAATAATGTTGATAACACACTGATGTTTTCAGTTGTTGCTAAGTAGTGTTTATACTAAGTCAAGGATTTTTCAGCTTCTTGTGCCCAGCCAGCGAGAAGGCTGGAGGGGCACAAGAAGTTGAGAGGGGACACAGCCAGGACAGCTGGCCCAAACCGGCCAAAGGAATACTCCATAACTTATGATGTAATGCCCAGTATATAAACTGGGGGAAGTTGGCTGGGAGGGGGGGATTGCGGCTCTGGAACTAACTGGGCATTGGTCGGCGAGTGGTGAGCAATTGCATTGTGCATCACTTGTTTTGTATATTCTAATTCTTTTATTATTATTATTATTATTATTTTCTTCCTTTCTGTCCTATTAAACTCTTTATGTCAACCCACGAGTTTTACCCTTTTTCCATTCTGTCCCTCACCCCGCCGGGCGGGGGGGAGTGAGCAAGCGGCTGCGTGGTGCTTAGTTGCCGACTGGGGTTAAAGCACGACACCACCTCTCCACCCTACAATTCCTTTGGTTAGGGACTACTGGTAGAAGGACCCAAATGAAATCAAAAGCCCTAAAAACATTAAAGAGTTTCTTCCCCACTCTGTCTTTTTTTTATTTTATTCCCCGTCAGTATTTCTGTGACAACTCAGCCCCAGCAGCCCCAGGGGACAGGACAGAGAGACGAGAAGGAGTGGAAGTGCCCTTTGACTAAGTGGGCATTAAATGTTGGCTAACAACCGAGAGACGCCGTGTGACTGGAGAGAGGGGGAAAGTTAAAAAGAAAGAAAGAAGAGCTTTTCAATATGAGCATTCATGTAGTTTTGACAGGAGCAATTTATCATGGCTATGAAAGGCGGCTCTGCCTCCACCGCTGAAAGACAGCCTGGTTAAACTTTTACCTGCCCCTCTGAAAAGGGTGCTGTGCCGCAGCCGGGAGGGGATTGCTCCCTGCTCCAGCGATGCATCTTTCCGCGGGGTCTGGGGGAGGGAAGGGCGGTGGTTCCCAAGCAGCTTGTGCCCATCTGTTCTGCACAGAAAGAAACCCTGACAAGGAAGGGGGGAGGGAGCGTGTGAGCCAGCGAGCCGGGGGTTTCCGGATGCCCGCACCGTGTCGGGAATGCGGTGATGTGATGGGAGCAAGGCTGGGAGCTGCCCCCCAGGAGATGCTGCAAGTTAGCACTGAGGATTTTGCCACCCCCCCTTAGCTGCCCTAGAAGCATGAAAGATTGTGGAGCAATGCTCCTAAGCTGGACAGCGAGATGACCTGACATTTTGGGATGTGCATCGTCGGTGGCATGGCAGGTAGGCAGCGGTGGAGTGGGGGAAGCCATGGAGTGCAGGAGGCAGCATATCCCGATATGGAAGAGGTTCTGTTGGCATCCCTAGAAATTGTTTGCAAGGAACAGGAGGGATTATGCCGAGGAAAAAGATGTAAAACCATACCCCAAGGGTATTCAGCTGAGATATTCTTTTGCCCCAGGGTTTGTCATGGGGAAAAGTGTTGGTTCTGCATCAGCTCATGGCAGGTGGGAGCCCAGGCTGGCTGGGATCCCGTGCATGGGCTGCTTTTTGCTATACTTTTGTGTGGATTGAAAATTTCCTGAAAAAATAATTTTCCACTGAGAGTAATGATCCATCTAAATTAAAGTATTCCACTGCAAAGAGTGGATTTTGTTGAAATTTTCAATGGAATGGTTAACAACTTCCATAGCCACATTTTTTTCCAATAACCAGCTGGTATTAGGCTACATTGTACTGTATTTTCAATATTTTACATACTAAAATTATACCATTTAAATGGCTATTTTTTACACGGTGTGAAAGAAGCCAACCAGTATCATAATAAAACTTTTCATCCTCATCAAAATTAAAATTTTCTTACCCTTCAAAAACTGCAGGATTTTCCATTTTACCCCCCTCCCTCAATGAAGATAGAATGACATTTTGAAATCTCAGATGAGTAGCCACATCTGACTTCTTTCTTGCCTGCACATCCATCAGCACCTGCCCCTGTTTAAGCATGAGCGGGACAATGTATATTGTTAAAGAGAGGAATGTGCTAAAGTATTTCCCACATTGCAGGACGAAATCCAGCAGCGCTGTTTCACCAGAATAAAACCCAGCCAACTCCTGTTGGACAGCTAAACAATTCCCTGACTGTGACATGGTACACTGAGTTGTCAGGGATGTATAGTCACACACCGAAGAGCTGAACTCACCTAACTTTAACCACCTCAAATTTAGGCTTCTTTTTTAAGCCAGAAATCTGGCTTCTCTCTAGACACAAGGGAGAGAAAGAGAGATACGACTGGAAAAGACAATTTCTTCCTCTCTTAAATGCAATGTCTAAGACATGGCTGAAGCTAGCTGAGGGTGAAATTCATCTGATTTCTCACCCTCTGTATGTTTAAGTCCTGTCCAAAAGCTGTGGGACATTTGATCACGTTAAGACAGCTTCACAGAAACACAAGTTGTTCTAAAGACTATTCTGAGAGCCCTCACACCAGAAACTATGACCGCATTATATTTGAAGCAGAAGGGGCATTAAATGTACAGATATTCCCACTAGGCTTTTCATGTCATTAATTGGTGATCTTCCGACTCTGAAATAACATTTTTCCCCCTCACATTTCTTATTTCATTATCCCCAGTTCAATACACATCAGTGCAGTATGAGGCAAACTAGTTAGATATATTAGGAATTATTTAAATTAGAGAGAGATGTATGGGTAGTTAAATACTCAGTCTTCTATTCTACCCTAATTATGTATCAAATTACACTCAAATTATACCCAAATATAGATGTAGGGAGGTAGTCCTGAAATCTCCAGGAGATATCAGTGGGAGAAAGGTGAAATTAAGCAGGTGGTGCAAGTAGATCTGAACTAATGCAATATGAAAATCATACAGGACTATCATTTTCCATTGTGTCCTGTTATTACCAACATTTGCTTAAAATTTCTTTGCAAACAAGACTCAGTAATGAATGAGTGTTCTCTGAGCCTGGAGGAAGCAGTTTATTTTTCTAATGCAAGAGAATTTTGCTCTTGATTTTAATATCATTCTGATTCTCATTCCTCTTTGTGAAAACGAGAGTGTTCTAGTAATAAAGCAGGTTTGTCACACTGTCCAGCAATCAGGGAGGCGGTGGGACAGACTGATGTCTCTTGAACGGGAAAGCGTGTCTCTCAGACAGCTTCCCGCGCAGCAGATTTCAGTTCCTAGTTGTCCCGGCTGCAAGTGGATGGTGCTTTCATGGCAATGTTGTAAGCCTGCACTGTCGCTGGCACATTATATAGGTTAAGCTAAGCTGTTGCTACACCCGTGCCCTGATTTACTTGGTAAAATGGGTTTCATACTCTTAAACTGCTTTCTAGGGGATTACAAAACTAACTGAGCTCTGAAAAGTATTGCACTGCCTGGAATTTCTTCTTTGAAATCCTCCTTTCCCGGTGGACAAAAAGCAGGAGATCGGCACCACAGCATGGTGCTGGTCTGGTTTGGAGCGTGCTCCGGAGCCCATGGCAATGCCCCCATTCCCCAGAACAGTTGACCACCCCCAGTTCTCTGGGAAAGGACACGACGGTGTTGTTGCACAGCAGGCAAACATGCCACTGCAGCTAATGGTTGCGCTTGGGCCACGTCCTGGCTCTTTACCACTGCAGGCTGTGTTGAGACACCCACCTGCTTCTCAGCTGGAGAGACGTTTCTGGCGTCAGCTTTGGAAAAAGCAGCAGATGGTCCCTGAAACCAGGTGTCTATCCAGGAGAAATGAGTAGCAAACTCTACAGCTGTGGGAAACATCTTCATTCTGTTCCTCCTGTAAGAGGAAAAACCTCCCCCAACCTGAAATAAAAACCCAAACAAATCCCCAAACCTGCCAGCATGATATTTATGGTCTTTGAAGACCTCAGGATCCAACATCCACACTCTTGTGATATTAAGAATGTCTCTGTGGCAGAGCGTGATAACAGCAGGTCTCTGAGTGAGAGAAGCGGATTCTCACCTCACATCTGAGGTGTCCCTCCCCATCAGCTGCTGTTGGAGAGACATACGAAAATATATTGTAAACAGGGGGATGTTCCCTACCTCCTTATGGCTTCTGTATCCAGCATCGGGAGGAAGTGGAGAGTGGTCTTTAAATAACAGCTGCTTTTCATGGGCAGAAGTGGAGACCTTGGCTAAGGCTACAGCAGGACAGACCTCAGCAAATGGTGGAGCATGTCACAAACACTCGTTTCCCACCCTGACAGCAGCAGAGGCTGGCTTCTGGGTGTTGACAGAGCCCACAGTATTAGAGAAACTGAAGCCCAGTCTGTGGGCTGCGGTGCATTCCTCTTGAGCATTAACAAATGCAGCATTGGTGTTAGACTAGGCAAATGTCATAGGCAGAATTGATGGTGTGGCATGGAGGAAAGGACTGCAGGACCTTTGGTGATCTCTTCCAGATTGTTTTCCATGATTCTGTGAGTCTGTTCAATATGCACCTATTAATTAGGTTCAGTGCCAAACTCTGAGGAATAAATGGTGAGGGACAAACCTAGAGACTGAGATGCAAAGCTGCACATTGGAGTGAGGGCAGAGAGCAGGGAGGCTGGCTGGGGAGTGTCTCCAACATGCCACTCACTAGTGCACATTTAAAAAGAAGACTTTTTTTCATGAAGAAGCCAAAATCCCATTTATGAAGCTATATAGGCGGCAAGGCTCAGGTCCTCCAGGGCATCAGGCTGCCAGTGAGAATGATATTCCAAAATAAAGGCAGCTGGTTACTTTGGTCTCAGAAGTGTTCAGGAAGGAAAGCTGATGTTAGCGTTGCGGAGGCTGATGCAGAGCTGGAAGCTCATCTGGGTGCTCTGGGTCACCCTGAATCTGTTTTTTCTTCAATTGTGTAAGAAACCAGAGAGATCAGCCCATTTGGTGATGGACCCTGACCTCCCTGGGAGCTCCACAGTGAAGCCAGAGAGGAGGTCACAGTGAGCTGGAGAAGTCCTCCATCCCATATGGCCTCTGAAAAGAGAGCAGCAGAGAGGATACTGACAGTTAAGGCAATCTGGAAAACCCATGCTCTATTTCCAGCATCTCTTTCATAGGATAATTGCCACTAATCAGAAGTAAATATGCATACATATATTTATATATTCCTGTGCAAATTATATATTTACATGGAACTGACAGACTTAGACTTCACTATTTTTCATGTTGTTATGGAGCAACTCAGTTAGCAAATACTAATAAATATTTGGCTTTTGCAAATGAAACATTTTTAATGTGCTGCACCAACAGGCAGGGTAACAAACGCCTACTGGCAAGAAGCATGCCTTGCCTTGGCTTTTTAAGCCGGCTCCCGTTGGGCTGTACTGCCGGTGGGATGTGCTATGTGGGTGTAGGACAAGCAGCAGTGGTGCGGTATAGATATTCTGATCAAAGCCAGGTTTATTGGTGGTTCTAGTTTGCACCGATATGAAAAAGATCACAGTTGTGTGAGCTTATTGACGGGCAAAGCAGTAGCCTTGAACACTCTGAAGTCTATGTTAAAAGAATCAGACATATAGAAATACAACACAGCAAGTGCATTGGACTGATCAGCCAGCGTTCCTCTTCTCTTGATGGGAAGGTCCATCCTCTGAAATGAGCAGAGCGAGGTCATGTTTCGCTCTGTGTTGTATAGCCTTTTTGTTTGTTTATTCTGCACATGGTTCCTGGTCAGTCTGCAGCAGCTTGTGGCTTGACATTTGAAATTCAACCTCTAAGTGGCAATGGCTGGGTTGATTTGACACTTAGGTCACATATTACAGCCTTATTTTCTTGTTGGACACACTTGGCTTCTAGAATTAGAGGCTTGCTTGGTCCACATAGTTCCATTTTTATTTTTAGCATTTGCCACTAAAATTTTAGGACAGGAATTCTAGCTTTCTTTGTATTTGTACAGCATCCAGCAAAGAGTCCTAATATGGCTGGGACTAATGTCTTGTGCTATAACACTGAAAGGAAACAGCTAATATATTGGTTCCTTGTATATTATTTTAAAATACCTGATTAAGAAGAAAAAGGATCTGAATTCAAGTCAAAGCAAATTTGTTTAAAATATGAATTTTTAATAAAAAACCCTTTTCATTCCTAATAGAGTTTTTTCCTAGCCCCTGCTATTTGTCTTTCTGCTGTGCCTTTCTCTCTCACACTAAGCAGTAGCAGGATCTGAACATGTACACCATATTCTAACGTGCCAGGCATGGCTTTTCACACTGATGTCCCTTTGCACACCACAGAGGCACCGTTCCAGAGGGGAAGAAAAAATCTATTTGCATCCAATCGACTGAGCGCTTTAAGTGCTGAAACTAGTAGACCAAATGAGTTTATTAGATTATCATTGCGGAAGTTAATAAAGAATTAATTTCTCTTCATGTGACATCCAAAGGCAGTTATTTCAGTGGCCTGTCCATTTACACAAAGCCAAGTATTTGTCAAGTGTCAAACTCAATTCCCATGACCCAGGCCTCCTCAATAATTCTGGATTAGGAATACCCTTAAATGACATTACAAAAATTTTATTCCAAGATGCATTGAGCTCCTGGGACTACTCAGGAATTTCAGGTTAGTGAAGGTTATGTAGTCAGCAAAAGCTTGTTGGATGTAAGATCTGGAATGGAAGGATACGGTGTGCAATGTTTTTGTGACAGTGGAAGGCAGCATTTAAGAAAGAAGCAGCTGATTTCCAAAAGGGGATCTTCTATTCTGCTTCTCTCCCCTGGAAATGATACAAAGAGGGTTTATCTGCATTGCAAAATAACTAGCCAGTGTGATCTCCAGCAAAGGAAATGCTGCGGTGCCGCTGTAGGAAGAACAGCATGGGTGCCGTGAGGAGTAGGAGGAGGAGGCAGAATAAAGCCATCAGTTGCTGCTGTGGGAATTAAGTGCTATAAAACGTCTTCATTCAGAGAAGGAGTTGGGAGTTTGCACATTCCCAACTACCAAGTCAGATATAAAATGAAAGAAAGACGAATCTCTTTTGTTTTCCTGTACTCAATAGATTTAGACTAGATATAGACTAGATATAGACTATAGATATAGACTAGATATAGACTCTAGATATAGACTAGATACAGACTAGATAGACTAGATACAGGATAGACAAGACATAAGGATAATCAGAAGGTGGTGTGGAAGACACCTAGATAGATAGACTAGACATAAGGAAGAAACTTTTTACAATGAGGGTAGTGAAACACTGGCACAGGTTGCCGAGAGAGGTGGTAGATGCCCCATCCCTGGAAACATTCAAGGTCAGGTTGGATGAGGCTCTGAGCAACCTGATCTAGTTGAAGATGTCCCTGCTCATTGCAGGGGGGTTGGACTAGATGACCTTTAAAGGTCCCTTCCAACCCAAACTATTCTATGATTCTATGATTCTATGATTTAGCTCTGACCACCAGAAACACAAAGCATACTGGGTGGACACAGAGCCTCCTCTCGTTCCTCTAAAAGGGAGAGGGTGTAGGATGGGACTTAGACATAGATTCTAGGTAAAGGATGACAGACAAAAAGGAAAAAAAAAAAAGATCTATTTACATCACTCGATCCATCAGAAAAAGAGAATCCCTGTGCATACATTGACTTTATTGTATTTCAAGGTTATATGAAAATGGAAAAATAGATGGTAATCAGTAGGAAGAGGTGCTGAGCACTGGACCCCTTTGGTTGGGATAATACACCTTTAAAATGTAAACGGACAGTCTCAAGCATTGTTTTAATCATTATTAATTTTTTGTTTGAAGGAGTCACTCCATCATCTCAACAAATGAATTTCCCTCCCTCTCCTCCATCTCCTCCACTTCTCACCTTCCTCCCTATTGCCAGGACATTACGAGTGCTTCCAACCTACCTTCTGATTAACGCTGAATAAATATGCCTGAGAGTTGGGGGGCAGGACCTTCAGCTGGGAATCTGGCCCTGCAAGTTTCTGCATGTGGGGAAAACAAGGACCTGACTGTATACTTCTCTTCTAACGCCTTACCTGTGTCTTCTTTAATGATGTGGGAGATGGCTGTGAGCAGAGCTTGAGAACAAGAGTGCGCATTTCCCACCCTTGCTCTCAGGAAATAATTCACTAATAACTCACTGCCCAGCAAGGCTTGTGTGGCTCTGAGAGTGAGACCTGGATTCATCTCACCTGACCTTATGGCCTGAAAAATGTCTAGGGTGCAATGTTTTTTGCTGCTGAGAAGTTAAGTGACTAATCCAAGCTTACAGTCTAGACTTCCTCAGCTGTCCTGGGAAAAAGGCAGGGATCTCCACAAACTGATTCATCTGCCCTAAGATGCTTGCCCCAGACAGAAAGGATGAATATTCCTTTGGAGGTGCCCATCTCCTCTCCTGATTACGGAAGAAACTGGGGCTACCAACTCAGACAAGGTGCCCAGCCTGGACAAGCTGTGTTAGGTGAGTTGTATCCTGCCCAAAGGAGCTTGGCCACGTGAGTAAGACTGAACTGAATCTTTCTTGTCAAAAATTTGTGGGTGGTGTCACACAACAGCCTTAAGTAAAACAAAAAAGGAAAGAAAAGAAAAAGCAGACTTGATGTCCATAAACATTTGAAACATAGATTTAAGTGGTCACTCAAATCTCACTATTCATTAGTGCTTAGCTTTAACCAGGTGTAAGTTTGTGATTAAAACTAAGCATGTGCTTGATTGCTTTGATGAACTGGGAGGGACAGGAATGTTTCTTACCACCTTCAAAGTTGCACGTAGCTACATGAGTACCTGAGATCAGTGAGCTGGCTTTCCCCCAGTGGAGAGGACACGTGCCAAATGCTATGGGTTGTTTAAGTCCACTTGAAAAAGTCAATGTTAGGAGCTTTAATGCAACCATGATTTAAAACGTTTCAAAATCTGGGCAGACTGGCATTCTCAAGATTTCCTGTACAAGAAGTATCTACTTAATTTCTGTGCATAGGAATTATGATGGCCACAGTTTCTCCAAAAACAAATCTTTAAAAGGTTGTTCAGCTGGTTATTTGAATGAGGAACTCTTATACCTGTGCTTGCAGTGGGGGCGATTACCCACAGAGGCTGAGGCACGTGGCCCTGACTGCAGTTTTGTCCTACCTGTGACAGTTCACCAACAGGACTAACGAAATAGTAAACTAGAGATAGCTCCAGCATTTGAGCTTACTGAGGATCTTCACCACCTCTTCCCCTCTCTTCCCCCCTCTTCTGCCCAGATTAGCCTGAGTGGGCAACATGGCACGAGTGCACACATGCTTCTGGCAGTGAAAGGCACAGCAAAGCTGATTTTCCCCTAGATATTTCCCATTCAAGTATCTTGGAAGTGAGAAAGCTGATGACAAAAAATGGGACAGGGTGACACAAAGTGCTGTGACACTTTAAATATCTTCTTTTCAGAGTCGTTGCACCTGCGAAGTTTAACCTGTTTATATGATGTTATACACCTCAAACTTTCCTCCCCCGGGTGAAATCCCAGGCCACAAGTCCTTTGGCAGCCTCCTGAACTCCACCGCTTCAGCCTTGGCGTTTGTGACCTATGCATGGCAGGTGATCGATGGAGAGGGAGGAAGATGGGTGCCCAAAGAGCGCTTCTGCCGTGACCGTTGTCCTTGGCAGCAGCCCCTTGGCTGGGTGATGAAAGGTTTGCATGGCAGCTGGACTTCGGTTGAATTTAAACAGCTCAGCTCTGTTAGCATGGCTGCATCCCGAGGCGCTCTGACGTCGCAGCGTCATGGAGGGCAGGGTGAGGACACAGATACAGATACAGAAACAAGGGCTGTAATAGCAATGTTTTCCTTTCTATGGCTGATTGTCACTGGAAATGCAACTATTCTGGAGCCACATATTTCTAAGACAGAAACAGGGATCTGAGGGATAACCTTTTCCTTTCTCCCAGGAGAGTCTCAAGAGGTGACTTTGATTTAGAGCTTGGCCAGCCTCCTCCTATTGAAACTCCTTAAATAATCTACGTTTCCTTCTTTTCGTAGTAGAAAACCTCCTTGTCTTTTAAAATCTGACAAAGATGTGCTGGCAGCACAAATTCTGAAATTCCTCCCAGCCAGGAGCATTCAGGATGAAAATGTGGGTTGGAGCCTTGGGGCTGAAAACTAGCCTCAGGGTTTGCTTTGTTGCCTTGGGCTACTAAAGCCCGGCACCTGGACAATAATTATGGGCAACGTTTGCAAGGGAATTTGCATTGCCCACTAATGGTGAAGAGTGAGGTTCAGGAGCAGGGCTCTGTTGGTGGGCTGGTAGCATCTAAAGCACCTGGTTATCCTATCTGGATAACCACAGACAAAACTACTTCCACAGTAGTTAATTTTTGCTTTGTTTTTCCTTTTTCGTGCTGCTTCCAGCTGGATTTGGGAACTGCGTCCCTTCTCCCCCTTCTCCCTCTGCCTGGCAGAGGAGCAGGGAGGGGGTCGGCTGTCCCCTGCCAAGCTGCAAGAGCAGTGTGGTGGTGGCAGCCGGGAAGGTGCTGAGAGCTGGGAGCTGACAGGAGAGTGATGCATGTGGAAGGAGGGGCAGCTTGTGTTCCCAGGTCGCTGTGGTGGCTGACAGGGCCCTCGCAGCTGGGGAAGGGTTAAACTTTAACCAGCCGGACTCAAACCCTTCCCTGGTCCAGCGAGCGCCTGCAGTGCCAAAGCAGAGCTGCTGGGGAGCATGTGGGTGAGAACAAGAAGGAGATGCTTTTCCGTATCTCCCCCCCAGCCTGCTGGGATGTTGCCCGATAGGACAGCAGGAGCCTCCGGGAGGGTTTCTGCCCCGTCCTGCCTGCGTGGGTGCATCCTGGTGCGGAGCATCCTTGGAGGATGGCTTTGTCCCTGGGTCGCTTCTCTCCTTCCTGTCTCTGGAAGCTGCAGGACCCTGATGAATGACTCCCATATCCTGATCAAAAAGTCTCCGTAACAGTTTTAGTGTGTTTGTGTCCCCCTAGTTAAGATAAATTAGACAGGCTAATGAGACTGATTAGTCTTTAGCTGCGACCCTTGGCCTTTAGGATGTACTTTGAGCTAATAGAGAGAATGGGGATTATAGGCTGTGATAATGTGCTTGTGTTGGCCTTTTAAAGGAAAACACATTTATTGCTACTTAGAGGAAATTGATCTAATTGTGCTGGAAGTGTTTCTATGGACTGAACATGGAATTTTTATTAAGTAGGTGACTCAGGTTCAGCCAAGATTGCCAGATTCGAAATAGGCAGGAGATATTTTAAGAAGATTCCACCTGGAAACCCCTCTGGCCACCTCTCCAACTGATAACGAGCTTCACTCATCCTGACTTTGATCTGCTGCTCTGCTTGTCGGAGCTCTAGGAACTTGGACTGCAATCCCCAGGTCTCGTGGCTTGGGTCCAAACTAACAAATCATCAAAGACAACCAGTTGTGTTTGCATGTTTACTAAGGGTTCAAATATTTGATTCCCTTCTCAATCTGCAAAACAAAATGGTTCCCTTAGTTACAGGGATCCCTGGAGGCAAAAGAGGAAACAACATCATGCAGCCATTTTTGAGAACAGTAGGGTGCTCAGGGGCCCAATCCTGCCCTAAAGATAAGATTTGATTTCATAGCCCAAAGCCTCACATTTTCTGCTTCACGCACAAAAGAAGCAGTTGTGCTCCTGAAAGTTTTCTCGAGTAATATCAGTTGGACTTATAAAAGATACTGCTCCTTCCTGTAAGTCTTAGCCTTATAGGTGCATACTATGGGTGCATCTGTTCCTCCCTTCCAACATATTTGGAGGGTTTAGCTGGTTTCCAGCGAGCTTTGATGAAGTGCTCCTCTCACATCCCCTCTGACAAGTTTTGTAAAGACAAGCAGTTCTGCAAAGGGAGAGAGAGCAATACTGCAGTGGGGGAAATCTCTGCTCACACGAACTCTTGCATCTGAGGCATTTATAAGAGCTCTTAGAAATGCTTCAGACTTGAAGAAGACCTTAGCTGGAGATCCCAGTCAGCAAAATCCAGAGGAAACAAAGTCTTTCAAGGGCAAAACTTATTCCTATCAGAGCTTCCCCTGCCTCCTGGCACACTGGGATGCAGATGCGCAACTATCATAGAATCATAGAATCGTAGAACAGTTTACGTTGGAAGGGGCCTTTAAAAGTCACCTTTAAAGGGACATCTTTAAACTAGATCAGGTTGCTCAGAGCCCCATCCAACCGGACCTTGAATGTTTCCAGGGATGGGGCATCTACCACCTCTCTGGGCAATCTGTTCCAGTGTTTCACCACCCTCACTGTAAAAAATTTCTTCCTTATATCTAGTCTAATCTCCCACATGGACATCAGCTGGCACAAACTGCACAAGCTTTAGTGCTCTTTGATACACTTCTACAGGTACCAAACACCATGCAAACACTGAGGGAAGGGCTGAGCTGAAGAGATTGCATTTGAACATATTATTTTTCCACAGGATCCGTAAACACTGAAGAATCTCTCTTCTCACTCCTACCCTGCACTGCAACGCAGGTCCACTGGTGCTCACTGGTTTATGCACATGGGAATGCACATTATAACAGAATATAATTACTGCAGACTGCAATTGGCCAGGTTAACAGCATTGACACATTTAATCTATGGTGAAAAATGGCACCTTTACTGTGTATTACTGGAAGGATCAAGAGCCCAGTCGTGGATCAAGGGTGCATGTTAGGTGCTGTATCAGCACAGAGGAGAAGCAAGGCCCTTCTCATCATCAGCAGATGAGAAGACTTCTCCAGGGGAGGTGGGTTTGTGGCCTCTCCAGCAGTTAGACGGCCATCAGGTCCTTTTCCACTACATCACACTTTTTGGGGGCAGGTCCTGCAGGAGGCTGAAGCCCTTGGATCTGCTTCCTGGACAGAAGCAGATCCTGGTCTTTTCTGAAGACTGTTTTCCACAAAGTCCCCCAGATATTGTAGCTGTAGAAATGGCAGCTAAAACTGTTGTGAAAGAAGAAGAAAACCCCTACCCCCAAACTGAAACCCAACCCCCAAAAGCCATACACCACAATTAGAAACAAAGGCAAATAAAAATTAACCATAAAATACATGAATCGGAGAACATTAGGACAAAATAATGGACTACATTAATAAATAAAACAAGGATGATTTGCCTGCCCAGAACAAAGCGCCAGGGCCCTGCCAGCCCGTAATGCTTCACTCTGTTTTTCTGCTCAGAGTGGCAACAATGTCTGTGCTCTTACTACTGAGCTTTGGACAGGATATTTTCAAATCTGGAGAAGCCCTGGGTCAGGTCCCCAACACAGCTGACACCGTGCACTCCTGTTCTCCACCTGGCCACTGCCTGCTTTGTTAGAAAGTGTCACTTCACGGAGGATGACAGGTTACCAGGATGCCCTGAGTGGATGGTAGAAAAAGGGCCAGCTGGACCCCACTCTGCTCTGCCTGAGTGGTGTGAATGTACTGAAATTAATGACACATCATTGACATTACACCAGGAAAACCAAGATCAGAAAGCAGCACTTTTTCTTATGTGAATTTGATATCACAATTCTCTGTAAGGACTAGGATTTTATTTTCTGATGCTGTTACACTCAATTTTACATGCCAGAGCAAGTAATAGGAACCCTGCTTCTCCCTAATCTTCAGTCCCGCTTTGGGTTTGGGTGGGTGAAACTGTAAAACACTTTGTGCATCCTCACTGAGGATGCAGAATGCTGCTGCACCGCAACAGTGGTGTTCTCCTTCCACTTGGCGCAGGTGCAAATGACAGCATGAGCAGCGGAGAAACCAAGCCAAGGTCAACACAAACATCACATCTTGCCAGGGCTGGAGAGAGCGAGTCTGCAAATCTTACAGCGAAAATGCCCAACTGAGCTGCATCATAGCCAGTGCCAGCCTGGGCTCCCAGCAGTAACGACTCACTTGCTTTGCATCTGGACTACAGTGGATTTTTGTAAATGCTGTTTGACCCTACTCACCTCTCATATCCACCCTCCATTTGCTGAGCCAGGCTGAGCTGGTTGCCTGGTTTCTCTAAACTTCATCTCTAGGTCACTGGAAGATGCTCTCTTTCCATCTGACTCTAGAGGGAACCAAAGAGAGCCAGGTGTGCAAATCCCCCTGAGCAGCCTCCTTCCACATGTGTGATGTCCTAATATGTTTTCTCCATTTCACCAAAACAATGGCTGAGCACCTGCTCTATAAAACACAGCAGTTCAGCGTGCTTTTTCGTTCACACAAAATCACAAAAAAAGCTCTGGGTAAGTTGCAAGGTTGCAGCTTGTAACCCAAGTGAACCCACATGAAAAAGATCTGCTTTATTATATGCAACTCCTTCCCTTCTGACATCATCTAGTCATTAATCAGGATGATCCTTGACACTTTCTGTATTCAAGCACATTGCGGTAAATAGTCTTATCACTATTTTACAGCCATGGCATCTGAGGCCTGACTCAGACAAGGTCAAAGTGGACCCGTGGGGCTGAGAGCACAGGAGCTGCCACCTTCCCCACCTATGCACCAGTCCCACTTTGCTGAGAAGCGATACAGCTGATCAAAGGTTTGAGCCACAGCCCTGAAGTCAATGGAAGGACTCCTCAGCAGGCGCAAATCGCTTTATAATGCTCTATTGCATGTGATAAGTCCTGTACTTTGCCACCTTTCCATGCAATGCTTTAAGATGCTGAGAAACCGGAGAACAGATGTAGGAGCAGATCCTCAGCCAGCATAACACCAGCTGATGTCTGGAGTGGAGCTATGACCATTTATACTAGCTGTCCTGGTGGTGTCCAAATTAAATAGAAAGAGCAGCCAACTTCCAACTGCAACTGCTTCAGTGGAGATAATACTGAGATTCCTCAGAGGACTGAAAATCACAGCATCACAGTCCCTGTTTGTTAAATAACTCTGTTGCAGACACCCAGGAAAATGAAAAGTCCTGCACGCTGTTTTGGCGGTTTACATAGAAGAAAGCAGGAACAATATTTAGTAACAAATTCATATTACTTCAGCAGTGATCCTGCCAAAATGGATCCTGGAATATGGCGGTATGAGCACTGAACTGAGAAGGGCTGATCATGAATAAGGTTACCTGTGAAAGTAAGTTTCAAGGAGCAAACCTGTTAGCAGATAAGCCAGAGTATTTTGAGCGGAAATCTTCTTGTCTTTACTTAAGGATGTTCCTTTTCACCTTTAAGTGCAAACTTTTGTATTTGGATCAAAGTTTATGCCAAGTTTCAGGAACTTTTGATGAACAAGCTTCCATTTTGGGTAAACTGTTTGGATCAAAAGAATAATGTTAACCATTCAGTATTTCTTTTCAATCTTTGCAAAATGAACATTTGGACTTTTCAGCTCAAATTAATTTGGCATTTCAAAACATCCTTTCACTTTAATTAAAATGCTCCAAACTGAACTGAAATACTTTGCCTGGCCCAGAACAGATTGATGCTGGCTTTTCAGAATTTAGAAATAAAAATTTGAGGTGACCAAGCAAGATAGCTGCCCTTTGGCCTCTAGAGTCTTTCTTCACCCTCATTTTGAGGGAATTGCTGGTGAATGGAGAACGCATACTTCCACACAGCTCTGCTGCTGTGGCTGTCTCAGCAGCCCTTGGACCTTTGGCAGATCTGCTTGGTTATAACAGCCACGATCCAACTGCCATGGACCTGCTACAGTACTCCATTGGTGGCACATGACCTAACTGGACGCCCAAGAAATCTGTCCCACTCCGTTAGCAGCTAGGCTTAGTCTCATCATCCTGATGTAGCAGAGTTTTCTCAGCTCCAAAGTGCTGTTATTTACTGTAATCCAGATGATGGTAAATGTGCCTGGTACCCCTACTGTTTAAATGCAAGGGGAGCTTTCCAGATTCTTCCTCCCTTGTGACTTGGTCTTGTGTCTAAAGGTCTCTACTACCTTTATTTTAACTTGAGATTTGTTGGGGCAAGATCAGGACCTTCATAGCATCTGCCATTCAGCACGATGGCAGGCTAAGAATAGCCTCCAGCTGCCAGTAAATCAAATGAAGTTACATCAGGGTTGATGTTGCTTGAAATTCTTGCATCAGTGCTCAAAAGCCAGAGAGGAAAGAAAAGGCGAAAAAGGAGTTGGGGGAAGAGAGAAGAAAAGATGTGCTGCTGATTTGAATGAGAACCGGTCGCTTCCCTGCCCCTCCTTGGCAGGACTGATTCAGAGGTAGGTCAGGAGCCATCCATGAAGCTGTCCAGCACCCTTTGACTATCAGTGGGATTTGGGTGTCCAGCTGCTTTTTGCTCTCACAGTCTGATGTTATCACCATCAGATGGCTGGTCACCGTCCTGTCTGTGTGTGCTGGATTGACAGAGGTGTCAGTCCATGAGGGGCTTGTCCTTATAATGTGTGTGGTCACCTGTCATCAACAAAAGTGGACCATGTCTACATCCAAGCTTAATCACAATAAGTGCAGACTCGTCTTAGTGTGTTGGTTTTTGTAGCATAGCATACACTCATCTCCAGACATTAGTGCTTCCATCCTAGTCCTTGAGCACTCTATCACATAGAGAGAAATATCACTATAATGACACACGTGATGAATATTCCCTAACCATTTATCTGTCTGGTCCTGGGAAATGTGCTTTATTTAAAGCCCAAATGTCGCTCTGATCTTGGCGTTAGTTGACTGTTACTACTGTCATGTCTTTACTCATTCTCCTGGCTTATCTGCCCTGTTAAATATCCCCTGAATTTTAAACTATTCCAAATCAGGACTTGAACACAAAATGCGGACAGATACAACAGTTGGTTTTTTTTAAAAAGTATGCTTGTACAATGAAACAGTGCGCATCACCTTTGACTTCAGGAAAATAAAGTATCAGCGTAGAGACACTGTAAGCATGTGAAGTTTTGGGACCAAAGTCGGCATATTTCCTGCAGTTTCCAAGAATCCTTTAAGCTGACATTCCTTGGAATACGAGCGGTGCTTCCAGAGACAGCAAAGATTGCTTCAAAATGGATTAGGAAGTTCTGTCCCTGAAACAGCTAATTATTGGCAGAGAACAGAGAAGGGATCTGATGTTGCAAAACGCAGGGTATCTGTAACCCCTGAAAAGGTCATTTGGATGTTAGGATCCTAAAATGGGATTGAAGAGTGATCAAGGTCTCTGAAACTGGAATGTGACGGTTGCAAGAGAGGGCTCAACTGAAATGTTTGTATGCAATACTCTGTGCTGGGCAGAAGTGTCTCTGGATATGTGCCTTATGGAATACTGACTCAATAATACAGCAGTTATTAAAATAAAGTGTTTCAGGATCATTAAGTCCTTGGTTGGAGGCCCCATTTTGCTAGGTGCTTTAAAAAAACAGAACTAAACGCTTACAGCCTAAGCTGTTCGGTGTACTCATCTTGCTGGCTGATCTCGGATGATCCTGTGTCCTAAACAGTTGAAGATTTCTTCCCTTGTAAGGATCAAGTGCCTTCTGCTCTTCGTAAGTTTGGTGCCTGTGTTTGATCTCTTATCAATAGGCTATTTTGGGGTGAAATGAAGAAAAGAAGAATCGTTATTTTCACTCCAAGCAGTGAGTGAAAGCCACTGGAAGCCAAGCAGCCGCTCCACGAGCAGAAGGCTCCCTTTAGGAGCCATTTTCAGTTGTACACATTCAAATCCATGGCACTTTATTAATGACTGGAGAAAGAAATGGCCAAATCCACATAAATAAATAAACTGAACGGCTGCCATAATGTACACTAATTTGGGGAGGTTCTGTGTTGTTGTCTCTCTGTATACAGTCACTGGAGTGAAAGGAGATATTTTAAGTCAAAAACTGAGTATCTATGGCAGGCGATTTGAGCGCAGGAAAGAGCAAAGCTCTCTGCTAAGGGGCTGGGGGAGAAAAAGCCATCCTTTGAAAAGATGAATATTTGAAAACACCAACTGCTGCAGCTACTGCGGGCATATTTACCAGCACTCTGCACCGGGCTGGAATAGATCTGTAGGGATAGGTTTGTTGAAAGGAAGCAAAAACAAATGGGGCTTCTGCTTCTGGGATCACACTGCACAGGCCGAACAACTGGTTGCATCCTTTCCTCGGCCAGGGGTAGCAGGAGATGCTGTTAAACTCCGACCCAGAGACGAGTGCCTGTGTCCATAAGAAGAGAAACGCCTGTGTGCCACAAGGGCTTATGAGAAAATGTGTGGCATTTCATTGGCATTCCTGGTGCAGGAATTAAAAGAATTTTAGTTGTGGAGAACTGTGATTTATTCACCATAAAGTCACACGGGGAATTTGAGTTTTGGGAGGCTGACAGTAGAAAGCATTTTGAAGAAGTTTAGAAATAAACTTTTTAAATTTACTTTGCTTTCCTAAAAAAGTGTAATTTGTGACTTCAAGTACCAAGTTATACTTTCCCCTCATCACTGTTTCCATTCAATAGATGGGGAAACTACACAGAAAAGGGCAATATCTCTGCAGAAGGACTTTGCACTTGTGCAATCTTTCATCTGCACAACTGCCCTCGGGGATGCAGAACAAGAGCAGCCTAGAAGCAGTTTTACTGTGTCCTGTTTTCGGCTGGGATAGAGTTAATTTTCTTCTTAGTAGCTGGTACAGTGCTGTGTTTTGGATTTACTGTAAGAATACTGTTGATAACATGTTGATGTTTTAGTTGTTGCTAAGCAGCGCTTATCCTAAGTTAAGAACTTTTCAGTTTCCCATGCTCTGCCAGCAAGCAGGTGTGCAAGAAGCTGGGAGGGAGCATGGCCAGGGCAGCTGACCCCAACTAGCCCAGGGGATATTCCATACCATAGAACGTCATGCTCAGTATATAAACAGGGGGGAGTTGGCCGGGAGGGCAGAATTGCTGCTGGGGCATCGGTCAGCAGGTGGTGAGCAATTGCATTGGGCACCACTGGGTTTTTTCTTGGGTTTTTTTTTTTCCTTGTTTTTTTTGTTATATTCCTTTTCTTTACTATTATTATTATTATTATATTTTTATTACTATTATTGTTAGTATTATATTTTATTTTACTTTAGTTATTAAACTGTTCTTAACTCAACCCACAAGTTTCACTTTTTTCCCCGATCCTCCTCCCTATCCCACTGAGAGGCAGGGAGCGGTGAGCGGCGGCGTGGTGCTTAGCTGCTGGCTGGGGTTAAACCACAACATACTGACATACCTGTTCCTGTCCAGGTTTGTTCACTCATTTAAACAGTCCCAGTTTTGAGGTAGAATGGTCAGAAAACAGACCTAAGGCATCTCTGTAATTTGCAGTTTGTTGTATTAACATTCTGTTACCAATATGCAATATAACCTTTCCTATGAGATTAATCCCTAGTGTAAGGGATATATAGGGTTATACTGATATGACTGTGTTCATAGGGTGGCTTTCTGGGCAGAGCAACAATAAAAAAAGAATTAAAAATCACACTTTTAAAAGCTCATCAGCAAAGAGCTCCAACCTGAACCCAGGATCTGAGCCTTGAATTAAGGCTGTGGGGCGACACTGTAAGATTACTGCGGCAAGCCCCGGCCGTACAATTGAGCTGAGCTGTGCTTTGGCCGCGCTCTCAGCGAGGATGTAGCTTTGAGTAATTTTGGCATCCCAAGGCCTCAACTAATTCCCACTTGTGTTTGCTTGTATTTTTACTGGCTGTCTTTTCCACTTCTGTTTCTCAGATTACCAGGGCTGGTGACAAGGAAATATGGGAATAGCCACCCAATCAAATTACAAAACATTAAAAAGGTCAAGCGCATACAGGTTGCTTTCGCACCATGAGTGGGAATCAGATTTCCTGGTACCTCAGTAAAAGTGACAGATAGTGTTAACCAGATAAGCAAATGGGAGCTTGTAAGTCTAAAAGCAGGAGTAATTTGCCAGTGGATCTTTTTTCAAGTAGAAGTGTATGACGGTTAGGTTTCCTTGAAATTTCTGCCTTGTGGGTGAAAACAGCCTGACTGTATTTTTGTGCCTTTCTCTGCCCAGTGTGGGCCTGTGACCACATGCGTGATAGTTTCTGCAGATCTGCTGATGCCGTAGGAAGATGGAAAAGGAGCAGTAAATAAAGGGAGTAATTGCCCTGGGAAAATACTGCTTGTAAATGCCTTCGTCTGGCAGGGAATGGAGATGGGACAGCTGAAGCCCTGACAGATGCCACCTTGATGGTCCCTTCCACACACTAACCTTATCTCCAGCAGCCCGTAGACATCACATCCATATAGTTTTGTACATAGACTCTCCCTTTTTGGGCAAAGGGGTGGTGAGAAGGAGTTCTAGATATTGTAACCACCAGAACTATCTAGTGAAAGCTTCACAGAGGAACATCTCCTTAGTAGACAGGCCTTCTCCTCTTGAAGCACCATCTAACCAAACATTTTGACAGGGATTTTCAAAGACACAGTTGGAAGTTTAGACATTCAGGCTGATGTTTAAATGGTATAGACATCCTGGGAGAGCTCAGCTACCAGGTAGGACCAACTTTGTCTTTGCTTGACCAGATGGGCAGCAAGTACTGTACCATGAGAAACATCCTGCTCTGCTTTTCTTGGTGATCTGTTTTAGATTTGTAATGACCAGGGCTGTGAGCTATCTCTCAAAGGTCTTGCTTCCACTTTATCTCAGGATCAGTGGTTCATTCTAGATGTGACACTCAGGATTTTGAAGACTCTTATGTTGCACAGGAGCAACCTTCATTTTTGGAGACAGCAGCTGCAGAAATAATGAGTAAACAAACCCCTGTCACCTTGACAGGCTAACATTTCCATCTCCCCCTTCATTATTTATTTATTTATGGTTCCTGAAACCTATTTCCCAAATTCTCCACCCTCACCCTCCTCCCCCTACTTTGTTTTAATGAATTGAGGATTGAATTCTAGAGCACACACATGAGTCAGAGATGATAAAGCATCCAGTCTTTTGGCAGTCCTGTAAATGCTACGGTGGCTTCCAAAGAGTTAATTCATTATGGTCCATTGTCCAGTCGACTTTATAGCTAGCAGCAGATTGGAGCCAACTTGAAATGCTGAAGTGGGAATGAAAAATGAGCAGAGCCTTGGTGTGCATTAAATATTTAATATTCTCTCAGTGGGAGGTGTCAGGAAAAGGACCATATAATAAATACTACGAGAGACAATTCCATCACTGAACTCGTCTGTTAATGACCTCATTTGCTTTGACAGAAACATTACAGATGCGGCCTCTTCGCTTCTGTGGCCCTATTAAGCAGCCACATTCCAGTTGGAGAGCAAATTCCTGCTTCTGCAACGCGGAGGAGTGGGTTGGAGCTATGATTGTCTACTTCTCCCTCTCTCTGTCTCTCCCTTCTCTCCAGATCTGGGGCATTTAGAAAGAATTTTGTGTGGCACGAAAGGTATTTGTGGTAGCTGTGTGATTCTGGCAGGGAAAACAACAATTTTATCAAACTACCTGGAATACATGAACTCAAGAAAATGCTCCCTTCCCTTAGAGGAGATGAGTGCCTCCCACCTCCTGCCTTAGTGTCACCAGCTTGTAAATTGTGGGAGCTTGAAAAATGTGTGTGCGGACATGGTGGAGACCACCTCCAGTTTAATTCCCTGAAGACCTCTTGTGTGAGAGAACAACAGGATCCTCAGGAGGATCTACTCAGATGCCTCCTGGTGAGTGCTTCCCACTTCAGCAGATGTGGAGACCTTGAATCCCACAGTGTTCCTGGAGCATGTGCTGGCAGATCACAGGATTTTCTAGCCAGTGCTGTGACCTGCAGCACTGTTAGTCCCATGGAGGCTGATGTTCTGCCTGAGCACCAGTATTACAGGATCTTTGGCTTCAAACTAAGTGCAAGCAGCTTGTTTTCTCTCTTCCACTATTTATGTTTGAAGGGTCCTCAAAAGTATTCCTGCTTCGATGGCTGGAAGCCAACTCTACATTTCACACCTAAATGTATTAGTGTTCGGTTCCTATGCAGTTGATCTTCGCCAGGTTTCCCCTTCAGCTTAACTAATTCTTTTCCTGCCTGGGCAGATAGACCCTGGGATGATCGTATCACCTCTCGGTCTCCTTTTTTGCCTGGTTAAGCAAACCAGCCTCTTCATGTTTGTCTAGAAATGTTCTTGATGGCCCTCAGCATCCCAGTAAACTTCTCTTCTTGTGTCCCAGCTTCAGTTGTTCTTCTTGAATAGCAAAGACTGGTGAGGTTTGAAACGCTTAGTAAAATGGCATTCATTCCTCCTTATCACTAATGGCAATTCCTCTCAGACAATCTGCGGCTGACACTGTACGGCCAGCTTGAGAGCCCAGGTCTTTCTCCTCCATGGACAACTGCTGGGTTAAACATGAAACTCTCACTATCAGTAGTCTTGGAATCCATGACTATGACTTTTCACATTTTAACCCATTTCTTCTCCTTCTTACTGCAGCATAAAATCATGTTGAATTTCTCTGAACTTCTCATTTACCTCCAGTACTAACTTATTCTTTCCTCCAAACTTTCTTCTAAGGCCTTGCACATGACTGCAAGACTTTGGCAGTATTTCTGTATTTGTCTAGTCTCTTTTTTCCTCCTCTTTTACACAAAAGTACTGCATTTGCTCAGCGAATGACAGTTCTTCAGGTGAAGTGCATACTTGTAGGCTCAGACTCTCTGCTTTGAACATCTGGAGCTGACAATACTGTTCTCTGTTTTAAACTAGCGGTTTCTTGCCTCAAAGTGAAACTTGAATATAAGCATATTAAAAATTGTAAAGATGATGATATTATGACAGGGGCCTTAGAGACACCTTATAGTACCAGAGGCCTGGACATCTGAGCTGCTAGCGTAGGACTCCAGAGTCTAAGCTCAAATGTCAGCATCTTTGATTAGCATCTGATTTTTGGGATGGATTATAACGTTGTCATCTTCCCCCTTCCCTAATACTGCCTGAACTGTGAGGCCTATGATGGGGGAAGAGATGTCTGTCCTGCTGCCCGCACGCCCCTGCTCGTGCCTGCTGTGATCAGAGGTGGAAGAGGCTGTTTGCCGTGCACGGCATGGGATAAGAGGAGGTTCAGCAGAGAGAAAGATGAGACTCCTTCCACTGCTGCTGCCTACACAGACTGTGGGGATGTGGTTCACTAGGGTGCAGAGGGAGGATGCTGAAAGCAAACCAGCTAGCTGCAGGCTCAAGGAGGAAGAGAGAGGGGGAATAAAAAAAAAAGCTGGGCAGGCATTGGAAGGGAATGTGCCTCCCGCTCACGTCTCAGCTCTGTGTAGGCTGCCGTCAGATGCCACACATTCTGTGCATTACAACAAGGCAGTTGTTTGTAGCGCTGGATCCATGCAACAGGGAGATAAGGTTCTGCCTTTGTATCAGAAGCAGCTGCAAAGGGGCGAAAAGGTCTTAGAACAAGAAATTAGTTCATTTGAATTCTCTCTCTCTCTTTTCCTTCTTCAAGCCAGACAGCAACAGCAAACTCCCTCCTCTCATGCCGTGCAGGCGTTTTTGCACCAGCTTGTGGTACCAGCAGGAATCTGTATCGCTGCCTCTGGAGACTGTGCAGGGTGCGTGCGTGCGTGCGTGGCAGGGCTCCTCTCCGAGGGGACCGTGGCCCCAGGCCTTTGCTCGCAGGGCAGTCGGTGGTCTTTGCCCAACAGCCACGTGCTCCACGGTGGAGAGCTCCTGGCTGTGAAGGTGTGGAGTTAGCACAAACCTGCCATGCACACCAGCCGGGGTTGTAGATGTTGCTGCCAGGCTGTGGTTGAACAAGCCCATGGCTACAGTAATAAGACAATAAGAGGCTAGAAAACGCTCTGTAAGATGGCACAAGACATCCATCCCATGTCCAGCGTGGGGATAAGGAGAAAATGCCTGAACACATACTGTTACACTGTGTCATGACACATTCATAGGCAGGAGGGATTCAAATGAACCTGGGCAGGCAGCCTTGGGCATGACATAGCTACTGTCTGAGTGCTTGGCTCTGCAACCTTAATGATGTTCTTTTAATGTAGCTTTTAAAAATGCATAATATAATATACATTGTCTGTCCTGTCTGCCTTTTATAGCTTTAAAAAATGAATCAGGTATACGCTCTGACATATGGAACCATCTCACCCCAATGCACAGACAGACACTTTGCCACCTTCAAGCACTTGCCGAAACATGCTTTAACATTTAGATTTGCTCTTAAATAATTATCACCTGCTCTGTAAAGGCATAACCCTTCTTGCCTTCAAAACTCTGTGCTAATATTTTTTTAGTCTTTGTTTATCAGGAGTTTGGCAGTCCCCTTGCAATCAGCTCACAGCAGTTTCTCTGGTGCTCGTTGCTGGCCATGCAGGCTGGAAACCTGTGTGTAAATCTGGACAGGGCTGCAGAAATTACTCAGTGCTGTTCCTGCCTGTGTGTGAGGGGGGTAGAAGGATGAAACTCACAGTTCAGATAGAAGGAGAAGGAGGATACGCAGCAGAGAAGGAGATGAAACAGCCCTCAGAGCCCAGCCTGGGACTCCAGAGAGGTGTCTGCTGTTCCCCAGCCTGATCTGCCCGTAAATTATAATCCTTGAGCTGGCAACGCTGCTGCTGCAGGGCCTGTGGAGACTCCAGCCCTCCTGGCAATCTCAAGTCTCCCCAGGGCTGATTTAGAGAGGTCACCTGTCACTTGTGTAAAGGTCACCAGAGGTCTGTCCTGTGGACAGTCCCCACGTTCCTGGGATGTCACATAATCATTTTATTTTACATCGCCTCAGTCCTGCCAGGGGAGGGGAGGAGGAGAGATAAGACTGCGAGGTCAGCAGCATCTTTATGGATGGCGGAGTGAATGTGAGGTGAAAGGGATCGTTGCTTTTGCCTCCCCAATAAACCCCTTTTCTCTGCCTGAACGGAAGCAGTGAGGAGCTGTTCGGCTAATTTATATTAATTCAACTCCATTAATGATGAGATATCATCTTTCTCTCAGCAGGAGAACCATCAAAAGGATTTAATACTGAGCTGCTCTTTTGACAACCCCACATTACAGCCTGCAGCCACTCCATGGCTGGACTGAACCTTTCCCCAGCTACCAGCTTTTCCCGGGGCCTCATTACAAAGGGCAATCTTGTACTATAATGATTATTTTTGTGTAAGTCGTCACACATGCCTCAGCATTGCTCAGGCAGGGAGGAGCAGGAAAGCTCTATGCAGAGAAGAAGGGACACGGCACATATGCCATGTCTTTCCCAGGTTGGTGATGAGCAGGGGACATTTCAAGTGGTAGGAAGCCACAACCAGCGCGAGTTACCATCCACTCTCCCCGGCAGCTGCAGAGTGGAAAAATGCCTTTTTTTGGAGCCAGGAGAGGCTGGTGGCCATGGGGGTCTCCTGCCCCACTGCCCGGGCAGCAATGGCAGCAGCGCCCTGTGATGCAGAGCCGTCCTGCCAGCTCCTCTTGGACTTAGCAAGTGCATTGTCCTCAGCAGGGATATGCCAGAGGGACAAGCATCTGGACCATCAATAAATTTTGCCTCATGAAGCACCGCATCAATGCAGCTTGGGTTTCTTGCTTGACCGCCATACGGATCCTGAAGGACGGGCAGTCTGGCGTCAGGCTGGTGTAAATCAGGTTGATGTGTTAGGAGCGACTAAACTTTCCGCTGGGATCAGAGGGTCCCTGCTATCACACAGCACAGAACAGCACTTTGGGTTCACTGCAGAGAGGGGGAAACTGAGGCAGGGGTGGGGGAGGCTCAGGACCCCTTGGTGTGGGGCACCTCCAGAACAGGACCCAGGCACCAGCCCAGGGGACTACTTGGGAGAAAATCCTGAGCCAAAGCAAGGACAAGCTGTCAGTTTTACTCCGTGGAGGGGCCAAGCAATGCCACAGGGATGACCATGGCAGGTCGCGGTGGCCGGGGTGGTTTTCCGATGGCCACAGGTCCCCAGATCCAGCAGGGCTGCTGGAGGACTCTCTTGTTTCCTCATCCGTGTCATGGCAGTAGGAGACAAGACTTTGTGCTAGTCACGTAATTTAATTTCTCTCTTTGCTTCTGGCTGATAGTATTAAACTCCTGGCCTCTGAAACACACATACAAATCTTTTTTTTTCCTGTTTTTTTTTTTTTTATATTTTTATATTAACATATTTCCTTTTGAAACTGTGTGAGGCTTTTCTCAAAACTAATGGATTTTTTTTCTCCCCTTGTCTGGGCCAAATGTATTCAAATCTTAACTCAGTTAAGTCAGAAGATTCCTATCGTCTCAGCAGGGAATCCCACCCTTTATTCCACAAATCAGCATCCTTTTTATTTGACTTTCTGATCTCCAAAGGAAAAGGGATGCTTTTTTTTTTAGAGGTTTTTTTTTTTTTTTTAGTTTAACTCTGACGTTGATGTTGCAATGCTCTTTGATAGCCAAGAACACAGGGACTGACTTCAGGAGCAGCTGAAACTTCATCAGGAACCAAAATATAAAAAGAAGGGATGCGGAGTGGGGAATGGTAGAAAGTGATACTGTTGAAACAACCCTTTGAAATTTCCCAAATGGTGTTTGATCTGTGAGTCCCTTAAAGCTGCTGCAATACCTTTAGTATCAAAATGATCTCCCTTTTTTGAGGTATGTGGGGGGCAGGGAGGAGAGGTATTTTAATATTTTTTCGGTGACACTCAGAAGAAATGTTTAATTTTAACCTGTAACGATTCCACCTGGAATTTTTTTTTTTACATACATTTATCTGGGATTTAGTAGGATTCTTTAATCACTTTTTTTGTCTTCTCGTCTGCTTGAATATTCCTTTATTTCAAAGGAACAGCAAAAGAGACACAAGGGACCAAATGCTGAGGAATAGATTACTCCTGAAACACGCTTTAGTCCTCCCTTATCCACCCCCAAAATACCAAGCCACTGGAAATGAAAACATGAAATAGAAACTCTTAGAGGTGAAGGAAGGAAGGGCCCAATCTTTCCCTGGGGAAAAATCCGTGCAGCAGCAGCGAGTTGCCTGCAGGCTGCTGGTGTGCCCTGAGGCAGCTCCGGCCCCCGAGGCGCTGCCCCAGCCCTCTGCATTGCTGCTGCAGCCGTGTCCGTCGGAGCCCAAACTGGGTTGGATCCCTCAGCGATAGCCACGTGGAAATGGAAGATGAACTGGTGAAGATCCCTAAGGAGAAACAGGTCTTGAGGGAACAACATGGGACGTGACCAGGCTGCGGAGAAAACAAGCCTGGGTGGCAAAGTGGCTACCTTAGTCGGTGGAATAAACCTGGGAGACATTTATCTTGTAGTTTTTTCTCTGTGAAGAGCCTAGCAATAGGTTTGAGTGGTCAGAAATAATATAAAATAACTCATTAATGTCAGTCCTGTGCAAAGCAAGGGCACAGCAGGATTTTTTTTCAGATCCATCCAGGTCAACAGGCCCCATGATCTTGCCTGGTTTTATAATTTCTCCACATTAATTTTGGGCATGTACTCAGGAGCTGCTCTGGAAAGTATCTGTGTGACTCTAGGTCATGCTGAGGAAAAGGCACACATTTTTCTGATGCAGTAGAAAAAGCTGCTGTCTAAAGTGAGTCAAAAAGCAGGGCACTGGATGCAATTAGCATTGTATCATTTCAGAAAGCAACAATTTCAACAGGTCACCTACTTTGCAGATTGCTGAGGGAGAGGAACATGCTGCATTTACACTATTCATCCTGGCTCCCTTACCCACGTAGGAAAACATCACATAAAAGACTGTGCAGATTAGACGGCGAGGAGCATGCCTGTTTCTTCTGCAATTAATATCATATGCAAATGAAATGTTTCCACTGAAAGTTTGCAAAAAGGGAATGCTGCCACTTACTACCATCTCTGCTGAGCTAAAAGGTTTTTCGCAGATAACATTTTTCATGCGGTGCTGATGTGCTTTACATTTATTGAGCCCTGGCAAAATGTCTGTAAATCAGCATTGTATCGATTCGGCGTATATCCAGTTTGCAGGAACTAGCAAGTCACAAGGATTAAGATAATAGTGTGAAACCTCTTTGACTGACAGCATCAGAGAGATGGATGCAGGCTCCACTCTCCCTGCAGCTCCCACTCAGTGCAGTGGTTTTTTTCCCTCCATTTGGTATCTTCAAAAATATCGGGGTGCTGCTCTGAGCTGTAGAAGGACTGCTGTGCTCCGCTGCAGAGACGGGCAACTTTTCGTGGGAGATGGAGAATTGCCTTTGCACAGCAAGTGCAAAGAGATCAGGATCGCCACAGCATCCCTGAAAACCAGATCAGTTGCTCTCAGGTACACAAATTTAAGGCTTCCCACCTGTGGGATGCTCAGAAAATTTGGCGAAGATCCTGGGGACCTGGACTCCTCACCGTCTGCCGGCAGCTCACGGCGCTTGCAACTCCAGAGGGATACTGAACCCCCGGATGGTGAAACCCTCAGTGCAGCTGAAGGTCTGCAACATATGGGTTCCTTTCCAGAAGCTGGCAGCTTGCCTAGTGCATTAATGATGTGCTAAAAGAGCCCGAGGAGGAATGGGCAAAGCTGCTCTCTGTCTGTCTCCTGAGAGCTGTCACCCTCCAACACCACACACACTGCAAGCAACTTTTCATGGCACTTGAAAAGAATAAAAAAGATTATGTGAAAGCACCTGCCCATCTCCAGCAGCAGGGTCTTGCACATAGGTTGCTCTCTACTGGACTTTACTAGGAGGGAGTTTTAGCCAGAGCACTTAAAATTAATATTAAAATGGAAATCTGCATTTCTGAACAAGCAGATCATGACTTCCTTTGGAGCAGAAGCATTTTCCCTGCTCCTGTCTTGGGCAGTAATGTACCCTCTCAGGTTCCCATTTCTAAGCTGGATCTTTGCTAATTTTAGACATTTTAGAAAATCTCCTTGTTGTGAAAAGCACATTGAGAGTGCCTTAGGGGAGATGGGTAACTCTTCTAAGCATGGTTATATGCGAGAAGCAGAAAACTATTCAAGAACCAATTCTAGCTGAGAACAGAAACGTATGGTGTCCACAGATGTTATAATGTAGGATGGGAGTTGCTGGGGCCAGCCTGAAGCCACGATGATATTAGGAAGATGATTTAATATCTTAAATCAGTGACAGGGAAGACAAACATTTAAACTGGGCATTTCCTAAAGAAGTGCCACAATCAAGAGCCATTGCATAACCCCTTGCAGTGTCAGAATGGGGCATGTTTCTCAATCTGCAGCAGTTGTGAAAGGACTTTCATGCATTTATGGTAGTCCTAAGGCGGTCTAACGGGGCCAGTTCAGTGGGTGGCTGTCAGCCTTGCTGGAACTTTGAACAGAGATCCCTTTGTTCTAGATCTGAAAGTCAGTGCTATGACAACAAGTTTAGTTACAGCTACTCTGTTTTCGCCCATGGTGGCCACGGGAATTGTCTGTAACGTCAATAAACCAGGCCAGGATATGATATCCTTCAGTTCATATCCATCCATTTCTCTCCTAACAAGGAACTCACCCCAGAAGCCCAGGTTCTTCTTGCCTACCAAAACCTTGGGCAATAGTATCAGAGAGAGAGATTATGATAAAGAAATAAATAAAGCAGTCTAATTTATGAAGCAACCCTTTCAAAGCGTTAAACCATTCATAGCTTTATGACTACATATTAATCTGCTCTCATTTATTGCTTTGTAAGGCTATTTTGACAAAAGTTCATTATCAAGACTGCTAAATGCTTTTAAAGCATTGATTGGGGGAATTATTACATCACGGTGATAGACACAGTGTGTTAAGATGGATTGTAAGGCTCGGACCATCTGAAATTTCCCCCCTTTTAATTGGATCGATCCCCAGAATAAACGAAGTTTAATTGAATTTTGAGGAAAATTGAGCAGTTGTTTTCAAGTCTCTGTCAATACACATTATTTCAATTACATGATGATAAGCATACAGAGAGTTTGCAAACAGCCTGAACGGAGGCAGAGGCTGCACACCAGAGAGGTTCTCTGCCCAGGCTTGGCTTTTACTTTCTTTTTCCAGGACGAGCTACATTTCCCAAAAGCATGTCAGCAAGGGCAGGGGCCCTGCTCCTGCAATCCAGATTTCAGAGGAAAATTACCCCTTGTCCCTCCATTTTCCCAGCTGTCCTCGTCTCCTGCCTGGCAGTCCTTCCTCAGGGTTCCCATAGCCTCTTCTTCACAAAGCTGGACAATTTTTCATATGAAACCCAGGCTTTTTGTTCCAAAACCTCAAAATGTCTTGGAAACATTGACCAAGATGTGCTGGCTCAGAAAGCTTTGCTGCAGTGAAGTTAAGAAGCAATTGCCCCTTGGTGTCTATCCTGCTCCACTTCAAAGCAAGCATATGCTTGTCTCCCAGTCTCTGCAGCTTCACTGCAAATTCTGGTAGCTCCGTGGAAGTTGCTGGTGAAGGTACGTTGAAGTTAGTGTCAGAAACGTGTTCCCTTTTGAGGACAGTAACCATTATTTAGGGAGTTGGGCAGAAAGCTGGAGGCAAGAACAAGAGCTCACCTGCCAGGTTTCATTGCCTACAACTGTAAGGCTGCACCAAACACAGAGGGGTAGCGAAGCTGAGGCACCCTTCTGCCACATGTTGGGACAGGATCCCCATGCAGTAGGGCATCCCTTTTAAAAGAAACACATGCCGTTAGCTTGAGACCTTATGCAAATTTCTGGGCTCCTTGGAAATCTTCCCTCAACTCAGAAATATTCCCTCCTCCTTCACAAGCACTGGGTCTGGGCAAAAAAAAATATGAGAACTTGACCAGAGGAAGAAGAATTTGGCATCACTTGGGAATGAACAGCATTGATGTAGTGATGCTGAATGAAGCGTTCCCCTGGCTCTCCGTGTGTTTCTTTGATCATCCAACTAGCAGAAATTCTTTGCTACAGCGTTTTCCTCCTGCCTGTTGGTAGGAACCTGGTCGTGGTTTGGTATCAGCTGCCGTGTCCTGAGATGCTCTCTGGCAGGGTGGTCTTCACGCCTTCCTGCTCTGAGGCTCCCTTACCCGACACAGCTGCAGTGGTTTGAGAGGCAACTTAGCTGAGTCATTGTCTTTTGTATTTTCTTTCATCGAATATCCACCCAAAAAAATTAAGATCCTCCGCTAAGGAAGACAATACCATATAAAACCTCTCCATAGTCATAAAAGGCCCTTTTTCACCCTTCTCTTACAGTCCCAACTCATTGAGGCTTGTATGAGTTATGGTGACTCCCACCAGAGGAATACAAGGTGCAAACTCTGTGCAAATGAAGCTGTTTCTCTTCTTTTTTCCTCCTTTAACAACACCTTTCTCTGTTCACCAGGGAGTCCCTGCCTCAGAGCACAGACAGAAGACCTTGGCAGTCCAAAACACGACGGGACACTTGCTGCCTCTGGGATGGCTCAGAGTGCCTGTGCTGAGCTTGAGCCACCAGTTATGGGTGATACTGGGTGCTTTTTAGCCCATATCAGGCCTGACGATACCAGCGGGAAGGCAGGACTCCACAGCAGCAATGCTAGGATGGCCCCACATCTCCGGAGCTGGGAACGAGCGGCAGGAGGTGGCTCAAGCTGCATCTCTGGTCCCGTGGAATCCAGGCAGCATCCTCGGAAGCTCAGCAGTTCGTGGCTGTGCCCTGCTTCTGCAATTCACCTGCAATGCCCCATTTGATCGTCTTTTCCTTCTGCCTGAACTGTTCCCCTAACCCTGTGCAACCCCTCTCTTGCACCGTTCCCCTAACCCTGAGCAATCTAGGGGACACCCAGCTTCACTTAGAGCTGCAATTAGAGGCAGGCATGGGGCAAAGCGTGCTGGCCTCCGCGAGCTGAGGGTCAGGATAGTTCCCTCCAGGGTTCCCTGCTGCAGCCGACAGCCGAGGCATAAAGGATATAGACGTTGTTATAGATTCGTTAGTTATTCATTGTAACAGCGTTGATCCTAATGAATTCATTTGGTATTCATTGGCTGTCACGCACAGTTCTGTAAGTCTTCAGCTCTAATTTAGGACAATTAAAATGAAGTGTTAGCAAGCAATGTTTCCCCTGCATTGCACAATCTATAATATTTTCTTTTCAGGGGAGGGATGCAGACTAACCCGGCTCACGCTGCTCATGTTATCAGGGAGTGAGATCTTACAGTTTGATCCTGCAATGCTTAATGAATTAATACAGCAGATATAATTTTCATGGGTCAGTGTGTTGTGCTGGCCTGCAGATCCATCTAGATTAGGCCTAGGGAAAGACTAATTGAAAAATACATGCCTTGGTTTGCTTAAAAACAATAAGCAGATATCTACCAGGGAGAAATGTACAAACAAGATGCATAAAAGCAAGCCAGCGATTTGTCATATGCTTCATAGTTCATGTTGTAAATTAGACAATCTTTCATAATCACAGGGCTGGGGGAGGGGGAGAACCCAATCAATTTGTCTGTAAAATTCTAAGTCCTTTTGAAAACACAATTGAAATATAATTCCTCTGTGTTTCCCAGTTAATTATCATTTACAATATTTCTGGCATCAAAGCTTTACTAGCATGGAGGGATCATTTCTTCATCACAATACCACTTTCAGGATTCATTTATCTTGTCTTTTAGACTAATTATCCCCAAATTCACCAATAGACTGTCACACTTAGATGCTCCAATAAATGTAGTTTTAAATCAGCAGCTTACTTTGCTGCAGTGGTACAAGCTTTCCTGAATTGTGTCTAACTAGAGTCATTCATCTGTGATCACAACACTAAAGGGAGAACAACAACATTAAGGTTTGTATGAATGATCATGCTTATTTATATGCAAATACGTCTGACAAATCAATAATGTATGATTTAGCTGTTCACTGTGCATTAGTAGAAGTGCCGCCAGTCCCAGGTGGCGGTCTCAAAAGGATCCTCAGCTCTTCCCCCTCCCCGTCTCAGTCCCGCTTCAACCAGCATCTCCGGTCAAGTGGCTGCAAAATCAGCTGCCACCTCATTCATGTGCGCTGGTGGCACCGGCAGCTGCCCCGGCCACTGCGGAGGGGACGGAGTTGGGAGAGGGTGATGCCAGCCTGGGGTGACTGGGAAGGGCGAGAGGTGCTGTGGGAAGGGCTGTGGGGATCCCGGAGCACCCCGGGACAGGATGGAGCCGGGAGTGGGGGGTTAGACGAGGAGAAGCGCTTGGATGGCAGCACCTGACTTTCCACAGGCTGGGGCTATCATAGGATTGTTCCTCCAGATTTCAGACTGATGTGAAGCATAATAACACTCCAAGAGGAGTTAGCCCTGTCCGTCAGTCTCACAGCACTCCTCCATCCTACTCCTTTTTCCTATGCAGAAAGCAGCTGCCCATATGATCTGCCTCCATTCACTGCAGAGGGTCTGTCACCCTCCTCCAGCTGCGCTGTCTATATGGTCCAGCCTCTTCTACACAGCCCTGCATGGTTCTGCCCCACAGCGAGGGCTCGTTTCTCACCCCAGCCTCATCCCCTCTGCTGCCTGTGGCTTTTCCTTTCTGTCCTGCCACCCCCATGGGGGATGATCTGTCAGCCATGTGGCATCAAGCCCTGGGGTTCTCTACACCATCATTCCTCCCAGAGAGGTGCTTTTCCTCCCTTCCCAAGGTCTCCAAAACATCAACGCTCTTTTCTCAGAAAGAAAAGGCACAGGAACATTAGCAGGTGTGCGGCACCGTGTTGTCCATGTCCTACACTGCTCACGCACTGCCCGAGCACACCACGGTGTATCTGCACCTGCCTTGGGGACCAGCACTTCCCAAGGCTCCCAAGCACTCCTTATGAGCAAGTTGTCAGGGTCTAAGAGATAAATGAAATAAGTAAATATTAGATATCACTATCTTGTACCTGAGTAAACGTGGATGCTGGGCTAGATGCTAATGTAGTGTAAACGCCTGCATTTCTTCTGAGATGTGCTTATGGCAGTGGTGAATTGGGCTTTCAGCTAAGGCCAGATGCAGTTTATAAGCCGCCCCCCCTGCTCAGCTATTGTTGTTCTTCTTCCTATACCCTTCAGGCTGAGAAGTAATCGTGTCATCCTGAACAAAGCAGACTGAAATACCTCTAACATGGTTATTCAGTTGGCCAGAAACATCTGGGTGCTGTAGAGCAACGTAAGTGGTTCTCTTTCTCCCCCTGGACCTCCCAAGCCACCTCCAGTAAAGGACGAGCATGGGTGGAGAAGGCTGTGCAGGTTCCCGTGCAAAGGGAACGAGCCGTACACCCTGCGTCTGGCAATCAGCCGGGATGGGGGGCTGACTTATATCCGCCTTACAGGACTCCTTGTCCATCTCCATTTCCCTCTGCTCTAAGTAAAGATACCCACACCTGGTGCAGGAAAGTACAGGCAGTCTGTCCTGGAGCTCTTATTTGCCATGACAGGTGAAAAGAAGAGCAACTTGAACAAATGCTGTGCCGTACACTCTGTCCCAGGGATAAATTGCTCAGTTGTTGCTAGCTTTGGAAGAACTACTCAGAAAGCTGTGAAAGCAAGCAAGAAATCCCAGCGTACACAACGCTGGGGGGATGAGGGGAGGAGTAAGTTTAATGGCCTGCATGAATTGTCAAGCAAACCCTCTGCAGACTTCAGCATCTTCAGTGGCACATTCTCATTCTGACACAGAAGCGACATTTATAGGTCGTAACTCTGAGGAGCAGTTGGTCTCTCTGGCACTATTACACTTAAATGTGAAGGGCTTCATCTGCTGACTATCACAGTGGAAAAGGCAAGTTGAGCAGTTAAAGTAACAGTTCAGGAAGATCCCCCAGGGATGGAGTGAGCAAAAGAGAATAATCAGGCATTTCCACAACTTGCCCCTGTAGTGTATTAGTTTCTGGCGACTAAGCTGCTTTTAGCTTTCCCGGTTTATTTTTAATCGTGTCTATAGAATATACTGCTCGTATTCCCATTGCATTTATAATTATAATTGGCTATCTAACTAAATAGCCTACAGATCTGTGTGCTGGGAAACATGCTGTGCAGATGTGTTTGTCTGTGTGCACGCAAACACAAACCTGCACATCCGCACACCCCTGCCCTCACACATACAGTCTTAAAAAAACTAGTCAGAGATTGAATTAGCTTAGAAATGGAGCATCTGCACAACCAATAATTTCATTACTGGGGAAAGCAGGAAACTGTGTTTCTCAATGAAGCTCAGATTATGAATCCGGTCATTTGCATTGGAATTTTAATAGGTTTGTACAAAAAAGGACTGGCACACATCAGTTCTTCTTTGAATGAGGCATAATGCGAGGGAGACGCTGCACGCTCTCACACAGACACTGGACAGAGTAGGAGGTTATGGCGTGCTGCCGGCAGGCACGTCCCCACCAGTCCTGCAAAAAAGCAGGTGAAGAATCGGTGCCTACGCTCTGCTGGGCCGTTCTCTCTGTGGAGGGAACAAATTGTTGCTTTAAACAATTTAATATCCGTGCCTTGTCCGGTGACTGCAACTCTTTGCTACAGGGGAACAATAATGACAGCCAGCACTCTGGGGCTTGGACCAGTCCCCTGCGCATGGCTATGCTGGGCTGAGATCTGAGGTGCTTTCATGAATTAGGAAGGAGGATTTTATGAGTGGGCCAAGTCCGAATGCTTGGATAACCCGCTCCAGAAAGAGGATCCATACCCTGAGATCCAGTCCCACATGGACAATGATGTGCAAGCCCCATTTTTCATAGGGAAGAACGAGCTCTTGCTTTAATATATTGTTTTCCTGTTCCATCAACCCAGACTGGTTCACATAGGAGGAATCATCAGCTGTTGCAATAGTTCTGCATTTTGGATGATGCTTTTTCTGTGGGCTCTGGGCCTCCTTGCAGTCCTAGCAGGCTGATGAAGCTGTGCAGGTGGCCTCCCTATGAGCAGAAATCCCCTGCGGCTCCCTTCAGAGTGACAGAGAGCAAGACTACATCTCCCAGCAGCCCCAGAAAGGAACAGGATGAGATTTTAAGGGTGGGCTTGATTCTCTTCTCAAACAAATGGCACTTGGAAAGTCAATCTCCGATTGGCAGATGATGCCTTTTGTTTTCAATAGTGCTGAAGAAGTTCACAAGAATGGGAAAAGGCATACATTTCACCAGTTTTGCAAGAGATTTTGTCAGAGACAGATGCACACACAGAAATCAGGCAGTTTAGCTCACATCTCAGTCTGCCTAGGCTTTTCCTGCAGGGTGCTTGCTAATATGAAATATTAAAAGTGCCATATCCTTTCCTTCACATATTTCTTCATATTCAGTCTGGCCACTCACTTGATATGTAAATAAAGTGTACCACCACTCTATAAAATGCAGATACCCTGCATTATTTAAGCTGCAAAGGCGATGCATCATCCGTTATGTGGCTCATTGGGGGAGCCCTGCTGTGTATTTGGCAATAAAGCCTCAGAGCGCCTCATCAGAAACAGCAGTTGGTCCAGGGGAAGTTCATTTATGCATGAAATATTCACAGAGCAACAATGCAAACCTTAAACATCAGTAATTGTTAGATTTCTATTGCCTCTAACTAGTGTCTCTAAATTATTGCAAAAGACCAGCCAATTTGCAAATTACATGTATTTGTCATGCTCTTGTACCTTTAGTGAACAGACCATAATGGTGATAGCATTTTTAATGTACACAGTCAGTGAGCCTCCTTTGGAGAGCTAGCCAAAGACTAGCTCTTTAATGGAAAGAGCTGGCCAGGTTTCTGGAGAAACTCCCTGCTATATTAACTGACTCATTGGCTGTGATTTTTTTCCAAATGTTTATCTTCAGCTTTTAGATTAAGAAGAAACTTCATCCAAGATGGTCCTCCCACTCTCTGCGTGCCTTGGAGAAATTCTATCTGATCATGATACCAGTAACACGTAGGGCCATGACATGAACAAGCCCGGCTCAGATGTTTGCATGGGTTCTGCAGTTCAGTCCTTGCCGCTAGGCAATGATCTTGCCCACGGCCCTCTGGTTTCGCAATTTTGGAAAAGGACCACTGGAAAAAACAGCCTGAGGTTCCATGTTGAAAACAACAAGGCAAAACGAACGCCTGGTGTAACCCTCTCGAAGGCTGCAGAGTTGCACCAGGGATGACCGATACCTGGGGAGACCTGACCGGGTCTGTTTGTACCACTCTCCTGGTGGGTTCTGAAAGGAGAAGGGCGATAAACAGATCCACTTGCTTTGAGCTATGCTGGGATTAGCAGTGACGCTGATCCAAAAGTTTGTGAAATGCTCTCTATTTCAGGCTGGGGATTTTTCGACTCCCTTCAGCCATGTAGAACACGAAGACTGCCCGGTAACTCCAGCCAGGTGCTCTCGTCCTGCCTGTTGTGTGCATGCTGTAATGCCCATCTCCATACCTTCACTCTTTGAGGAGACCAGCCAGAGCATGGCCAGCCCAAAGGGATGCTCTCTGCTGGGAGCCAAATGCTGCCACAGCAAGCGAGGAATTCATTTAATACCTTCAGATTCATTAATATCCCTCCCTGCAAGACCCAAAATAACAACTGGGAGATCAAAGGGTCAATTAACACTCACAGTCTCTAATCTATCAGCAGATTAATTTCTGAGTTGCTTTATGACCGGGTATTCCCTACAAAAGGTGTAGAAGGAAAGTGCTCTGTCCCAGTCTTTCCTCTTCCTGGTTAATATTTAACAGAAGTCTTTTAATGTGCTCTTCCATTTAATACAGTAATAAAATATAGCATCACCTTTGACAAATCTCTTCCTTTTCACAGAGGAAAGGGTGTACTTCCCCAGTCGGCACTGTGCTGCTTTATCTTTTACACCGTGTGTCTCTTTGGGAGCGGAGGCTCCTCCGTCAGGTTGATAAAACACAACCTCCTTTCCCCAGGCATATTGGTCCCCCAGGAGGAGTCATTAGCTTTGCAGAGGATGGGGGCCAAGAGCATCATTTCCGACTGTAAGAGGTGGGCAGTGCTGACTTTCTGCGTGTCTCGTTATCCCAGAAGGGGTTAATGGCTGTGGTGGTATCTCCTCCTCCCCCATGGATCTCAGAGTAATCTCCATGTGGGATTTGATCCCTTCTACATACAAATTGTTGCTTGCTGACAGCCATTGCGCATGGTAAGGAGAGCTTTTTGCACCTTTAAATAACCTAGAGTCACCAGACACGAATGGCAGTGGGGGGATGAAGCTCTCGATGTGCTTTCAGAGGCAGGGCAGGTCCCCTGCTGTGAAGTTCACTTTGGCTTCAGAGGCATGATCTCTGTGCCAATTTTGCAAGTGATATTTTTAAGTTCACCTCGTCCCTATGGCCTTGTCTATGTGAGGGGACAAAGAGGAACGTTGCGAGCGTATGTGAGCTCAGCACTTTCTCTATGCCCACCGCCAGCAGCGAGCCTGGCTCCATCTCAGGCTCAACCCTCAATGCTGCACTTAGAAGAGCAGAGCTTGGGATATCAGCTGTGTGCTGGGCTGGCACCTCTTGACTTCATCTGCCCCAGGTTGCAAGAGTGAGACCTTCATCTTGCACCAAGGTCCTCAGCATCCTCATTTCTCCCCCTCCGGAGCTTGGGCTGAGGGACATGTGGACAACTGGATTTCAAAAGTGGAGTTAGTTAAAATGCATGTACTAAACATGCAATCTAAACTGTCTCAGTCCCCCACCTATAAGTTGGGGTAACAACACGTCTGTACCTCCTGGGGGGTAAAGGCAGATACTCCAGAAATTCTGCAGTGCACAAATATTACAGGAGAAGGGACTGGGAGTGTGAGATGACTGGCTTCATCTTGGCTCTGTTTGTAGGAAGGATTTACATCCTCATCAATCTGAGCAAGGAGGCAGCTCAGAACTAGAACCTGAGCAGCAAAATGGCACCTTTTGGCCACCCAGCAGGAGATGACAATAAAAGCTAATTTAAAAAAAAAAAAAGCGCTGGAGTTTTTAGTCACTTAACGAAATGAATTTCTTATGCAAGTTCTGAAGCTGAACTCTTTCAAAGGTGATCACTCCTGACTCTAGGTTTCTCTTTGACTTGTTTTATGATGTTTGCTGAAAGTTCAGAAAATTAAATCTTTTGCAGTTTCAGAAATGTACATGATGGATGTGTTTTGGGATTCAAATCAAGGGAGGGAGAATGCTTCTTTAAATTATTAGTTTGGCTTCTCTCCACCATGCTGCCGCTCTGTTAATTAAACAGCGGACATATGTTAAGGCTGTTTTACAAGCATCTGGAAAGAAAAATTAACATTTTTTGTCACTGTCACTGTAATTTCTTAACTGTATGTATATGTGGACAATATGAAAATTAGTTTCATATAAAAGTTAGAGTGGTTTGCTTTGATTAGAAGACAGGCAGGACGATGAAAGGCAAGTCTGATAGCTGAAGAAGAATCTGGCCTGGAGAACGGGAGGCAAAATGTGATGCTCGATGAGGCTGGTCAATCAGGGTGGAAATCTAATAGTGTGTATTTGTATCAAAACAACGATGCTGTGCATTTCTGTTAGCCTTTTCATGGCTCTGGAGGTAATTTGCAGACAAAACCAACAGCACTCTGTGGAGCAGTTTTTGGATGGTCATCTCGGACTCCATGCTGTAGTCCAGGTTGGTTGGCTTCTCTCATCCTGCAGGTCAGGACCCTCAGAGCATGGGTACACCAGCACGGGGTCTTGAGTGTTGAATCTGGCACTTAAGTACAATCATTTGGGCTCTACTGCTCCCTCTCACAATGCTTCTTGCACAAAGTCTCCCCTTCTGGAAGAGTTTCCTGCTGGAAAATGGGGAACCACAGGGCTAAGCTGTGACAAGTAACTTGGCCGTGGTTGTACAGGAACCGTGCATGGCCTCTTTCAACCACACATGTTCACTTTCAACCTAGACATGGAGGCCAAGAGGAAAAAGGAGAGTGTCAAAATTCTTGTCTGAACCTGATAGCTGTTTTCATAAATTGAACTCAGCAGAAAGCCCTGCTCCGGCCTGGGATGGGGCAGCCTTCTCAGGTTGCACAATGCACTGCACTGTGTAAATTAAACAATATGTTCCTCAATTGACAGATTGGACAGACTCCATTTCCAGGATTCCCAGTCCACACTCGCTAATTATGGCAATATGTTGTTTATTAGTGAAGAATTGTCCAAATCCAAATTTCCCTGAGTAATGAGGTACACTTAACTCCAGCTGGACAGGACAGACTGTACAGCAGAACATGACAGGGATTTCTGCCTTTTCCCAGGGCTGGGAAAGTCACAGTCTTGGGGCCAAATTGGGGCCAATTTACTCACATGAACAGGCCGTAAGAAATTAATGGGGCTATACCTAAGAATGAGGGTCTCATCCAATAACCGTTAAAAGCAATGGCACTTTCACAGGTTTCAGAGGCCCTTAGATGGAGCATGAGGTGAGCAGGGTTTGGTCATGAGCCTGCAAGAAAAATGAGCAGTGAAATATCTGCATAGAAAATGGAGAGTACATAAGATTATTCGAGGTTTCCAGCACCTGATTGACTTCTATTAATTCCTTTTTCTTTTTCTTGCAAACCAAAAAGTTTCTCTTCTAGAAACTTCTATTTTCAGCCACAGAAAATTCAAAGGCAGAAACCATCGAAAAAGCAGGCTGGGAGCAGAGTGTTGTTCATTTACCCATACTGCCACCGATCACATTGCTCTTGAAATTCTAATGAAATCATTAACACATCTTCATGAAGGTAGCACCGAGCCTTGTAAGAGTGGCAGAACCAGGTCCTTGACTGGTGTGTGACCAGCGGTGTGGCTAATCCAAAACTATCAATTATGTTTTCATCTCTCCACAATCCCCGCTTTCTCTATCAGCTTTCTTACAACAATAAATAGGATAATCTATTCATGTATCCTACCAACAAGTCAGCTGGGATTTTTGCTTTAAACCGGGTGCTTGTAGGGGCTCTGAGTGAATATACGTTAACTGACTGGTTAACATGTGTATCTTGGTCCTGTGTGCATGTTGTTAAAATAATGAATGCAGGAGACTGGTCTGTCAAACGAATTAATCTTGGGCTCCTGATGATATCACAAACCACTAGGGCTTCACTCTCACAGGTTGCAGTTTCATCAACCCCCCTCGCCTATTGATTTATACCTACAGAATCCATCCTTCTCCCTATCCATTATCCTAAATGCAGTGCTAACGTACCAGAGAAAATCTATTCGAGTTCATTTGAAATTTTTTTTTAGCTCCTGAATTAATGTTTTCTAAAAGGGTATTTTAATCAGGCACTTTTTTATTAAAAGAAATATTACAAGAATAAAACACCAGCCCCCAAGGTTCAGTCAGTTATGGCAAAATAGCGTATTTGGCTCCTGCTATCCCAGTGTGCTTTTTTTCCCCTTTGTGAAATTAGCAATGTGAATTAGATCCAAGAATTTTAACCCTATTTGACCAGTGAGAGTTAACTGATGAACACAGTTAATTTATTTGATGAATCAGTGTCGTGGGGATTGGTGAAGGTTTTTTTTATTCCTTCTAATAACATAAAACTGCAAAACTGCAGGTTATGTTATTAGTCTGAATTATCCTGTTACAGTGATTAAGGAGATTTGCCTTTTTCTACTTTTATTGACAGGGTGTTTTGGAAAATAAGCCTTTATATTTCTGCATGAGATAAAGCATGTTATTTTTTGCAGGTAGTGCCTGACATCATTCTCAAAGCAAGTGGACAAAAATCAGCTCAAGACTTTGTTATGAGTTTGCTTGTTCATTGCTCGATATAAACTTTTTAATCCTGTCTGGTTTGCAAGACTGTTGCTTCCATTTAAATCACATTTTCAAATTTCCCATGCACAGAAATGTTACCAAACTCTTTTTCTCTCTTTTCGTATTGAAAGCTGAGGTTTCTAGGCAGTCATTTGTTTCCAGAAATTAGGGCTTAAAGGAAATTACTATATATCCATCTCTCACAGTCTGCAGTAGTGTCATGGGACTTAACAACACGGATTCCCCTGAAATGTTTGCAATACATATAACAAGCCAAAACCTACAAATCTAAAGCTTCAAATTCAGCTTTTCCCAAATGGCAAAGACAAACACTGAGTGCAATCATTCCCTTTTATAAATAAACAAGTGATTTTATCTTATTCATCTTTCTAGTGCCCTTAGAAGGATAAAGTTTACCAGCGTCACAGTATGTATCTCTATATACTTACATATCTATATGTATAATACATGTGCCTGTATACACACGTCATACACACACGTATACTGACATGTTTGCAGGGGCTCAGCTCAAATGCAGGCTCAGAGGGAGTGTGGGGGGAGCCACATTGCCCACAAAAAAACCTCGACTTAAAGCAGGTGGACAGCAAGGAGAGGGAACAGTGAGACTACCTGGACCTTAAACGCCAGCCCTATAGCTCTGTGAATGCGCCTAACTCAAATCAAGTGGCTAGCAAAAACAGTAGTGAAGTCACCGAGGCTAACCGAGCACTCGGATCCTTCAGAGGACTCAGTTCAGAAGATTTTCTCTGGGTCACAAAGGAAATCTGGTGGAAAAGATGTAAGTTAAACTATATTTGTCCAAATTGCTAACCACGCAAGCACCACCTCCTCATCTGTATGAGAGATAATACAAGCATACTGCAGGGACTTTCAGGACAGGCTGCTCAGGCCCCTCAGCCTGGCTCCATACAGGATCTCATCCCAGAGTCTGTGTTCCCCTGATTTTTCTATTTGTGACTAGAGGAGCCACGTCCCTTCCCAGCTGTGAGCTACTGGCTGTTGTAGTAACAGCCTCTTTAGAAAAGATGTAGTAGGGATGTGTTCCTCTATCCATATCTGGTCTTAATTCTCTGGAAGCCTCAGCACGGGAATCCTAGAATCATGGGAAATGGAAAACCAGTGAGGATTAATTGCATTTGACTGTTTTTTGGAAGGTTGTGAGACAGAAAGGATTGTCCCTACTTAGGCTAAAACTACGTATGGATGCAAACCAAACCCAAAACTAAGCATCCCAAAATTCCGGTTTGGCTCTAGGTTTTGCCTTAAGCATTTGTTGGTCCAAAGTCCTGCCTGCAGGTGACTGCTAGATGGGAGATTGGAAGGAGAAAGAATTCAAACAGGAGAAAAAAAAACAGCTGTGGGGACTGGTTGGTGAGTTTATACAAATTAAATGAAATCTTTGTGATTATTTTTATTAAAATACATTTCCATTTTCCTTCAACTTCTTTGTAAAGCACAGTCTTCATTTCTAGCTACAGCTTGCGACAAAAACTCCTACTTGCAGGAGTTTGTGTTATTAGAGATCAGTTCATCATGAAAAGTCTCTTCTGCTGGGGATAACATATCACCTACGTTACTTGTTTTACTTGTTTTGGTCAAAGCTAGTGGAGGGGATATGTCCAGCTTGAGCTAATGTGTAACACATCTTTCACTTCCAAGTGTTCAGTCCCTGCTGCAACCGTAGGCTGGGAAAAGTATCAAGCATACTTGTAAGGTTTGCAGAATACTTTCTCCCTGCATAAGAGTCCTTCGCTGTCACAGTCTTTGCCTTTGCGGGTTAATAAAACCATCTATCACACTTCCTGATGACAGATGTCTAAATGTCCGAATAATACCCAGCATAGAGAGCTATGCGTTTTGACAGCCAGAATCAGGTTTCAGAAGAGATTGAGACGACTCCAGAAGTGAATGGAATGCACAGATGTTAGCAAGCCTGTCCTTCTGATTAAGTTTGCTGCAATGCAGAAGGTATAAATATGTTCAAATGCTCAGAAGGCCATGGGAAATGAGAGACTGCATTTTAGCACCCAGCACTTTTGAGTCCCAGGGTAATCCTGATTTTAAGTACACCTTTTATAGACCAATCTGGCTGAATTGTTCTACAAGTTAAATGAAGCAAAGACTTTGTAGAAGTATTCTGGCAAACAATATAATGTATCACTTAAAGAGCTATAACCAAGCAAGTGGAAAATGCAGCTCTTGTTGCAATTTAAAGCAGAGTAACCATAGTTCATATTTAGCATTTTATTGTGGAAAATGAAAATAAATATCAGTAAGCAAGTGCACTCTGCTACACAGAGATCAACGTATATTGTTGGGTAACCATCATCCAGGCAGCTTATAGCTATAAAAAGAGTGTCTGTGGATGTTTTCTGTGTAGCAGCAAGCTGGTACTGTGCAGCTCCAGCTCTTTCTTCCATGGGGAAAGAGGCCCTTATTCCTGCACTCCAGTGCTTCAGTTTTTGGGACAAAGCTATCACCCTGCTGTGGAGTCTCCTCCAGCCCAGAGGTAACGCTGAGGCTTGGGAACAGCTTCGTCTGACAAGAACAGGGATATGTTTCAGGCTCACAACCTGCCACGTGCCCTGGCCGTGAGACTCCTCAGGTCTTGCCTGAGGGTTATAGACCTATGGATTTCACACCTTTCACATCCCAATGACTTCACCCAGCACAGCTTTCCACCGGGCTTTCTGCAAGGAGAAGTGACTTGGGAGAAGTTTGTCGTGCTGAACTTTGATGAACCGTGGTACAATTTGTGCTTAACTGGACCCTCAGTCTCTTGGAGCAGATGCCCATGAAACACAAGGAGGTTGCAGTCCCGCACTGCCATAATCCCACAACGAATAAAATCAGACCTGAGAAAGTTTTTCCCTAGCAAAGAAATCTCAGCAGAGGAGGAGCAGAGGATAAATCCGAGATAAGGGAACCTGTCTTTATTACTTGTGATTTCTTTGTCCGTCCCAGGGCTGCACCAGCACATCCTAATCGGTCGCTTCCTGGAGTCTCAAAAAATTCACAGGGGGTTGGTTCCAGCTGCTGGGTGTCTCTCAGCGGCCGTCTCTTTGGCAGGGAAAGCTGACACTCCAAAGACATAACGTGTTAAACACCACAGTGTCCCCGCACCGTGCAGTGATACTGCCCGGCCTGAGCCAACGCTTTCGAGAGTGCTGCTTCTGAACGACTCTTAGCAGGGGAAGTATCGCATTGATTATTCGTGGATCTATAGCGAATTACATTATTTTATTCAAAATTATACCAGTAAGGCATAACATTTATGGGACTGGAAATGTCTTCTGAGTGACTGTTCCGGATGTTGGAAGCACTTGCTGCCCCGGGTGTCTCAGGGGCCTCTGCCAGGCTGGTAAATCTGGAATCCCTAATTCATTCAGGACTGGAAAATGCTTTAGTCTTGAATGAAGCATCAGAAGAGATTTTTACACCTGGGTTTTTATAGCCTGATCTCAGCAGAAAAAAGGAATAACTCTGGATTTTCATATGAAATGAGCTCAGGAATAGCTCCTCACAACTAAGCTGTTCAGATTAGAGTTATTCTTTCGGGCACTCCCTTTGGCTTCTTTTTCTTTAAAAATTTCAGCTGGCAATAGCCACCATCCCTTCTTTCTCTGAGCCTACTGAGAGAAGTTACCCTGAACTCTGCTTCCCTCTCATTTCCTTTCCCTTTCTTGCGAGCGCTCTGCCTCTCCTCTGCTTTTCCTCCAGAACCGCCTGACCGTGTCAGCAGGCTTTGGGAGAGCCCGGCGTTGCATTGCACTCAGACACTGCGCAGAGCACGGGGCAAGCGAGTGCATGTGTGTGCCTGCGTGTCTGTGCCTGCGTGTGTGTGTGCATAAAGCACAGGGAGCTGCTGCACAGCCGCGTCCCGCAGACCTCAGCGCAGGGCAAACAGCCATCCTTCCCACCGAGTGAACAGAAACACAGTTTCCAGCACACAGAGGGTTAATAGCTCTAAATCTAAAGTACTCATCTGCAATCTCAATTTGCTCAGAGTCCAGCAGCTGCATTAGTTGAGATAATTCTGTCAGTGAGTGCTGTTTGTACCCAGAACATGCCTGCTAAATTTGTTAAAGAATACCCCAGACTAACGCATCATTACACTCACAAAGTCATCTATCTTTTACTTCAGATTAATTCTTTTTTTTCCCTCTCTCTTCACCTCCTCCATAAATCCTGGTGCACTTAATTAATTTCAGTTCCAGTGTAAGGTCCATAATACAGAATTGTTCAAGCAAACACAAAATTAATTATTCTATTTACGGCCTTCTCATTGAAAGGAGCATTTCATCTTTCATAATTACATTTTGGAACGTCCAATTATGAATTCAGACTTCTGCTGCTTTGCATACCGTGATTGTACGCAAGTGTCTCCATGCCAATGAGAACCAAGATTTGGGTCTTACATTTCCTTCCAATTAGACTAAATTCAAGTACAGTTCCAGTCTGAAAAACCTTTTCAGGAGGTGACAGAGGGAGAGGGTGGGAGATGGGGGGTGCTTAAAGAATCAGGTTAAAAAAACCCGCTTATGTGAATGCATGTTAAAATTTCTTCTCCAGCGAGAGAGATGTCTTTATAACGCAGAACAAGGCTTGCTGTAGCTGGTTCAGTAACCTTACCAGCTGCTACAGGCTTAATTCTACAAGCAAAAGACTTTATCTAGTACTTTTTGAGCTGATTTGTAAGTGAAATCTGAAACTGCAAAGGTTTTCTGCTTGCTGCAAACCTGGGGCAGATTCAAGGTTTCACGTGCGTTTTGAGAAGTCTGGCCCCTGACCATGAAGCAGGGATGGAAACCCCCGGACTCAGCAGCTCTGGCTTCTGCCTGACTGCGAGCAAAAGTCCTCCGGGTAACCGAGGTCTGTGCTGGGTGTTTGGTTCCCTTGAAGCTGCAATGCCATGGGAAGCAGGAGGGGCAGAGGGTGAATCCATGCTTTCTGCAGGGAGAGGATTCTCCACCTGCAGGTACAGCAGGGTTGCGCTCAGATTTGGAGACTGGGGGATCTGTGTCATGCCTGAAACATTTTTTAAAGAAAACGTTTAACCCTGCTGAAGGATCTTGGATGGGAGACAAGCCTTGTGTGTGTGTTGTGGGGTTGTAGGAACGTCTTGACCTGAGTCCTTACCCTTCAATAGGAGGCAGCTAGGAAGAATGAGCGCAGGGATGGGACCCAGGAGACCTGGGCTCAAGTCCCAGCTTTGTCACAGATGCTGTGGGTGACCCTGAGTAGCTAATTTCAGGCCTGACCTGTACTCTGCAGGTAGGAGCTGGGAGCTAGATGAGGCTGTTGGAGGCTACTGGATGGACAAAGGGAGCACAGCTGCCTCCTGTCATCCTGGCACAAAATCTTCCCCGTGACAGTCAGCTCGGCTGCCTGGGGATAAGGCTACAGCTCTTCCTTCCCTAATGCCGCCGAGCTCCCTGCCTCCTCCAAGAGCACCGAGAGCTGCCTTCTGCATTCAGGAGAGAGCAGGGGCTGAAACTACATCTAGCTAAAGAGGTCACCCAGGCAATCCAATGCTTTTTGTGCTATCCCTCTTTGCATACTTGAGCAAAGGTCATGGTCAATCCGACCTCTTGAGATATCTGTTTTAAAAATTCCTGGCCAGTACAGGTCAAAATGAGCTGTTCTAAGAGCTACAAAGTAGCTCTAGAGTCCCCCTGTCAAGTTTGATCACGCTCTGAAAAGCTGAAATGTGCCCATCTCCTTTAGAAACACAAATAAATTGCTTTAGCCTTATCTATAGTTTTACAGTGACTGCTATTCTAATAGGATGAAGCGTGGTAATCAACTTTATAGAGCATATTTCCATGGCACACCCGTTATGTCATGCCTTGTTTACACAATTGGAATTAGGGATTAAGAGGTACACATACTGGGCAGGGGGCCAAAAATACTTTTACAGGCCTGATTTACTGGCTAGCCCGTGCAGGACTTGGGAACCGCGCGTGCATCGGCTGCAATGGGATTGAGACTGGCTTCAACATGTAGGATTTAGCAAATTGCAGCATTGTATCGTGGTGTCCAAAAAAAAATCCGAGTGCCTGGCAGGTGGGTGCTGCATGTCTCCACATGAGCTCCGGTGGGGCGGGACGGATGGGACAACCGCTGCTGCTCCGCTGACGTCTGTTCCTCTCCAAACACATCTTCGGTTGCTGATCTGATACCTGGGAGTTAAAACCCCTAGGCACAGTGCCTGGATACTTGGTGAGAAACAGGCTAATGGTAATAACAGAGTTTAGTCTGCTGTGGTGTGCAGGGAAGGGTGGTCGACAGCTGGGGCTGGGGAGCATACACCCACGGGGAGCTGCCAAGTCCTGTTTGGGTACCAGCACTGAGAGAAACGCAACACATAGAAAGAGAACTCAGACTTGAGAGCAAAGTAGATTTTTCACAGAATTATCCTTTTTATTAGTGAGAGTGATGTTCCTTGCCTAGGAATTTTAAACAACTGTGTGGGTCTAGACACAGAAAGAGTTTTTAACCTTAAATATAATTAATGCGTCATTTCCATGAGGAGAGCAGGAGGGATTGACCATACTCTTTGCCCATTTGCAGCACTCCCATCGGAGAGGATCTGTCCCTGCCTTGCTGAGTATGAAATAGGAGCGATTCTCTTTCACCCTTACATGTGCAAACCCAGAATTTTTCTGGGGTCCTACAGGGTGGGATGAGAGAGGAAGCAGACTGAAGGCTCTGAGGCCAAGTCTATCAGCTAGGAAAAGTGTTTCAGTTTCAGAGACAATGGGACAAGAAGAGGCAGGGAGATGGATGTGGACGTTTCCCCCCTGCTCACCCCGCAGGAGGATGCAGAGGGAGCAGGAGGGCACACGCAGCTCTGCTGCAGAGCCAGCCTGCCGCAGCCACCTTCTCTGGTCACCAATGATGGGGACAGGCACTGATTTACCCTGTGGGGACGCACACATGCACAGGGCTCACGGCTCCAGTGGCCAAAACCCGCTAGCTAACCTCAGCCTGAACTCAAGCATGTCTTCACTCAAGTTGGGAACAGTAAAGATTTTTTTTTTCCCCTCCACAGATGCTGTTGCTAATTTGTTAGCTGTGTACAAGTGTTAAGCTTGTTGGGGGAAGCCAATTTGTGCAGTTTTTAGCTTGTTCAGTGGTGAAGTCTGCCTTATCTCTTGTGGGAGTGACTTCATGGCTTACATGAAAAGACATAAATAATCTGTTTTAAAAGCTGTTGGAAGAACAGTGGATTTATAGGCCTTATTGCCAAAGGGGATTATAATGACCCTCTGGTCCAGGCTCTGGCCTACCATAAGCAATTCCTGAATCAAAGCCCACATCTTGCAGTTGAGCTGGAGCATGGTTTATTTTATTTTTTTAAACACATCCAATCTTGGCAACACTGCTTCATTCAATAACAAAATATTTTTCTTACTGTCCTTAGCTGGCAGGAGTTAATTGCTCCCTTTTGTGAGCTGTGAATGGGTTTGTGCTGTTCCACCTGGCATCTCTGCTTTTGTTTGTTAATTAGGTATTATTTGCAGGGGCTGCTGGGGATTTGTAGGTGAAAAGACCATGTGTAGATTGGTCCTGTGTTGGAAGGGGCTGAAATGAATTGAGTTTGGTAACAACAGACCTCGCAACATCACTAATATGTATTTTCCAAGGGGTGTTATGGCCTGATGTTCAGCGAGCCACCGAGAGAGATAAGGAAAAGTTTTTGGTTATTGATTCTCTGAATGTTGCAGCTCGGATCGTGCACTTCTGGTTAACAAAATACAATGTTAAGGGAAGGAGAGAGGCAGAGGGCTGTTTTTTGAAATATCGAAGATGTTATAAAATATAAAGGGAAATTGTGGAAAATGGGTTAACAATGAACCAGCTCCTCATTTTACTAGGTTAAGCACAAAGCTAGGAAAAAGCATGTAAAAATGACCCTTGGAGAAGCTGGCATTGTTATGGCTGCTAAGAACTATAGGAGAGCTGAGACGGATAGTCAGAGTTTTTATACCTTTTGAAATAAAAATGACAGAATAAAGTTATTTATGGGGAAAAGAGAAAGAGAAGACAGGAACTCTGAGGAAAGAATACTGAGAAGGACAAGACACTTTAAGGGATATAAAGGATTCTTTTAAGGTGCTTTCCAAAAAACTTTTATGAAATCAAAATATTGAGGTATAATTATTTCAATCATTTCTGATTGAATAATATATTAAAAATGTAAAGAGAGAAAGCTACAGTTTTGTAAATGGATATGACTGAGCTAATCGCTTGACCTACAGGCTACAAGACAAAGGCTGTTACTTAGAAACTCCTCGGGGGAAATAGAGAAGTAATTTCCAGAACCCACTTTCCAGCAGCAAGGCTTATCATGAGCTACAGGGTGTCAGCTATGGCGAGAAGGGATAGTAGGGGGCTACAGACCCTTGATCCGCCTTTCTCCTCGATAGTTGGATTTGCCAAGACTATCTCCTGTGGCCATTTTGAGAAAGCCTAAAAATTCAATTTCTAGAATGATGAAGAGGGCAAAAGAATGTGGAAAATGAGGTGGGGAAGAGATTTTCAGTGAGAGCTGAACACTTTCCTGTTTAATAGGGTATTTTAATGCCTCTGTGCTTTTGTTGTGCTGCTGCTGATGTCTCAGAATCCAAAAACCTTACATGGATTTTTAAAATTATTTTAAGTCAGCTAAATAAATACACAACTATTACTCTTGATAAGCCAACTCATGGAAAACCATGCCTTACTTCTCCAGCAATCTTGTTGAACCAGTGTTTTTTCTCTACAAAACTCTCTTGCTAGCCCTACTCTAAATGCTCTCCCTTGTGCATACTTGTGCTCTCTTATCGACCTCCTGTATCAGGACAATGTGCTTTTCCTACCCTCACCACCTCTATTTACCCCACTCTCCAAGGTTATCAGGGGAATAGACAGTATCTATGATCTATACAAACATCACAAAGTCATCAGGACAAACTAAAAAGATGGATTATCTTTAAAAGAAGTATTCTGTAACTTGTATGGGTGTTGTGGATTTTCCACCCTTTGCCAAGTACGCCAAAGCATAAATCCTGGGCAATAGGCGTGTGAGCCTGTGATGTGGAAAACAAAATCAGGGATTGCAGACCTTCAGTTGTTCGCTATCTTAAGTTAATCCTATATAATAATTTTTGTGGTTCTTCCACTTCACATCACGTGGGCCTGGGAGAACATGCCAGTTCCGCTCATCAGCAACAGCAGCAAAACATCTGGACAAAGCAGTGCATCTGTGTGCTTTGCTTAATGTATTGCCTTCCCATCCTTCTCCCTGTCTTTCATCTACGCCTTCAATGGAAGGTTTTACTGTCTTTGTGAGTTTGCTTGTCCTGCCCTCTCCCTCCACACACCCTACAGATTTCTCTGATTACATGCACGAAAAGGGGACGTTCCAATGTTTGTGTGAGCACTGGCATATCCCCTGGAACATGTCAGTGGATCAGAGACAGTGGCAGTTTTAGAAATGTAGAATTTTTTTAAAATGAAAACATGTTCATCCTTCTAGAGCAGTACATTCAAATTGATGGTGTTGCAATGTCAATAGCGAGTCTAGGAGACTCTGCTCCCTTACCTCATGTAACCACATGTGAGACAGCACCAAGGAGTGGTTTAACCATCATCTGAGGATGTGCAGAGCGCCCAGAGAGGTGTATTTGCCGAGGTGATGGCAGTGAGGGCTTCCAGATGAGACTGGATCCCAGAAAGCAAGTATTGACAGGGCTAGTTTCAAAGTCCTTCATGCTGCCATGTTGCTAAGAGATGTTTTTAACTCCTAACGAAGGGTTATGGCACTGCCCAATGGGTTCTCATTTGTGTACTTGGCTTTCATAGAGAGTTTAATTATCTGTAGATGACTGTTGTATCTTGACTGGGAAGGGTGCTGCATTGGACTGTGACATTTCTGTTGGGTTAGATCCACAGATTATGATTATTATTTTCAGCAGTTTTATTGCATCGGTGATAAACCGCAGACCTTCTTCTTATAAACAACAAGAAACTTTGAACCTTTTAAGTACTCACTGAACTGTGGAGAACTTGTTAAGCTGTATAAAACTCAGTGAGAAAGCAAAGTGCAAAGTACTGCCTGCCTTGCATTACTCACAGGTCTATACAAGTGGCCTCAGAGCAATGTTCCTGGTTTACCAGTGAGCAATGTGGGGTGCCGAGGAGGTAGAGCCACTTTCTTCTTTGGTCATGGTGGGCAACTGTTCCTGTTAACCTCAGGAGAGGAGGTCCTCTGGGTCTTTGACAAATGTTTCTTGCTGATTGTGTGTGATAGTGCTCCACTTCTTGACTCACCTCTCCTTCACTCTCCTTTCCCCCAAGACTGTAAGTTTTTCCCAGCATGATGTCCATCCAACCCTTACTCTTCCGGACAGAGGTTTTGAGGTCTGTAAGAGCTCTGAGAACATTTCCTTCCCTGTATGTTCTTTCTTGTGCTGATCCAGATTAGTCTTTTGGTGGGGATGGGATGACAGGGAACCTCTCAAGAAGAAAGTGAAAAAGAAAGCTGTGGTTAGATTTGTAATGCAAGCAAGAAGGAAACAGTTGCTCACTGCTCTCCCTTACTCTTCCTCCTCTCAAGATGTTTTTAAAAAGAGGAAGGATCTCAAACTGGCTTCAGGCCAGCTTGTTTTTGAACTGTTCTGCAGCTCACGGCATCCGAGTATCATATTCAACACCCAAAAAGGGAGAAGACGCGCTAAGGCCTCACAAGAACACGTTTTGTTTTGTGACTTGCGTATCATCACACCGTGTAACTTGGGGCATTGTTGAAAGACCGGAGCTATGAGACAGCTACTGAGTGTGCGGGGCTATGTGTACAGGAATGGTGCAGGAGGTAGTGCTAAAATTATCGTGGACAGTAGCACACATGGTAGCTGTGTAGTGTCTGCCTGCTACAAACAGCCCATAGTTAATTCAGACTGACTCGGTGTCACAGTAGGCTGTAAACTGGAATGACAGTGACCAAAGGAACTTATTGCAGAAGTATGAGGAGGTCTCAAATTCCTAAAAACTTAAGCAAGGCTGTTTTCCCAAGGAAAATAATAATAAAAAAATATTAAGGGGCATTTCATAGAAAATGTAAATGATATATTTATTCCAGAAAATGTTTTGCTCTGGAAAACAGAAAGAACGCTTATCTGCACATCAACAAGAATGTCCTTGAGAGAAGAAAGTGTTTCACCACCACCAAAAGCCAAGGAAAAGAAGACCTCCATGAAACAACACTGTTTTTCCTACCTCTTCCCTCCAGCCCTATTCAAGCACAGTGTGAAAGTCATTTGTTTTGGACTTGGAGGCTCGCTTGAAAACCAACGCACTCCTTTTTCTGCAGAGCTTACTTACAAGTTTGCTCCTTAAAACCAGACGAATTCAGTGGTTCGTCAATGTCTTGCTTGAAAAGACTAATTTAAATTCCTGTGTACATAGTTTTTATGCTTAGGTATTGGTTTCAGTATATTTCTGTTTATGTTAGCAATGAATTTGTTTTTTTACTATGCTAACATTTTAAGAGACCCAAAGCTCTCCCTTGCTGCCAAAACATGATGGTTACTAAATGATTCTAGTATTCTCTCCTTTTATTGCCAGACATGCTTTTAGAATAAACTAGCTATGTGAAAAGTAATTCTTTTATGCTCTTACTCTACACTAGTGCTTCAAGAAGTGGGAGGAGGAGGACATGGTAAGGCTTTGGTCTCCCTAAAGAAACAAAAATTGTTCATTAACACACTCCTGTTCTGAAGGAAAACTCTCATCTTATCCAAGTGTAGCTTCAGGCTTTTGGGATGTCAGAGAGCACCTGGTTCCTTACAGGGTCTGCATCCACTCTTAGTACATTTACTGAGTATAAATAAGGTTTCTTTTTCTGATTCTTGAAAGGTATTCTCCATTGCAATCAAGTTGGTGGAGAAGCCCTTGCCAACAGTAGCAAGGAGCTTGGCAGCTAAGAGGGAAGTCTGATCTTTAAGAGTTGCATGGGAAGGGAGGACACACACCTTGGTCTTGTCTTCAGGACCCAGGGGTGGGATTCTTCTGACCAGGTGTTGGTGGCACAGCTCCATGGTGGACAGCCGTAGGGTCCACTTACAGTCAGTGAAAGTCTTCGCAATACAGGCAGGGAAGCCTTGAGTTGAAGTAATACTGTCCTAAAATAGATGTCAAAAATACAGTGGGTAGGTGCTTTCAGGGCACAGTTTATTTCCCACCACTGAGGGAGCAGGGAGTGGGTCAGGTATGTGTCTGCAATCTGGGCTTCTGGCGTGAATCTCACCCCCCAGGAATAATGATACTCAGGGCTCGATCTTGGAAGAGCCTTGCTGAAATACTGAGCAGAGCTGGTAGGTGTGAGCGTGTGGCTTCAGTAGGTTGGTTGCTGCTTCTCTCTTTCTCCTGTGCAAGATTTTAATTATAAACTGGGCTTTTCTTTCAACAATAAAAACAAAACCACCTTAGTCAGGAAGTCATAGCGAGTCAGTCTCTTCATGCATGGAGATTTTTATGCATAAAAGCGAACTCATAAAATTGTGTGTGTGAGCGGGGGGAGAAGGGGGAGGGTAGAGTAAAGCAATGTCATTTTGGGCTCTGGAGCTTGGTTTTGAAAAGACAGCAGGCCAGTATTTTGTCATCTCTAAATTCTTCCCACCCAGATACCAGGGAAAAAAAGCAGAAACAAAGATACAGTGTTCACAACTTGTATGCATCTCCCATTGTGCATTTTTCTCCCATCTTTCCCGGAGCTTGAATTTTCTCAGCTGTGCAAAGAGCAAGAAGTGCCAAGGAGAGTGAACAGGACTGGGAGGGCAGCAAGGTATGTTCATAACTCCTGGGGCCAGATGCATTTCAGAGAGCAGGCCAGGAAAGTTTAGCTTGATTTAGGTGGTTAAGAGCGATCTGGCTTAGCTTTGCAAGGTAGCTAACGGGGACACATTTCCCAGCACCAGGTTATGCAAGCTACTGAGATGGAGGTGGGAAGGGGCAGGCTGACTGCAAGTCATTTTGTATCTGCATGAAAATGGAGTTCAAAACATTCCCTCTAGAGTGGTATCCAATACCAAAATTGGATTTGGGAACTCAGAGTACATGAATATTTGTGCTGTCAATAAGAGTTATCTGTATACAGAACCCTTTCCTTGTCTGCTTTCTCTACCATGCTTCCTTCTTAATTCATTTTCAGTCTTTAATGTACTGTTGTGTAGCATCCTCTCCCATTAGGCCCTGTAATGTGCTCCGATTGCCTTCAGCTTGACTGCACTTAATAGCCAGCGTAAATAGAACTTAGTGTAGCATGCACTAACATCTCTATCCATTGTCCGGAGATTAAATACATGCCACAAATGGTTTATGCATCATCAGCCTCGAGCCCTCGTTTCATAGCTCCCAACCAAAAGAGGATATTAAATTAATTTGCAGGTTGCTTTAGCAAAGCCTAACAAAAAGAGGGGAAAAAAATCCTGAGGGTCATTATGCATATAATATCCATCAATCAAAAAAGAGGGGTGGAAAATGATAATAGCAGGTCATTATAAGAGGACAGGTGCACACATATTTAGCTCTATCTCTAGTTCAGGTCAAAGCTTAATGGTGTTAACTGGAGAAGAATGCAGGCTATGTGAACAGTGTGTATGTGTGAGGAAGAGGCAAAAGGGCAGCACTGTGTCAGGACAGCACAGGCTCTTCCACATCTTCATGCTTAACCCTTTACTCTGCCTGGGCATGAACTGTTAACTTAGCAGTGCTAAGTAACACTGAGCTTGTGAGAGAGGGAGAAAAGGAGCAAAGCGGAGATCTCCGTCTCGCATCCTGCAGCAGCTTGTACTATTCAAAGTACGCAAGGAAACAGGATTGGTCTAGGGCAGTGCAAAATGAAATTGCAGTGTCAGGGTTCAGATTAACAGCACCTGGACATACTAGTTATCAAGGGCATGGGTTTTGTCAAGCAGAAGGAAATGCAAACGCTCTTCATTGAAAGGGAGAAAGGAGACCTATGTTCAGCAGGGGACGTCAGCTGACGCAGAGATGAACAATGATCTTCATGAGGGCCAGGACTGAGATAACTGGAAAAACAATGGCAAGGCCACATCTTATCTACTAAAACAAGAACTGTGAATAAAGTAGCGAGATGTATTTAAAGCGAGTAGAGGCTGACTAGGTTGAGAGTGTAGGACTGCATCGTTGATTTATTTTTATGAAAGGAAGGTACTATGTGAATGTGGACTGCATGACCAGACACATATATGCCATCCCTACTTGCCAGTCTATCCTTTTAGTTTGATTAGTGGGACAGATACTGAAAATGAGAAAGCTGCAGTCATACTTATGGGTTCCACACAACAAGCGGGAAGACGCTCTTGGGGTTAAAGCACCAAGCTAAAAATTAGGCTACCTTGGTTTGGTTTGTGGCTGTGGCATGAAATGTCACCCAGGTATGCAAATCATTTCTCTTTGTTTCAAGTTTGATAGCAATCCACAGAGGAGAAGGAAAATACCAGTGATTATCACATTGTTTTAGATGCCAGCATCAGGTTTCGCAAGGTCTTGTGCACGAATAATAAATCACTGCATCACTTCTAGAATGATATGGCTCAGTGCCACATGCCCTTGCTTTCTGGGGAAGTATGTTTTCAGGTGCTGCATTCTATAGTCTTCATGAGGAAATGACCCAAATCCTTCCCCAAGCCAACAGTTACACACTTTGATTGACATGTATTATTTTTCTAAGGCTCACAGTAAGTACCATCAATACACTGAGAAATGATATACTGGGAACTAGAATAATTAAGCAAGGAAATATCCTTTACCACAAGAGTTTACATGCCCAAGGACTGCTGTCATAGAAATCATGAACTTATAGTCTGTCAGCTGAAATTTTAAATGCTGTTACTCCATGCCAATTTTCACAGGCTGGAGCCATGCACCATGAAGTGAAGAAAGGCAAAACAAGAGTTTGGTCACACTGCCAGTTAGCAAGGGTTCAGCAGAAGTTGTAAGAAACAAATTCGCTAGGTAAGATATAAATAAGGAGCCAATTTCAAGCTGTGTCTAAGGGCAGAAGACTGCCTTGAGTACCTTTTGGGCGGGGGGGGGGACACTAAACAAAAAAAACCCATGATTAATTTTGGGAGCAGGAGTTTCTCTTCTGGAAGGTGTTTGTTCTTGCTGGAATGACCCACACTGACGCAGAGGTGCCATTTCCCCAAAGTCTTGGTTGCCCCATGGTTGGGCCTGAAACTTGCTCTCAGATGCGATGGGCTGTATCCTCTCATGCTCCCTTCCTTTTCCCATTTTTTCCCTTCTTTCTAGTAAATAGCAGAAGCTGCTTGTCTTGAGACTGAACGGCTGGGGAAAGATATGGATTTCATCCTGACCTGCTACAGAGGAACTTCAGCCAGCTCCTGCTCTGATTTTTACTCCAAGCAGATGCTCAATCCACGTGTTCATGCGGCTGCCATGGGGGAGCAAGGGCCAGCAAGGGGAGAGGGAGGCGAGAGGAAAGAGCCTGATGGGGCTGGGCTATGTCATGTGCTCCAGAACAATAGATGATCACTCTTAATTATGGCAGCCTGAATGAGCGTTACTCTGGCAGTCCCTTTCCTCACGGTATCTGATCAATACAGCCTTAATTGCTGAAGAAAGGGAGTATCGTACACAATCACAGCACAATGGTTTAATCACTTGGATGCTTAAAGTTAATTTCAGGCAGTTCATTTTTCATTGATGCTCTCACTCCACCAGAGATGGCTTGTCTTCTTGCACACACAGGTGCACGTGTGCTTGCAGCTAAAGGTGGATTATTAATAGCTTTTAGCAAGATTATTTGAGCTAATTGAAAATGTAGGAAATGTTATTATCATGCATAAGCTTAGAAGGGCTTTTGGGGGGAGGGTATGCTGAAAGCCTTTATTGAGTCACTTCTTGAGGGAAGAAATGGAAAGGTCTTCTCTTCTGGGCTATCTTCTCTACTGCCTTTGTGCTGACCTCTCCAGACACTCAGGGGATCTTTAGGGTTAGTGAGCAGGTTAGACGCGGCAGGATTGGAAACCTCATGAACAGTGGGAGTGCAAATTCACCTGTCCTTTCAGTAGCATCAAATCCTCTCCAGCCTTTGGGGCTCTTCAGGCTGGTGGGCACTGCTCTGCAGGATCCTGTTTGCAGTTGGCAGAACATGTCCACTTGAGAAGGTTGTGTCGGGATCCAAAGTGATCCTCAGCTAAAAATAAGGGCACATCTGGTTCACCATCTGCAGTATTTCTGCTATTTCAGATGTGTGGATTCAGCTTGGGTCACATTTTATAGATGAGGGTCTGCTGCAACACTTTAATCCAGTTTTGAATATTGTCCAATAGGTCCAGCTGGAAACCTCAAGGCTGGGAGCTGGGAAATTCTGGCCATGGGAGGGAAACTTGGGTGTGCCTTCCTCCTGCAGACAGCTGAGCAAAAGTACAGGCTTTTCAAAAGCCACTCGCGATGCTCACTGCAGTTTCTGAGCACCACCATGAGACGCCCAGATGAGTCCCTCTCCTTTTATTCTCTCCCCCTTTCCAGCCAGAAATTGAGGCACCAAAATTGGCTGCTGTTTTCGTAAAGCCTTTGAACGCCACTGACTTGCAGCTGCCTGAGAAAACCTAGATCAAGAAAACTGTGGATAGAAATGAGTACTGACACAGATACCTGGTCTAGAGGAGACCTCAGCCATCACTTCGACTCTTGAGTGAGCCTAGCCATCTTTTATCTTGGTTTATAATTAATCTGTCACAGTGAGGTGTTGCCCTTGCTCAGTGCCAGTACTGCATTAATGGGAACCCTGAGGTTCCCACCCCTACCTGGCTACTGAGCACTGGGAAATCTGGTCTCACGGGATCCAGGACACCAGGGAACATCTGAGAAAATGTGATTGCTCTGCTTGTAGGATAAGGCAGCATGGGAGCAGATGCCATCCAAGTGAAAGGGCTGATGAAAGATTAACAGACCTTTTCAAAGCTGCAAGAAAGTCATCCATGGGGCAACAAAAATATTCTATGAAACATATCCCTGATGATGGGATGGGATGGGAAGCAAAGTTGCTTGAAAATTTATCTCACAGCCATTTTAGTCACCTCTAACTTTGTTCTATATTGGACAATTGCCTACTAGGACAAAGCTTGGAGGCAGCCAGAAGTTTCTGCTGAATGTTAGATGGTTGGATAAGAATGAAGTTCACATGGTACAGCGACATTTCATTTCTCCCAGAAAATAATTTCTAGGATAAAAATGGTATCCTGTGTTTTTGTAATTATTTTCTGGCTACTGCATATCTGAAATGCCATACTCAGTTGCAGCTCTTTCTGCGATCTGGAGATCATTCTCCATGAAGAATAGCAGGCAATGTTAGAAATTTGATAAGAGTGTCTTTCTCCTTTGATGAGTTCCTGCCCAAAATCTGAGGCAGAAGATGAGGAATTCAGCATGAAGGATACAGACCAAGAGAAAGCACCTGACAGAAGCACAGTCACTCCCTTTGTTGCAATGCTTTAGGCTAACCATTATTCACAGCCCTTTCCTCATATTGCATCTTTCATGATTTGCTTAAGCGATTTTAAATTGCTTTTGTGATTTCATTTAGCAGAGACCACAATAAAAGTGACCCTTGAGTCTATGAAATGAAACAGCCTGCACAAAGGGATTGAAGGCCTCAGCAGTGTGTGTAGGGTGACGGGTTTCTGTGCTGCATGCGGCATGTTTGCATGGGACAAAGGAAGGATAAAGGGCTCTCGATAAAATGGTGCAAGCGAGGAACATTGCTACCAGTGGCTGCTCAGAGCAGCTAGTGTAAAATCCATGTTAGCCAACTCTTTGCCTGTGCAAAGGAAGGGAAGAGCTTTGCCAGACATCCCATAGCATGCTCACCAACCAGATTTTTTTGTTAAAAATAAGGGTTTGGGGTTTTTTTCAATGCTTTTCTCCGTGAGGGAAGCAGCAGGCAAATTGCACTGGAGAGCCAAGTGCATTTACTAAAGGTTTGTTTCAGCAAAGTTCTTAAATGAAAGACTTATTTTAGCAAAACACATAAGCCAGCGTGCTTATGATCAGGAGAAAAGTAGGATCTCCTTTTCCAGATGCTGTCCGAAGCGTAGCTCTTGTACCACATCCTGCACCAAGACGATTTGGAGAGGCAGAGTGCTGGGGGTCAGACAGGCATTTGATGTAACATTGAAAGTCAGTAGAAATCTTTGGGAATGAGATGGGGGGAAAGAGGTTGCGTTGCTGCAACAAAGCTTCCACTTGGTCCCTGCAAAAGCTTTGGAGAAAGAGAAACAGTTTTTGGGGCTCATTTTCGAGGCTATGTCTTATTTGTATCTAATGCCCAGCTACTTGGGAAGAGGGTTACAGCCCCCTTACCCTGACGCCCTGCCTGTGCCTCCCCAAACCTGTTAGCCTGCTATAGTGATGAGTCTTGACAACACCGTGATTTTTTTGACTGTACAGAAATACTGCTGAGCCTCTCCGGAGCTGAATAAGACACAAATGAAACAAGCTTCAGCAAAGTTGTTGCATTTTTATGCAGCTGCTTTGCTGGGCTGCTTTCAACTGTGCCAGAGAGCAAATCAGCTCTTGGTAACTCTATAATGGAGGAATCCCAAGTCTGACCTTTGCTTTCTTCCCAGAGGCTCCAAACCAGCCCCCGGGGACTGGCTTCCACTATCTTAGGCAAAAAGTTAAGCAGAACATGCAGAGGAAATGATAAAAAAGCGACCTATTTTCGTGCTATTTGGCTGCTCTTTACTCTTGATGACAAGTGGTCTGGTGATGTTAGACAGCTCCCAGGGGGATGAAGGGCAGGATTTGAAGCACTTTATCGGTGACACCTCATGTAAGGTATTACTCCCACTTCCCTCCACTTTGCAGAGAAGAGGTGTCTGGAAAGCCCTGGGGAAGAAGCTGCCTGCAATCCTCCCTGCTCGGTCCCCTGCAGAAAATGCTAGAGTTCGGGGTAGGCAGGATGAATTTTATTCCAGCCATGTAGCACCTTTTGCCTGTGTTTTAGCAGGAGCCCACGGTTGTGCTGTCACACTGCATTCTGGCTTGTTTCTGCTCTGAGCTTTCCAGGGCGGTTCAGTGTATCTTTACAGAAAGAACAGCCCCCCTTCCTCTCTGCTCCCTAACATAAAGCAGTAAAAAAACCTCAACAACCCCAGAGCAAACTTTTATAGAGGAACAAAGGAAAAGGCAATGGGAAGCTGAGGCATTGGGAGAAATCTGATTTTGAGATTTTTGTCGCTGTGGTGGCACAATTTCCTACGATGCAGCTGTGTAATGAGTTCACATCTGTTAATGCCACATGTTGCTCTGCCTTGCACAGATGCAAAGTCTCAATTTTTCTAATTAGCAACAACATGAAGTATATCTTAATTTTCTGTCCCCCTTCCCTCTAATAAACGTGATATTAACAAGGTTACATGCCTGCTTTCACGGGGTTTAATTGAATGAGAAGCGAGATTGGGTTAGATCACACCGTTCTTTTTAGGTGGGGTTTGCCCAGATGCAGAGACATCAATTCATTACAATAAGCAGAAAGCACAGGACAGGAGGTGGGGGCACGCACCCCCCCTTTTGCAGCAGCTGTAGCAATCATAACCACCATTATCTGTGTATGTGATTCTTCAAGCCTCTCTGGACCAGGCTGCACGTATGTGTCTGTTGTACATATATCTTTATATTTTACAGTGTGTGTGTATGGGGAGGCCTGCAACGCTAGCTCTGACCGGAGATTCAGCTGCATTTCTGGTCTGAGGGGATGGAGGACACAGCCCAGGTCCAAGCAGGCCAGGAACAAGAGATGCTAGAGACTACCAAAGCCATGAGAAGAAAACCAGTTGAAGCAGGAGAGAACAAAAAAGGGACAGCTTCATGCCATGGGTCCTCCGTGGCAACCCTATTTGAGACTGAGCCGCTTTACCCACTTCTGGCTGTGAAAACGCACTGTTGGGGCTACTGGGGAGCCTGTGGGCACAAGCTGGAGAGCTTTGCCCTGGGGTCCCCACCGTAATGATCAAAGGGGGACAGGGACTAGTGCAGGCGGAGGGCGGCGCGGTGCTCCCTGCCGCAGGATCCAGCCCTCCCTGGCCAGCCTGCATTCATATTCCACCTGACTCTGCTGGGAGAAATCCATGGGGACCCCAACAGCAATTACTTGTGTGATTTAATTGGCATTATCATTTTACTGGCTTGACAGAGATAAATCGCCCTATTGGGTAAGGCTGCTACTGTGACAGCAAAAGCAGAAGGAAAGACTTTCTCCTTCTCTCTGAAATAGGAGATGACTACCAGTGTATCTTAATAATTAGTGCTGTTATAATTAATCGGACTATTTGAGAGCCAATCTAACAAACAAATGGAGGGCTTGATTGTTCGGTAATTGACAATTTGTTTCCAATATGGTATCACTTGCTTCTGCTTGTGCAAAGAAATAAAAAAAAATAAAACTGAGATTACCAGAGAGTTGGGCCTTGGCCACAGCGAGGACAAGTGACTGTGTGAGAGGGCAAGGAGGAAAGGAGCATTCCCAGACACTGAATGTCCCAGGGACCCATTTGTCTTGAACACACACACACACACACACACACGAGTTGTGATTCCTTCTGTTTCCCTGCTTTTCAAACAGTTGTAGCCAGCTGTCACTGCCTGCGTGGGTAGTTTTACGGAAAAGCAGAGTTTTCAGACCTTGGCCTTTCCATATCGTTTGCACCCTGATTATATTCCTGGATCTGCTCTCTCGGTGGCTGTATTTCTCTCTTCGCCTTGTCTCTCTCTCCCCTTTCTCTTGTACTTATCCTCCACTCTACAGTGCAGCCATCGGCTGCTCTGAACCCAGCAATCTGTTGCTTGTTGATGCTTTGGATGGGAGCACAACGTGTGGCCATGGCGAAGGGTACACAGTTGTACTGGGCACCGCAGCACCAGGATGATGCTATCTATCTGGATGCGGACTAGACTGTGCGTGATGCTGTGCATAGGTGTAATACACCCATTCCTGCCTCCAAAGAAAGTACAGCAAAAGCAACCAGAGGGTGGGTAAAACATTTTTTTTAATTTCCATTATTTAAATGAGGGAAGCAAGACACAGATATTTTGCTGGTAAAATCTAAGTATGATGCTATCAGGCTTTGAAAAACAGTTAAGAGTCTGCTGTTCTCCAGGAGATTCCCTCTTGCTATCTGGATGAGAGCTTTTTTCTTTCTTTCACATAAAACCAAATACCTCCAAGTCCTCAATGCCTCAGTGCTCCCACGGCATGTGCTTAACTCCCATGGGCTTCCGAACTCCTGTCGGTGCTGGCCTGGAAGGGGCTTTGTATCACATGAAAAAGCCGAGGCTGAGGTGACCCTGTAGGGAACCCCAAACTGTCACAGTTCTCTAGAATTGGCCTTGGCCATCAAATGTGCATGGATGGATATCCATGCGGCCTGGGGAAAATCATTCTGGGGCTGGCTTTTGCTCCCAACACATTTTCTCCCTGTTGCAGCAGAATTGTTGCTGTATCCGGAGAGGCTGTGAACAGCTCTGCCAAGTGGCAATGCTTCTCCCCCCACCCAGTTTAAATGAGATATGAATAATTGATTTGCCTCCTGAATAATTAATTGGATATTCAATAATGAAAGTAATTGTTTGGCTCATTCCCCCATTGATAATCAAGCTAATCTTCTCCTTCATATGTGGGCCATACAGATATGTAAAGCAGTGAGACAGTTTATAGGCCGATAATACAGCTAATGTGCTCGGTGCGAGGTCACCTTGTCCAAATATCTCAGCAACTCCCAGGGCCGCTCTCCGCTGGGTTATCTACTGCACAGCCAAGCTGTGCGTAGCAAGAGGTTGGGTTTTTTTCCCTCTTCATTTTGATTGCTGAACATTTCCCACCAGGGAGGAGTCTTCTTTTACAGTTTAAACAAAAATCGTCAGATGCTACTTGCTCCAATTAAGGCTTGCAAGGGAGGTTTGTTCTTCCTCTAGTCAATAGTATGCAGATTAAAGAAAGCAAGCGGCTCTCTGAATTCATGGGGCTGCTCTCTTCTAGAGGCATTAGAGCTCAACTCCACAGAGAGGCTCCAGAGCAGAGCTTTCCTTTGCCACTAGCCCTTTAGAATCAAAATCAAACCTAAACACATTAATGCTGGTTTTGCAGCTGCATTTGGGTGTTTTGAGCTTCTAATGTTGCAAGTCTCGTGAAGCCTGGGAGACTGAGCTGACATCTTCATGGAACAAAGTAGACATGCTCTCTGGAGAGGAGCTCAGCATTGGCAGTGGAGTTTGAGTGGACGACACAGTCCCAGGTTATCTCAGAGGCACTTTTGGGATGTCCTTCTGAGGTGCCCCCATGCAGTGGGTTTACCAGCGTGGGCAGAGTTACAGTACCAGATCTGCTAAGGAGATTTGGGGTTGAACCACAAAGTAAAACCACAAAATCAAGTAACATGAACAGAGATCCATGTCGGTGGGGTCTGAGCCAGATGTTGGAGGGTTTTAATACTTGCACTTACAAACTGTAACACCAGACACCCTTGCCTGCATCCCCCGTGTCCCACCAAGCCTGTGATTCCTGCTCATTCCTACTGAGTCTGGGCAGGGCTTAGGGTCCCGGCAGATAATGCAAGCCACAAAATGTGGAAGACATTTGCAGGTGATGCAAGGCCCGTCTCAGAGCCCAGAGAAGCTGGTGCTAATGGGTTAATCCTCTGCCCCTGTCACGGGACATTGCCTGGCAGAAAGGGCATTCAGGAAGCTCTGCTGTGAGCTACATGGGTTTCATCTTGGGCCTGTTTATAATGAAATTAAGGGCTGTGAGAAGCCTGTCCCCACCGTATTGTGCGTTTAAAGAGTGGTCGCACTAATGCTTGTCAACATTGCTGTGGGCAGATAAGCAGAAAAAGCATCTTTAGATGCCGTGCACAGCTAGGTGAAGGCTGGGACAGTCCGGAGCGAGAGGGAGAGGCAGCTGTGCTGCTCTTCCTCCTGAGACACCTCCTGAGTGACCAACCTCACACACTCCTTGGGCTCTGCTGACTGGGCCGTGCTGTGCAGAGATACGGCTCTCAAATGGTCTCAAACTCTGCCCTGAGTTTCTGCTGAGTCTCTCTGTAGCTGCTCTGACTGGAAGTTTCCTATGAGAGGCATTTGAAATAGCTTTATTGGGTTATTTTTAGGACACGGTTAGGAGCTTTCAAGCATCTTTGATTCCATCCTGAGTCCATGCTCCAAATGCAGAGTTCAACTGGGGTGGGCACTCCCAGCAAGGACTCTTTCATCCTGGAGCACAGGAGATTTAATCCGTTGTACAAAACCACACTTTCTGAGGTTGCACTGAGCAAGGCAGTTCCTGAGGTGTCTGTCTGGAGGACAGGAGACAAAGTTGCAGGTTGGGAATATCAAAGCAGTGAGCTCCAGCATTTTATATTTTGCCATTAGCCTCAAACTTCTGAGGTGGTGAGTAGCCCTTGAGTCAGAGAGAGCTACACGTGGCTGGTACATCCCGACACTTTGAGGCTCCAGCCTCCAGGTCCCTTCTTCTCCCGGCAGCAGCAGTGAGTGAAAACAGTTACCTGGAGATTGATGCACTATTATAAATGTGCATGTGGGAACCATTTAAAACAAGAAAGTAAAGCAGCAGAGTGTTCCTGAAGAAGGATCTGTTTGAGATGACAGAGCAATCTGGGAAACCCTCCACTGCAAAAACTACTTGTATTTAGGTGCCTTTCATTTTAACCAGTTTAATTTCTTTATGAGGGTTTTCATTTGAAAAAGTGGCAGCACCAACAGAACTTGGAAAGATTCATCTTCAGCCAGTTTACTCTGCAACAGATTTATCATTTCATCAGTAATTTAAGCAGAGACACTTGATCGTGCATTCATTTATATTGCTCAGAGCTGCTTGGTTGTGTGTTACTTGTGGAAAGTGTGAGGACAGATCACCGGCGAAGGGGCAATGCCAGGAGTTTTCCTAAGAAACCTCTGCAAAGATGACTTTGTCCATGGAGATGGGAAAACGACAGGAGCCCATCAGCTGGGTAAAGACAATAAAACCCAACTTAAAGCTTTTCCCTGTCACGGGCTAATTTGGTGTGAAGATGACAGCATCACCCTTCCCTTACCTCCCTTCTCCAGGCTATTAAGGGGTTTGTGACTGGGTTCCCAAGATCAAAGCTCCCTTGGTGATTTAATTGATGTGCTGCCTGAGAGGGGAGGGAGGCAGGGGCTCTGGGGAGGGAAGGGGAGCCCAGAGGGATGCACTGCAGCCCTGCAGGAAGAAATACTGTAGAAAGCCACCCGCCTCTGCCTGGCGATCGCGCCGTTATTTATGCACACACATAAACGGTTTCATGCATCCCACTGAAATCTCTGTTATTTGTCAATGAGATCCCCCCCTCCCACTCTGCCTTAGCTAACATTTACAGTAAATCTGTTACACTGACCATTAAATCTGAAGCTGCCCTGAGCGATAGTTTCAATGGGTGTGTTGACAGCCCGAGTGTTAATAATGATGCAAACACTAACCTGTTTATTGATTTGCTTTTTGTACCCTTCATCCTAGCTCACTCCTTCTCACTCTCGGAGGAGAAATCCTAGAATTAGTAATCAGGTGACAGCTCAGAGCCCCCGTCTGTTCCCAGCAGTGTCATCCAACCCAAATTCTCGGAGATAAATTACAGGTGCCGTATTCTGCCTCTGCCAGCCATTCAATATACTGTTACTCAGTGCAAGATGTAGTATTTGTCATTGGTGCCAGCAGACAGGAGAAAAAAAAAAAGAAACATTAACACAGACATGAAAAGCTTTTAACTTTGACAAGAGAAGCATAGGAAAGTTTTAAATTTAGCCCCTCCACTGAAGGCCACTGCCTATCCATTAAAGCAGCTTGTCAGGCGGTGGGTGGGGTGGAACGGAGCTGGGACTGGGATGCTTAGAAGAAACCCGATGTGATCATGGTGCTTCCTCCTCCTCCTGCCAGGTGGATGCCTGCCTACAATAATGCTCAGGAGCACGAAATTGGTGAAGGGCTTGTTGGGTTCCTGCGAACAAATCAGTCTATTCATGAGCCCAAATTCCTTGACGTTGAGATGGAGATGGGTTCGCAGAGGGGAAGCAAACAGCAGTTTCATTTCACACCCTGGGGGGGCGGGAGCCAGCCCAGGCAGTGGGGGACACAAGAGAAGCAGGGGGACAGCCCCGAGGGCTGGTCCTGCTTGTCCCCTACTGAGAAGTAACTCAACTGACTTATGCGCTTCTAAAATATTGACCCCAAAGCAGTCCCAACTGAGCTAACTGGCAGGGTTCTTCAGATTGTAAAGTGTGAAGAGAGATGCAAATAGAGCCTGAACAGGAGCCAGAAGCTAACTTCTCCAGGGGATCAGTCCTACATCAAGTCAGGAGCTGCAGATACTTTCCCCGTGACGGACTGCATGTGACATTCAGCACTATACACTACAGCTTTACTGATGAGCTACACAGGCTTGTGTAAGAAGTTGGAGTTAAATGAAAGCTAGGCTTCATGTTCCCTATCTAGCAATGCTTTTTGACCTATGTTTTTTATGGTCAGGAGAGAAACCTGCCAGTAAATAAGCAGAATTTATAAACCCTGCAAGGGCTCTGATATAGTCCCAGGAGCCGGGGCCCCAAAGGCTTTCAGTGGCATTTATAAGCTTCACTCAGTTGTCAGACTCCTTAGTTCCTTTTATTTCTGCTAAGTTTATAAGCTCTGAAAAAGCGGTCTGCAGTGTTTATTAACTGCACCGCAAAGCTGAAGCAATGCAGCTGATCCAAAAGAAACACAATTCTACCTGTACCACTTAAACGTGGTTCAAATCAAAGCCCCACATTCTGTTTATTTTATCCTGTCTTCTAATATGCACACATCACCAACCAGATAGACGTGTTATTTTAGAAAATAAAATTACACCCATGTTAGAAATCCTTGTAGATGCCTTAGTTCATTAGGAGGAAACTGAACTGAACATTCAACAAACCACTAAAAGAGGGAGTTTGTCAAGTCCTAAATACCAGTATCTATGTGAATACATAATTGTATCCATAAGGAGAAAATAAAATCCAATAGGGTCAGTGAAAATAAAATACGTTTTTAAAAATTGTACCATGCATATTTCAGTACGACTAATATTTTTTAAATAAGGTCCTTCAGCTCTGTGAAACACAAAGTATTGGATCCCAGGGGCTAGGGAATTAACTGTGGCAGCCAGTGGTTTGGTGAAGAAGTGTTTAGTAGTTTAGTTGTCACATGGAAGTAGCCTCAGGACAGCAAGATCAGCCACTGGTTTTGACATATATAAAATAACTGTGCTCAAATTATAAATCCCAGGGTATTTTAGACTACCTGGTATGTCTGCAATGATGCTGAGGAAAACAGAGCTGTTTCCACAATGGAATGGACATATAGATTTGCTCCAGTTATTGGTGTAAAACAAAGCAGTGACGGATTCCTCCCCCTCTCCCCCATTTCAATAAACACAAAGGGTGAAATTCTGGCTACAAGATTAAGCAAAGTTTTAGCATTAAGGATTCCCATCCAAGATTTCAGGACTACTTATTTTTTAAAAGATTTTCAACATCTTTTTTCCTCTCCTTTTTACTTTTCCTCCTAATAGGACAATCTGCTAAATTTTCTGTCCTTCAGCACGTCTCCAAAACTGTAGAGTTGATCATATTGGTGAAGGCTGGGCAGTTGTGAACGATGATTTAACATTTCAAGTGTAATTAAACATGCAGACGTGCTTGGACCCCAACTTTTGAATGTGGATGAGAGCTAAAGCCCATGACTTGACTGGGCGTTTTTCACTGTAGGAGCTGTTCGGAGTTCTCAGGTTGGTACTGAGAAGTATGTGAATTTAGCAGAACAGAGACAAAGGAAGAAGAAACCATCCAAGGGCTGGGGATTGTGTGTGCTGGGAGGGATGATGAAATAACAAGGGTATTTGTAGACAGAATTACTAGAAGTGGGAAAAGCACAGAAATAAAAGCAAAGCCCAAGAGGAACAGAAAGCACATGAAATTAGCGGAAAGGAGAACAAAGCCTCATCCTGTGAGACACAGGAGAAGGCCAATCTTAAATAATTATAGTAACAGTTTAACTTTAAAATCAGGATGTATATTTGTCATGGTTCCTCCGACAGTGCAAGTTTCTCCTCCTCCCTTTCTTTGCACAGATTTCCCCAGCCAATTCACAGTCCTTCCCTTCCTTTATTTATGTGGGTTCATATTTCATGGCTCTTGTTTACTGTATTCCCATCGTGATTTATGACCAAAGAGAAACATTGCATCCAGGTGATGATCCAGTCCATTATCTCTACGGAGATGCTGACCACCGTAGGGGAGCAGAGAGACCTGTTGTACCACATGATGGAGAACATGCAGAAAAAGGGGGCTTCCAGGTTACGAGGGAAAAGCATAATTCTTGTAATCTGGACAGTTGGATGCAAAGAAAAAAATATCCTTTCTTCTATTATTCCTCTCCCTGAATAGGCTTTGATATTAAAAAAGAAGTCTCAGGAGACCAAACATATTCACTGTGCTAACACATAGCTGCCTTAGCTAAAATGACCCATTTTAAATGCATGCTACAACAGGGTAAATCTCCCTGTCTCGATACCACCCTTGGCTGGTCTGGAATACTCCACCTTTTCCTTCCAGTTTTCTGCTTTGCCATTAATAAATCAAGATTTCTTTGCCCTGCTCTGCACCTTCGCAGCTCTTGCAGATCATTAATACCAAGACAGGGCTGTTAATCTCTTGGTCCCAAGGTGCATTGCCCCACTTGCAGGCAGAGAGGCTGGGACACAGATGGGACCATGCCTGCGGTCACAGAGCAGGAGGATGCACCCCGGGGCCACGTTAACTCCCAGAAATGTCCCCACGGGACCTGGCCTGGCCATCCTGCACTGACAGCAGCCATCGTATTTTGGGGTGGACTTTGGGATAAATCTAAGTGCGAGGTGTCTCTCTGCTGTAAGCAAGCCCCCTGCTCAGCTCTGTAGCACTTTTGCTGCCTGTGCCCTACTTTAGCAGTGGCTTTGCAAAGGAGTATCTCCTTCTCTGATATTATTGAGGTCTTATTCCCGTTGCTTGGATTTCTTATCCAATTCATCCCTTCTGTCCCTAGCGGTATGTAGAAGAGGCTAACACCCTTGCTTTATTTTTCAGGTCTCTTCCCATCAGAGAAGGGCAGGAGCAAAGCTTGGCAATGAAAGGCAATTTCTCCTAACCCAGTGGGCGAGCGCAGCGTGGTAAGAGTGCTTTTAAACAAAAAAAAATCCAATAACTTCCATATAAATTGTCCAGGAGAGAAAACTTTGTGGTTTTGACATTTGTAGCTGTTTCAGCATTTTTCCGTGGAAGATGAAAAACTTTTGCATTGAGCAAAACACAGATTTATGATCAATAAAGTGAAGTTTAACAGTTTATAGGGGCCATACATTCTTTTTTTTAAAAACTGATATTAAAAACTATTTTTCCCTCCCAACCATGTGAGAAATCCTCTCCAGTGTCAGTCGGAGTTTCAGCATAGTAAAGCAGCTAGCAGACCGTTGTGGATAATCACTGGACGGGGTTTCGTGCAGGACGAGTTGCCGCCCAAGCCATCCCTCTCTTACCTTCATGTGCAATAAAACTCCCGGATGCCCATTAAGACCTGAGTATGGACCTCGAGGTCTGAGCCTGGGCTTGCCCAGTGCTTTAGAGAGTTTGGGAGCAGGAGGTTGCTGCAGGTCTCTTTCTGGACCGTAAAATAAAGCCACTCCTAATAACTCTCCAACAAGGCTCTGCAAATCTTACTGTAGCACAAGATACAGGCAGAGAGCAGGCAGCTGCCAGACAAATAACAAACACAAATGGTTTGGGAACTGCTTGTGAGTATTGGGTATGTGTGCAATTTTATTGGCACTGCTTCCTATCGGGCTGTGAGTGGCCAGGGAGCGCTGGGGAAGACTTCTTCCCATCTCAGCTCTGATCCGCAGGAGCATTGAGCAGTCAAATCTTGTACTTCTGGTATTTCCTCTTTACCTTTACCTCTCACCAGAGGATGCCCACCTCCGAAAACATTGTGCTTTCCACATCGACAGTTGTGCCAGGAGCTGTTGCAGGGATGTTTAACACTTCTAGAAACAGAAAAGACTCTTGTTCTCCGAAGAACAGACCACTGCAATTGATTGTTTTATATCTCCTACCAGAAAATCACATCCAGACTGTCTGATAAAAGTTATTTGAACTTAGTTTTTACATTAGGCCTAAGATGTAATTTTGAGCATAAAATTATTGAGTCTAGGGCCAGTTCTGCTGCCATTAAAACCAATAAGAAATCTCCCTTGATTAGATTTATTGTAGAGCCAGAGAGGTGAGATAGCCCTGGTTTTATGCACCCGTTTCCCTGATTATGCAGTCTCTCGGCTTGCTATACGTGATGACATGTGGAAGCGCTAGTATCACCCTTATCTCTTCAACATGTTCCTCTTTGTTAAGGACTATCTCAACACAAGATCTACAGCAAAAAATAGGAAAGTGTCCATTACCTGAACAAGGCAGGGATTTAGCTTTTTTTTTCTTTTTCTACAGAGCATCTGATGAAGCCAATGAATTTGTCAAGGAGATAAGTTGGACTAAATAATCCCTGAGGTCTGCACAACGGACAGCGTTGCAGCGTATTCGCAGCAGTCAGGTCCCCTTCTTCCCATGATATGCCTTGAAATTTATCACCCGGTTGTGAGCTTTAACTGCATAAATCCCCGGTGAATTGATGGGAGAAGAGAACCTTGCTGAGGTTTATACGGTGGGTCTTAAACCCTTAAATGCTGGTGGCAGCGTGTGTTCTCCATAAAGCCATGCCTTTGGTAATTTACACACGGGGAGCTTGGCCACGTTTCCTCTGTGGAAAATTGGGTTGAAATAAGTGGGAGCTCAGAGCTGAGCAGTGGCACTTGAGAAGGCCCACAGTGTGCCGCGGTTTCTGTGGAGTATACGGCCATTTTCACTTGATTAAATAAACTTGGTTCTTGGAAGATCTGAAAAGTGGCTTTTAGAGAGTTCTGTCTAAAAGCTTGCAAGTTTTTCCATTTCTTCTGAAGAGAAAGTTACACTCAGAAAATTAAAGGATCTACAAAGTGATATTTTCTGAAGCAAATACTGACATTATGAGCATCTTAAGCACTTGCACCGCATATCTTGCTAAACTGCATCTCCTGACTGACAAAGCCGTCTCCTGCTAAAAGCAACTGTTATAAAATTATGACTAGCGCATATACAATGTTAGTGTTTAACAAGACGACAGAAATGCCACCTTAGTAAAAACTGATTATGGTTACAGCTGAAGAATTCACATCATGCAAGATTTATAATATTAAGGTTATGCAATCATCTAATCGGAGAGACAAGCCTTGAGTAATAATATGAAATGCATGTACTTCAATCTGCAACAGTAAATTCATTGCTGTTTTCTTATTAGCTCATGCTAGCATTAGGGCTGCATTATCCATTTTACCATAGTCTAATTCAGCATTTCCATCTGAAAACATATGCACAATAAGTGATCTATGCCAAACAATGAAATGGAGACAAAGCCATTTGAGTGACTTCACGGCTATAAAAATATACATAATCTGTATGTCTTTTGGCAATTCTCAATACTTTATACCACATTTCTTTGCATGAAAAGTTTTCCCAAAATAAAGAAAAAGATAGAAATTGTCCCTTTTCTTCGCTGGAGAGCAATACTTTGGGGGCTGAACCTGAGCAGGAACCCAGCCTGTGAATTTCGCATCCTGCAGGTGGGACATCAGATCACCTTATTAGTGTTATACCAAATATCTGGGAAGTGGCAGGTGTAACTTAGGATAGTAGAGAATGACTTGAAACTTGCATCTTCCAGCCCAGATAAAATTGCTAATATTTGAACTGAAAGGGAATCTCTGCTGTTCCTTAGAAGCGAAACATTTCAGATATTTTATAAACATCAGATATTTTCATCCGACAAAGAATAGCAGCATATATACGTATAGCAATAGATATAAAACTCTAATTGGTTAATTATTGTACAGAGAAGTCATAGTGTACTTCAGGTTAAAAATATGCTATTTCGGGGGCTGATGAGTTCAGGCATCATATTTCAAAGGCACATACTATAAAAGTTGACAAGTGTTTATAATGCAATAATCAAACTAATTGACTGAGATCTCTGATTAAAATGAGACTTTTCATGCAAAGCTCAGACTGAGTTTCCCTCTTAACTGCACGCCGTGGGCTGAGTTCATTTTCCCTAGCCTGTGCAGGCTTTGATCCTGCGAGGCACTGGGGTCTCAGGGCATCAGGCAGTTCTGGGAGGACTGGGGACCTTACTGACCCAAAACCTTCAGGTAATTAGTTGTTCGGATCCCTGTGCACGTAGGTGGATACATCAGACTTTTGCAACAATCACAGTTCTCAGGAAAAAAAAGTATTTCAAAGGTAAACAGAAGGCATTTGTGTCCTGGAGTCTGATTTATTATACACACACTATATAGCTGTCATTAAATGAACAGGCTAACATGCAACTATTCATCACGGGGGGAGGGGGGGGGCAGAATGAAAAGGCTATTCTCTGCTTGCCTGGAATTGTTCATATTTCTGAAAACTAAAAGCAGTGTCTAGGAAAGGAAAGAATGCCTAAAATGCCATAAGATATTTGATTTATTCTTTTCAGGCATTACCTCTCTATGTTCTGTGTGCCCGAGAGTATTATTCAAGTCAATCGATCTTAGAAACCGTTTCTAGCAACCCCCATTTTCCCCAAAACTCCCCGCTAAAGACCTTAATCTGCCTCCTTTTGTTGTTATTGTCATTAAAATAGACTCAAATCGGTCCGTAATTTTTGTTTTACTTTGAAGGTGCATTTTGATCCAAAGATAGCTACTCATCTTCTCATTTGTATCACCAGCATTTCAGTTATGAGTCTGCATATGGTAAACTGCAGACTCGAATTCCAGCTAAAGCAATTCGCAGCTTGCTGTTTAGTTACATGAGAAACAGAAAATAGGTGATGCTGCCTGACCGAAACAGCTCTCTGAGCACTGATTCAGGGAGATGACTAGAAATATTCAGATTTTTCTCAGCAACAATTAATTGCTGAAGAAAACCAGGGATAATTTTAATTAATGAATAAATAGAATTATGAACTGTTTGTGGATACAAAGAGACACATGATTTAATGAACCAGAAGAAATGACTAGTACAGCCTAAGAATTGCTATCAAAATGGTTGTTTCAACACATCTGAAAGCAGGACACAACAGAAAATTGGATTTTAGTTAAACTATACCTTTCATGACAAGGCTTCCTTGCCACAGATATGTGGTTTTCCTCACCAAAACATGGAATGCTTTTGGCTGAAATTAAACAAAATCTTTCTGTTTTCAGGAGAAAAAATATTCACTACTTTAGGCTGCAAATTTTGTTGTGAAAATTCAACATTTTCCAGGGCTTTTCCTATGTCCTAGTTCCCAGCCCTGGCTGTCAATTCACTTATCATTCAGTTGTGCAATTAAAAAAATATTCTTTCTGTAATGAGACTGAGATCTATGCAATCACCGCCAGCAACTTTCTACCTGCATCTTTCTTGTAGGTAGAAAGTTGCTAGCAGTGTTTGCAGTCGAGGGGGGCAGGGGGAACCCCCACCCCATGGCAGCAGGGCAGGGCCGTGTGCCAGCAGATCCCTCCATGGACCTCCCTCCATCCCAGCTTCTCCAGCAGATCCCTGGAGCAGCACAGCCCAGTTCAGTGCAAGGAGACATGCTGATGGAGCAACCTGCCCATTCTAGGCAGGTTTCCCCCCAAAAAAGAGAGTTTTCAGTGCCACCCAGCCAGCGAGGGGGTGGGGTGCATTCACCTCCAAGCACTGGTCAGCCCCACTAATGATTAACTCTGATTTTTCCTGCCAGATCTTTTCTACACCCACCCTCAGCTGTTAAGGCTTTGGGGTTTTTTTTGTCTTTTCCAGCTTGGGGAAGCCGAGGAGGAGGGAAGGGGGACAAGGAAACCCTTTGCCGAAAAACAAAGCAGACACAGGGAACGCCATCCTTCAGCAGAGGAGATGAAAGGCTGCCGTTATTTGACAATAAGGGTGTGTGGGTGTCTCTCATCAAACCCGCTGACACCCAGTGCTGAGCTGCATAAAATACCAGGGGGGGCTCGGCAATGATAAAAGCAGCTGTGGCCCTGCTCTGCTGCTGTGTCCAATGAATTAAAGGTAGGTGAGGCACGGGCAGAAATACCTTCCTGCACTGCTACACTGAATTTTGCTCCTCTTTTCTGCTTCGTACTGTAGTCACCAGGTGAGGAAAGAAAGGTTTCAGGCACCACTTGGCATTGGCTCTGGCCGCTCCTCCCAAACCTCTCCAACCTCCCCAGATGTGCCCTTCAAAGAGAAATCTCTGCTACGCCTTCTTTAAAATAGATAAAGTTTTAAATTGCTGGTTCTTGGCAGTGCAACTCCTTCGTTTCGCTATGGTTTCACTGGATGACTTATAACATAGACCTGAACACATAGGCAAGAATAAATATATGTGGAGGAAGGTGAGGCGCCTAGATTTAATTGCAGTTAGGGCCTTTCCTGCAGCTTCACAGACATTTCCTGGCTGTACACACACGCACACACACACACACAAACACATCCCAGAAACAGCACCAAAGGATGAGACCACACTGGAATTGCTTATGTGCAACAAAAATCCAAACAAAAAATCAAGGTGTTTTGTTCTGGTTTTGTGTGGGGAAGAAAAGGTCGGGATGCTGACTAACAGACTGTTGTAGGACAAAACTGATGCCATTATGCATGGGTTTCACCCTCCCCTGTTCTGTTCCCTCCTTTCACCCACCCCCACCGAAATACAAAATAACCTGCAATCCAATTAGTGCTGAGTGTGTACGAAGCAATCACATTTAATAAACGGAGCTCGTAGGTTTTAAAAAATACATTCTTGTCCATGACCTTTTCTTAATTTTGTTGGATGTAATCTGAAATTCTGCTCTTTTTATTTACACTTGCAGTTTAATTAGAATCCGCTGTTTTACCGTAGCCTACCTGCTTGTAGGCATGTAGGGGAATGCACACACGCACGGTGCTTTTGCACAATTTCTCTGTTATCCCCAGGAGCTGCTGTACTGAACTTCCTTCACGCACGCCCTCGGCAGATTAATGATGACAGAGTCAGTGTGTGCGTGCGTGAATAACATGCCTGGTAACAAATCAGGAACACAGAGAGGGATTTGTGTCTTTTAAATGGGTTTGGGACAGTTGCACGTAGGGGTTTTTTTTTTCAGTTTAAGTTCTGATTTGCTCTTCTTCATTTCATTCATTTCATTTCATTGGAGGAGGTGCCATAGAAAGCTCTTGACTCACTGTACAAAGAGGAGTGATCCCCTCTGAGCCCTCTTTTTAATTCTTTGAGAGTAGACAAAGCAGAAAAGACCTGACTGAAGCAGCATGAACAATAAGCTGTGTTTTCCAGAATTGATGGTGAAAACCAGGAAGATTTTGGCTGGGGTGAGGGGTAGGGGAAGAGGGAAGAGGGCTTTGGAGAGGTGCCAGAGAGAGGTTTTTGTCTGGAGTCTTCAAGAGATGGAAAACAGAATTAAATATCAGCTCCTGACACCCTGGGTCCAGTGGTTAAATCCATCATGTCTGGGGAATCTTTGATTCTACCATTGCTAGGAGGCACAAACCCATACCAAGTGCTAGATATGAGGGCAGGCAGGTCATGAAGAGCCCCAGTGAGCGTTCAAGCGCTCTGGTTGCTCCATACCCCCATTAAACCAGTATCTACCATGGCCAGGACATGTAGCCCCTACAGTGACTGTGTGAGACTCATAACATCCCCTGAGCACACCTTACAGATTGGAAAAGGGGGGCAGAGGGAGAAAGGTCAGTGACACTGAGGAGCTGAGTGGCAGTCTACTAGACTGGCATCCGTGTTTTCGACATTTGGGGAAAGCACTTGTCATTCAGGGAAGCTTTTTAGTGAAAATTTAGGATGCCTCTGTGCCATGGTTCAACAAAATCTTTGTGGAGCATCAAATAAGACCAATGCCCTAAACGTCCTGCTTGCTTTCCCACTTTCTTGAATAGCAGTATAGTTCCAGGTTATGCTGCTTTTGGTGGCAAAAGTAGCATAAGAAATTCTCCCCTTCTGCTCATTCCCGTCGTCTCTCAGATCTCTCCTTTCATCTGCCCAGGTAAAAATAACTCCCTCCCACCCACAAAAAAACCCACAAGGTAGAGGTTGGCAAGACTTGCTAAAACTGGCTCCTCTAGCAGAGGCAGCGTGGCACAGACCTGCAGGCTCCTCACCTCACATCGCCCTCGTGCCAGACTTCCCATATCACCCCAAATGCACCTGAGGTGGCTTTGAAGTTTCCCCACTGCTGACTGCCTGCAGCGCTGCCCTCGCCTTGGATTTACGAGCAAGGGGAGCGCGTGGAATCAAGTTCAAGAGTTGGCGGTTTCATTTGCATATGAGAGGCCAAAATAAGCAAATAAAAACTGCCACACAAAACGAACCAGAATTGGAATTGGCTAAACACTTCCCCGTGAAATGGATTTTAGAAGTGACTCTTGAACTCTTCAGTGGAAAGACAGATTCATTTTCAATGGAGTTTGATCTTGCTCTTCAGCTTCATTTGTAAGACCAATTACAGAGCATTTTGTACAACAATTACGCGCATTAAAACCACTCTGTTCCATTTGATGAATTTTAATAGTAATTGAACAGAAGAACCCATCAACTGAAAGATTGTCCAATCAAGTATGCCCACACACTGAACTGTAATTTCCACTCCACAAATGTGTAATGCCATTTGAGACTACCGAAATGTCCTCTCCCCACCAACACCCAAGCAGATTCTTGAGGATTTGTTCCAAAACAACTTTATTCCTTGAGGCTTTAAGTATACAGAAAACAGATTGACCGTGGTCCTGCGGTAATTCCTGTGTACAACTCTGTCCTGCAAAGCTCCCTGGAGCTCATTCTTGGATGAGGCATTCTCAGTCCTGGTGACCACAAGTGTTTGCAGGGAAGCACCCTACAAATCACCCTACAGATGCGCCTCTGTGAAGAAAGGCATTTTTGGAGGATGCCCTCCAAGGGACTTAGTATGAGATTGTAAGAGCTGGGTGGCTGCTTTGCGTCGTTGTAGGAAACGGAGTCCATCACCTGGACTCTGGATTTGATATTTACATTTGAGTTCAGTTCAGCTTCTTCCCTCGTAAAGAAAGAATGTGCAGAATGGTGGGTTGAAGAAATATAGGCCTGAAACAGATAATCTGGTTATGAAGACAGGCCCCTCATAGCCACTGAAGAATAGATACTTGGGCTAAAAGAGTCCAGATATATTCCTTTCACATGGTTGCCACAAGCCCTAAAGAGTCTGTAACTCACGTTACGAGTCCAAAAGCCACAAAAGCAATGCAGTATGGCGGAGCAAAGAAGAGATCAAAGGCATCACCAGTGTCCTGGGTCTCTGAAAAATGCTAATGCATTTCTTGATCTTTGTTGTGAACATTTTGTTGTTATTTTTTTCCTACTAAACTTGCTCTTTCTGTCTGGGGTTGGCCTGTGCTGTACTGAAGATTCCTCAAGGGAAGTTGTGTTCTTCATTGGGTTTGCTGGAAATTAGAAGAACAAAAGAACTATTTTGATGAACTTGCTCTCAATGGGATTTCCAAGCTAGCTTGGGAAACAAGAAGAGATTGCTATAGCTTAGATCAGTGGGAGATAAGCGTCCAACTGTCAGAGCCTTCCTTTGAAGTGAGTTTCCCCTTGCCAGTGGTTGCTACAACTTTAAGTTAAATTTAAAGACAAAAGATGAAGTTTTGGCCTTACTGAAGTCAATAAGGGTCTTATCACTGACAACTCAGAGGCCAGGATTTCACCCAAGATGTTTGTACAGGCACTAACTTTAGCATCTGTTGAAAGCCACATGAAATATTTATGTTGAAGAGTGAAACTGTATTGTTTTCTTGCATCTCGTTCTGAACACAAAAATGACCTCATCTCACTGAAAAATCACCACTCTTCTCTGAAAAAAGTATAGCTTGAGTTGAGCGATACCTTATCCCAGTGTGATCAAATTAAGAGTTACAATGTGTGATTTAAAAACAATTACTATAAATTTTCTTCATGGATATATCTAATTTTTTCCTGTTAGTTTTCATTTTGGTTTGGAACAGGGAAAAAATGAACAGTGGAGGTTTTCCTATAAATGGGAAGATCTATTTCCTCCCCAACTAAAATTTCAATCTGCGGTTCCTTATATTTAAAAATATTTGAAAAATCCTGCCTTTGAAAGCCCAGGAATGCAACTTCTACTGAAAGTACTGAAGGTTACATATTTCTGTACATTGTGCAAGTCAGTTAGTTAATGGGTGCAAAGTTCTACCTAAAAAGCTGAGCATTATTAAAAGATCTGCAGAGGACCTCAGTCTAGTAACAAACCTATCCAAGCTTCTGAAATGTAGGGAGACACAAATCTGGCATAAATCAATTTTTTTCAAGGCTTCTTCCCCTCTTTCCTCCCAGAAGGAGACAAGATCCAAACAAGTGAGGTCTGGGGAGAGGAGAAAGGTGGTAGGGGCTGGGGGCAGATAAATGGGGAGATACTCGCAGCGATTCGTTTGAAAAAAAGCATGCAAATAGAAGGCCAGAGAATTTTTTTCCCCACTCGTCTCTTGGTCCCCTCCCCCTTTCAAATATCATCTCTTATTTGTTTCATTTTATGCATTTTAGCATTTCAGTCACCGGCTGCTACATTGGGTTTTTTCACCCTTCACACACCATCCCATACTGCCTGCCTTTTTTTGACCACACTCCGTGTTGTAATAATAATAATAAAAAACTGGGCCTGATTTTAATTTGTGTAATGTTTTTGTTAAAAAAAATAAAAACTCAACAGCCTAATTAGGAAACCCGTTAAATGGCTGCAATTCAAATATAATTCTATTAAATTCTCCCTGTAAAGTTAATGTTACAGACTTTTTAACAGATGTTTTAATTAGACATTGTTATTAAAGGGAATACTGTAGAAATTAAAAGCAGGCCCTAAATGTGTTAACAAAGACACTTTTCTTGCATGGCATCGATGGTGTCAGAAACATTAGCAAAGAGATTTTGGCAGCAGGTCATGAAAAAAAAAAAAGAAACGTGTTAAAGGAAACAAAATGCACTAAGAGATATGCATTGCTCAGCTACTATGTGATAGGGGTTCATTTCACATCCAGTACCACCTCGGGCCATTGCCTGAGCTGGAAAGGAGGTGGTGAAGATGGTTCAGCACAGTGCTAATGGCACCACGTGAGGAGCACCCTTACCAGCACAGGCACTAATCAGGAAGAGGGATTTGGTTGCGAAACACTTGCAGCTTCAAGGATTTCCGAGGAAGCCTCAGTGTTGCCAGTTTTTGAGGTTTCATCTGCTGCCTCCATGCTTTGGGTTGTTTTCTAACTATGACTCTTGGAATCAAGCAACAGTGTAGGGATTGCATTTTTGCAAGATGGGTTTGCTCTGAGCCCTTCTGACTGCAGAGGCTGGCTGGGAAATGCACGTCCTGCAGGCTTGGAAATGAGAGAATGAAAAACCCCACAAGTGTATTTTTGGGGATGAAGATTTAAGCAAAATGCATGACATTTTGGGCCCTGGAGAGACATTTTCTGGGATTTATAATACTAGGACCAAATTGCAGGTGAAAAAAGTGACAAACAGGTCAGGCTTCACAAGTCCGTTTCTGCTGGGGATTGTCAGGGGTGCAAGCCTGGCAGGTCTCCATTTCTGCTGTGCCGGGCCACCTGCAGCCTGCCCAAGGCCAACAAGAGCAGTTCGTTACTTCATCTAATACTAATGGCTGCTGCAAGACAATGTCATTTCGTGGGACTGCTGCCCTAATCTGGCCATCAGTTCTCCCTGGGTGCCGTTGTCTACTGATCGGAGCCCCTCCAGAGGGTGTTGCAAAGCAGAAATCAGTAGACTTGATCAGCAAGGGAGTATAGATGAAATGTAGACAGTTGCATGCCTTGTGTTGGATGCTGTGAATACTTACTTTAGTCTAGAGATAATCGGTTTGGACCATAGGAAAAAGGAAAGGCATATGGTCCTCAGGAGGCTGCTTGACTTGATATCTCTGTTCCAAAGCAGGACCAGCTCTACCTAAAACATCCTAATAAACATGCACCAAACCAGCTCTGTTATATCACTTCACCTACAGACTATTTCTGATGTATTTATCTAGTTAATGCTAGACCTTAGCTCCTTTTCCTGTAGGCACCTCCCACTCTTCATCTTCACAGCTCTTGAAGGAGTCGAGGAGAGCAGTTGACACTGGAGGAGATATAGTTTTTGCAAAGTTTTTCACAGGGACTTCGCTTTTGTTCTTTCTTGTTTATTCACACGGGAATATAAACTGCATTTCTCTTTAAGAATCCATTTTATCTCAATGCTGTGGAAAATTATACATCCCAGCGTTCAGTTTCTTGCAAAAGGTGAGCTTCGTGCTGCCCAGCACCTATGAAATGGTAAAAGGGTTAAACCTGGGCTCTTCTGAGCAGTTTGGTGAATAATGCAAGGAGCAAGTGATGGGCAATACTGACATATAACTTTACAATGCCATCAAGGGCTTTAGGGCATCATAGCCCTAAAGACAGAGCTTGGCTATGATGTCACCACCAAGTGACAAGCCACCAAGGTGGCTTTTTAGGGTTTTTAGAAGAAGAAATTTCCTCCTAGCTGAATAGATGGATCTGACATTTTAAGGGCTTTTCCCCCCCAGCCCCTTCCCCTTGTTTCTAATAGATGATGCTGGCATTGCATCTATGAGTTAGAAAATGACAGCTGTTCCTATCAGCAATAGATGTGCTCTTTGGAGCACATGGTAGATGAGAAGGGAAAGCTACTGAAACATTGTGAGGTTAGCCAAGAACAGAGAAAAGCACCAGAGGAGAAATCTCTGAGAACTGCAGAACAGGTTCATGCTGATCTGGTAATCAGCATTAGACAGTGGGATAGGGATGCAGACAGGTAGATGAGCTGGCAAAGCTGCGTGACATAGGGTAAACAATTCAAAGCGATCTAAACCCTCTGATTTTTTCTCTCAATGAGAGGAACAACTTCCTCCTAAAACACTAGGAGAAAATCTGATAATCATAGCTCTGAATGTTTTATCCCTGTCATCGAAACCTCTGTTATTGCCCACTTTGGGAAGAAGAATACGAGCCTAGAGAGAAAAGATGCCTGGAAAATAATGTTAAAGTGATGTTATCATTGATATTAGCGAAAAGTGTCAACTCTTGTTCCTTCTTCTATCCATAGATTTCATTCTTTCAGCCACATCTACCTATTTATAAACTGGAGACAGGCCAGACCCAGAGCAGGACTTCCTCAGAGCTCAGAAGTGTTTGAACCTGGCTAGTGATACCTGTCAGTGACTCCTGTGAGCATCTCTGCGAGCATCTGCACAACCGGGGTTTTGCACACTCTCACTTTCATATGTTTTAAAGCTTTGTTTACAATTTATTCTTCTTTGTTACCTCTTCCCTTTAGAGGCCTTTAGCTTAAAAGGAGTGCAGTAACCAAATTAATGCAGGTATTCAAATTTTAATGACCACCTGAGTCAAGCAAACTGGAAAATCATGCCTGTGCAGCCATAAGGGTAAAAGAGAGAGGTGCAAAACCCCACCAACAGAGACAACTGGCTAATTAACTGATGTGAAACCAATGTAAAAAAGCAGAACCTAGAAAACAAATGAAAACCTGTCCAGCAATTACTTCCAAAAAGGTAACGTTTTCCCAATTAAAGCCATTCTAAGAACTTTAGTTAATTATGTAGGTTTTCTTCTCTCTCTCCCCCCTCCTCCCCTTCTCTCTCTCTCTCTTTTATTAAAGTCCATCAGGGCTCATGATGTGTGGGAAAAGTGCTAACATTTGCAAATTGCTGGTTTATGATAAATGAATTGTGGAAACTCAGCCCCTTGGTTGGGGCCCGGCTAGATTGCAAAGCACCAGCATCTCCGGCTGCTGCAGCCCTGACCCTGACTTTACACCCATTGATCACAACTGGTGCATAGCCATGACCACCAAATGCATACATTGTAGCTGGGGGACTTGCTTTTCCCATAGTATTTCATCATCGTTCCACATCGCGAGCGCCATAGTAACCTTTGGCATGCCGTCCTGTAAGACTAATACCTGCAGGAGATTTCCTCTTGCCCCAGTAATCACTGCTTCAACTGCTCCATCTTTAAAAACCCTTAGTCATTAACCCAGCTTTGATTTTCAAAAAATACCCATTGATTTCAATAGTGCCGGGAAGGGAAGAAAGGGCTGAGCATGTTGGAAAATCAAGCCCTAAATAATTCTAACATCTTTCCAGCTATAACTTTCTATGGCTTCCCCTAACACTTTCATTTTAGACAGAAATTTACTGCATCTTTTCTGGATGTTAATCCCAGCGGTCCTCAAGGATGTAGCAAGAAAGAGAGAAAAGTACATTTAAGGATATCACGGGAGTGACGTGCAGCGTGTGCTCCCACAATTGCTCTTCGTTATCACTGCATGCTTGGAAGTGCAGGAGCGCTCCAACAGCTCAAAGCATAGTCATGCTCGGGATTGCACAAATATATAAGGGAAACCCTCTGCCCCGTGTGAGGGAGATGTGCAAAGTCAGCCAGGGATGCAGGAGACACATCGCAGCCCTGCGCCAAGCAAGGCTGGTAAAGCGCAGGAGGTGCTGGTGGCTACCTTGGCTGGTGCTGGTAAATGGGATGTTATCTCCATGCAATGTTGCAGTGTGAGTTTTGTGTTGGCTTTAGGGACTATTTATGGTTTCAGGGAAAACATAACCGAAAGGAACGCAGAGCTCGGCAGCTGCATGTCAGCTGAGATTCCTGCACAGGGAAATTGTTTCCATTCACACTTCTGGGTCTGCAGGCAGGTCCTGATCCTGCTTTAATGAAAACAATTCCTCGAAAGTCAAGTGCATTTTTCTGACTGGCACATGGATGCACTATTTTCTCTGCAGAGTCTGACAGATAACGCTGAATATATGTAAGAAAGTGTACACACGTGTGTGTCAGCTCTTACACACACATACACACACAGAGAGAAAAGGGAGAGGCCCTCAGACTTAGCATCGGATGTGAAACCCACCATGCATGAAAGAGCCTGGGTAAGAGATGATAGTGTCCCAAAGAGAGACAGAGTAATGAAGTTATGGAGGGCTGGGAAATGTTGGTATTACTTTATTATAGTGTACTGAAGAGATCTTGTGAGCTAGTGCTCTAAGGGTTGTATTCAATAAAAAAATAATACCTCTGCTTCCCACATGTGGCCACTGAAGTACCAAAAAATCAATTTTAGTCATTGAATTGGGCCCTAAGGTGCAGCAAAATGGGTAAGATTCACAATAGCGCAGTAAGAAAAGATGTACAGTCTCTGCCCAAGGAACATTTCCCCATTTCACTTCTAGTTTTGATCCACACAGCAGCAGGACTGATGGAGCAACCCTCTGCTTCCCCAGAGGTTGCCCATGGACCCTGCTGACCCCCCAGCCTCATGGGGAAAGCCTTCTGTCCTCTCCCCTGTGCTAAAACTCACTCAAAACTGATGAATCTGGTGCAAAACCATCAGCATAAGTGCAATGGGCAAGCCGTGATGCTGTGGCTGTACTTTGGGAGGCTGCAAAGGCAGCTCGGCACAAGCACCGGTGGTAGCACCCAATAGTTTTAGCTCAGTTTGGGGAGGTAACACCTTAAACACATCTTTGACCAGCATGGAAACAGAGGTATGGAGTCAGATGCATCCACAGAGAGACCATCCCTGTATGCTTCAGACGTAAATAACGTGAGGGAGGTGGAAATGGGTTTTGAAATCAAATTTGAACAGAAAGGTGAAAAGCGTCTGAAGAGAGGAAGGCTGGGAAATGCCTGCCAGAACCGGCTGGCATTTTCCAGGCAGCTCGGTCATGAATTCAGTGTCTGTGTCACTTCTCTCTTGTCTTTATTAGTGCTCTGAAGCACAGTGTCTGAAGCAAAAGTTATTGAATTTTCACTAAACCCTTCCTACATGCAAAGGCTTTTTCTACTTTAATGTTCAAAAAAGTCCAAGTTGCAGCCACCGTCTCTAGCATGTGCCCATATCTTTTCTCATTATAGGCTGAGGTCCAAAACCAATATGAATTAAATAAATATCCCACTGAGAGCTGTACTTTTGAAAATGGCCTTATTGCAGTGCAGATGTGCGCTATCTAAAACCAGCTTAAACGTTTTATTTTTTTATATATATATTTAAATTAAGAAAATAAAATAAAATCTAAATATTATCCTGGAAGGAAGTGTATGCACTGGTGGATGTTTGATTTTCATTTTTCTCCCAGCATGCTCTGTCCTTTCATCCTATAATGGTTCTTCTCTATTAATCCTTCTCAAAACCCACAGGTAGAGATGCTTATTGATAGAAGGCCAACGTGTATCTCAGTTTACAAAGGCATATTAAAGGATACAAGTAAAATATTTCTCTTGATGTCTTCTTATTAATGCAATTCCACTCAGAACATTTTGGCATAAGAGGCATTGCCAGATGGAAGATAAAACTTCACTTTTATGGGTATTTTAAGGAAGAAAACATTTGGTTTGCATCAGTTCTAGACGAATAATATTTATTGCCCTAATGATTTGTATTTTATAAGCAGGATAACAAAAAGCACTGTCAATTACTTCGTATTTTAACAAGGATTAAAAAAAAAAGGTCTGATAGCATCAAGTCATTTTAAATGATCAAGTGCTTTTAAAGCTAAACTGTAATAACCCAAAGCGATGGGTTGTTTACATAATAAAAATAAATAAACACTGACCACAGCTTGGCTGTATTTAAAGATTCTGTCATTTGTTACCACAAATCGCAGCTCACAGCATGCTTTGGGGAACCCAGTGTGTTACAATCACACACACATCAAACAGCCGCGTTCGGGGCCCAGTGCACACCGTGGCGGAGGGATGGGGAGTTTCAGGGCTGCTCCTGGGTGGGTTTGGGGACAAGTGCGGTAAATTCTGCAAGTCTTATTTTCCCAGGACATCAGCAGGTCTCCTGTGGAGGCTGATTCTGTGCTTACAAAGGATGATCTGCCTCTGATCTTTACCTGTCAATAATTTGATTATGTTCATCTCTCTCCTTTATTGAAGATAATAAAATTCCGTATTTTTTCTTATTTTGCTGATTTGCCTTGTGCTGCTGATTAGCTTTCTATTTAATGCCTTTGCAGGCATTAGGTCTGCAAAAAATGTTCAGTGGATCCAACCGTGTGGCCTTTCTCCTGCAGCAGAGCCACCTTCACCCCAAGCCCAGGACCTGCCTGGAGCTCAGGGCTCCCAGAGGCACGACCTCCCCTGCCCAGCGCCAGGCTCCTCTCACTTTGGTTTGAGCAAAATGGTGTGCGCTTTTCATCACTAAATCTCTCCTGGAACAACACACAGTGGAAATATGCTAAAAATTAAGGCCAAAGAAACAAAAATGTTATTAACCTTTCAAAGGAAGGGGAAGGAGAAATAAATTAAGTTGATTTCAGATCAACTCCTCCTTTAGCACCTGAGCACGTCAGTCTTTGGCTGATGCCTGAGAGGATTTGAAGTCAAGCTCTTCAGAGCCGATGCCCAGAGTGACTGTGACCTGTCCTGTGTCACACAGGACCTGCTGAAGGGTCTGCAGTGACACCAGTGACAGCAGCACTGGGCAGGATTTCATTTCTGAGACCAGTTCTGCACTGCAAGCAGTGGGTCCAGACTGCCAAGAGATTTTGGAAGGAGAGGGGGCTGCATTATTTTTCTTTCTCCTCTTTTCTCGTATAACTTGAGCACTCTCTAGCCCTTTGCAGTCACATGGATTACCAGTAATAACCATATTTACAAATTTTCAGTACTTGGGACACTGCTGTGGATGGTGAAAACTCCATCCCTGCGAGGGACTCTGCATGCTTTGCGACATCTTGAGAGCGCTGCTTTGATTCGAGTTAGAGCAAGACTTTGGCAAGATAACGAGGAAAAACATTCTCTGTGTCTGGCCTGTGAAGATAGAAGTACTTGCTATCATGTTGACATCGATGACAATCCCTTGACATTTGTAGCCTAACTGTGTGGAATCAACACGTCAAAGGACTGACCTCTCCTGTCTTGGCGAGATCATGCCAGCAGACAGGGTATGAGGAGGTTCCAAAGCTTGGAGTATTTTACATGTAAGCATGAAAAATAATTTTCATGCTCCTCAGGTAAGATTGCAGAGTTGTAGTTGGTTCTGCTGGAAATTTTCTCTGTCTGACCAAGTAGATGGACACTTGGCTTCCTGGTGAGACGACTGCTTTTTCCCATTCTCTTCTGATGAAGCATCAAGGGCTAGATGATGTTTCCCATTTTGGAGACTGGAGGGAAGGCAAAAGGAGACCTTGAACACTGGCTATGTTAAGGTTCTGTTGAAATAACATCAGATTTACTCTGACATATTCCACAGGACTTAATATTGATTTTCAAATAATCTGGAATGCTGTTTTTATAAACAATTATTGGCAAGGAGCGGCGTTGTTTTTGGAAGCTCTTGTATGTACAGTAAGGCTTTATTTCTTCTTGTTTTGAAGTGTGGCATGTCTTTTAAAAAATGCTGTTCAGGAAACATCTGCTGTCAATTAAGGAGTAACACATTAAAGCATATTAAAGTGCACTCTTATTAGTGTTTCAGCAATAAAAAGAAAGGTTTTCTATTTGAATCATATGTTCTTTAACACATCTGCCAGCCATCTGAAACTTGCAAATGTTCCTCAGTAAAAACATCTTCATAACCTTGTGAAAACTCAGTAATACATAGCGCTGTGTTTAAAAAAAAATCCCTTTATGCACTGAGTTCAGGTAATTCTCAACCAGGTTATTGGACTGATGCTGATAGTTTTAGGCAAGGACAGTGACTGCAGATGCTCTATCCAGTCAGCCCCTTTGAACTGATTGGAAAAGCAAACTTTCATTTTTTTCATTTTTATAAAAACAGAAAAGCAGAAAATTCTTCCACAGAAAAGTCAGACTTTTCACCAAAAAAAGAATATAATAAAGCATTTGGGTTGGAAAAGAAGTATTTGATTTGGAAAGGGGTTGTGTGTTAGGCAATCGGTAGTTTCTATGCATTAAACTCCCGTGCTCTGTTCAGCCTACATTTCCCACGACACACTGTGGTCTCTCGTTGTTTAGCAAAGTTGTTGCATTGTGTGAGACCTCGGTTAGATGCATAACAGATATATAGGTCACAAGGGATCATCCTTACTTAAGCTGCTGTGATTTCTGAGTGTAAACTATCTCAAGCTCCGGAAAGGTGCATGAGACTTGAAAGCTGAAGCCACTTAGTAAAAATGTTTGAAAGTAATAATACATCAACCCAGAAACTATTTTTTTACCAGGAGGACCATGCAGATGACTGTTACCTGTGAGCACAGGTGAACATGGTACTAGGTACTGGTGTTTAGGCACCCAGCTCTCTCTCAATCAGCTTACTATAAAATGAGGATGATAGGGTAGACCAAGAGCACAACATCTTCACCAGTCCTGCTGCATAAAAATGTAGGCCACCTCTAGGAAGCTCTAAGTAATGTTGTGGACATTGGGACATGGTGTGAACAGCGTGATGTGGGATCCTGACACAGGGACGTAACGGGAATGGTGCAACACGGGGCCTGCTACACTCTTGGCCATTTCCCAATGAAAGGAAGGCACCAGCAAGGTTTGGCTGCAGCATGGCCTGAGGAAAAGCCTGGGCTTGGCATTTGTAGGCAGATAATCATCTCCTTATGCTGCTGAAGTTACTACTGTTGGCACCTGCAACCAGGACTGTGTACAGGGACCGACAAACTGGGCCCCTGAATAGCACTGTTTGAAGAGACTCCCTGTTCTATCAAACACAGTTTATGCCTGATTATCTTTAAAATTCCTTGAGAAAAAGTTGATCTGACCTTAAGGAGGGTGGGAGAGAAAGAAAACCTGTCCAGGGAAACAATCAAACATTTTTATTGCTTTCCTTTTGTTAGGAAATGCTTTAAACACAAATCCCAAAGCTGGGGAACCACTGAAGTAGCTCATCCACAGCTACTTGATTGATTTTCTTACTGATACCTTGGAAGTGATTGCTACTGCATGGTTCAAAGCACCAGTCAATAAGCAAAGGAGATTTCCTATTTCTGCATTTTTAAGGAGCTAGAAGCTGCTGTAACTGGATGATGCAGCATCTAATGTTCAGTGATGGATACATCTGCTTGGCTAAATGATAGAAATCTGCCTAATTAGATGCTGTTTGAGACTGACCTGCTTCTGCGACTCCAACACGCAGATCTTCTCGCTGAAGGATGATACAGTTCTTCCCTAGAACATCACAAATCAAAGCTTGATCATGTTGGTTTCTAACAGCAAAGGGATTGTTTATGTTTTCCAGAGCTGCAGGGGGAAGTTTGCTGGAGGTTCAAACTACAGAGGGGAAAAAAGGAAATGTAACTTTCATTCAGAGCTCACACACTAAATGCCATTTGCCCACTGGGCTTGCTCTTCATGGGGAGCTGCAAATTGCCTGTTCAGCTGCCAAGCAGAAAACAAACCTAAAGACAAATGCAAAAATACTACTGTGCTTCTGAGCGGCTGGGAACTATATGCTTACTCAAGCATGGAAAAAGAGTGTGCAGCTAACTTACGGCAGGGGACTTAGAGGTGGACCAGCTTCAAAGCCCTCTGATCTTTCCACTGTTCCCTGTGGGATTTGGACTCCTGGGTCCTGTCCCTTGCTGGATTTCTTTCAAAAGTGCTAAGGAAGAGCAGTCAGACCTGAAACTAGAGATGACGGATTCAGAGTGATTGACTAGGGATCAGATTCAGGCTTGATATTGCTATTTTGATGCAGTTACTGCCAGTGTGATTCTGACAGGACTTCCTCACCCACAAGCAAATTAACTTTTTTCCCAAGAACCATTCCCCTCCAGCTAATCTAGACTCTCCCCGGGTGGGTCTGTGGCAGAGTTTGAAAACTATTTTTCTTAAAAGTCACTTTATTGTCACTTCTGGTACAAGAGCAATAATTACCCATTTTTACCAAGCAGGCATGCAAGATCAGAACACATCATATCCAAAACAGTATGGTGAAAAACTAGCATAAATAAATGTAGCATGCTTGTCCCCTCAGGACAGTGGGATCAAGCTCAGACACACTTCCAGTAAGGGGGATTTAGGATATGAGTCCACTTTGAAAAACTCATGAAGTGGGTCAGGAAATATGAAATATAGTTCCTGACAATGAAAAACCTGGCAAGAGAAAAAATCCAGAAGATGTGCTTAAAATTATCTTATAACCATAACTGCCATTGCCTGTCAGTAGGTTGCCTAGGGATGTGTTGAAGCCCGCGGTGCTGAAGACCAGTGAGAACAGGCTGGACTCTGCTAGGACTTTAGGTAAAGCTATGACCTTGATTCCAGGTTTGGAAATGGATTATACATGAAAGAAGAGAAACTGTTGATTGTCTACAAGGAAGGCAGATGAGCAGTTTCAGGTAGCTCTTTAAGGAACTGAATGCTGGAGATTACTTTCCGCTTTCTGTTCTACCTCATGAGCGTGAGTATTAACTTGGTTGCAAAAGATGCAAAGGAAGGAGTCAGGTTTTTGGCAGTCACCACAAAATCTCGGTGTTGTCCTCAAAGCTGGCAGGTGAGATGTCAATCATAGGCTCTTCACAAATGTTCAAAGTGAATTGGGTAAGTGGTACCTGAATGGCAAAAAACCTACAAGTGAAAAAGCTGTTTTCTGGCTGTAGCACCTAAATCCAATAGCTCTACACTGCTCAGCAGCGCACTGGTCAGCAGAGCCTGAGAGTCTGATACAACTTCACAAACTTGACTTTGCTTGCTGGATAGTGTCGTGGTTTAACCCCAGCCAGCAGCTAAGCACCACGCAGCCGCTCCCTCACTCCTCCCCTGCTCCCAGTGGGATGGGGAGGAGAATCAGGAAAAAAAGTAAAACTCGTGGGTTGAGATAAGAACGGTTTAATAACTAAAATAAAATAAAATACAATAATAACAATAATACAAATATAGTAACAATAATAATAATTGTAATGAAAAGGAATATAATAAAAAGAGAGAAATTAGACCCAAGAAAAGACAAGTGATGCCCAATGCAATTGCTCACCGCCCGCTGACCGATGCCCCAGCAGCGATCCTGCCCTCCCAGCCAACTCCCCCCAGTTTATATACTGAGCATGACGTTCTATGGTATGGAATATCCCCTGGGCTAGTTGGGGTCAGCTGCCCCGGCCATGCTCCCTCCCAGCTTCTGGCACACCTGCTTGCTGGCAGAGCATGGGAAACTGAAAAGTCCTTAACTTAGGATAAGCGCTGCTTAGCAACAACTAAAACATCAGCGTGTTATCAACATTATTCTCACACCAAATCCAAAACACAGCACTGTACCAGCTGCTAAGAAGAAAATTAACTCTATCCCAGCCAAAACCAGGACAAATAGTCAACTCTCAGAAACCAAACAGTGCAAGGGGCAGAAGCTTCTTCACTGAATCTTTTCCTCCTGTAACACAGTGCTTGGGACAAAACATGTTGTGACTAGAGGAAAGTACAGTCATGTGCACACAGGAGGGAACGAGGGGTAGGTCCAAGACTCCAGGATGGATGCTAGCAGGCGCAGCAATGTGAAAAGAAGGTTCTTCTACAGAGATGAAGTTGTAAAAAAGCTAATTTAGGAAGCTTGGCTTCAAGACCCAGCTCCGCCACATATTTCTTGCGTGATTTTGAACAACTCGTGAGGCTTAGACCCTCCGTGTTTAAGTCATTAACTCCCTTTCGATCTTCAAGGATGGAGATGCCCAATTGCATGCTACAAGCAAGCCTCAGTTCTTCATCTCAAAAGCAAGGAAGATACGATTTCTTTTGGGAACTATCATACAGAAAAACATGTTACAGTGAGATGTGGAGATTTTGGGGGAAAAAGGCTCATAGACATATCTTGGGTGATTGTTTCTACTCTTCTGCTGAGAGATGGGTGCTGTTTTCAGGCAAGTCTGATGGTGGGCATCCTTTCTAATGGGCTCAGAAAAAACTTCAGTCCCTCCTGGAAACATAGTGAAAAGACCCACAATGTCGAGTTCTTACACTGAAAGCTATGATGATGCTCTTCATTTTCAAGGTTTGCAGCCACCACTGTCACTTAACAAACCTTGAAGTCCCTGATTGGAAGGCTTTGCCAGGAGTGGGCAGTCACTGCAGTATTTCAGCTCTCCTTCAGCTGCCCTGCCAGTGATGAATACTGTTTAATTACAAAAACAGAATTTCTGTCATTTCTCTCGGCATGGCTTCTATTGGGGAAGATTAAACATCAGCCAAACATTACTGAATTACCTTTTTAAACCTATTATTTCAATGTGATTAACTTCTCTTCTTTTCATTTAGCTGTAAGCAAAATCTTGTTTACAAGGCAAAAAAAATGCATTTGCTATAATATCGGCAATAATAATAAAAATGAACATCACAGGGAAATAATTTATGTGTAAACCAGCATAAAAATGTCATTGATGCATGAGTTTCCTCTTCAATTAATAAAAAGGAGGAAATATTTAAAAACAATTTATCAAGGAAATACATACAGTTCATATATCATGCACTCACAGCGACTGTACTAGTATCCATTCCACAAACAGCAGTGTGACCTGGACTATTGCGCAGATGCTGGATTCCTTTGTGTGACCTAATTTGGAGTAGTTGTCTAGGACAAGACTTTGACTTTGTACCAAATGAAGATCCTGGGTGAAAATACTGATAAAAGCATATTCTGTTAAAACAGGTAACAATTAGTGCTGGTTGGATAATCCAGAATAAATAAAATACAGCTGTCAATGATTCTAGCTTCATTATCTACTTTTCATTGAGGTTGTTGTCATCACCCATAAACCCAGGTGATCTACTCATACAGAATAAAACGTTATCTATTCTATGTATGATGGAGCTAAGTTTCAAAGTGGTCACAAGTGTAACGTACATAGGACACGAGGATCTTGCAATTATCACTTCAAAACAGTATTACCCAGAAAATAAAGAGCTAAAATAAATAGAAAGGGGTAAGGTGGGGTGCGACTCCCCTACTAATCTTAGCTCTGCACAGTAGATCAAGATTAAGGAGGTCTCTGAAGGCACATTCACTGTCATCTCCTAATGGTGTCAGAACATGGCTTTGGCTGTTCCTGCAGTATAAATATCAGATAACAAAAGTGCATTTACTGAACCAAAATCTATGGAAACACTTACAAATCATCCGAAGTATTTGGCAGTGTTTGGCAAGGTGTTTATGCAGTATATGAAAATAAGTCAAGTGAAGAAAAATCTGTTTTCTCCTAGTCATTTGTCTGGGCTACTTACAGTGAGGTGCTTTGAGGCAGGTAGCGTTGATAGGACAAGGGGTAATGGCTTTAAGCTGAAAGCGGGTAGATTTAGATTAGATGTAAGGAAGAAATTCTTCACTGTGAGGGTGGTGAGGCACTGGAACAGGTTGCCCAGAGAAGTTGTGGATGCCCCGTCCTGGAAGTGTTCAAGGCCAGGTTGGATGGGGCTTTGAGCAACCTGATCTAGTAGAAGGTGTCCCTGCCCATGGCAGGGGGGTTGGAACTAGATGATCTTTAAGGTCCCTTCCAATCCAAACCATTCTATGATTCTATCATTCTATAATTTACTACAAACTTGTACAAAGCCTAACACACCGGGCACTGAGGGCAATGAGCGCTGTAGGATGGGTCATGTGCTTAAAATAAAACATGTTGATAAGGTGTTGCAGGACTGAGGCTTTAAGACGCAAGTTTTTCCAAGTATTTCCATGAGTTTTAGTGTAAGTACTAAACCCAATGAAGGCAAATGCAGAAGTATGAAACTGTTAAAAGGCAATGTCCCTGTTTTCTGTGTCTTGAACTCGTGTCCATTTTCTACTCAGATTTAATGGTTATATTTAAGGACTATGCTAATTCCTAAATCACAAATTTTCTCTTAAGGACCCAAGGAGTTGGGGAGGAAAGAAAAAGCACATCCTCATAAAATTTTTATATACATAACAGTAACACACTTCAATATTTCTGTTTCTCATAGGATATTTGAATGGGATCTTTCACCTCAACACCAGCTATTCCTGGAGCATACACACAAGTGTTGTCTCCTCTGCTTGCAGCTCCAGTCAGCAATTAATAAATAAATGGGACAGCCTGGAAATAGAAACAGTATCTGTTTTGTCTGCCAGAAAACATTATGCTTCCCATTCTTCATCTGTGTGAAAATGTATCTCAATCATACACCACGTAGACCAAAAAGATACTTTGGGCAGATCACCTAGTTTAATGTTGATGCAACTTTACTGACATAATAGGATTACATAGATTCACACAGTGGGAAACCTGGCCCTTTGTGCAGAGCTGGCACTGGAAAACCAGATGTCTTTGGAGTCACTATGGAATCAAACTCACATTTAGAAGTTTCAGAGATATTGACATTGTCAATTGTATATTGAACCCTGTCCATTGGTTTGTGGCAATCTGAGTTAACCTTTTCCATTAATTACATCCCTAGAAAGAAACTGGTTCCTTTCCTGCATTTGGCAGTTTATAATTTACTTCTTACATCAGTCTCTGAAATGGAGTCTCTTTTTAAAGAAACCCATTCTGATTATATTTTTCTGGTTTTTTTATTGCATTTGCTATCTGAAAAGCATCTACAATGATTTTCAAGGCAAGGCAAATAAAAAACCAAGGCTGGTCTTAATCTCATTCTGTGCAGGAAGCTGATTCTAACGAAAGGTGTCATTGTCAGCAGGCTCAACTTTTAACGGATTAGCAGTTAATTTTTTTCTTCTATTTTGTCTTACAGATATTGAACTTCAGGGGACAGCAAGGAATGGGAGAAAAATAAAAGTAACCAGGTAAGATTAAGCGCACCAGTTGACGTTATCCTGCCAACACATTTCTGTAGAAACCTGGTAACAAAGCCAAATTCCAAATGTAAAGCCTGAAAAAGGAATAAATTCAGATGTCGGAGTTTGCAGAACACATGCTGCTACCTCAAAAACAAAGGTTGCACAGCTCTGTAGGCATTTGCCACTCAAAATAAATAATCAGCAACACTACAGTCCTTCTGGCAACCAATTGCGATGTGACTCCAGATCTGGGTGTGCTGGTTAAAGGCAGAAATATAATTTGTTTCCTTGTCATTTTTCTCGTTTTTCAGAATTGTCCTTAGGTAAATGTGTGTGAAATTATAATTGCTAGAAAATGACAGTCTGTAAAAGCTTTTGTGTTCTTCCAGATGATGTGTTTGGCCTTAGGACTCAACCACAGAAAAAACTTCTCCTCTGTAGACTGTCAGGTGTTGTACAGAGGTATTCCCTGCTCTCCCCTGCCCTGGAGGAAAAGGAAGACTTAGAGCTACATGTTGGTTTTTTTTTTCCTGGTGTTGTAACAAGGAGGAACAAGGTATGAATAATTTGGCACAAAGCATATGAAAGTCATGCACGATGTGATAGGAGGTATGTGCATTATTCCTGCTTGCTCCCCCAGACCCATGACCCGGCATTCCCTGCATTGCCAACAGCGGGTGCGGGGCTTGGGAACAGTTGTTGTGACATCCCTGAAAATCCGGTTGGATTTGGTTTTGTACCCGAAAGGAGCAAAGGACACTTCTGACAAGAAAGACAAGCAAAAGGGCCATTGAAAATGAGGCTGCTCTCCTGGAGCTGGGTTGTTTCCTTGCTTTCTCGCACAGCCCGGGCAACGCAGGCTCCTGGAAGCTGCAGGTGGAGGGAAGTGCTGCTGCACATAGCTGGGATGTCTCCGGGGAGGTGTGAGAAACCTGATAGTTTCTGTTTGCTGAAGCTACTTGTTCACTCCCTTGTGGCTGACAAGTTTCTGGGGATACTTACATCCCACCACCTGGGAAGGCTTCTTATCCCACTGGGAAAAAAAAAAAAAATGCAGAAAACCAATGTCATATTAAGCAGGATTTTGCATCTAGAGAGGATGGAGAGAAATCATGTCTATAATTCCCCTACATCTCCGCAGCAGCTGTTGGTTTAGACAGGCTCACTCGCACCCTGAGAGCAATCCTGCAACACCAGCCAAGGTGCTCAGCAGGGTTAACCACAGGCTTTGCAGCCTGCGCAGACTTCTGCTCCGCCGGGACGCTGCTGCCTGCTGCAGCTGAGTTTAAACCTCCCAAGAAAGAAAAACCCTTGGCTAGTTGTGGCTAACTCTCAGTTCCCCTCTCTTCCCTGGCTCACTGGGACTAGCCAATGCAGTTAAACACCCTTTTTTAATGTATTGCCGACTATATTGCTAGAACATTGAGTGCGTTTAACAGAGTGAACACAGCGTGCATCCCTATTGCACACAGATTGCACAGGCAGTGCCATGTCCATCCGCCAAACTCTTAGAGAAAAAGCACTTCCAGGTATTTTCTCAGTTGCTAGCAGACCCCTCGACCTCCTTCTCTCACATTTCTCTGTTCATTTCTTCCTTGCTCCAGTCTTCAAAAAATGAAGATACAGGTCTCACCCTGGCACCAAGGCTGCTGCAGGCTGGTTTTGCCTGGTGCATTTGGATGCTGATGAGTTGGTACCTGGTTAAAGGAACATCAGGGAGCGCAGCTAGGGCAGGGGGATGGGGTTTTCCATCCGGAGCAGGAGGAGGTTGCAAGATTTTCTGGGCAGAGAAGGGACATGGCACAAAGCATTTGTCCTGCTCTTTCCTTAATTCTGGGTCCCACCTGCATGAGCTGTTTTCTAGAGCTGCAGATGGACTTTCTTTTGTGGTACAGCAAACAACAGCATTTACAGATTAGAAATTACTCAGCCTGCCACTTCACAACCTAAACTGTGACCAGGGTAGAAAGGCAAAGTACTCTGAGTCACTGCTGTTTGCTTTGTGTCCAGCCAGCTTGTCTGTCAATACTTCAAATAAGCAGCTTTCAGTTCCTGGACTGGGAATACCAATCCTTCCCCCTGCAAATGCTAAAGGGTTTCTTCTCTTCCCCTCCAAGGCTTCTTCTGGCCAGATTTTAAAATGTGGCATTAAATTTTGCTGGCCAGGGAAGGCACCTGTCCCAGCGTAGTTATTTTTAGCGGCAGAGCTGACATCCAATACGGTAGCCCAAGTTATAAAAGCTGGCCAGCATCATCTTGCTGTGAGTTATGTTTTACTTCAGCATGATTAACTGTAGTTAAAAAATGAGCTTTGAGGGCATATAAACAGGAGAGCAGAAGGGTTGCTTGGAAGCATAAATCACGCAAATATTAAATGGGAGAGTACATCCAAATTGGTACTTGTTTGCTCAAAGCTATTTAAATTAAGGGAAATATCATCCCTTCTCAAGAAAGATAGTTCATAATTTCCTCAAATGAGGCCTAAACCAGCAAAGACCTAAAGTAACACTATATAGCCCAAAGCATTACCAACACAGGGAAAGGACAGCAGAACGCTTTCTGGCTCCCTCTTTGGTTTCTCCATGGAAATGGTGACATGAGGAAGGATCGTGGCCATGAGACAAATGAGTTTAAGAGGCCACCTCAGCAGAGAGGTCAGAGCTGGACACCTCTGTCTCCCCAGTTTCTCCATCTCAGCTTCATGGCAGCAACAGAAAGGAGACTTTTCTTTCTTATCTTGAACACAATTTGGTCTTTTAATGCCCTTGCTGAACCTGACAACTAACTGGAGGGCAAGAAAGCCCATCCCTAAATTGAATTTTTTTGAGATTTGCAATATCCTGCTGAGTTGATGGGGAAAGGGAGCTGCATTTTTCTATCCTCAAATTTCAGTGAAAATACAGAGGAAAATTCAGTAGAAATAAAAACTTTTTAAAGCCATTTCACCTACAATCCAAGTCTCCTAGAAATACATGTAATGTTTTCATCTCTCTTTGTCTATGAGAAAGCTACAGCTGGGGTATTCAAGACCATATGTGTATTTTTCTGTGGCAACACATGGAGGTTTCTGTCCCAAAGCGAGCTCCCACTGGGCTAGGTGCTGCACAAAGAGAGCCTGTGCCCAAAGCCACTATAATCCAAGTGTCTGGGAGCAACAAGGAGTTGTCTTACGTCTAGCCATGAGATTTTCCCATTAGTGGTAACAGGCACGATTTTTTGCTTGTGATGGAACCCTAAGTAATAGCATTGCATGCTACTAGATGACTGGGTTTGCTCAAGGAAAAGGTTATTTATTCACCTGTAAAACAAATGAGTGCTTTCTCTGGGTTGAAGTGTATGCTAGGAACATACCTCTCTACATCTCCCTAAAGCTATATCTCATCTTCCAGCTATGATTCAACATTTCCCTAAGTGTGTTGGCAGCACTCAGTTTGAAAGGTGATACTGTACCAGGCTTTCCAGTTCTTCACCTGACCAGCGTCATTCACATCCCTCCACCACCATCAGGGCTCTGAATAATGTTCACTGCTGAATGCTCACATAATTTTTCATTAGCCACTTCTGTTGGCTTCATGTCCTTTTTGTACACATAACCAATATGCATTAACAGTTTCCAGTAGATCCATTAGGATTTTCTCCCCAGTCTCCCTGGCAAATACAATAGTATTATCACAGGCTCAGATTTAGTTAACCCCTCCATATGCTGAGCATCTCTCCTGCTCCACTGCCATTCACGTTTCCTTTCGCTCACCCTGCTGAGTTTCATTTTCAGTAATTATTAGTAGGGGTGTTTTTTTCTTCTTGAACATTGCAAAATGAAAATGCATAGTTTGGGGGCTTGCTTTAATTAGGCACTTTTATATAAAATCTGCTATTGCATCTTTGTATAGAACCTGCTTCAAAGAAAACAAGAAAGAATGCTAGTTTGCTCTATTTTAGTTCTAAGTTTTTCACTGGCTTTACCAGTTGGTAGATAAATTGAAGCGATGCTAAACCAGGCATGAACTTGGCCTGTAATATTTTAAAATATTAAAAATTAATCAAATTATTCCAAGAAAGCAACTCATCAAAAACTGGCTAGGAAGACATCAGGCAGGGACAGGCAGGGTTTGTTTTTCTGATACTTCAGTCCAGTCAGGGTTTGACGCTGGTTCGGGCATGGACTGAAATACCCAGCACATCTGACTGAACCAGACCAAACTCCTCCAGCAGCTGGTTGTTAGATATGTTTAAAAGAGTGGTAGTTGGGATCAGCTTGCACTGTGCTGTTTCAGGCATAGAGATGTCACAGCACGCAGCACCCCCTCCACAGTGACAGCCACACCAAAGCCTGCATCAATAAAATCCTTCGGTGTTTACCTTGAAAATGCTCCAACGCCTCGATTTGTGTTGCCTCCTATTTCAAGGCTGGGGGAGATGCGTTCCAACTGCTGTGCCTCAGGCTTGTGAAATATTATATGGTGAAGCTAAACGCATGTTTATTTTAACAATAATAGCTTTACATGAGGGGAACCCCTGATGGACTTGTTCAGCAAGACTGTTAGCAGCTGTAGCTACGGAGCAAGCAAAGAGCAGAGCTGTGCTCAGGCTCAGTGCACAGCACAGGCTTAGCTACGCTTATGGGTGAGGGACTGGAGCTGCACCAGTTAGTACCAGCAAGACCATGTCCTGTTTTCCACTCCCAGCCACATCCTCTCCAGCACCTTGTCCATGATGCCAGTGTTTTCCTTCAGTTTGCTCAAGTTACAAATTACAAACTCGGTCCTGGGTTTTTTGCTATCAGCAGTGTGGCTCAGCCCAAGCGTATGCACAGAGATGCTCATTCAGCTCCACATCTCACCTTGGGATTTCAAACTCACTCACAGTTCATGGCTTTCCAGTGCTTTGATTCAGTTTGAACTCCTCTTTTATTTTCATTACTTAACTCAAAGCATTTACCAGCTTACAGCTGAAACTCAAAGCCAGCCTCACAAGCCACCCCACGTTATTTTTGACTCAACCAACCTATGAGAGGAGTTTTTAAATCCTACCCGGAGAGAGGCAAACTTCCAAAAGAAGTGGAGGTCAGATTTTCTGCGGGGGAACATCCAAAAAACTTGGGCTTCTCTCCAGAGTTTATCCAGCCCAAACAAAACTGGCCTCTAACCTGGAAAGCAAGCAAGTGATCCCAAAATGCCAGCTGGATTAGAAGCAAGAATACTTTTTTGGGTGGTAGTCTCAGGTTTGTAGTTTTGGTCTAAGTCAGCAGCCATGATCCCAAAGGTGATCATTTTATCACCTCATTAAAATTTTGGTGTGAGCCAAGGCTCTGAACACAGGTGAAATTTCATCATTTCCTCGAATGGAAAAAACTAGAGGGACACACTTGTTCCCCTGAGCCGACGTCCTGAGGGCCTGGGGAGCCTGGATCCAGCTCCGGGCACCATGTGCCACCAGTGATGTTGGACAGGCAAAGGCAAATGGCTGCACAGCTGCAAAACAGCTGCTGAAGAAAGGGTAAAGATTTGGATTTGTGCAAGGAGGGAAGAGGAAAGGCAAGGTGGGAAGACGAAAGGCAAGTTGCAGGGGAGCAACTAGGGGCGTGTGGTGGTGACATCCCCAACAGCTGTCCTCTAATCTGTTAGAGGGGGCCATAAAGAGGGAGATGATTGTTTCTTTTCTTTGTCCTTGGGGAAAGAAAAAGAAGTCATTGACCAAAGTAATAGTAGATAGGTATTGGGGAACAGACACAAGTTAAAGATTTGGAATAATCTGCCTGGGGAAGGACACAGCTTTGTCCTGCAGCCCACGTAATGCGGAGCTTTCTGCTCTCCAGCCCAGCCCAGCAGAGATGGAACAAAATGGGGACATTTCCTTCTCTCAGAGGCCAAGGTGGAAACAGACCACCGTGACCATCCGGGTGGGACCAAGCCCTTTCTCCCTCCCACATGTCATTCAGTTTGTTTGTCTTTATTGTTTAACATACAGGCAAGGGGCTTTGGCATCTGTTCTACCAGGAGACAAAAAGAGAAGAAGATCTTTTTCTGAACTGAACTTGCATCTTTTACTGATCTCTTCTGTTTGCATCCTTCCCCCCTTGGAGAGACTAAAGTTGGAGTGTGGGACCATATGCCTCTGCAAATTATTTTTTTATAAACTGAGCTGTAGATATTTTTGTTGCTAGAAACCTGCAGCTTATTGATCTACGCTCACCTTGCCCCCAACCAAGGACTGAGTGTTACATGAATAATATGACCAGCCTGTAACAGCACTGCAAACGGGACAGGATCAGAGGCTACAATAAGAGTGTAATCTAAGTAAAAACACTGGATCTGTCTGTTTATGGATCTAATAAATTATGTTAGAATTGTGCAGTTATAAATCCAAGCTGTCCAGTAAACCCAACAACTAATTTGTCAGTCGCTCGTCTAGCAATCTGACTCTCCGTTGCAATTGCTCACCATGCAGATAACAAGGTGCCTTACAAATCTCTTGGTTAAATGTCATTTGTTTCAGTGCCATAACATGCTATGGATCATTGCTCACACACAGTAACCCAATTATATTAACCTGTGCAGCAATACGGTGTAATGACATGACATTAATGCGAACACTTCAGAGGTTTCCAACAATTTGGTCTTTCCTCCAAAGGGGTTTTTCTCTTTGAGCATCTTTCTCCTTCTTTCCTCCCTCCCCCAATGCTTAGAGGCAAAGCAACATATCTACCCAAACACACCTAAAATCATCATAATTTCCCAAATAACTGAAGCTCATTCACAGCTTGGAAAGGGGGCCTGAGCCGTATTACTTGTTGGAATCTCTCCAAATCATAAGTATTGCTGTTCCTTAGGCTCCGACTTCTCTTTGGCATTTTTATAAGAATACCTTTTAAATACAAGCCCTTACATTTTGTCAGTATTGATCATGTGACCTTACAGTAGCAGGGGAAAACGGCACTTTTAAAGCACACACAGGGAAAAAAACCCAAGTCTACTGAAAGATGAAGCTGTTATTATTTTCCAGCTTCAGAGAGAAAGCTGGCTAAATATGCTAGCAAGTCGCTTGGCTGATCTGCCTTCCATTTGCATTGCTGCAATAGGCACTGAGTAACAAAACAGAGACAACAAGATAAATTTGATAAAAGCATGTCGTTCAGGCACCTAGGCTTCTGGGTGAGTGGCATAAAAGTAGTGAAGGAGATTATTTTATAATAATGAACAGAATTTGGGATTTTTTGATAAAAAACAAATAAATTTTGAAGTATTGCTGAAAATTTCCTTTATTCTTATTTCTGAGAAAAATAGAGGACTACTGCCTAGTTTCACTGTCTATCACTGAAAAAATCTCCAGAGCGCTGTAGAGAAGGTGCAAGAGGGTAACCGCCAGTTCAGGGAGGGATGCAGGTCTGATGGAAAGATGTGAAGGATTTATAGCTCTGTCTCATGGTGGTAGCTGTTTTCCATCATTATGGTGTATGGGGGGGATATGGGACAGATTCTGATCCTTTGGTGATCCTTCATTCTCCAGCTGGTTTGCTGGTGAAGGGACACCACAAGTGGAGTAATGTGCCCACAGTCTATGCTCAGAATATACCCCGATGTTTCTGTGTATTTATGGCTTTTTTTGGCTTCTGCAGAGAAGGCAAGTAACCCTATCGGAAGCATCAGGCTAAACTTGCTGATATCAGCTAAACTGAGCTTCTTCCTCTAGGAAGAGTTTCACTAAGTAAAGAAATAAAAAGAGGCTCATCTATGACAAATCTTACCTGACACAAACATATTTTGATCAGCCTGACACAATCTGTAACAAGCGCATCTAAATATTATGAAGAAATATGTGGTGATCAGCTCCAAATACACAGCCTGTAATGTATACTTGCGAAATTCTTTCCATTGTGCTGTTAAATGCATCCAGCTGTCCATACGTTAAAGTTAAATATACTGTACTATAAAACTGAACTGAGAGTGGAAACTATTAAAATAAACCCAGCTATTTCCCTGTTCCCCCTCTCCCTCCCAATCAAGTATATTTTAGTTGGGGAAGAAGGAGAGTTATAACAACAATTATTTGATGTGGTGCATGGCAATGTCAGGGGGAGAGGGGAGCGCGAGCAGCAGGGAACGGGAGCAGCCCCAATCTGATGAGTGAGGAGAAACGGGGGTGAATATTCTGGGTGACCTCAGGGAGGGCAAAGGATCCTTCTTGTGAGGAGCAAGCAAAACCCTGCCTGGCTGGCTTTGCCATGCATGAAAAAGATGTGTGGGAAAAGGCAGGGAGAGGGTGATGTTGTCATGGAGGAAGGGGGAGGTCTTGCAGAGCCATGATCATCTATCTCAGAAAGGAACAAAACATCTTTTTTCTCTTAAAAGAGCTTCGGGGTCCATGGGTTGCAAAGCGTGTCCTAACAACTGATTTTGTTTGGCTTCTTATTTATCATTACTTTATCATTAACTGCTATAGAAAAAGCAGAGATACAACAGCAAGAAGAATGTAAACAGGAATGATTCGCAGTTCTTCTGGGCAGTGCAGGTTCATGTCTCATGTCCTAGGATTAGAACATCAAACTGAAAACTCTCTTATCCAGGGGCTGGAGCAAGAGGAACATGATAGAAAAGCAATAACCTATGAGAAAATAGCTTTTTTCTAACTATGTTTCACCCTGTTTTCCTAAGGAAGTGAGTCTGTCTGACATGCAAATTTCCATAATTTGTTTTCTTTTGTTCTGTTTTATTTTGTTTTTTAAATCAGCAAAAGACAGCTACCAAACACAGTGCTCCTGCTGAAGGAAAGGTAATTACAGCTCAGTCCTTACCCGTTTTGAGAGGTAGCGACCAGGTGACCTGTTGGGCCACTTACCCAGCCAAACAGTCAAAGGATGCAAGAGGGCTGGCTTCAGTGTAGATCAAGCCAAAAGCTAATACACTGCATCTTCTTTTGTCTCTGTTTTGCTTAAAGCAATGTCCATACAGAGCAGGGAAATATCTCCCAGTCACTCTGTTACTGCAGGGGCACAGAGGTCCTCCAGCCTGAGGATGTCCTCCAGCCTGCGGACCTCCCCAGCAGCCAGAGGATGAGCCTTGTTCCCCAAACCAACCCCCCATTCCCAAGCACTCCATTGGACACTCTCACTTCATTTCATGGTAAATTTGCCAGATGTTTAATTATGTGTGATCATGTTGGCTAACATGCTTATTTAGAAATACACAAGAAAATGAATCTGGACAGCAGAGAAGGGAAAGGTGGTTGTGAGCAGCAACGTGAACTGGTGACAAAGCCTTATAGCATTTTTCCCCTTCCTATATGTGAGCGTGTGTTTAGCCTAAATTATTGCCCAGATCAGGTGAAGGTTCATATTTAAACACCCTGGCTGAACAAGTGCAAATCAGTTTTGTCCTCCAGTACTTCTTAGTGAGTAACAAATGTTAAATTAAAAAAAAAAAAGGAAGCTGTTTCAACCTCACCTTTACAACACACTAGCTGCTGCTCTGCAATGTGTTTGAGATATATGCCACTGTAGTGTGATGCAAACACTGACTGCATCAAACCTGTACAGTGTGTCGGATGCAGACAGAGTATCAGTACACCATCAGCCAGAGCATTTACTCCTTGTTAGGGCTGGAAACCAGGCTTCATATGCCCCATTTTATTGAACTTTGCAGATCAAAAAACCATAAAAATCAGAGGTGGGAGTGTAGTTTTACTCTATTCTTATGGAATCACTTGGAAATTTTTTTTTTGTTTCCTTTTGTTTTGGTCACAAAATTCCAGAGCTGTTTTTCTAAATGTGAACTTTTGCCAAAAAAATCCTATCTATAAACAAGATTATGCATCATGAGAACATCCATTTCAACAGCTATTTTCGTATCATAAACAGACCACAGTTGAAGGCAATGGTCTTCTCTTTGAAGGAGGATGAAAATAATGTCTGGGTTGGCTGTTGGTAGGACAAGCAGCGGTAGGTTTAAAATTCAACAAGCAGGATTTAGATGAAACACTAAGAGCAAGAACTGAATGCTTCATACAGTGCAGTTGGGTTCAAATCTTTGCTGGTTATTCATGCACAAAGTGCAGGTGATCCTGTTTCCTGCTCTGTTGATGTCTATCAACAGCGAGGTGTTTTTCCAGTACCATTAAGTAATCCACTTAGTCCCCAATTATTTAATGCTGTGCAACTATCTTGTTGCTGTTTGTCCTCTTGACAGCTCAGGCAGCAGCAATACAACGTATCTGAGCCCCTAAGTATGTCTGCATGGAGGCTCGCTATCGAGTACTGCAAAGGTCAGGGCCTCTCAGGGTGTCAGTGACAAAGAGGAGACTGTGGAGAAACTTTCTGGGGTGAGGAGAGTGATGGATAAATCAGCTGCCCGTATGGATGAACATATGGGCAGGGAAAGCAGCTTGGTTGTTGAGATTTTGCCAAAAAGGAAGGGAAGGTGGAGGGAGATGTTTCTGATATGTCCAGCTTATATCATTGGCACTTTGCTTTGGCATTTTTTAAAATAGATGTCCCTCTGTCACACTTACGCATTTGGGATGCACAGGAATAGCAAAATCAAGTCATGTTAAAATGTCCTAGGATCACACCAGCAATAGCTTTCGTAGCTCCGGTGGCCTCAAATCCTTCTCTCATGTCATACACTTGAGATGGGAATGCAATGCGCTATTTGCCAAGTGTCAGCTTTCAGGAGTATTTGGTATCAGCCTACAACTATCAAAAGGCAAATTAAAGGTGAACTAGAGTAATCTGTGCAGTGGAGAGTGTAAATGTGTGAGATAAGAGGGTTTTGATGCCAATCCGAGTTGCTTCCTCTCTCTCCTTCCTCCCTGGTTTAGACAGAAAAAAAAAAAAAAGCTTTTCAAAAGCCATTTCTATTGCTACCTTGTTATCAGCTCTGATTTTTCCTCCTCTTGCCCACTGATTCCCCTGCATATTTTATTTGATTTTTTCAATAGGAGAGATCTTTGTTTCAAAATAAACAAATGCACTTTGCACTTCCACAGCTGGTTTTGATCCAATGATTTCCAACAGCTTCATGGACAAGCTTTCAACACCTTAGAGAGACGAGAAATGCACTCTTTTATAGCCCAAGACTGCTATGTCCTAGGGGAACCATCACAACCTTCCACCCTAGGTAGCCACACACCTGTGAACAGAGAATTTTACTTCCTGGCTTTGAAGCTTTTTGCTCTTGGCTTGCACAGTGGGGCTGGGGAGTGGGGAACCAGGTCTTTTGCAGCGCAGAGATGTGAAACGATGCGCCCCGACCGTGCAGCATCTCAGCGGCAGCCTGGAGGAGTCCCCAGCTCCTCCGCAACCGCTCTCTCTTCTGTCCCTGCCAGGAAATGTCTCCTTTTTATTTCCCACCCATCCACGTCAGATGTAGGGATGACAAAACAGTGCCTGTGCCATCTATGTTAGGCTGGGGTTGTCAGAGGTGTATGAAGAAGTTTGATGACTGATTCCCACTGAAAGTAAGTTGCAAATGGACATTGAATGCTCTCTGGCTCTGCTGACAGCCTCGTCCCTTGCTGGGTTAATGGCCTTAGATTCTTTCCCTTCCCAAGCTTGATGCAATTGTTTTATAAAAGCTGCGTAGCCCACCTCATGACAATCTTTCACCAGCTTTAAAATCCTTTTTGGTTCAGGTCTTGCAGCATTTGCTAGACTTAAGTAATTTGACAGAGTGAGGATTGTTGGCCTTTGCTCAGCCCGTAGGTAAATAAAAGCCCGGCTCCCTTTTCTTCTGCTAAGAGTAAAATGATGTATTGACAAAGGGCACAATGCATATTCACCTCCGTTCATCCCTCCTGTTACTCATTTCCGTCAGAACGTGAGGATGCCCCCATTCAATTACCTCTGCTAAGGACACGACCTGTCGAGAGGTGGGCGGTTAAATGGCAGAGTAGAGCACGGCATGAGAAGTGGCAGGCGGACCGTATGCCGTTTACGTCAAACTCAGGAGTGTTTTAGAAAGGCACATAATGAAGAAAGCACCGGCTTTTCCCAGGCCTGCCACTGCCCTTCGGATGACCTTGGAACAAGCATATACCTATTCCTATTCTTATTCCTATACCCATACAAATATCTCCGTGCCCTGTTTCTCTTCCCATTCCCTCCATTGCATAATTGGTAATTTACAGGGTGAATTTCTGCAATTTAAAAAACAAAGTGAGGACAGAGGCAAAGCTGCAGGGTGATATTTGCGGATGGTTGTAGTAAAGCCCTGCAGACTTTGTGCCCATCTGTAACCAAACACTTTCAGACTAGATTTCGGGAGAGCCCATGTGATGGCCGTAAGCAGCCTGAGATACCCCACATCCACCCCGCTGAACTCCTTGGCTGACAGAGACAGGTTACTTGCAAAAATGGGTTTTTTTTGCCAGTGTATCTTATGATGCCTTGCTGGAGGTCAACATTTGTAAGGAGATGAAATCCCTGATGTACTTAACTCTGGAGGCAGACTGCCACTGCCTACTGACAAAGCATTTCTAGGGAAGATTAAGGTTTTGCTACTCTTTAATTAGGGAACGGGGGAGAATCAGAGGTGTGACTGCATCCAGGAGCTTTGTAAGGGAGCCCTGGCTTGTCTCTAATGCAGGAACCATTAATAGCCATTTCACAGGATTTTGTCCTGAATGTAGATTCAGAAGTTAGTCCCAAAACAACAATTAAAGATCTGTTAATGACAACAGATAAACTGAGAGATAAAGAGAGTTGTATGAGCTGTTTTTTCCTGCAATGGTACTATCCAGAGAGAACTTTCTCCCTCCATAAACATTTATCTTGTACTCCCGGCCCAGTGGCCAACTCCCCAGCCGGTATCTGGCTGATTTGCTGCCCTGACTTCAGCACAGCTATGCTGACTGCCACTAGCGCAAGACGAGGCTGTTAGCAGAGCACACTCAGCAGCTTCTTAGTTCTTGGGTATTCAAATGCTCTAAGCAACTATCAAAACCACTGGTTTATAGCTGTCTTGTGACTGAATTTCAAACCCATTTTTATCCCGTATGAAGTCACTCTTCTGTCTTCTAAACAGTAAGTCACCTCTGCAAAGCCTCATTCTTGCTCCATGTGAGGGGATCAAGAGGGAAGGAAGGACGATGCTGCCACTTCAGAAAAAAAAATCCCAATTGGCTGGGGTGCAGATTCCTGCCGTCCACCTACACAAGTCGCCTGCCCTTGACGGATTGATTTTATTTATCTATTTATTTTGCGGACGCTTTTGCAAAAATCCAAAGGGAAGCAAGCTACAAAAAGAAATGCTGTCACTGGTAAGTTAGTCATTAACAGCCAAGTGTCTCCCAGACAAGACAGGGATGCTACAGCCTCTCTGAAGTTTGCATGTCATTATGGAAGGATGTTGTGATGTGACAGACACAGGGATTTAAGACAGATCTTTTCCTTGCCCAGGGTCCCCTCTGCTTCTGCAGTGTTTATATGGGATCACTGAGCTATATCAAGCATTCAGTATCAAATGCATGAAGTACTATCCACATGCATCACCCGTCAAGAAAGATTAACTTTTCACTGCACAGCAGCACAGAAATACTCCCAGGGCAAAGAAGGACTGCCCAGACCGAAATCTTTCTTTTTCTTCCCCCCATTCTTCTCATTAAAACTGTAGGTGGCTGATGGAAGTGGCTTACCTAGCACAGAGATGAATGGCCAAGAGCTAATTTGCTGCAGGAATTGACTCTGATGCAGTTCTAGATAGAACAGTGATTTGACGGCACCTTAGAAGTGTTTAAACCACTTTGCTGAATCAAGTCTGAGTTTGGAATTAGACTAAAAACATAACTGATCTGGAATTTAATGTCAATTATTTTGTACTGTAGCTGCCCCTGAAGGGATAAGCAAAAAAGCCCATCTCTTTGCCCCCTAAATCCTTGTCAGAGTCAGTCACAACCTCATGATCCGATTTAACCACAGGGAGATCAGGATTTCCCTTGGGACCTGGATTTTAGCTGTAACCAGGTTCACCACTGTTGTCCTTGAGGGTACAAGTCGCTTAGCTCCAGGTCCACAGCAGGGTTTGGTGTCCATCCCCATGTTCACAGTGAGATCAGGAGGTCCAGCTCTCCCCCAGGTGACATGGGGGGAGAGCTGGACCTCCTGATCTTGCTGTGTCCCACAACATCCCTGCCGTCCTCCACTGACCACGCTGGGCACTTTTAATGGTGTGGCTCAGGCAGGGCTAGTGTGAAGAGGTTCCCATGTTTCTTCTCCTGGGCCATCACCCTGAGCAGAGTGCAAGTCCTCACTCAACAGCATCTTTTTCCTTTCTGTGTTTTAACAGCGGCAGGCGCAGAGAAAGACGGCCCGGTGAGCATTGCTGCTCTGCTCACCAGGCAGGGCTCATGCTGCGATACACCAGGCAGCATGCCACCTTCTTGTTTTAAATGAGTCAGCCAGCACCCATGAAATGAAAGCACTTAAAACAGTCTGGAAAGGACAGATTGACATGGCTGACTGTTGAGAGTGCTCCAGGAGAAACCAGTAGCAGCCTCTTTAGAAACACAAGCCAGACTTGCAGCAGCATCAAAACCAGGAGAGCCGATGCTGGCTCCAGCTCTGGCTTAGAGGTGATCTGGCTTTAGTGATTCTGGTGTGCAAAGAAATGGTTACTGACATCTACATGGCTTCAGTGGATGCAAGCAAGGAGAAACCATTCACAGTGCAAAGCTGCTTTGCTGTCTCTGGGTCCACATTTCTCAGAGGAGCCGAGTAACAGGGCTGGGATGTTTTTCTCAGCGCAAGATCCGTGGTTATACCTCGCGTATCTCAACTAATCTAATCACAGCATGTTAATGAAACTAAACCTAAAAGAGTAACCAATAATCAATACCAGAATGCACTAATACTATGTACCACGGACCTAACACCCCTATTTTACACGCTTGTTTTCATTTTTCAGTACTGTTTTCTTTTCTTATACAGAACACCCAAGTGGAATGACTAACTTCACTTTAGCAACTTTTTTAAAATCCCCTTTTGGTGATATTTTAGTGATGATTCACTGTGAGTAGCCATTAAAACAATTTAACATGTGGCATTTCAGAGCGAGCTAAAAGGCAAGAGACCCGAGTTCAAAGACTGAGCTGTTGCTGAACTGCTGCTTCCACAAATAATGCATTTCTTTCCACAAGCAATGCATGATAGAAGCAATTTTCCAAAGAGAAGGAAAGGCACTTTGCACCAACAGGAGATGCAGAGCGAGGGGAGGAGGCAGGGAAAGTTCGCTCTTTGGTGCCCTTAATCCTATTATCTGTAGAAGCATCACAAAGAGGGAGTGCAGGAGCTCCTGAAACAGGAACAGAAGAAAAGACTATATTTTCTTCACGCCCTTCCTCAAAAGTTAAACCAATCTATTTGCTATGTTATTGTGCCAAGATCTGCTTACACAGAGAACATGGATTGCCTGACAGTGATGACAAGCTTAGATGCATCACTAGAGATGGACACACAAAACGTTGCTCCCAGTTTCAGAAGAGACTGATGATCCTCAGATACCAGGAAACTATGCAAAGAAGGGGTCTAGATCATGCTTCTTCTGTAGTTTGCATCTGGAATTTATTTTTTCAGAATAATTCCATACTTAACACGAGGTCCAGTGTTCAGCCTGGGAAACATGGAACATCTTGACCCTAAATACTATTTTTGTACTTTATCAGAGGGAACAGCTCTTCTTTTGTTCACTCTTTTGTACTTCACCTCAAGCAGAACAAGTTCCTCAGCCATGATTGCAATCTGTTGGTACAAATATGATGCTAAAAATTAAAATGTGCTTGAAAAGGCAAAGAGAGCCTATTTTACCACATTTATAATTTTAGCCCAAGACTTCTGGTACACCAAATCCTCCAACCCGCAATATGAAGGCTCACTGTAAGACACTAACAACCAATATCAATGTACTTAGCTTGATGTGACTGGTTCTGGATGCAAACACAGAAATAATGTAACAAGCTTCTTCGCTTCAGCCACATAGAAACATCCCCCACCAAAAAAAAGCTACCACCAAACTTGACTCATTTTTTTTAAAGAAAAGGGCAATTTTTCACATTTTAATAGCTTTCATTCCATGTCTTAATAAATGCATGTTTGTTGATTTGTGTAAGCATGATGTAGGATTCTGCAAATGAATGTAATCTGCAACAAGGGGATAGCTAACCACTAGCTAACACTTTTGAATAATGAATCCCTACTGTATCAGATGGACGCTATTCATAATAATTCCTTGCTTTTCTCATTTTGTCGTGTACAGTAGCGATTAATCAATTTGCAGTGTTATGTCACCCGCAACAAATTGCTAGCACCAAGACAAATTTATTGCTTTATGATAAAAGAACTTGTTTAGGTAGAAATAAATTAAATTTGGGGGTTGTTATTTGAGTTTGATGTTTACATATATGACCCATGCTGCACAGGCCAGCAGAGGTAAGGGTATCCAATTATTATGCCAGTGTTTTGAGGATAGTTCAAAGAGATGCAAAAGCACATGGTATGTTTGTACAGCTAACTGGTCCTTGAAGAGAGCGAGTCCTCCTGGGAGCTCTCTGTGCCATGAATGAGGCTCTTCAGAAGAATTTGGAAGGATTATCAGGGAACCGAGTTGTGTGTTCAGTGTTTCTCCCATTTTAAGATGGCTTGATGCACTTTGTTCTGGGTGATGCAGAGGAGAAGCATCTCCCAGGGCCCCGACAAGTGACATTTTCACAGCTCTTCTTCTGAAGATTGTGTTGCTTTGTGGAAAGGGACCGAGCAGAAATAGCTTTGCAGGACAGAGACAGGGAGATCTGTCTGCCAGGCTGTGTGCTGCCCTGCCATGTCTCTCCGCAGATGATGCAAACATGTTCGATGAACTGCCCAGCCGTGAGCACAGCAGCCAAAGGTTTGGTGCTGGAAGCCAAATGCTGCTTGTCTGCTCTTGCTCCTGCAGCTGGATGCAGCCTTTAGAGTTGCTTCCCAAGGTGCTCGGCAGACTTGGAGAGCCTCGAGGGTGCAAAGGCTGATTATCTTCTAGCAATAAGAATGCCCCATTTGCTGCCCTTTTTTTTTTTAATTTTAATTTTATTTCTTTTTAGTTTCCTTCAACCTTTGACAGGCTCCAATGTCATGTTAGCTGCTCCTCCATAAATCTTACTTTTCCTCATACTTTCTCCTTTCTGTTGCTGCAGAAATCACTTTGACTCTTTCTCCCTGGGTTAAATGCTGCTGTTACTTCTCTTTCTTTGCTTATTTCTTCCACTCTTCACTTTTTCTCATTTCTTGTATTCCTGACCAGGCATTTTCTGTAGCTCTAGATAATACCTCTCCCTTCCCTGCTACTCCCTACTAATGTCCTTGTCAGCCTTCTCCTGAATCATTGCTGCACCATCCCAAAAGATGTTTAACTGAGATTACCCCTGGCTGGAACCACAAGACTGAGAAAACTCAATGTGTCAAATGGTTCCTCCCCCCACACACTCCCATTTGTCAAGGTGACCCCAAAATCTTGAGAAAACAGAGGAGGAGAGGAGAGGAGAGGAGAGGAGAGGAGAGGAGAGGAGAGGAGAGGAGAGGAGAGGAGAGGAGAGGAGAGGAGAGAGAGGAGAGGAGAGGAGAGGAGAGGAGAGGAGAGGAGAGGAGAGGAGAGGAGAGGAGAGGAGAGGAGAGGAGAGGAGAGGAGGGATGCTCGGTGTCTGGGTGTACAGCCCCTTCTCTGGAGGTGCAGCCAAACCACACAAAGAGCTGTGGTGAAAAGGGAATAAACTTATCAAGTGCTTGTAGGGGTGTGAGGGCACCACTGCTCATTTGCTGAAATTCCCTCCATTTGTCCTTTATCTGAGGTGTATAACCCTGCGTGAGCATTTGTCTCATAGAGAGCATCCACACAATTCGGACATGAGTGTGGACAGCACCTGAAAAAATGATATACTCCTAAAGTTCAGGACAAAGCCTATCATTAAATCCAAGTTTCACCAGACTCTGAGAGTTCCTCCAGATTTTTGCCAGCATAACTAGTCTCAAAGGGTTCTAATGCTAGTCAATGATGGCACAGTAATGGTCTATTAATTACCCAGTTTCTATCAACACCCGCAGTGCAATTTTATTACCCGTGACAGCAGCCAGCCTTCGATAGCAATCTGCCCTCAGAATCAGGTGAGGGAGTTTTCACGCTTGCTGAATAGTCCTCTTCTCTGACAATATCTGATGAAATCAAAGCTATTTCATAAAGCTTTCCCACCATCAAATATTCCTGAATCAGGGATTTAAAAAAAAAAAAAAAGAAAGAGAAATATCCCAAATAATGCCATTTTTTGTACCTTATTCCTGGTTTTGTTTAATACATGATCTCCCACTGCACTGAAGCCACCTGGTTCAAAACCTACCACAACCATATAAGAAAACATGCAGCGACAGAGAGCTGGGGGATTGTCTAAATTAATCAATTTTTTGGTGTAAAAGAAGCCTAAGCATTATTATTAGGTTTTTTATTTGCATTATGGCAGTTTTGCTGTCACAACCCAATCATACCATCATCATGCCAGCTACCGTATGGTATATGTGGTACGCTCCTATCTATGTTCCAGTGAGAGGTCTAACTGGGGCATGTGGGTAAGAATATCCAAAGTAATTTTAAATAACTGCCAATTTAGCACAGTGCTACAAACAATTCATTGCTCCTCTCCTGTTCCCCCATCTCAGAGCTGCCCTAGCTGCAAGGGATAAGCTGGATCTGCCCCAGTGCGAGACGAGCACTCCGCACATCTCCTTCCGACTTCAAGCCCTCTTTATGCTGCGTAATATTCCCTTTACCAATACAAAGTGAAACACATGAGGTTCTGAATCTCTCTCTCTCTATTTAAAAAGTTACATATTGCAAGTGTGGGGACCTAAATTTTTAATGGATTTTTTTTTTTTTTAAAGAGAAAAAGGGTAACAACCATTTTTAGATTGAAAAAGCAGGGAAAGAGCACTGAAGTTTAGAGTTAGAAAATCTCAGCTGAATCAGTCAATTAATCAGCAATATTAAGTCCTATAAAATAAGTAAAAATATACATAAAGCAGGTTTATCCTTATGCACATTAGCGCAAGGGGGAAGGGTGCTGTGTTACTCTTAAAGTGAATCAATATTTTGACAAAGCTGATATTTACGCTCACACATTTCAAACCCTTTGATGCCCACGTGGGACTTGGCCTCACAAACATGGGTTGCCAAATGCATATTCATTAACCTCACAATTGGCTAATCCAATAAAAGAAAGCACGAAAGAGAAAGAAAGAAAGAAAAAAATCAATGCCCTGGTAGCATGCTTATGGAGTCATTTATTGTAAACATGATCCAAGCGGCTCATTCCAGACGTGCTACTAAAAGCTTAAAAAACACTGGCATTGCTTACCCCCAAGTCAAATCCTGCACAAAGAAAGGGCCTTCAGCCCAAGCCAAATGGAAAAAGGGAATTAGAAGGATGTTACTCATTCATTACTGCCACTTTAATCACTTAGAGGTCCAATTAAGTATAAATCATTAGTATTAAGTTACTTTATCCAAGACTCTTTATAACACACATGACTGGATTTGGAGGGCCCTCGGTGGCTAGATGTAGTGCGAGCTGAAAAAGGCAGTCAGATGTTGGGTTTCCCCCCTCCCTTTCCCGTTCCCCCTTGCCATGAAATTGATAAATGAAGGCTGCATTCTAGGTGCAGCAGTAATTTCTGTAGTGCAGTCAAGTGCTAGGTCCCTTGTCTCCTCCAAGCAATGAGGCCACCGTCCCCTTTAATTCCTCAGCCTTCCCCTGGGCTGCCAAAAGGCCGTACCAGAACCAGGCGCAGTTTCATTTCCATGCACAAATCCCCCGTGCAGGAATCCTTTATTCATTAACAGATCCACCCTTTCCCGAGGAAGGAGGTGGAGGGAATAGAAAAGCCAGGAGAGAAAGTGGCTTTCATTCCTTTCCTGGTCTCTGACCATTGTTACTGCCCAAATTTCTCCCGAGGAGCAAAGCTGCTGCGGGGGCATGTTAAAGACATGATGCAATAGCATCCTCTAAAGTGCCTGCCTCTTCCCTTCCTTTTCCCCCCGTCTTCCCAGGGATAAAATTTCCCCAGCGGCCTAGATCACTGTCTGGGAAGCATATTTCCTTCTAATCGGTTTTACAGCTCTTTTAAAGTAATATGTCAGATCATTTTCTCCATATACATAGTTAATGAAAGTAACCCTACAAATTCATTTTAAATAGATGGAAGTTGTTATAACCCTGATCTGGAATTTATTACATTCATTACAATCTTGCTGAAGTAGGTAATGTAATGGACTATTACTTTTATTATCTTTTTAATCCCTCAAAATTATTAGGAACTGACTAATATTTGGCATCACCCTGTTAATGTTTGAACAGAAATTGATATCTTCATTCATCTAATAAATGATGGGGTCTTTTTTTCTGCAGAAGAACTAAAGCTGGTGACTTTTTTTTTAACCTGAACTAGGCCAAAATATTTCCAAGTAAAATCATAAACTGACAATATAATAATTTTATTAAATCAGCTCTTTTATCAGGTTATGAGAACATTTTCCAGAATTATTTTCATGGCTCCTGACTGCCCAAGAGCAGTCTGGGCCCCATTGGTTTCTGTGAGGGATGGACTAAGATTTTACTTCAGCGGTCATCCCTTTAATCCAGCTTTTTGCCTTCTGACCAACACAAGCAAAGTATTTCACAAAAACCCTCCCAGTCAAGACAAACTTTCTTAACCACTCAAGAGCAGTGTTTTTCAAGGTTATCCTCGGATGCTTTAAATTGGCCTCCTAAACCCGTCACTTTCTTGTACATGCTGTTTAACATGGTGTTCAGTTACACCTCTTTGATATCCGACAGGATGTAATTAGTCCCACCTTAATTCACGACACATGCTGCCAAAAATACAAGCACTTCCTTCTCATCTCCCTTGCTCGTTGGTAGCAATGCTTGCAAGTTCACTGAGCAAATTTGGTTTCGGACTGAGGTAAGAGGCCATGCATTGCATCATCCATTTTGTGGGTTAAAGAGTCTTCTGGGGGTTGTTTCAGGGTGGCAGATGTGAACACAAGCACGTGGTAGAAATTGTCCAAGGTCCATGCATCCTCACACGTACACGCACGTGTGTGCAATGCTATGTTTGGGCTCTGCAGCCTGTGCAAGCCGAAAAGCCCTGTCCAGAAAGACTTGGGTGCAGCCCGGCATTAGGCACGAGATCCCACCAGGCCCTGAACTTTCCACCAGAAGCGATATGGACTGCATTAAAGCCCTCATCTGCCAAATCAGTTGACATCTTGCCAGACTTGTGTATACGCCGATGTCCCTGGGAGAAAGCTTCCTGCTATTGAAGCGGTTATTAGCGTTCAGCTGCAGACGCAATGCTGAAAGCGTAACAGCAGGGTTTTGCTATTTTCTACGAGTCCCAGTAGGCCGGGACCAATGTCATCGATAATGAGTGGCAGTTGTGCCACCGACTCTGGCAGGAATAGAGTTCAGCCCTATTTGAATGGCCTTCTTGGTTTTCCACACGAAGTCTATCACCTGGACGTCACCTCTGGCTAAAGCCCTGTGCTACCCCAATGAGCACATTGGACACACTTTCCAAAGACATCTAAATGACAACATCCCATTTTGGGAAGTTATTTAGATAGAGACGGTAGCAATGCAAACAAGTTTCTATAGGGATTTGCAAAAGCACCTCAATTTTCTTTTACATTGGTGATGATGAAGGTGCTTTTGAACCTTGCATAAAATACCTATTTGTACTTTCGCATAGCTTTAGACATCTTTAAAGAGACGAATCGAAGTCAATTCTAAAATTGCACTAACAAATCTGGCCCTTTGGCACTTCCAGAAATGTTACACAGCATGCAACCTTTGAAAACATCCAAGCTATGTTTTAATGCTTTTAATCTGTACCTCACCTTACAAGTGCTATTAATATTCATTATAGATTAAGGCCAAAATGAAGATAACAAAGAGTTCTTTACAGTTTCTTTTGAGTTAAAACTGGGTTTTGCAGCACAGTGCAAATGAAAGACAAGAAAAGTTTCTTTGGACAGTAGTCCTAAAAAACAGTTACTGAGGTGTATTATTTATATATATTTTATATATATTTATATATATTTTATATATATTTTTTTATATATTTTTATATATAAAAGTAATATATATTTATATATATTAAAAATACCTTTTTATTAGTATATAGGTGAAAAAATGCAGAGTTGGTAGCATGATAAAAGAACTACAAAGGGGACTCTCAGCATGGTTTATTTTTAATTGAGATGAAAAATGAAAAATATAAAAATTTAGAAGCAACCTTGAAAGCGAAACATTTTCTGCAAATTGACCGGGCGAAATGAATATTAGATAATATGTATTCACAGAAGTAAAGATCCTCGAGACAAAACATGAAAGATAAATGCCAGCTTTCAGTGAAAATAATGAGAACGTTAGCAGGAAGAACCTGCTTAGGCTGCGTTTCCAGAAGCTTTGGAAATCATGCAGAAATAACCAACCTGCAAACTTCTACCTGCAATATTCGTATCTTTGAATATCATTGTGTGCCCAGTATTTTGAGAGTAGATGGAGCTAGAGATGCAGCTGCGCTCTCTCTACTAGTTACGACGGCCTTATACCAATTTATACCAGCTAAGGATCTGTTACAAACATAATCATGTTTTGTCCTCAAATGTTCTCTCAAAGATCAATTACCATTTTAATCTTGTAAAACTGAACCTGCTGTAGGTACCTGACCAGAATAATCACTGAACCATACTGGTGCTGTTAGCCACAACCTGCCCTTAGCTCATGGACCAGACATCCACAAAAAGAAGTGGCAGAAAGATGCTATTTACTGGGACTTCTGTACTCCTAACTGCATTTTTAAAATAGATTCCCTTTTTGTCTCTCTACCGATCATAAAAACTAAACAAATAAATAGATTTGGTGGCTGGTTCGCAGAAAATCAAGTTTTTCAGCTGCACATTAGAACCAACACTTTCTTGTCTTGCATTAATGCAGTCCACGCTTTATGATCTGCCACTGAGACAGAGTAAAAGGAGCAGAGGAAAAGAATCCCTTTTTTTTGTATTCCAAATACTGCTTTAATAAGACTGAAAGTCTCTCTCTTTCGCTCCTTACAGCCCCACAGCAAATAAATGGAGGTGTCAGCCCAACACCCTTGTAGGTTTAAACTGAATGGAAGTGTCCTTTTGAAAAGCTTGTTCTGTCTGACAGTCCTGAATGTGCTCCTATTGCAGTTCCTTTGAACACCCATCTTTTCTGTGTTGGTGCTCTGCTGACATGGCTTTTCGTTGAGTTAAAGATTAACAGAATGCTACAGAATGACAGGACTTTGTGATAACTTAATTGCACGAAACATAGTTGTTCCTATGCAAATCGGAGTATAATTGGACACTAAGAAATTACTCTCCCTGTATAAAGATGGCAAAGTGGATTTTGGACACACATGCGGAATAATAATCTATTACCTTTTATTATACTTGAAAAACATAGTTCATAGTTTTTATGATGAGTGTTAGACATGCATTTAATGTCATGAAAGTATTTGATTATGTACGTTAAATATAAAGTCTGAAAGCCCTAAAGCCTCCTTCGTTTTAAGTGTATTTTAACTGCTGACATTGGAATTAACATAACAATGTGGGAGCTCTGCAGTACATTCATAAATTGTGAATCGTAATGGACATACCTTTCAAAGGTCCCAGGGTATTTACCAGCCAGAGAGAATACGCCAGAAACTCTTTTAAATGAGAAAACACCGAAGAAATTCCCTGAAACTGTTTCTTTGTTACAATTAGGTTTGGGTAAGGGTAAGTACGGGATTGTAGCATCATCTAAACCAATATCATAAACCAGATAGAAATGATATTATAATCACAAAAGGGGACCATTCCAGGGCAATTGCTGCAATCCAGACTAAAGGTCTGTGCTAAAGAGCAAACAAAGAAACAAGGTTAAAAACGAAAGTGATGTGTGATGACCACAGAATTGGTGGTACTATTTACCGAACTATTTAAGACTTTACCTTTAACAATAGCAAGGGATCGTAAACCAAAGGACATGAGCTAAGCTCTGTCTTGTGTGGAAAGAGTGCAATTACAGTGCATCACATCCTTCTCCCCCAGTGTTTCGCTGCAGAGGCTCAACACTTTAGGAATGCTAAAGCACAACGGAATGGAAATGGTATTGGAACAGAAAGAGCCTCCCGAAATGAACTGTACGCAGCCCGTTGTGTTGGCATGATTGATACTGGAGCATGTAGGTGTAATGAAACTGATGCTGTCTCTTCTGCACCTGTGATTTATTGAGTACAAATTTAAGATGAGAAAAGGCCCCATACCAGGAGCTGCATCTTCCCCCTCAAAGAGGGTATGGTCATCCATCACCAGCCATTGCAAAAGGCCCAATAGTGAGCGGCTCATCAGATGAGCCAATAGTCTCTTTGTTGGGATTCCTAACAAGTGTTGGATCAGCAAAAGTCTATTTAGGCTGGTGGACCTTTCAGGACCAATTTGTAGTGGGTCACTGATTCTGCTAGTGTATTATCTTCTTTACTACTAGTACCAGTTGGGCAAGCAGCAAAGATTAATGATTTTAGCTGCCGACTGTTTGTGGCAATCTGCTGCTTCTGGACCAAAGATTAAGATTTTTTTATGCTTTACTAGAAAGGACACACCTTTTGTCTGGGACCCGTTTTTATTTGCTGAGTTCTGTACAAATAATAAAAAAAAAATAATGAGCACCTCAGCTGCCTTTTTAACGGCAATAAAAAGGATTTTTGCTGGTGCATAGCACAACAGAAGAGGGTTTTGCAAGGGAATAATAAAACTCAAAGCAGAGAGTAAGTTTCTTTCTCATTGGGCTAGAGAATATGGCACAGCACAGCTCTTTTCCCCATCCCTCAATACAGAGTGCTGGGGAAATGCAAAGATCTCCCTCCTCTTTAAAGGAAGGGGGAGGAGGGAAATGGGACTCTCTACAGCAAGAGCTCATTTTCCAGGTTGATCTTTCATTACTTTTCATTATTTAGCAGAAATCCCCATTATAATGGACTTAGCCATGGTGCAGAATAACTCAAGACCCATCCCAGGAGCCTGAAACTCTGCTGGGGCCCCTTGGCTTCTGGGGAGCTCCTGGGATGCCAAGTGGCTTTGGTCACTTTTGGAGCCAGTTTCTTTGTAGGAGAATTCAGAAATGACGATGCTGTGACTGTATCATCGGGGCAGAACAACATGGGAACACTGACTGCCAACTTCCAAGAAAGCAAACAAGGGAGGGGAGAGATTTTGATTAAACGTGTCTTTTCAGAGATATTGGCTGTCTCTCATTAGCCCGCTAGCAAACTCTGAGATATGTTCCCAAGCTCAAGGGGGTGGTATAGCAGGACACTGGGCACTTGTAGAGAAATGCCACTGACTCCTTATAAAAACGTGAGACCTCGTACTGCTCAGCTCCTTGGGCCAAGAAGGGACAAACTGCTGCTGAAGAAATTAGAAGCGGAAATACAATGACAACTACGTAGTTCTGCTGTTGGAAAGAAGAAGGGGCAAAACCAGGATAAAAGAACCCCAAAAGGCAGCACTGGTCCAAGTTTTCGTTATGGGTATTATTTGCCTGTATGAGTGCAATGAGCTAGAAACTTCCCAGCAGCTGAGAAGAAGGTTGCAGCTCTGTCATAGGCAAAGGTCAAGCCAGCAGAAAGATATGAGCATCCAGCAGTGAGAAAGTGGTACAGAAACCAGCACAATTCCTGCAAAGGACTTGGCAGGAATTAATCCTTGCAAAGGGCTTCAACTGCAGATGAGCCAGGGATTGTGGGTGAGCTCAGGGAAGTCCTGTGCACTCCTGCAGCTTTCTCAGCCCCTGTGAGGTTAAAGACATTGCACAGCAGCATTTCCAAAGGAAAGCTCAAGATTTTCCCTCGACTGAAAAATAGGACGAAGCATCCGAGTCCGTGAAAAATGCACTCATCAAGGATCTAATTTTTGAAGGGAAGAATTCTATAAATGACTTAATAAAAAAGTGATCTAATTGTTTCCACAACTGCTTCCGAAATTACCAGGGCCTTTTCTCCTTGCTTGTCATTGTTCATGGAGTCATAAATCACAACCCGGGAGATCACTCAGCTCTTGACAATTTGCAACCATACTACCAGGTCTCGTATTCGGCCGGGCCGTGATCACTGACAAGCTGTTACTTAAGCAGTTGACAGGTTCAAAATCGCACAAACTACAAGGATACCATCAAGTAAAGAGCTTTTAATTTATTTTTTTTTACATGTTTATCTTCTACTCTTGTTGTGAGCACTGTCAGAAAACACCGGTACTCCACTGTACGTGTTGCAAAATCACATTGTGAAATCTAACATGAATATGAATTTTCCTCTGTGCTATTTCTTGAAATATTGATGCAATTTCATAAGGCAGGTAAAGGTCTCTCGTTTTGAAGGACATTTATTCAAAAAAGTCTTCCGTGTGTCACATGGAGGATGTTTTCTTACTTCAACTGCTGAAATAGGCTTTCATCAAATATGAAAAGCACAGGAAGCTGAAATTTTAGGAAAACTATTGACCTTCCAGAAAAACAAACAGCATCATATTGCGTCTCACACCTTCTTATTTTTTGGTGGCCATGTCTCCAGATTTGTCCTTGCTGGTATTTGGATGCTGGCAGCCTGCATGGTTCCCTGGGAGCGAGGTGCTGGAGCCAGGGCTCCTCTGGTTGGAAACAGAAGGGAAAGCCACCCGTCTCATTTAGCTGCCTGAGCAGCGCGGTGGCATAGCAAAGCAAACAGCGTTACTGACAACAAAGACAGGGTGATGACATATATATTTTAAATCCCAGCTAGCCAAACAACAGTAGGTGTTTCTCAAATTCGATTCTCCGGATGACAAACACCCTTCTCTCTTTTGTTTCCACCAACAAAATTGAGCTTGCCTATTTTGTAGCTGTATTTCATTCCCTGGTCAGCCTTGCAGACATGTTTTGACATTGCTTAGTGAACCTGGGCCATATTTTAAACACATAGCTATGGAAACTGGGGTGCATCTGGCACTGTGAAACACCACACTGGGATCTCTCTTCTTCCCTCATATGAATGGCAGAAAAAGTCCTTCCTAAACCGCTTCACAAATAATCCCACAACGTATAAAGTTCAAAGTCACTCCTCTAGGCACTTTTTTGGATTTAATGCCATCAAACAGAAAATGTGATACTAGGTATTAAGCTCATAATTTCTGGCAAACCCCCTTGTCAATCTTTCTTTTTGGGATGGTCATTGCATGTGCTGCTGCTTCTTTCTTTAAGGAAACTCTCCCATACCCAGGAAAAGTAATAAAACCAGTTTTTAAAATGAATCATCAGGAGGTGACCTAACCTTTGCTCAGAAGGAACAAGCACCTGACAGAAAGTTGGGGCCAGGGAATCAACTTTCCTGACCCATGCAGGAGATACCAGGAAAGGAATTTAATAACTGAGCGTTGGCAAGGGGAGAGCCAGTGCTGTAGTGAACTTCTAAAGCAGCTGTATTGGAAACGAAATGAGGAATTACCTGTGGCAGGAGTAAAAGTTGTACAAATTACTTCATAGTGGGAAGAGTGGTGAAAAAGAAAAAAAAAAAAGAAAGAGCTTGTCATAATCTCATAGTGCAATGTTTTTGGGTTTCTTTGGGGTTTTTTATCCTCCAAACACTGCCACCCTGGGAGAACACAGCCTTTTTAGGTGTCCTTTATTTGATTTTGGCCTGGTTTCATGAAGCCTTGGAGACAGGCAGAGGACACCAGTGGGCAGTGTGCTAGGTAAGGGTCAAGCACTAAGCTTGAAATTTTCCTATGTGTTGGCTGGAGAGCAAAGCCAAGGCAAGTCCTCATGGCCAGGAATGGGGAGGATACGCTTATGGGAGAGGTATGTGCTGCAGGGCACTTTCCTGTGCCCCCCCGACTAAGGTATAGAAGATGAAAATGTTACTTGCATTTGCAGGGAAATCTGTTCAAAGTCAAGTCTTCCTGCTTAGTGTAGGTTTTGCAAAAAAAAAAAAAAATACCCCAAATGCAGAGATCCTTTGCAGACAGGGCAGAACAGTAACAACTGGACACTTTGCTTCCTTTTCACTCTAAGTAGAGCGTTATAGCATCCAAGTTCAGACTTGGATACAGTTTTTTCCCTGCTGAATTCAAAGGCAAAGTGCACAGCTGGCCTAGGCTCCAGTCTTCTGTATACAAAATCGACCTGCCTTAAAGGGAGATCAGATCGCTGATGATGCTCAATAGCTAGAGCAAAACAAAAGGGCAACTGGTCAGAAATTGCTCAGTGAAACACCACTAGACACCGAGCAAAGCCAAGCAGCAGAGCACTCTGGTGTCTTTGTGTGGAGACTTGGTGGAGCACTTAGGGCAACATGGCATAAAGCAACGTGTCATCGTTATATCTAAACAGAGAGTGAGCCCCTGGGTAAGGGGAGTCCAGGACAAAGACTGAATGCAGACAAAAGCTTCAACTCCAAGAGCTGCTTTCAGAATCGCCTTCCTGCAAAAGAACAAAGTACTGGAGGACAACTAGCAGCCCTGCATATTCACCTTCATGTATATATTTAGGTGATTGTACAGTAATATCCCAGCTCTTCCATAGGAGATTTTTAGCCAGTTAAGGAGGCACAAAAAGGCCAAGTGACATGACCAAGGCCACAGAGGAAATTAGTGGCAGAGCAAAAAAACCTGATTCTTCTCCCACACCCCCCAGTTCCTTTAGTTGCTCAAACTTCTGGAGGATTGTGCTTATAGAAACCAGCAGAAGTTTCAGTGGTTTAAAGGTCAGGCCCGAGCATAGCAAAACCCTGGGGCAAATATGTGTTTCTCCTCTCCCTTCCCTCCAGCAAGTGTATATTCCAACACTCTCAGTAGAGTTAGTCCTTCACTGGAGTCTCTTGAATAAAGAGAAGCTGCTGGGAGCACACTGAGCAAATGGGTTATTTTGAAAGGACAAGTTAGCTCTATAATTTGCCTTCACAATATGTTCTGCACTCTAATTACAAATGCAAACACAGTAATTGAGAACAGCATCATAAAACTCTTAAGGAAGCTGTAAGTGATATAATACATGGACATGTTTACCATTTGGTGCAGCAGGATGCCTCTGTGAAGTTTTCCCCATGTTTAAACAGGGTGGAGATTTACTTTTCTTTCATAAAGTTAATTCCATGACAGCAATTCTTCCCTCAGCCTCCCTGCTCCCGAGCCTGGGTCAATTAAAATACAGCTTTTGGAAAACATTCCCTGTCTTTTCTCAAGTGAGAAAACCCTCTTTTTCTTTTGAAAGATAAAAAATGTTTAATTAAAGCTATTCCAAAGGGAAGAAAAAAGGGAAGATCTTAGTGTGTTCTCCACCTGTGATGTCCCACTCTTGCCTGCAACAGCAAATAATTCAGCAGGGTAAAATGTCAAAAGGACTGGGGGGCTGTACTGCTGCTCCCCCATCTAAACTGTCCTTGGGGAGACTTCAGCCCTTCCAGTGGTTCACAGGAGAGGGGCTCCCCACGCAGCTTTCCTCCAGGTACCCACTGCCTGGATAGTGCAGGCAAGCGGTGGCTTTTGATGCTCTCCACCCACTGAATGAACTCTGCCGTGTGCTGGGGTGTGGAGAAGAGTTCAAAGTTCCAGTTTTTCCCAGTAGAAGAAGGGTGAGTAGTTTAGGCTGATGAGTGACAAATGAAGTCAGGCAAGCTGCTTGCAGACTGGCTGAGAGTTTTTTGCATGGATGGACAGCAGGAGGGTCTACAGCATCCTGCACATGGTGCAGTCCCACATTCCCGTCTTCATCCACTTTGTCCCTTTTTGCCCTTCTACCCCTCCTCCTCTGTCATCTCTCGGGTCGCCCTCCCCATGTCAAACTGGGGTCCTGCTCCAACAAAGACTTCGAATCAAGGCAAAGTCCATGGGCCTCAGAAGTCTTCCCAGACACAGCACAGAGAACAGAAGAAAAGTGGAAAAATAAATGTAGTATCAGCCCTGTCCTCTGGAAAGGACCTTTGGGATGCCGGGTGGTAGGGAGGCGTGGACTGGAGGGATGCTCAGCACTTCAGGAAGTACTGCAAGAGGAACGGTGGGACTGACCCGTTTGCAGAGGAGGCAGGTAGTGGCATGGACAAATAAACTGAGAGAGGATTAGGGCTGAGTGTGTACCGACAGGGTCCTACAAGCTCACCTAAGCTTAACAGCTGCTAAATAACATGACAAATCATGTGATTCAAACCAGAACGGTTCAACCTCCCTTTCGAGATCAATGAAGACGTGTGTCCTATCTGCGGCTCGCTCTGGCTCGCACGCGTGCACACCCCGTCTCTTTAGATTTGCTGAAAGCTGCTATGGCCTGATTTTCAGAGGTGCTGAGTGCCTGCAACTCATCATGACAGGCTATACATCAAATCCATCACCTCTTGGGAGACTTGATTACCCTAGTGGAAACCCTCATTTCAAGCATTTAACTGGTTCCTACTGGTTTCAGCCAGCCAGCTAGGTTTTGGAATGGATCACTCGGTTTGGGCTGCACTAATCCTTCAGGACAAATAAATCCACGTCCATGAAGACCAGTGTAGGAATCTACTGAAATGTCTAGCAAGGTATCAATTAAAAGGAAAAAAAAAGTCTATTTTTAAAACATTGAACCAATAAAAATAACTCACACTTGGCTGGTTAGAGCTGTTTATCAGGTGACTTGCTGCTGAACAGATGTCTCCAGCTGGGAATTCTTGGATGAAATTCTCTATCTTCTCCTTTTTTTACAAACCAGTTATTAAAGAAGTACATTAGAGGTTTGAAACATGTGTTAATTCAAGCCAGAAAAACAAAACAAAACAGAAACCACACATACATTGCCAAGAGAGAGGTTGCTGAGATGTAATCACAGCTTTAAGGGGTGAAGCTCTTTATCTGGATGTTTGAAGGATGAAAACACAGTTATTAAAAAACCTGCAAATACAGAGTTAAGGCTGAACATAAACAGGACACTCACACTGAAAGCATAGAGTCTTAGCGAAGGCTGTCCAGGAGATTCCAATTTGTCTTTTCACAATGCTCAGAAAATGTACAAAGTGGTAGTTAATTGGTATATGGAGATTAGTTCACCGCAATTAGAGAAATTTTTTTTCCTAAATTTTCAGCCACGGTGGGTATTAATGTATATACATATTTAAAACCTAATTAATACCTGTATTACTGTTTAGCTAAAGACTCTGGCTAGAAGGGGGATAAATGAATCTGATATAGCATGGGTATATACTGATTGCTGCGGGAGCTGTTTCTTCTCTGCCTTACAGGGTATATGCTCGAAATTTTGGTGTGCATTTTGTCTCCACTAACATATGAGGAATTGATCCCATCCGAGGAAAACAAGCAGAAATTATCTCCCTTGGTGTAGCAAATCTGAAGTGCCCCATAGGATTGTTGCCATTAAAATAGACACAGAAATGAAGCAACCTTCCCTGGCCACCTTTCATTCTCACAGCAGCCTGTGCTCACCTCGCACTGCCCCTCTCCTCGCTGCATTTTTCTGCGAGCCCTCTCTCCAGCCAAGGAGATGTGGTCACTATTTATGGGATCTCAGAATGACCCGTACAGCAACCAGCCAATTTGGCTGGAGAGCATTTAGCTTGGGAAACAGTGGGTGAGAATTTGTAGCACCGCTGTGCTGCCGGCTCTCCTGCACAAATTAATTTAACCATTCTGCAGAGAAGCTCTGGAAGCAAAAAAATAGTTACAGAGAAACTGCAGCTTGCCCCAGGGACAGCAATCAGCTTCGTGAGCCCTCCCCATGTCCTGGCCGGGTCACGTTAGATCTGCTCCCCTTAGACCCTCCATAGGATCCTTGTAGCGGCCAATGATGGGAAACATCTCCAGCTTTTCTAGGGCCTGGAGGTCTAGTGAGATTTAAGCTGGGAGGTGTTCACAACACGCAGCAGTACACAGACACACATGCTAAAACGCAGTTTTATTTCCCAAAGAGAAAATGGCAAGTTGCACTATGAGCTAATATTTTGTTTGGGCAAACGCAGCATAATTTACACTCTGAGACTGATTTTAAAAGCATCTGATCTGGGGCTATTCAAGGCTGTGGATCTGTTTATATGTAAAAGAAACAAAGATCAGGAGCCTTTTTCTTTCCCCTGTCTGGGTAACAGCTGAATAAGTGTTCCTCAGGCTAACAAGGAGAGCAAACAAAAGCATTAATTCCCCCAGAATTATTCCCTTTCTTTGTCTCTCTTCTTTTCCCTTCTCAGGTTCAGGACTTAAAACTGTTTGGGGAGGAAGGTGGAGGCTTGCAGAAGCCACCTTGTTTCCAGTTCGGCTCATCTTTATCTCTTAGAAATGCACAAAAGGACTTTAATTTCACTGAATAACAGCTTTCTACTAAATACTTCCTCACTTTTCTTCTGCACCTGGATCTCTATGGAGGGGCTAGCGTAGGAATAGGTGAGTAAGATTCACCTAAGAATCCTTAGGTGAATAGAGAGCTTCATTCCCAAAGGGCGCAATAAACGTGATCCTTCCTTTTCTGATCAACAAGAGCACAGAAGCTGCAAACCTGACCAGTACATCAAAAAGGAGCTTGAAAAATACTTTGAGCAAAAAATGCTAACGGTGCATCCTTCTCCTGTAACTGCACTGATATTAAATCAGGAAACAGTACACAACAACCACAAACACATATATACAGGGGCTGTCAAAGCAGAAACAAAATAAAATCCCTAATGGGGACTAAAGGTGCAAAGAGCAAAAAGAAGAATATACAGTATAGGCTTTATGATTATATTTAAATCCTTATGCAGCAAATGCTGGAAAGGGAATTCCAGATATTTTCTATATATAAGCAGTTTTTTTGATCCAGGACCTTGTGCAATGAAAAGGAATTACAAATCAGTCTGAATGAAAGGGTATGGGTCCCAGCGGGTGTCGGAGCACGCCTGTGGACTCCTGGGCTGTAACGACAGCCCCCTGATCCTGCAAGGGCCAAGGGACGCGCTCAGCTCTGCTGTGAGTAGCCCTTCTGGTGCCGCAGCCATTGAACCTGCAGCAATGCTGGTCTTTCTGAAAAGATGCTTGCATGGTCGTGGGTTTCCTCAAGCCCAACAGAGGCCAGATCTTCCGTTCCTCCTTCTTGACCATCTAAAGATCTGATCATCACGAAAGTCTCCTGCTGAGCGCCTTGGAAAAACAGGCAACAGACTGTGGCCAGAAAAGGATGCTGACCTTTTCTGGAAGATCTCCTGGCTGCTCATGACTTTGTGTCATTGGGCATAGGTCCAGGACACTTTCCCTGTCTCCCTGACATCTCTCTTTTCTATATCCCTTCCAAGGAAACCGAAAACCCTTGGGAAGATCACTTTTCCCACCCAGACATCTGTGCAGTGCCTCTGTATTCATAAGAGAAGCAGAAAAGCAGGAGAGAAATTTTTTCTAGTAAGATGTGGTCTGAGTCTGAAGTGTTTGAAAAACCTTTGAATGACATGAAATGCCATTGCAAGATATGACTGCAGTAATTATAGTTCTTCAGCTTCTACTGGCTGCTTCAGTCCCAAAAGGTGACTTCTGATCACTCAGAAAGGTTTTGGTGCCGCTTATTAGCTAAATGCTCCTAAAGGGGCTCAGATACTGAATTCAACATGCCACGGTGCAAGTGGGAAGCAGGACTCAGCCAAGCACAGGAGGAAAGCTGGTCCTAGCAAGGCTCGAACAGGGGATTTTGTGCTTCTGGATCAGGTGTTTCTGCTAGAAACAATTTTTACAATTTTTAATAACAAGAGCGTGTATTAGAGAGGTGGCTATGATGAGACTGCAGAGTTTGGAAATTATGAGAAAGAGACAAATTCTCTTGAAAACAAGTTTGGATTGACTCGTTCATGGTACGATGGAGCTAAGGCTGAAGGAAATAACTAGAAGGAGAATGTTTCTGCTCTCTGCTTACCTCCCTGCCAAAGACGCCCTCGTGGAATGTTATAGAAGAGGGTGAAATGTTGCCATTGCGTCTCGAAGACACCCCCTTCCCCTCCTCAGGGTGCAGCGAGGCCCCGAGCAAACTGCAGAGGGTGCCACTGAAGAGTTGCACTTCTTTCTCCGCACAAAAAGGCAGGAGGAAAGGCACGGCAGCAACCCCCCCCTCCAGCCCCCCCGGGCCGCGCATCCTTGCAGCTCTGCGCCCGGCGCTGCCGGCCCGGGCTAACCCCGAGCAGCGGGGGGCACTGAGGGGGCCACTGCCCCCTCCAAAAAAGAAAAAAAAAAAAAAAAAATCCCCGCTCCCCGGGTCCTGCATCCACCCAGCTCGCAGGGACGCGGAGCCTCGCCTGGGCATCACTCCCAACGTGCGCTGGTGCGGTGCCCCGCGGCCCGTTCCGCGCTCTCAGCCCTCCGGGATTCCCCCCCGGCCCCCTCCAGGAGCCGTCGCGCCCCCACCCCCGTCCACCCACTCCCCCCACACCCCCCCCAAAGCCGGCAGCCGCGTTCAGCGCTGGCTGGAGAGGGGGAGCCCAGCGCCGGCGGAGGGGGCTCGGGGACGGGCACCGCTCCGGGGGGGAGCCGCGACGGGCCGGTGACACCTCCCTGCGCCGGGGAGCAGCTCCGCACCCAGCCCCCCCGCTATCGACACAGGCGAGGTCACGGTTTTAATTAAACCTGGTGCGTTCAAATCAACCCCCTAAATTACGCCGTCCCGTATAGCAATACCCGTCCGGGTGCACTTATTCTGCAAGACCCCCCCCGCGACCGAGCAAACCCCAACTCCGCCGCCCGCACATACCCGCCCCCCCCCTCCTCAAGCGGGGATTTAATGCTGGACACTGCGAAGCCTCGGGGAAGAAAAATACCCCCACAAAACCTACCCTTCTGAAGTGTTGCTCCACTCCCTTCTCACAGATCCACCTGTGAAAACGTGTCTAAAGTTAGTACTGGGATTTGCCCCGCTCTTAACTGGTTCAGGCTAAAATCTGAAGAGATCCCAGTTAACCCAGGAGGGTACAACAGCTTATTTTATACCGCAAAGCTGCTGTGCAGACTTTGTCCAGAGAATGTTGCACGCTTTACTTTGACAATCCCCGCAGAAAAAAGAGAGAGAGAGAGAGAGAGGAAACAAAGACTTATGATTACCATTAGTAATTTAATCCTAAATTCGTGGGCCATTCCCATCAGCCCGAACAAGCAAACATCAACACTTTTCTTTCTCATGCACATGTATCTGCGATAGATGATTAACCAGGTCCCTCGCTGCTTACACAGGGGAAAAAAATCCTGACAAACGGCACGGCGTCTGCCTGCAGTTTGGGAAATTAAAAATCAAGCGAGGGGAGGTAAGAATTAGGAAAGTGATGCCCTTTTCCTCCCTCAGTGCCGGCTGCCAGCCATGGGTGATTTCGGTTTGGGTGTTAGTTAACAAAACTCCCATTTCAGACAACATATTCCACTAATGTTATGGGGTGAAAAAGCTAATTCTGGGGGGAAAGTAGCAGTCAGGTACCAAAAACGAGGAGCGCTTCTCAGAGAACCAGTAGCGTGGAAAATACATATATAACAGTCGTCTTATTTTTTATCAGTTACCTAGACCTGCTGTTTCTAGGAATTGGGGATTGGGATGCCACCATAATACGATTCCCTTTCTAAATGTCACCCCTCCGATTCAGGCAGAAGCCCTACCAAACCACACACATATAGGTATCTATAGGCTCCAGTTTTAAGGGCGAGCTTTCAAATTTCAGTGGCTCGAGGACCCCCACTGCCCTGCCCTGGGCGGACACGCCGGATGGAGCTGATCTGAAATGACACTATCGTTTCCTTTGAACTCTTCCCGATTTTGGCTAGGAGTTTGCGAAAGGGAGAGAGGACAGGAGGAAGAGCGGGAAGAAGTCATTCTTTACTCGAAACTAACCTTCAAAAAACGGATCTTAAAAAATAGAAAGAAAAAAAAATTAAAGCTACTCGATTAGGAGCTTTCGGGTGTAGGGAGAAGGTCGCAATTAGATAAAAATTGCTCGGAAGGCTTAGAGGGGAGGCGAGCTGTGCCCCGGCGCTGCGATGCCGGGCAGGTGGGTGCCTCTTCCCCCTCCACCACCCCCTCAACGGCGGTACTTTCCCTCCGCGGGCGCGGAGGGGACGGGAAACCCTTTCCGCAGAAGCCGGCAGCCGCCGGGGCCGCCGCTTTGCCCCGCGGAGGCTTTGAGGGTGCGGGCGGCCGCATAGGGCCGGGGTGCGCGGAGCTCCCCCTGCGCGCAGCACCGCGCCCGCGGCCGCCCGGCTCCGCGGCTCGGCGGCTTCTCCCCGCGGAAGGGAAACTCCTGCTGGGCTGCCTGGCTGGGCTGCTCAGCCCAGGAATCCTCTTCTTCTGCTCCAGCAACGTTATTTCTTCCCCAATCCTTATTAAAAAAAAATAGATCGGACGGAGGAACATCCCCCCCCCCCCCCCAACATATAAATTCCAGCGAGAACAATCTTTGGTGGCTGAATTAAAAGCTCTACAATAAACAAAATTGGCCTTTAACTGGGGCTTCGGGGCACAAAGCGGCTCTTACTTTAGCCAGCCGCGTGACGCCAAGTTTTGTGGGATGTATTTTGTAAAGGGGAGCGAGGGATGGAAGAGCAAAGAAACGGACCTAGAAAGTGCCCCGAAATTTTACGACGATGAGTATGGACACGCAGAACCAATCTGTAATTCACAGCTTAAAAGATTAAGAAAAGGGACAGAGTGTGTATGGACAGGGAGATAATCAGATCAATGCTTCCTCCGCCTTTCAGTAGCTCCACCTTGTGAATATACCTCAGTAATTATGAGAGTAAGAAAGTATTATCCGTCTAATGGCACATTTTGCAGGGCTGCATCCTAGCTTCCCAAGCGCTCGCCAGGGTCCCCTTTCCCTCGCTGGCAACGATAACGTTTAACGTGCAGGTGAAAATAAAGCTCTCCCCAAGCAGCTTCCAGGACCTCATAAATAATAACTACAGCGGACCCACACGGGCGGCTCTCGGCTCTCCCCAAGGCCCCAGGGAGGCAGCAGTTGCCGGACGGGGACCGCCGAGCTCCTCTCCCAATCTGCTCCCCCGGGGTGGCCGTGTCCCCCCGCCCGGCCCCGGCCTCTCCGCGGAGGGGCACCGCGCACGGCGGACCCCTCCGCCTCTCCGTGCCTCGGGGCTGCTCGTTAACAGCGAAAAGACTGCGATTTCCCAAATCTGGCACTGACGGGACACCGGCCTCTCGGTGCCCGTCCGGACCCCTGAGCCCCCAGCACCGCCGGGGCTGCGTTGCCCACGGGGGACGCAGGGCGCGGGGAGCGCCCGGGGCGGAAGGGTTCCACGCGTGTCCTCCCACACCCGCGTTTAGAGCAGGGCAACCTGCGGAGGGAGGTCTGCGTGATGCCGGGAGAGCAGCCCCGCTTCAGCCGGGATCGGGGTGCGGAGAGACTCACTCGCGCACCCGCGGGGAGTGGGGAGCACCGGAGCTGAGCGCTCTCAGGCGCTATTGACTGGGAGTGACGTCCCCTCCAAATGTCGTGGGGAAAAACTCAAATGAGGCACTGCCGCAAGAAATTAAGCCCCGGAGCGCTTGTATTGCGAAGGGGGATTTCATCCAACTCCCCCTCCCTGGTTTCACCTCCTCCCTCCAGCCCGCTGCCGGAGGGACACCTAGAATTTATTTTTTTGGGGGGGACGGGGGACGGGACACGGGCTTTGCGCGACTTTTGCCTGCTCGGTTCTCTGCGCGGCCGCGGCTGGCTCCGCGGAGATGTGGAGGAGCGGGACAAGCGGGGCCGGGCTGCGGGCATCGCCCCGCGTATGGCGCTCTGGTCGGGCAGGGAGGGACCGACGCCGGGGGGGGGGTGTCTCCGCCTGGGGACTTTCGCAGTGATGTCCCAGCTCCAGAAAGGCAGTTCCCTCCTAATTAATTTCTGAAAAGCAGACAGATCTTGAACTTTTTTTGTTCTTTTGGCTAAATAAATTGGGGTGAGGGGGGGAATATGGGAGATGCTGAGGTGCAGGGGGCGGAGGCGCAGCTCCGGAGCGGTGCGGCCGGGCCGGGACCGCGGCAGCCCCGCTCCCGCTCCCGCTCCCGCTGCCGCTGCCGCTCCCGCGCCGCTCCGCTCGGCTCCGCTCCCGCCCGCCCGTCCCCTTTTTTCCGGGTGTTTTTTCCCCGTGAAAAGTAGCTGTTATTCTTCAAACGGACACTTGGGGTCGCACTTTCTGTCTGTTTGAGCGTAAAAACAGTGTAAAAAGAAGCCCTAATCTCCCTTAATCGTTACAAAATGTTCAAAAAAAAAAAATTCCTGTTACCGGACCAAAAAAAAAAAAAAGAAACTAAAACCCTTACAAGCCGAGTACTCCTTTGCATGCAGTCACTCACTCAGAGAACAGCAGAGGAAAGCAAACACGGTCCCCTCAGAACTGAAATGTAATTATATTTTCTCCCTTCTCTCCCTAATATTTGCAATTGTCTGTGTCAATGCCTTTGCTTTACTTTAGGGAGAGATTTGCTTCCTGTAACCGGGAGGATTTCCCCGGTTGTATAAGGAGAGCTGACAGCCTTGCCGAGCCGGTGCTTCCCTCACTCCCGGGTCCCAGCGCATCCCCCTCGGCACCACCCCGCAGCCCCAGCGCTCGCTCCCCTGCCGGACCCGGTGCGCGTTCGTGGCCGTTTTTTTTCCACGGTACCTTCGCATCGGGGACGCTTACATAAAGTTGGAAGGGGCGATGCTTGTGCGTGGGACGGGGGGGGGGAGCTGGCTGCCTTGAAATTTGCTACGGGACGGCAGCGGGCAAAAAGGGACTTTTGTTATATTTAGAACAAAGGGACGGGCAGGATGGCCCCGAGCCCTCCTCCTTTGTGGATTGCAGAGGCCGAAAAGGGGGGGTGGGGGTGGGGGTGGAAATAAATAAATAAATAAATAAAAGAGGAGGCGATGGTGCGGGAGGGGGGAGCGAGCGGGGAGCGCCCGCAGGAGCGGGGCTGGGAGCGGCGGCCGCTCAGCTGGCGCTGCGGAGCTGTCACGGCGCGGCCCGCCCCCGCCGCCGCCGCCGCCGCCGCCGCCGCCCGGCCCCGCCGCCCCCGCCGCCCGCCCGGCCCGGCCCCGCCGCCGCGCTGCCATTGGCGCGGCCGCCGCCGGCCCCGGCCCCCGCCGCGCTCTCGGCGGGCACGGCCGTATAAGAAGCCAAGGGGGGCTGCGCTGCGAATCACAGCTGCACAACGAGCGCTGGAGGCGGCAGCTACAGCGGAGACCTGGGTTTTTCTCGTCCCCCTCTCCTCCTTTTTTTTTTTTTTCTTCCTCCTCCTTCCCCTCCTTCCTCCCCCTCTTCCCTCCCCTTCCCCTGCGCTGCCAGAGCCAGCGAAAACTCCCGTGCAAAGCCCAGCCGCCGCCGCCGAATAGCCAGTGCGCTCCCCCGGCCGCCTGCTCGGACTGGAAAGTTGCGGCAGACTCCGGTGCTCTGCTACCGCGGGGAGAAGGCTCCGGACTTACAAAACGCAGACGGGGGCACGGGCTAGACGTTTTGCACCGTTCTTCTTCTTCCTGCACAGACCCGAAGGCAGCATCTTTGTTTTGTTTTGCTTTTGCCCTTCCTGCTACTGCTCCTTTCTCCTTGCGACCGGGTGTCTAAGTGCCAGGAGCTGCTGCAGCCTGCGGTGCGTTGCAAACGCTGATACAAAAAGACAGGAGACATCCAGGCGGCCCCGGGTGCCGGCTCGTCCTTGGCTTTGTTGCTCCGGACTGAAGAAGCCCCAGAAGCCGGGAGAAGGAGGCGGCGGCGGCGGTGGAGGGGGAGCAGAGGAAAGGAAGCGAGAAAGCGAAGCCAAAGTTGATTTGGAATAAGGGAGCGCGGCCAGCCCTCTGCCAGGCTGCGCGCTGGAGTGAGGTCTCCAGCCCCCTCCGCCGGGAGAGGTGCCCGCAAGACAGCGATGGCCGGAGAGCTCAGCATCGGAGCCGAGCTGCCCACTAGCCCCCTGGCCATGGAGTATGTCAACGACTTCGACCTGATGAAGTTCGACGTGAAGAAGGAGCCCCTGGGCAGGAACGACCGCTCGGGCAGGCACTGCACCCGCCTGCAGCCTGCCGGCTCCGTCTCCTCCACCCCCATCAGCACGCCCTGCAGCTCCGTGCCCTCCTCGCCCAGCTTCAGCCCCACCGAGCAGAAGACCCACTTGGAGGACCTGTACTGGATGGCCAACAGCTACCAGCAGATGAACCCCGAGGCGCTGAACCTCACCCCAGAGGACGCTGTCGAAGCCCTCATTGGGTCCCACCAGGTGTCCCAGCAGCTGCAAGGCTTCGAGAGCTTCCGGGCCCACCATCACCACCATCACCACCATCACCAACACCACCACCAGTACCCCGCGGTCACTCACGAAGACCTGGCCGGCAGCGGGCACCCTCACCACCACCACCATCATCACCACCAGGCCTCTCCCACTCCCTCCACCTCCTCCAGCTCCTCCCAGCAGCTCCAGAACTCTCACCAGCAGCATCCCCCCTCCAGCAGCGTGGAGGACCGGTTCTCAGATGATCAGCTGGTCTCCATGTCTGTGAGGGAGCTCAACAGGCACCTCCGAGGCTTCACCAAAGACGAGGTGATCCGCCTCAAGCAGAAGAGGAGGACCTTGAAGAACAGGGGCTATGCCCAGTCCTGCAGGTATAAACGTGTCCAGCAGAAACACCACCTGGAGAACGAAAAGACCCAGCTCATTCAGCAGGTGGAACAGCTCAAGCAAGAAGTGACCCGGCTCGCCAGAGAGAGAGACGCCTACAAGCTCAAGTGTGAGAAACTTGCCAGCAATGGCTTCAGAGAGGCCGGCTCCACCAGTGACAACCCGTCTTCCCCCGAGTTCTTCATGTGAGTGCTTAACAAAAATAATTAAAAAACAAACAAAAAAACCCCACCCCCAAACCTGACCCCCGTCACCTTCCCCCCCCGCTCCCATCCTCCTCTGACATCTCCATCCATCTGTCTGCTTGACTAGAGAGAAAGAAGGAGAGAAAAAAAGAGACTTGATTTTTTTTTTTTGCAGCATCCAGTCTTCTAGAGTAGCTGTGGGAAAAGTAGGCTGGGGGTGGGGACGGGAGAGGTAAAGTGCAACTTTTCGACTTTCGTTTGCGAGTTAGAGAGAGGGGCAGAGACAGAGGCAAAGGAGAAAAGGACAAGTGAAGCGTTTTATAGATCGCTTGCTTGCAGAACGAGATGGACTTTAAGAGAATAATAATAAAAAAGGACAATGAACAAGCCATCTATAACATACTGCCTGCTTGGGAAGAGAGAGGACATATACAGCACCATCTCATGCACAATTTACCTGCTTGGAAAAAGAGAATAAATAAAAAGGACAATATATGCAAACTCTTCATATATTGCCTGCTTTGAGAAATAAGTTACAGGACTCAGATGGGACATTCAATCTAAGAAAGGAAAGAAAGAAAGAATGAAAGAAAGAAAGAAAAAAAACTCATCAGTTTTATTGCCTGCTTGATTATATAGAAAAATACGAAAATCTGCATTAAAAATATTAATCCTGCATGCTGGACATGTATGGTAATAATTTCTATTTTGTACCATTTTCTTGTTTAACTATAGCATGTTGATCATCGATCATAGATTTCTGTTGTTGTTTTGTTTCATCGATAAGAAAAGCATCACAAGTTATCAAACTTTTTACTGCTTGTGCAGTTTTGTTCGTTGGTTTTGCTCTCTTATTTTCTTTTATGGTTGTTAGCTTGTAAATATCTGCTACTTCAAACCGCACAGGAGAAAAAAAACACAAAAACAAAATAACATTTCAGCAGGCTGGTTATACGGTTTGTTTGGTATTAAAGAGATACTTAAGGAAAAAAAGTTATGGGCATTTTGCATTAGAAAAAAACCCAACTTTGTATATCTGGTGCACTTTTAAGTTGTATTTTTGTTTTTTTAGTTTTCATTTTGGTTTTTGTTTGTTGGGGCAGAAGCAAAAACGCCTGAATGGCATTGACAAACCTAAACTTAACAGGGAAAAACTCTCATCGGTCACTAGAGCCTACTCCATGCCTTAAAGTGGCAGCGAAGCTCTTTCCTTCAGGACAATTCCCAGCCTGGAGTGGCTAGGCTTGGCCATATAGTTTCCCTTCTGATTGTACACTCAGGAAGCGAAGGACGGACGAGATACCAGTTCCTCTTAAGAAACAACTGCCCCTTGATTTTCGGTAAATAAAGAGAAAAAAAAAAAGCCTCCTCCTTACGAGTCAAGTTGCAATAGCAGCGAGGGCTCCGTGTCGCCACTGAGGTTAGGTTTCTCAGTGGTAGCAGGGGATGAGTGGGCTGGAAAAGCATATAAAACTAAAACTTTGTTTTAAGAAGACATACTGCAACTTTTAAGTGTATTCTTTTGCAATGATTTGTAATCTGCTTCTCTGCTTCCCTATGCAGCGAGTGAAAGTTTTAGCCAAAATTTATTTGCAGTTGTATAGTAGTAGTAGTTTGGAGTCTTATGGGTGTTTTTATTACTTTTTTTTTTCCTCCTGCAGGTCAGTAAAAGGATTTACGTTGCACTGACAAAAATACCAAAATGAAAACTTATTTTTTAGTTTCCTTTTAGGATAGCTGGCACTGCTGGCCGGATGCATTTTAAGTTTGTATTAGTTTATAAATTAACAGTAATAACAAGATTGTAATGAACAGCATGGTGCTTGCAGTTTTAAATATTGTGGATATTAGTCATGCATCAGAAAACGATCTTTGGTTTTTACTGATTCAACTGTGTTGAAATCAAAACATTGCAGCAGCGGAAAAAAAATTGTTTTTATTTCATGTAAAGTTCTGAAGGGATCAATTTCAAATCCTGCTTATGATATGAAAAATATTAAAAAAAAAACCTGGTCTATTGTAGTTTTATTCAGACTGGTTTCTGTTTTTGGTTATTAAAATTGTTTCCTATTTTGCTTATTAAAATCATTGAAATGGCATTTCTTGGAGGGACCTGCTTCTCTGACGTCTCGTGTTCCGAAAAAAAAAAAAAAGAAAGGAAAACTTTTGGACCCTTCTCTGCCCTCCCACTGCTCTCCAGCCAAGGCAGCCGCCAAGCTCCTCTCCTGACGCCCAGCGCCGGGCTTTGCACGGGGGGTTGCAAAGCTGCTTTGCCCACTCGGGAACGCTGCTGCGTGCAGGGTAGGACCGCTCAGCCTTGCACCCTCCTCCGCTTTGCCCAAATCTCGCCCGTGGCAGGGGGTGAGCATCCCCCCCCCCGCGGCCGCCCGCCGGGAGAAGCGGAGCGGCGGGAGCCCCACGCCGGGCCCGGCTGCTGGCGGGGCGTCCCCGCCCGCCGCCCGCTGCAGCCCGGCGGGGAGCGGGAGCCTCCGGCCTGAGCCACCCCCGGGCTGTGAGAGAGGGGAAACGCTAAGTGCAGGCTTTTTTTAATTTTTTTTTTTTTTTTTTTTTTTTTTGCATTAGAAAAGGAGAGGACTTGGACAAGTCTGTCCTTTCCCCCGGCTCCTTTGGGATCCGGGCTGGCCGTTCACTTTCCATCTGCACATTTCATTTATTCCGTTTTGGTTTGGGTTGGTGAGGGTTTTTTTGTTTGGGTTTTTTTTTTTTTTCTTTTTTTAGCAACGGGCCGTTTCAGATGCATGTGGAGAAAGGGGCAGATCTCCCCCCACCACCCCCGGGGCTCAGCACCTCGCAGCCTCACCATCCATCAGCTGCTTTCAAGGCTGACAGTCGCGCAGCTCCCTAAATTGCAGCCAGAGGAGGTTAGAAATCGCCCCCGCTCCTCGCCTGGGTGCGGGAAAGGGAGCCCCACAGCGCGCTGCTGCTCTCAAAGTGTGAACACCGTGTTGAACTTTAAATCCCTCTTAAAAACAAAATCCAAGGCACCACACAACCAAAAATAATAGCCTCTTTCCGCCCTGCTCCTCTTCCCAACAGCTTCGAGCTGTCTTTGCAGGGACGGTGTAAGGCGCGTTTGAGGAACAAACCAGTTAAGGACAGAGTAGGGGAAAAAAAAAATTAAAAGCAAATACAGTACCTTAAACCCAAAATCCCCTCTTAAATCCCAGCCGCATCCCTGCCTTGTCAGGGCCAGCCGGGCCAGCCGCTGGGCTGGGGGAGCTTGGTAGGGGCCGGGGCTCTTCCCAGCCCCTCGGCTACATGAGTCAGGCCTGGAGAACAAGCTCGATCCCTGCTGCCCTGCAGGGGCAGGAGTTTGGGGGGACAGGAGTTTGCAGAGGAAAAGGATGAGAGAGCCTGGCTTTCCCCGTATAGCCTCCCCCCTTGCCAGTAAATGCTATGGCTGCAGAAAGCCTGAGAGGAATATTGTTTGTGGGAACTGCCACCGCATATTAATGTCCCCTCATGCATGCATTGAATAAATCACTAGGGCTAATTGAACAACAACAACAACAAAAAATAGGAAAAACAGGCCTTAGAAAAGCCCTCCAGATTCCCACCGCAGAACTGTGTCAGCGGCGGGGCAGACCCGCGGCACGGCGAGGGCGGCTGCAGCGGCCGGTGCCTTTGCAGCGCCCGGTCCCATTCCTGAGGTTTAAATCATCCCATTTAGAAGAAAAGAAAAATGCAACCCCGCACCACCACGGGCAATAGCTCGGGCTGGTGGGACTGGGACCCGCCGGCGCTGGGAGGGACGAGCCCGGCCGAGCCCGGCCCGGCGGGACGCCGCGGAGCGGGGCCCCGGGCCGCGGGCTGCCCTCCCGCCCGGGGTCGGGCTGGCTTCCTCTGACCGCGCAGGGGGCTCCGGAGGGGGCTCCGACGTGCCGAGGGGGGCGAAAAACCACCCGCACTTGTGCTCGGCCCGGCCCGCGGCTCGGCAGGGCTCTGCCCCGGCGGCGGCACCGGGGACAGGCAGCCCCACGGGTGTCGGGGCGGCCAGGGCCTGCCTGTCCCCCCGCTGCCTGCGCCCCCCCGCTGCCTGCGCCCTCCGCTGCCTGCCTCCCCCCCCAACCCCTCCGGGGGAGCCCCATCAGCGAAGGGTGACCCCCTCCTGGCTTCGCTCTCCTGTTGCCATTCCTGCGCATCGGCTTTGATCTCTCGCCGTTCATCACTGATTCATAAAGGGCTGTTGACACGGGAGTCGGGGCACGGTGGAGAGCAGTTTCTCGGAGAGAAAGGGAAAACGAGAACCCCCTCTTTTCCTCCCTGGGACCGGCCTGCCCGCGGGGTGCTCCCCCGGGAGCGAGGGGCTGTGCGGGTCACCTCGGGGCCGCCCTCCCGGGGCTCCCTGCTTTCCACCCGGAGCGCTGCGGAGAAGTTGCGTGTCAACTGCGGGGGATAAAGCATCTTCTTCCCTCCCCCAAACCCTATTCTTCCCCCTTTCCGGACATGCTGCTTTGCGTGCGCGTCCTCTGCCCGTCCTTTCAGCCACTTCTCCCCACGGACATCCCGGCCGGGGGCTGGGGGCCCGCTCCGCGCCCGGGAGGTGCAGCAGCCCCGGGCAGCCCTTACTCCCCCGGGGCTTGGAGGAAGCCGGGAGGCTGCAACTGCTGCCGCGCACCGGGGCTCCGGCAGTGCCCACGAATGACACGGCTCGGAGGGGCCGAGCGCTGACCACCTCCCGCTCCGGAAAACTGCCAGGCGATCAGTCAATCGCCCTTGAAGCTCTCCGGAGCGAAGATGCTGCAAACTGCCTCCAAAAAAGCCCGGTGTAGCCAGGGAGCGGTCCCCACCCCGATCCGCTCCTTGCAGCCTCGGGGAGGATGGGGTCGGGGTGCCAACGAGACAGGACTGGACCCGACCGGGACCGGGACCTGGACCGGACCGTGCACCCCCGGCCGGAGCATGGGGTCAGGGGCTCTAGGGTGTGCTGGGACCAGAAGAGTCGGTGCCTTTGCAGCCAGAAATGCGCGGGTCAGAGCCCCCCGACAGCGGCACGGCGGGGGCAGGCTGGCTGCCCTGCACTCCCCGGGGATGGGGGGTGTGTGGCGGGGAAGAGCCCAAGGTTTGCACGGCCAAATTTGGCTGCCGGACGACGGTTCGCTACGTGATCCCGTGTAGTGCAGGAGGACGATTCCCTTCAGTGAAAATCATATTATTTTGTTTGATCTCGCAGTTTTGCAAGATCTATTGCTAACAGCTGTAGCGAGATCTGCACCCCCCCCCGCCGGGCCAGAGGTGACGACCGGCTACGGCTGCTCCCAGAATTAAACGAGACGCTCAGACAGGAAACACAATTGGCAACACCCCCCCCCCTTCCCCCATTTACTGACACAAAACTTACGGACTGTCTCTGCCAGCCGTTTAATAGGCTCTTTCCAATATTCCCTTCCCTCTTCCCCTCCAGGAGAGTGTATAAAACTGATAGTCTTTAATTCCAAAACAGAGAAATCTAAGACTAAAAAGACTTTTTGAACTAAAGATAGAAACATCATTCTAAGACTTTCCAGAGATGCTGAGCGCTGTTGCCGGCCGGCAGATGAGTTGCTTGTATTCGGGTGGGCAGGCGAGATGTGTTATAAGGATGAGCCAGGGCTTGCGAGATAACTGTTCCCAGCTGGTTTAGGGTTTAATTTTTCTCCCCCCCCCGCTCCCCCCCCCCCCCCCTTTTCGGGCTGGCGCAGTGCCCGCCTGGCTCTAGCAGGCTGGTTGGTGGCGGTGATTGACAGACCAAGGTCAGGGAAGCTCTCCGGGGCTGTGGGTGTCGGGTTTCGGGGAGGACAGATAAAACATCTCCAGCGCTCGGGAAAGCCCCTTCTGGCTCCGCGGCCGCGCAGCCCCGTGCGCAGGCTCCGCGGGGCCGCGCTCCGGGGCTGGGGCAGGGGAGCCCACGGGGTTCCGCCGGCCGCGGAGCTGCGGAGCGGCCCTGCCAGGCGCCCGGGGCAGCGCAGCGCAGCGCAGCGCAGCGCAGTCCGGCTCCGCGCCTCCCCGCCTCCCGCCTGCCAGCACCCTTCCCTGCCGCTGCTTCGGCTCCCGGGGGTGTCCCTCTTCTTTTTTCTTTTTTAAATTCTGAGTTTTGATCTCCTCCTTACAGGACTGAAAGAGTACTTCCCCACCATCGAGGGGGAAAAAGCTATTTTGCTCCTGATTTGGACAAGTTTCAGTTATGGTTTCCTTTTTTTTATCTTTATGTTTCACTCCATTAAGGTTACAGTAAATCTGAAGTTACGTGCACACACACATACACACACACTCTCTAAATAGCTTATTGCATAATCCTGCGTAGCATGTTCAGTAATGTAGCATGCAGCGGTCTGATAGGATCCCACACTGGACTTTTGTTTTATGCAAGAAGGAGAAGAGGGAGAACAAGAAGAAGGGAGGGGGGGGAGCTTTCAAGTGCTGCCTTTTCTTGATTTTTAAATGATGACTTTCAGCAGTGAATTCTGAACACAGCATGAGGTGCTGCAAAACGTTTTCTTGCTATTGCATCCAGGACAGGGAAGAGACAATTTATATTTGTGAGCTGGTCCTGCGCATCATGGTGTGTGGAAGTGTTAGAAAGTGGATTGTGGTGTATTTGAGACCTAAGGCACTGCAAATCCTTTGCCTTAAACAGAATTGCTCCAATGGGCGCTTATTGTATTTACAGGTTTGTCACAATATGGTTAGAATAAACACTGCAGTAAAGAGGGGAAAAAACCATTCCACATAAAGAAAACGACATGTTTTCCTGTCCCACGGAGGTTGCTATTAGGTTTTACAGATAGTTGTCCTCTGCCATGTTTTATTTCCCCTTTTAAAGTTTCACTGTTTGTCTTAAGGCACAGATTCAAAACACTGCATTTCCACTTTATACATGTGTTCTCTTAAAAGATTTGTTTAGATAAGGAAACCAATGCTAAGTGTTCTCACTTGAAAGAAATTAAATATATAGAACGATAAGCTGCTGCTAAAATATATAAAAAACACTTAAATTAATAATAAGAACTTGTTCTGAGGCAAAATTCAATTTTACTTCCTATTATGCAATCTTTGCATGTAAAGTTGCTTTAATGCAAAATAGCAGCTCATCAAAAATTCTGTTTTATTGGTATCAAAAATTTATGATATCCTGAGGCATGAGGGGCAGAGAGCAAGGTAGGAAAGCTGTGTCCTTTTACCAAGTTTAGTGCTTTCTTTAAAGAAACATCTCAAACTTGTTTCTCCTCCCTTCTTCCTCATTTTTGGAGGCAGTGGGCGAAGGTTTATTCCAGAGAAAACTCCTCCACTGACAATGTCACTGTGCAGCTCTAACACACCATTTTGTTAACTGTACCCTCTCTGCAGACTCTTGCTTTCACTGCAATACTAGGAGACACTAGGATATGTCCACACAAATATAGAGATGGGATTATTTCTAAACTCTGATGTTTTCATTCAGTATTGCAATAATGCATATATACTGCAAATATACGTGCATTGTTTGTGCCTGTATTCAACTATTGAAGCCTGCAACCTCCCACCGATAAAATGTAGAGATCTGATTCTGCTCTAGCGTGGGCTTCCCACTAATGAGTCTTCATTTGTTTCCAGAAAGGTGCTCCTGGCTTTATAAAGGACATTAAACACTCGGTGACAAGGGCATTGTGTTCAGTATGATTTTTTTCTGAAATAAGCGTGGCAAGAAATCAGTGCCAAGCACCTGAAATCTGCGTTCATAAAAATAAACAATACTTACTCCTTCCTCAGTAGAACTTGAGGCAATTTATTAAAGGAGGCCACTGACCTTTTACAGCTGGGGAAACCGAGGCACTGAGCGGTGCGGTGAGCTGGGCAAGGTGAGCTGCAGCCTGATGGCGGGGCTCAGTCTGACAAGTCCCTCTGGGCCGTGCTGCCTCTCCTCTCACCACCGCAGCTGGAAGCACAGGGCAAGCTCACCGATCGCCAGGGGATTCTGAGGGGGGGAAGGCAGCACAAGCCCCTGTAATCCTGTGTTTTTATGAGTTCTCTCTTATTTACTATTGAATGGAGCAGAAACCTTCCTGCTGGTTCAGGGGGCCCATTCAGAAAAGAAATTACAGAGGGCAATAAACCTGCACCTTGGACTTCTGCTAACTGCTTCTTCCTTGCTCTTATGCTATGGTGCAGTTATTACCTAAAGCCTTTACAAACATGAGAAAGGGAACATATAACTATAAACAGATCTCTGAGCTAGCACCGGCCCTTACAGCTCCCTGGATCTGCATTTCCCCCCTATTTAAGGCGGCCAGCAATTATAGGCAAAAGGGTTTTGAGTCTGAAATCTCTGCTCATGTGATCCTAAAGGAAAGCTTTTACATTTATCCTCAGTCTGGCCCCAATCTTGCTTATCGTCCAACGACATCCAGCTCCACATGTCATGTTAGTGCTATTGCAATGCTACTATCAGCTCTAGCACTGAGCCATCCCGTGTGGTTGCTGGGGCTGATAAACACAGAGTGGATTCAGGACACCAGAAGGAGAGGACTGCTAAACTCCTTTTGACACAGGCCATCCTTATTTTTATGTCAGCCTTGACCCATAGATCAAGCATTTTATTCTGTGGCAGTGCTACACCGCTCTGCGAGAGCACGTGCTCATCTCAAGGATTGGAAAAACACAAATTCATTAGGTCCAGCACTGGTTTTGCGGAGCGGCAGGTTAACCCATTCCACAGATGGATAAAAGGGGTAGCAAGGATGTTAGTAGAAAATGGTTTTGGAAGGTATTTCCAGGTCCTCACTTATCTCAAGTCAGGCACCCAAAAGAGCAGGGTATTAAGCAAATACATAAGAGCCTCTGGGGCTATGTAATAAGTGACTCATACGTAAGCGAGACAGACAGACAGGAATCATGATAATAACAATAATAATAAAAAAAAGTCTATGGCTTTCTGATTTGCAGTATTACCAGGTGGTATCTCTCATGTAGTGATTTCTGTCCTACTGCGTGCAGACTTAAACCATGAGGTGACACAAAAGAAAAGGACCTTTTCCTGGTAACATTAAACAGCAGTTAAGTTTAAATTTGAAATAAACAGATTTTATAGTCATGTTACTCAGCTCAATAATTAAAGAAATATCTTGGATAAAATTTAAAACATAGCAGAGGTATCAGCTGGTCTCTGCTCCAGAATCTAAACCCAATGTTTCTATTAAATAAGTCTTGTATCTTTTAAAAGAAGCCTTTCTCCATAATCTGTTTTCAACTGAACACTACAGTAAATATATCAAGATTACTGGATCACATTGTTTACAGATGAAACAGTTTAAAGGTGAAGTTATTTTTGGTTTAAATCTTCTGTGTTTTAAAATGAAAGGCATTTCTGGAGTAGCTGCTGAAAAACAAAAATACCAGAAAAAAAGGAAAAAGGAAGAAGATAAAACGTGGCACTGTGAGGGTTAAGCAAGGTCCTAGGATCCAAGTAAATATTTATATGAGTGCTCAAAGAGGGGGGAAAAATCTCAATATAACCAAAATATAAATCACGGTGCTTTATGTTAGCTGTCAAATTATTCTAGCCCCTGCATTCCAGTACTTGCTCTACTGGTAATGTCACATACAACATGTGGGCTTATGCCCTGGTGCAGGTTTGGCAGGTAATTAAAGTCAGTTGCATGGAGGTTTACAGAGACTCCCTCCGATCCACTGAAAGGCAAACAACCTGTTAACTGTGATAGCTGCAAGTGTGCAAAACTATACGGGAGCAGGGATTCTCACAAGCAGGGGAGAAAAGCCTGACGCTGGTGTGCGGGCTCGGTGCCTTGTCTCCAGCGTGGATTAACTCTTTGGTGCCTCTGTAGCTCGTTGCTCTTTGCAGAGGCAATGAAAACAGGGTAGTGGCAGAATCAGCAGCCAGGTGTTTGTCAGAGGGAAAAAATAATAATAAAAGCAAGCCCCGAGGGCAGCTAGCCCTCGGGTCAGGTTTTGCCTGCATTCTTGACCTGGGGGAGACTATTCTTGCTAGAAGTCATCTAGGTGATTTAGTCTTTCTGTTTTGTCCTGGCTCTGTATATTGGAGACTCCAGTCACGACAGAGTGAGTTATTCCTAACGGCTTCACGGTGCAGCCCGTTCTCCAACCTGAGATGGTCCTGGAGACCCCCAGCTCCTTCCTTGGGAGGCAGTCTGCAAATGATGCCCAGAGCTTGCATCCCATGGACTTTGATGAAAACTCTTTCGTAAAAGAGAACAAGAATCAAACTCTGGTGCTCAGTGTCCTGTCCGCTTTCATCTTCTCATTTAACTCCCTTGTGTGAGTAGGTGGGAAGAGAGGTTTTCAGATACACCTCTCATTTTCCTCTTCCTGTCATACGTGTTCCCATTTTGGTGGGGTGGATCTTTGCACTGGGAGGCACTCGCGTGTCTCCTGCTCCGCGGAGGAAATGGGTGCAGGGCTGCAGGTTCTGGTCTGGGAACTGGAGTGCTGCGAAGCCACACCTGTGTGGATGCAACCTTGGTGTCAGGGAGCCGTGCCAGCACCGACACCACCGCCGTGCGACACCCTCTTATTTAACCACAGAATTAGCATGGCACCAAGATGACGGGTTATTGCCCTCTGGCTCTCTCCACACGCCATGCGTCATCCCTACCTCCAGCCTGCAAAGACAGAGGCTGGGGGCAAAGAGTAAATCCTTCCCCATATGGATTGCATTTCACTGCCTTTCTATGGAGGCTTCCAGAAGGGAAGTCAAGCTGTAACCGGGACACCCATCTGCAACGATAACTCCACCACTAGCATCGTTTCACAGGGACTAGTGAACAACCACCATCTGTTTAGCTGCCATCCATTTGTCTAGACGTGAGAGTACCCATTCATATTCATTTAACCAGTCTCTTATGCTAATCTCTGTCTACCTCCTTTCTTATCTTCTAGTCATATACAAAATCAGAGAGCAAGGGCCTTCCTGAATTAGCCCAGATTCCTGTTACTCAGCTTGGGAAATGTTGGGTTGAATCCCAACAGTAAGGGAAAAAACCCTCCAAAAACCCAAAGCAAGCAGCGATCAACTTTTGGAATCGCTTAGGTCCATTTATCTGCCCTAATCAAACAGTGATTTGTCTGTCTGATAGGAGTTTAGATAAAGTTTTCAGCAATTTGCAGTAATTAAATGTGAAAGGGGAAGAAGCAGAGGGTTTCCAGGCAACACGCTGCAGAAGGGGAGTTTTGGAGGAAGGCAGAGAACCCCTTGTTAAACATCTGTCAGCCTGCATGGAAGGTAGCGGTGATTTCCCTGCTCATATGGAGTTCCCCCCGCCTCTTCACTCCCTGCAAAGATATTCTCCTCCTGCTGCTAAAATCAACCAGAGGAGAGAGAAAATCCCTGGAGAGCAGGAAAATATTTTCCAAAACAAGTTATTGCCTCTGATTACAACAAGTGACAGATATTGAAAAGAAAAAAAAGTCCCAAGGAAAGGGACTATCACCTCCCTCATAAGGACTTTGCTCCCATGTCAGAATTATGCAAGCTAGAGCACAGTGCAATGCTCAGTATATTCAAGATAGCTGTCAAGAGCAAAGTATAAACATTTCCAGCAAATGCACTTAATAGAAGTTTGTTTGCCAAGCGCTACAGCCTCCTTTCTTGGTTATGGCGAGGAAAAGGCCTTTTTCATTAAGTGGGGAAAAAAAACCCTCCTCCAATTAAAGAAATCCTAAACCTTTGAATATAAAGCTTTTTCTAGCCTTTTGCTTTGTTACCCATCGGTTCTAGCAGCAATGTACCCAAAGCTTACTAGAGTCCCCCCTTCATGTACTCCTTTTTACAAACGTTAGCTGTGCGAGAGAATATCCCCATTTACAGACGGGCCTGGGCTGATCAGCAAATGGATGTGGTGAGTGAACCCACAACTGTGATCCAAAGGGGATGCAGAAGAAATGGAGTGGAGCCCCTGTTGTGCATAAAACACAGCCACATTCCTGGGAGAACAGAGTCCATGGGAATTTGGCCATTGGACTTTGTTGGGGCTAGAGGTTCACCCCAGCCTCCAAGGGGGGTTAGGTGCCTTCTGCCAGGAGATAGCTCAATACAGGGAAGAGATACACTGCAGCAGCAATTAAGCTATAATCAGTATCTGCCTTTGCTTGAATCACTTTGCTCCACCCTGAACATGCAGTACAGCAGGGCTAGAAGCTCCTCCAGCCAAGAATTTGGGACTCCAGGGAAGGGGTGTGTTTGTTCCTCTTCTGAACTAACTACTTCATTCCAAAAGCAACCACAGTTGTGTTGAGCTACTGTCGCCAGTTCAATATGCCTTTAGCAGGAAACAGAAGCTTTCTGTGAATGAAAAAGGCCTGAAGACGATGCTCCTGTTTTAATTAACTAATGTACCGTATAGATTCATGCTTTTTCCTCGAAATCTCAGTTGGCTTCTTTAATTGCTGTTCTCAGTGACACAGTTTAATTCCCCCTCCCCAGACTGCACTTGCCTTTTCCCAGGGCGCTCTCACTGAGAACGCCCACGAGAGCCCGCTCTCATAGCCGGAGTGCGGGAGGAGCTGCCTCCCATTAGGGAACCTGCTGATGAATCCAAGATGACTACAGAAAACCCTCCCTAACTACGTCCCTCCATGCTCCCACACAATAGAAATGTTGGCTGGAGAGTTGCTCTGGAAGTCTCTCATCCAGCCTTCCACTCAAAGCAGGATTGTTGCCAACACTAGATCAGGTCAGCCATGGCTTTGTCTCAGCAAGTCTTGAAAACCTCCAGGGGTGGAGATCCCACCACCTCTCTGGGTGTCTGTTCCACCCACATTCTGCTAATTCTATTTCTAGGAACTTACCCATCTCCAAAGCAACTCTATTCTACCAGCAGGACAATAACTTCAAGATGTTTTGCAATACACCCCACCCCCTGTCCTTCAAGGACCTGATGACCCAGAAATACACAAGAAGTTGAACACCTATTATGGGAACTAGGAACATTAAGTCTTCTGTTTAGATCCTCAAAATCCCCACCAGACTGTTCCTCAAGCTTACAGGCTGGAGGCACCTGCAGTATTAGCAGTAAAGTTCTCCAGACCTCTGAAGTTCTGCTCCTGGGACGGCCAGAAGCAGCTTGCTGCCTATCTCAAGCTTAGGTCTAATTCACATACATGAAAATAAGATATTATTCTGCCTCTCCCAGCTTAAGGCTCAATTTGCTAGGATGTTCTCAGAGCATTCCCATCAGATCTACCTGACGCTGCACCAGGATTTATGTACTGAGTGCATATGTAATGTCCTACCCATTCACCTATACATGCATGTTTGCAATCTCTTTCCTTCCCTCTGGCCCAAGTTATTCTGTACAAAGCAGAACAGCTTTGATAGAGCAGAGCAGGAAAGTAACGGTGCCAGGCACCTCTGGGAACGGGTGCTTGCACCTTTGGGTGCAGTAGCAAACCCAGTCCCTGTCTCTTGCCCCCTAGGCAGGCAGCCAGAGCTGAGGCCTCTGTTTGAAAGGAGAGCTTTGGATGCCCACCCTTGGGAGAAACTTCTGTATGTGACCGGGAGGCAGATGCCAATATAGGACTGAATGGGGTGGATAATCCCCACGAGAGCATGATTTAAATCATTGCTTTATTTCTTGCTAGCTAGCATGGATAGCATGGTTGTTTAGCTGGTGCTAGGGCTCATAGAAAAGTCATGAGGATTACAGTGAAAACGTCAGTGTCCTGGTATTTTCACCACCAATTAGAAGCTTCAGTGGTGATTTGATTGCCATCAAGTCCACACAAAGAAAAAAATCCCACAGAGGAAGGATCCAATATCTACAAATCAGAGGAAGATGAAATTCCAGACTCAAAACAGAGGGCACTTTTTTGTAATGACAAAGCTAAAATAATTGGTGATCGGAACAACTCATGAGGGGTTGCAAAGGTGTATTCCATTGCTTGGAAACTGTAGGGAAAAGATAGGATATTTTTCCAAGAGTTGTTCTAATCAAATTAGGAATTAATCCAGACATGTCCTATGGTCTATTATACATGTGAAATCAGATTAGATGGTCACAGTGGTTTCTTCTGGTCTTACAATCAATGAAAAAAAATGTAATTGTGGTGATAGTGAAACAGTGAAGAAATATACTGCTGAACTAGCAGGGAGGCTAACAGACATATGAAAATATCATGAATTCTAGAACTTATATAATAGATTGCATTCACTTCAGCAAGAATTCCACCATTGTTATTTTTTTCCACATTTAATTTAAAGAGGCAATATCCTTTTAAGCTTTCATTCTGCAGCAGGGTAGATTAAATTTAAAATAGAAAAGTGCTGCAGAATAGATCTAGGGATGTTCAGGGCTGGAGGACAACTTAATGAAGCAGAAACTGAAATACCATACGTCTCCAATAGCTTTAATTTATACAAATATTATCTTTGTGTCTTTCATAACATGATGCAGAGGAGCTCAGAGTACAGTGTAATTCCTTTGCTTTTCAAGATAATTTTATCCATTTTAGTACCTGGGTTTGAAACCAGCCCAATTCAAACCAAAAGAGCTATAAAGATTTTTTGCTCTAATTGCTGAAACAGGCTTGCACATATAAAATCAGTTTAATGGCTGGAAAAGGCTGCGTGGTGTATAAATAGGGATAAGTACCAGACCACCTAGAGTCCAATCCTGCCACAGGTATTCAGACTGGTCAGTGCCGTCAGACGCAGACCGCTCAGCATCGGTGGCAGAGTTGGCCTCCTGGGTCACACTGTGATGGAAACTGGGAACCCTCCTAACACAGGTGTGCTTGCAGATCTAGCACGTCATGCTTTAAACAGTTCGGTTTTGTAGGACTGTACTGGGTGTACCGTTGCAATTTTTTGGCCTTTCTTATTCCACCCCGAGCTCAGAAAGCAGGTAAATGGGACTGTGGCCCCAAACCACTTGATGCTAGCAATAAAGCCAAGAGCAGCAGCAGCAGCAGGAGGGAGCTGTGGTTGAGCATGCACCTGAGACAGGATTTATTCCCTGCTGCTGAAGGATTACCTGCTGGCATAGGCTCAGAGAAAGGTCAGGGTGTAGTAAGGCTAATAACCCCAGAACTGGGGCAGTCACAGGCAGTCCCCTCTGGTGTGGCTCTTTCTGACCAGGGACGAAGGAGCGGTGTCACCGAAGCAGGCGACTTGCTCTGTGCTGCGATCCCTGGAGGTCTCCCCTTCCCTCACAGCCCTTCTGGCTGAATGCAAAAGTGATCAGCACTTTTAGGTCAGAGGTAGTAACTTTTGGCATACTTGACCTCCCAGATATTTCGGGACGTCGGTGTACCACTTCATATACTCTGTAGGATACCAGACCCATCTCTGCTTGTAACTCGCTGCGTGGTCTTGGTTAAAGCAGCCTCTGTGCGAATTAATTTTCATGTCTGTGAGGTGAAATAATATCTTTTACTAACCTCTGAACAAGACTTTGAAACTTAAATAGCAGGCATCTAATGACTAGCACCTTATTTATTCACAGATGTTTGAATCTGCTCAAGACATGTAAAACTGGACTTTTCACTCACTGTGTTAGAAGTGGGGAGAAAGAGAGAAAGAAAAAACATGTTGCTGGAAGACATCTTCATTCTGAATAAAAGTAGAGTTCATTAGTGAAGAGGGTTCATCTTTTCTTTATTCTTCATAACATGCATTTTCATGATTGGTTACGAGTCTGGCATTGCTTCTTCCTTCATATGCTGCCAACATTTTTCTATGATCTTAATTTTCTCCCCTCTATGAAAACCTCAGGAAAAAAAAAATCCATATATTAGCCTGCAAGTATTTGATTGACACATAGATTAACGTTACACAATTAAGGAGTGTTATCAGGTGAATGCTTCAAAAATCACAATATTTCACAGGCAGGCAGGCTTCCTGACACCACGGTAAGTAGAAATACTTTATAAAAATTATTTAGAATCACCATCTATCATCATGAGAAACCTTGTGTTGTGCTAAAATAATTGACAGGTTGATAGCTGTGAAATGTTTCCAATCCAATAAAATACAACATAGTATTTCCAATAACAACACTGATACGCAAGGATTTACAATGGTTACCCATTTATTATGAAAAATGATGGAGTTCTAATTTGTGAGCAACTTGAGTGTATTTCAGCTCCATGATCAGTGTCCTTCAAACCATCGCTAATCCAGTCATTTCTTTCATGAATAAACGAGCCATGAATATGCATATTAGATGTAGCACAGCATGGGCTGCTCTGCCACCTCACATCCAGAAGGTCATGGACATAAATCTTCTTAGACGCTAAATATTCCCTCTACCTCGGCTAGGTATCAAGCAGCTCCCCAGTTTCTTACTGCCGTTAAAGAGAGGTGTAATTGGGTAGAAACCCTCACGTATTCACTCCCCCGTGGTTCACATGGACGAAAGAGAAGCTAGAATTAAAAGGATGGAGCTTGAAATGAATCCGCCAGGCGTTTGCAGGCAGTTCATCAGTCACTTAATGTGAACCTAATGGCTCTGCCTCTTCCAGGAGTGCTGCGCGGTCCCACGGCTGGCATTGGGAATTCGGCCGCACCTGCCTCGCTAATCCAGTTAAGCCAGGCTGGAAATGGATCCTCTCCTCCACAGCCCATGCACGAAATACTTTTGGGGATCTTCAAATAAAAACCCAAATTGCTGCATCATTTGGGCCCCTCAGTGCCGGTGGACGAGGCAGCCAGGCGGTCGGCTCGGGGCTATGGGCCAGCCCGGGGCTCTAGCCAGCCCCTCTCCCCTGCCTTCTCCTCTTCCCACTCCCATGTTTCCTACTCTTTCCTTCCCTACCGAGAAGTTTGCAGGCAGTATGAAGAGTGTGGGCTTCTCTACTCAGGAGAATCAAAAAGAGTGTTGGAAGATGCAACACTTCTTTTGTTCGCTCATTTCCCTTGCACCCTTGGAGTTATTTGGGCTAATTCTGATCTTGCTAAACAGGGGGTTAAGCCACAGAGAAATTCTGACATTGATGGGGGGGGGGTAAAGGAATAAAGCTTCTGCCAATGTTAAAACAACCAAACAGAAAGTTATTGATGTTCCTGATTCAGACCTGTTCTCTCGGCTACAGGAACACCAAAAGCAGCAGGTAAAATTTTTGCTTTTTTATGCAAGTTTTGTTTAAGAGACAAATACCTTTGGACTGTTTTTTCTTTTTTCTTTTAAGACAAACATTTGTTTTAAGCAACCATTGAGACATTTCCAGCAAGGTTCAAGTATCAGGGATTTCCTTTCCCCACCCTGCCCCCAAAATTAACAAGAGAGAGAAGGAACATAATATCCTAGAGTAACAATTAACCTTCAGCGCGCTTGCTTGTCACACAACATATGCAGATGCAGGAGGAAGAAAAGCTCAATTGAATGCACACTGAAGTACCGTCCTTTCAAATTCTTACTAGAGGACACAGGTTTATAAAAGAGTCCATTAAAAAACTGGACCCAATTCTGCAATAGGCTCTTGTGAGGCATGGAGGTAAATATGGTTGTCCTTCTCCAAGGTCTCACTGCAAGACGAGAACTTTCAACAGGAATTTTCCTAACTCCTGCTTTACTGAAAAAATATATGTAACTATATATATATATATAAAACTCTCTATGTAACTATATATTTAACTATACATGTATATAGCTATATATATAGTTATACACATAGTAGTAATGAACATCACTACCACTCCTGTTGCAGCTACCTGACATTTTTCACTAGATAAACTCAATGAACTCCAAGAACTCCCACTTGGACCCAGAAAACGTTGTTCAGTATTCCCAGCAGTAATCTAGGAAGGGTTATTGATAGCTGTTTGACATTCAGTTTCTGCGCAGTTCAGCAGAGAGACCTGGGTCCGAAACTTGGGAACCAGCGTGGATTCCCTGCCTCCTGCTCCATGTCGTATTGCTCTGGTCCCCAGTAGTGAAAAAAATTCTCACTGTCCAAACTGTGGCAATTCTTGTCAGAAGAATGTTTTTGTTTTCAGAGACATGCTTTTTTTTTCTCAGTGTTATGTATAATTGTTCCAAGAAAAGAGATATTATAGGAGGTTATTGCATTATTTAGATGGTATGCAGGATTGGATTATAATTTCCAGGGGAAAGAAGCCCAACACCCATCAGGAGTTATTCAAGCAAATTAAATATATCCACTGGTCTTAAATCCAGGCAGTGGGCTGGTTTCAGCACCGCATGAAATAAATCTGGGCAGGTCAAGTTGGCTTTTTACCCCCTTCCCCCCTCCCACCCCCCCCGTCCCCCTTTCTTTACCCAACCTGGCTTAGACAGCTTCACTCAAATATTTTCTTTCACATGTTGCTGGCAAAAGCATCAAAACCCTAGCTGGGCTTATATTACAGCTGACAAATCACAGTAATTCATGATCAGAGCTACTGTAGTTATTCAGAGCAACTAGTGCAGCCACAGGGGCTGAGAGTGACTGACAGCACTGCAAAAATTACCTGCTAGAATTTCTCAGAGCTGCCAAGTAATTTTGGTTAACAGTTCTTTTCCTTAAAGAAGCACCTTGCGAGAGGGTTGGCCCCATGGTACCTCGTCTTCTAGATCAGTCCCAGCAATCAAAGGAGCAGGATGCACAGGATTAAATTGGCTGCAGAGGTCTATGATGTTGAAGAAGTTGTTATTGTCAACGAAAAAAAACCAAAGCCAATTTAACAGCTCTCCAAGCGTCCCCGGCTAATGGAGGAGGGTAGGCCTGGAAATGAGAACGAATAGGACGATATCCCTGCTTTTCATCTGCGCAGTCACCTGTTACGTTCCACGGATGGGGACGAACGGTTGCAAGTCCCTGCGTGGGGAGAGTCCTCGCTCCTCACTAGCACGTGCAGACCTTGCTACCACAGTCATTTCACAGCTTACAAAATTACACTTTTTTTTAATAGTGGTTTAAATTCCTTGACACTCCAGTGCTGAAAAAACCTGAATAATCTGCTTGTAATGAAAAGTGAAACTCTCATCACCATTTCAAGTTACAAATACCAGTTCTGTTCAGGAGAAGTTTCAGGGCCTCTTTTTCTAAATTTAGCCAGGTTTCAAAATTACTGGAGGACAACCAGTCACAGCCTGGATTCCTCGTTTGATTTTACCCTCTTTTTAAGGGTTCCTTTATTTGTCTGAAGTAGTATAGAAAGTAGTTTAAAGTTGATGTATTTTGATCCTTCACATTTTAAAACCTCAGTTTTCAAGTGGCAGCTTCTGGCTTCTCCAAAAGTGTTTCCAATACCTTTACAAACTGGTGTATTGTCTGATAGACTGCATCTTCAAAGGCTACCTCTTTTCAGGGGAACAGAGCTGGTAGTTTTATTCCAGGAAGTTTGCTGCTTGACACAAGGATCTTTTGTGGGCACTTTGCTCTTTTTCTTTCTAGGATTCCTTAATCTAAAATAGAAGTAGCTTTACAGAAAAAAAGTACAAGACTGCTCTTTGTGTATTCAGGTAGCTAACTGTCATGATTTTATGAGGAGTCTCATGATACTTGGTATTTTTCTTAAAACCCTAGACCTTGGAGTCATATGTATATACCAGAGTTTCAGAATTAATTAAGAGAAGAAGGTTTCCAGCCTGCATGGATATGGCAAAAACCTGAAAATAGTGAACCCTGAGAGCAGAAGAGAAGAGCACTTAAACTGCTTTTCAGAAAGCTCACATTTTAGGAGCTAAAATCCTAATTTCTGGAGGGACAGGGAAGTGTGGAGGCAGGGGAGACAGGAATCCTTTGCCCAACATTGAGCTATGATACCACTGCCATTGAAACACATCCTCTGAAACTCAGCCCTCTGTTTTTATTGTGTTGGGCTAATTGGAGTCAGAGGCTGTTCAAACCTAAAGTAGGAAATGAGATTTAGGGAAAACCCACACCCAGAAGACAGGATTAAAAGGAGCCTCCTTGAATCCCAGCCCATCTCTTGCAGACAGACTGCGAAAGTTTCAGGTGTGCTAATTCTATTCTAAAAATTCAAATACTAAAGTGAAATCAAGCAGCTTACTCAGCTGACAAGTTAAGAAAGGAATTGGAGGGATCCTAACAGCCTGCAGGTCAGCATTCAGATTTATCATATCTGAGGCTTTACCAACTGAAGGACTAAAAGCATCTTTCAAGCTGCTCTGGGCCACCGAGAAGCTCTCTTAAAGACAGATGCTGCCAGTCTCTTCTCCCATAGTTAGGCTTTTCAGGACAAGGATTTTTTTGGTCAATACAGAAGACTCTTTCCTTAAAGCTCCCGCAGGGAAGCAGAGAGTGGATAATCCAGATCAGAGAACAGGCCTTGCTCAGCTCCGTGTTTTTTCCTGTGTCGTAACAGACATTTGATAACAAAGCAAACCTGCATAAGCAAGTCAGCCCATGGCAAAAAGAGTAATCCACTTAAGTTGGGTGGTTTCTGTGGTGCAATCCAGTGTAACGCTGCTTCCCCTCTGGCAGTCCTTGCTAGAATCTAAGACATGTTATAAGTAAAACAAGTTTGTGAGGCTCCGACAAGAGACCACTTTGTAAAGTAACTTGTGCGTGCATGACTTGAAAGAGCAAGAAGAAAGCGCACTTAGGACACGTTATTACAGGAGCTGGCAGCAGGTAAAGGCCTCCTTTCCTGTTTTAGCTGGTTTATTAGTAATATGACTGCAGCACCTTAGATGTCAGCTGTGAATTAGGACTCCACTAGACCTGACACCTAGAGGTGTTCCTGGTCCTAAAAAGCCCATGTGTGGAGGGGCTCTTCTGAGCTGTGCAGATAAAGCAACTTAGCTCTCCAAATGCCTGGCACCTAGTCAGAGCTCATCGGAGAGCCCAATGTCTGTTCCTCTCGAGGCAGGGAGGTACCTGTGTGAACAGTTACACTGTCAAACAGGGACTAGAAGGCACCTGAATGCAGTTGTAGCCGAATACAGGACAGCTAGAGCACAGCCTCTGAAACCTTGCAAGGTTCAAGTCTTTTCTCCATACATTTCTCCGTTATGCACTGATCCTAGAAGGAAAATCTTTTCTGCAGGCAGTTTAGGATTTTGCAAGTGAGTCCAGGACAGGTTTGTATCAGACATAAGGCATCTGCTATAGCAACTTCTGAGTCCTTTGCAGCTCTCAGTCTGGTCTGCCAGAGTCCTCGCTCCTGAGCTGTGATCACTGGTTAAGCCATACGGAGCTGCTCTGCAGCACACACAAATGAAGCCATTGAACTGCCTCACCGTGTAAGAGCTAGACCTGTCCTCAGCAGTGAGCAGCTAAGGCACTAACTCTTCATCCTGCACAGGTGTCTGCTACTACAGGAGGAATGAGATGAAGCCATTGCCTTTGGAGGAGCTTGACCTACTTTGGAACAGGGATGTCAGAGTTTGCATTCTTCCCCCCCACTTTTACTAGCCGCTGTTTATGTAGGGCCTCCAACACCACTCATTAGAGGGGTGGCAGCAACCCAGCTAGAATATACTTCACTGAGATCAAAGCATCATGCAAAAATCCTGTATTCAGTGTATTTATTAGAGATCAAATAGCGTCTATAAAGCATATGATTTTTTTTTTAACTCTACTGATCCTTATTGAGCAGCTGCTTATCTTCTACATTATGGAGATCTACCTTGCAACTACAGGGAGCTGAGGAAGAAAGCACAGGCATATTTCACGGTTCTTCCTTTTTCTGACTTTCTCTCCCATCCTTCTCTCAGCCCCTGCAAGCAGGAAACAAAAGGAGCCTGGAGACTCTCTGTACCCTGCTACTACTTCTATCACCTCATAGCAACCAGCTAACTCTTGCTTATTAAAGCCCCTCACATGAAATCACCTACACTGAGAAAGAAGATCTGGCACTATCTTTTCAAAATAAGAGTTTGCTGATGAGAAGATCTTTGCTCAAGAAACCCACCCAGTTTTCCCAAGCATCACACTTTGAGAGGAGACACATAGGCTGTTTATAACTTTACAGCTGCCACAGCTGCTTGCCCTTTACTCCAGCCTTGCTCCATGGACATCAGCTGTTTTCCCCCACCAGCTCGTCAGGCTGATTAAGATAAGAGACTGTCTTTCCTTCCACTTTCCTGGAACATTTGTTGCAGTATCTGCAGGCAGCAGTTTGGGGTCCAGACAGGCTGGGAGGACTCTCTGAAGGTTTTTACTCTCCTGCAAGGCTATGCTCAGCATGTTAAGCAGTTGCTGATGGAGGTTTATGGCAGGATTTGCCAGGTAGGAAAGGATAATATGATATGCTATGGGAAATTTAAGAAGGGGAAGGATAATTTGGCAAACATTTTATACAGGCACCCACTGGGGAGAAAGAATAGTCATACAGTTAAAATACTGGCTTTGTACACAGCACTTGGCCTTTGGCTTTTCCAGAGGCTTCCTGCATAACCTCTGACAAAAATCACTTGGAGAAAACTGTTTTTGAAGCTCTTTAGGCAAGAAAAACAATGAGGAAATTGCTTTGGAGATCTGTCTTGCATTCATACCTCAGTTTCCCAAACGTAAAAATGAAAGCAATAATGTTACTTCTTCTTCTCCGTCCTTGTTGGCTTCTCCCAGACGCAAGGTGCAGGGTGGGGAGCGCCTCTGAGGACAGGCTGCACTCTGCAATGAAGACTGACCTTCAGATGAGGTCTGCCCACACTGCTGGCCCTTGCCCTTGCCTGGTAGGGCCATGCCAGCCTTGGAAGGTGCCAACCAGAGGATGTCTGGGGAAGGACCAGTCTGATGGCACTTGGCCTCTTCTTGGCACAGGGCTGAGATGGGGCTGGGGTTTGCCGTGCGGCTCGTGGGCAAGACTGCTTGGAGAGGAGGTCCAATGCATGTACAACCAGCAGTGTTAGCTGGTGTTGGTGTGATGCCTCACACCATAAGGGCTCTGTGCTTCTCAAGTCCATGTAGGTCCTTACACAGGGTAAGGAGCAACTCAGCAGGTTTGGGAGGATTTTGTGCATTTGGTTTTTCTTGATTCCACTTGGGCTGAAATCACTTGACAGTATTCTTTGATGGGTGGGAGGGAGTAGGTGAAGCCTTGTGAAAAATCTTTACTAAAATACTTCAGGTTACTCATTTTAGCATATCAATTTATTGAGACATTTGGCATAAATTCTGTAGCAATTCTCCCCACAGACTTCAGCAATTCGATCCTTTTTTTTTCTAAAGCACTGTATAATTTAATTAATAGCTTTTATATTTTAGAGTAGCCAAAGGCAAGCTTCTTTAACCAGAAAAATGTATATATTGACACACCTTTAAGGCAGTAAACTTTTCTGCATATTAATATTGAAAAGAAGCTCATTAATTAGGCAGTCACACACACACACACAAATCTTCTGATAGAATAAGTGCATTGAAAGTTTTAGATCACATGGGACAAGTTCTGCCTGGAGCAAAGCTGCAAAGTTAATGCTCTGTATTAACTCTAGCAATCAACCCCCAAAATGGCTGCATCCCTCAAGGCCAGTCATTCCATTTGATCAGGTTGCAAAGCAAATTAGCATTCTCTTTGCCCTGGCTATGATGCTTCCTATTCTTTTCATGAATGATTTATTTGTCTCCCCTGCCCAGGATATGCTTGTTTTACCATCTACCTTTTCAGTGATGTTTGCCCCAACAAAAAGTATCCCCTGTGGTTTTGGTGCTAACTGGAACCGGCACTGGATGCTACTCTCTGTCTTGTACTGAAAAGCAGCATTTGCTGCATGGTGGCAGGAGTTCGCTCTAGTGACTGCTTTCCCATTCATCTTCCTTCAAATTCTGGCTTCTTTATTCAGATAAAACTCCCTTTAACAGAAATGCTCGCAGACTTCAGGGAAAGCCTTGCCTTTGCAAGGAGATGATAGACAAACACTGCAGAGGTGACTCACGGTAGCTGGTCCTCTTGGAGGATATCGTGGAAAAAAAAGAGTCTGGGAGTAAAACAAGAAGTCCCACACGGGATGTTTTTCACGTACTCTGAACCGTCACGTGGAGGCTGCAGGGCAGAGGTGCTCCCGAGCGTGCCCTGCAGTTCTGGCCCCTCAGCCTCCCGCACTGGCAATGCTGGCTGGGGCGCATCAGGGCTCCCTCACAGCCGGGGTGTCTTTGCTGTGGAAACAAGGATCAGGGCTGTTTATGGGGGAAAGTGTCTCATCCAGTCTTGGAGTTGCTGGAAATTCTCTGTTCGGTACTTTAGGTATAGCAAAAGAGCATCTGCTGGAACAACTGAAACAGTCTTTGTCCTGGGGATTCTTCAGCAACTTCTATTTTTTGTTTTGAAGATAGCTGTAAAAAAGCAATGCGTAAAAATAAGATTGGGATGATGTTTTCGCCCTCTTCCTCTCCCATATCTCTGCACTGCCTTGAAAAGGTTCTTGAGAGACAAAGTCCTCCCCACTTCTCTTTTCTCACTTCCTATTTCATGAAACCTTGTTATCAGTAAAACCCTGTCTGATTTTCAGGAAAGCTCTCCTACAAAGTATGGAGGAATCAGTCACTTTGGCTAAAATCTGAGTTGTCTTTCCCACATATTCCTGAGCTGAATCAGCCTGTTAGTCTCAGTGCAGTCCTTTTTTTGCTCCTGGAATTATTGACAAATACATGGAGAATCAATTCTAATGAGCTCTACTAACCTACTGTACAGACCTGATGCATCATGTGTATTAAGTAGAGACCTGAACTTCAGACAGGTACCCAAAATGAACATGAACTTTATCAGCTGTAGTTTGACTACCAGGTATACTTACACTGATTTCCATGAGTTATTGCTTATTTTCATCTGTGCAATCAAGACTAAAATCAAATCTATGTCTTCTAACATCCAGAGAACAGTGACATGAGAACTGGTCTCATTAGCACTCATGGGAGATGCTGGTACAGCCTGGGAAGAGAACATGCAGCTTCTGACTTCTTAAAATTTAATGACACAGTTTATAGGGCTTTGATCCTCTAAGTTATCTTTACTTACAAGCAGGCTCATGAAAGTCAATGGGACCTATTTACAATATAGAAATTTAAACACAGGAGTCAGTCTGTGCAAGATCTATAGCTGCGGAACCAATATTGCCTTGTACAAATATCATAACATTTTCTAAAAATTAATAAATGAAGAGATTGTTTCCTTTTCACCAAATATTGAAAGCAATTGGATTCTCTGTGCCCATTACAAGTGTCCCTCATGGGCTGGGGGGAGATTTCAGCACTAGAGTTGAATACATATTATTTTGTACTTTGAGCTGCTCTATACATCTCTCCTGGTGGCTACGTTTCTCTTTAAAATTCTTGAGGATGGTTCAATAATCCTATAGAATTGCTATAACTGTCAATGAAGTGCCTCTGGCCATTTTCATAGGTTTTAGGCATAGCTTAGCAGCAGCTTGTTTGAGTGAAAACAATGCAGGAATGGAAGAAATATTCCTTGCCAGCTGGAGTTCTGCTGTGGGCAGCTTTTTGTTGTGCATGAGTGTCCATTACCTGCTGTAGAAGAGAAGCTGTTAAACGAGTCAAACCAGCATGTTGGTCCAAAACCAGCTAACAAGTTCCTCTGTCCTGCAAAGATTTGTAGATAAAGGATTGGTTTTCCATGGCTTCGCTTCTATTCTATTCCTATGCTCATCACCAAAATGTATGAGAGTCTTTGCTCAGATGCTCAGAGAAACAGCTAATTCATTGAATTTTCTATGCTGGCAGATGACCGGTATGGAAGAACTTCGGCCGGAATATTCTAGGTTTGGCAAAGTTATAATTTACTGCAGATAGGGTCTTAACACAAAAAAGCATTTGATTACCTTAATAAAGGGCGGTATTGCCTACAAATATGTGCCATTGTGCTGGGAGGTATAAAAAATAATTAAAACCAAACTGCTGTTGTCAATGTTGACAGACATTAGTCACATCACCAGCCTGCGATGCATTGCCAGGATGAGGTAGGACTGCTCTGATCCTGAGGTAAGATGCTGAGTATCCTACCAGCTTAGCAGAAGATGCTGAGACAGCCTGGGCTTTCCTGGAGCTAAGCCCTGGAACCACATCGTCTGAAACCGAAGGGTAGTGTAATGCTCCTGTATTCATAAAGGCCCTGTCCTGAAGCCCAGTGATCTCACTCCTTCAGTTTTCTAAAGACCAAGCCCTGACTCTTTCTGCAAATGACACACCAAATAGACCAGTTAAAAAGGGTTACTTGGAAAGGTAAGACTACGGGAACGAGTGGTTCTTATGGCAGTTTTATTTTGTTCGTTACTGAAGAGGAATACTTTCCCGGCGCCTGACAAGATAAAAAAAATGAATAATTGTCTGACAGCTGGGTGGTTCTTCAGATTTTGTGCTCAGTTACTAACCCCAAGCTAATGATAAATGCATCAGCTCTGCTTCTTTGGGTGTCTACTTGTCTGTGCCCCTACTTGTTACATGCCTGTCCTTGCTTGCCCTTGTGTCCGTTGAAAAGACACAGCACTCAGCAGAGGCGTAGGGCCAGCCCTTCCACACATGCGAGTGTGAAAAGGCACATGGCCTTTCCCCAGTGCACCTGCAGAAAAAAAAAAGAGCATTTCTTGATCTAGGCAAGGCACGTGGCTGATCACACTTAGACGAAAAACAAATATATTCTACTGCTTTGCTTGAAATTTGGCATGGAGCTTCAAAGTTAGTTTTAAGTACAGGACATTGCAGTGAGCTGGCCTGGAGTTGCCAAAGTTGCTAATGGATGGTTAAGGCCTGGATACAGCCAAAAAAGATGTGCCAAGGCAACAGAAAGCTGAAAATTATTTTCTGGGAGAAGGTATGCACCATCAGCAGCGCCCACATACTGCTCCCAGGAGCTCTTTTAGTTGTTTCCTTCTACTGAAGAGTTTCTTTGCAGCAGTCCTGGAGAGGATGGGTCTCCATAAGTGCAGAACAACTGCTGCATCCCATGTTGATGAACACAGGATTTGAAACTGTGTCTTGATACTCTCCGGAGAAGCATTAAGCACTAGCTAAGCAAACTGCCTTCCTTTATGGGCTGCGTTAGCAACTGCTGAGGACATCTTGCAGGGATCCCTCCCATGGGAAAGTGGGACTACTGCGAGGGACCCACCTTTCCCCCTCCAGGACAGATGAGTCAACAGTAGTTCATCTTCTCAAGTCACAAATGTCATGTCTCACTACCCCTCTGCAAAATGAAGAACAACTGTGACATCTCCTGAGTCATGGCACTCTTGCAGCTTGGAGCTCCCAGGCTTTAGGGTCACTGCTCTGACAATTTGATTCTGAAGTATGGTGAGCAGAAAATCACAAGTATTTCCCCACAAAATACTTTGGAAAGAAAAAAAAAAATCATTTTTGCTTTTTCCATTCTTTTGGAAGAAACTTTCCAGCTACTTGCTTAAAAACAAACAAACCCCAAAGCAGAAAACATCCAGCTTCTGGCTGTTTCCAATGTTTTCAAATTATTCTTTCAGTTTGGGGATTATTTTTTGATGTTGCTGAAAACCAAACTGTTTAGATATTTGCTTTTTTTAATAGTTTCAGCAAAACACATTGAAAAGATTTGGCTTCATCTGAGTGTGGTTTGGGAACACTTTAAAATTCTCAAATATTCTGCAGGAAGAGAAATCCCTTTCTACCCAGCTCGGCCGTCTGCCTGCTATAGTAATGCTCATTTCCTTGCTTATTTTATCCCTTTCTTCCCTCTTATATTTGCACTGATTCTGAATTTCTCTGGACAGGGACTTTACCTTCCTTTACAATTGTTTGGCACCCTCTATATTTAGGGTATTACTGTCATGCAGACGAGAAGTAACGATAATGGATTTGAAAATGTATATTTAAGTCTAAAGGCTATTTAAGATTCCCTATTCAATTTCATAGAGTAATTAGCAGGCAAATCTATACAGAGCTCTAATTGTCAGTCTTTTCTGAGGTTAATTTCTTCAGGGTTCAGTCACAGTGCTAAGTGTTTTTTCTAGAAGTTTCTAGAAACATTTTTCTTGGTCATTCCTCAGAACATAAAAATGCTTTGGCCTTGATTCTTTGGCTTGTGGAAGCTGAATGTAAAAGCCCTTGGAAAAACTTGGACCATTGAAGTTGGCTTAAAATGTTCAGCAATTCCGTTTAGACATCCAGACTTTACTCAAAGTACTCAAGCCTAGAAATACAAGTTTTTCTCCCAAAGGAAAATGGAGTTTTTAACAGGACTTCCTGACTGCTGCTGCTGGTGATGTTACAGGGACAATCACCATTGTGGCAGTTCTTTGATGCCTCTCCTTCTGGCCCTTGCTGAAAAGTAGGAAGTAGTGAAGTGCCTGAAAACATAATTAATACTAGTAAAACTTTGATCAGTACTTTCATTAACGCATCTGCAAGTGTTTCAACTATACCAGGTAATAAAACCTCCCAGAGTCTTCTAATTGCCGTTTTATTACAGATGGAGCTGATTGTACCACCACCAGTTACAGCAGGCTGAGTCTTCACGTGGCAAGCAAATGCGGTTAGGATAACCCAGCTCTCTAAGACCACAAGGCACTGAGCAATGGAACCGGGAGCAAGCCCCATCAGCTTCAACTTGCTCATAGTAGTTTACTAGATAAATGCAATTAAAAAAACCTACAGTTAGAAAAAAAATGATAATAGAATGTTAGCTGGGTTCCAGTTTGCCAACGTTTTCATGTGCCTTTGTTAACCAAATTGTTAATAATTGAATGAAAACATCCCATTGCAGCACACAGGAGGTGGCAGACTCATAAGTACTCTTTCCTAGCCTGGTTCCACAGCGTAACACTGTGTGCGTGGCTGCTTGTGGCTATCGTTGTGTGACTATCGGTTTCTCCCTAGTAGCTTTTGGACCTGTTACCCAATTGCAACCCATTTGTCAGTGCATTCAAAGATATTAAGTACTTATAAGTCTTAGGAAAACAGATGCCTGGGTTCAGGAAAGTGATTTTGTCAGTGCTTCCACTAAACCTGCTGCATGAGCTCATCCCCTATGAGACATCAGAAAATCGAGTCAGTCTTGAGCTATACGTCCAAGGGCTACGTTGGTTCTGCTGCTCACGGGACTCTATTTCTGAAAATGATTCATCTCACTCATGCATTCCTACGCACACAGACACTTTCCCTGCTCTCACCACAAACACTGCTTGGCAGGATGACTTTCTGCAGCTGCATAGATACCCTCATGATCTCTTCTTTTCGGTGTCCTGTTTATCTCTGGGTAACAGGCATCACCTCTTCACTCCATTCTCCCCTGCTGTGAATTTATGCCATCCAGCTCTTCCTAATATCCAGTCCCCTTCATTAAATAATTGCTCTAAGGTGATTGACTGTGCATATACTTTCTTTTTTGTGGTCCCATTTATGTTTTGCCAACAAATGTCCCTAAAATACTGTCACTGCTGCTTAAATGCTTTCTCATCCTTATATGCTATTACTTGATCCATTTTTAATTCCACTTAGGTCCCAGTTCTGCAACTTTGCCTCTGTGCATGTAATTTTTTTCTGAAGGCCTTTGGAGTATCTCTGTTTAGGGTCTGTTGATTTGGAAATCACCTTCTTATCAACAACAAGATAGAAGTGAAAAATTATGTCAACCCTCTACTTCTGCTGGGATGATTTATAGCACATTCCTCCTACCAGTTCATTCTTTTCCACACTTTTTTTTCCTCCAGCAGAAATGGGCCAGAAGGCAAAGGTGCAATCTGGTTCATGGCTGAACCTCCCCAAAGTGCAGAAGTGTGGGTAAGTCTGTTAGAGACACAGGGGTTAAGTCTGCTACAGGGATCTCTGGTTTATTTTTCCCTAGAGCTTGGGTAACGTTTCCTCTTATTTTGTTCCCTCTCATGTTTTTATCCTGCAGTTTGAGGTAAAATCATCCTGTAGTCTCCCATGCCCTCCTTGTCATCTTTGTTCCCCACCATCTCGGCTCATTTAAACCTTTCATTACTCAGAAACCCACTTCCACCTTCTCTAGTCTTTCTCACCTCTTCTGCACAAGTCTATGACCTTCAGCCCTCCTGGCTTTCATTCCTCACCAGAGTTTGGTTATGTCTGATGTTGAAATCTCCTCTGTGTGCAGACGCTGCAGAGTTCCCCTTTCCAAGTTGTCATGGTTCTTGTGTCATTGTAAGAAAACAACCGATCATGTTCCTACCACAAATCACTGTGAGACCATTTAGGGCAACTCAGCCTCCTTATCTGAGATCAGATCAGGGCCAGAACTAAAAAACCTGTACCACAAACTCTGGGGAGCCTGGATCCAATTCTGCATATTATGGCAAGATGAGGAAGCATCAGGCAGATGCACATTTTTATTCTACCACTTCTATCTCTAAGTGCACACAGTCTTAGTCATACTCAAGAACTTCTCAACACCCTATAACAAGATCTTCAGTAAAAGCCATTAATATGGCACAGGAGAAGACCAGGAGACAATGAGAGCTCTCATTGATGCTCTCGGTCTCTTGAATAGCCACGAATTTTTAGGTTAAATGACCAAACCAGGCACTCCTTGGAAGCTGACAGCTGCCCATACTGCAGAAGAAGGCAAAGAACTGCATATGGTACTGTCCTCTCTGACCTTGGAGAAAATCTCATCTTGACTCCAAAAAAAGGAAGCAGCTTAACCTTACATATATACATAAAAATGTTTGTGTGTCTGAAGCAAGACACACAAACAGAGAGAAACTGGGGATTTTTTTTTTTTAATATTCTTTATTGGATAGGAAGTCCTCTCTTGATTTTTGCAGAAATGGACTCTCAAGAGAAGCTGGGGTTGTAACGTCCTGAGCATCTGAATGCAAAGACACATTTCTCCTTGTAGCCTTTCTCCAAGGACAGCTTGTCCGCTTTTTCATGAAGCTGACTTGTTCTCTGCTCCAGGATCTTCCCGGCTACTCATCTTCCCATGCAGCAGGTTCTTCTCTCCATGTTCTCAGGAGCTCGTAGCACACAGGTCCTCATTATCTTCTGCCAAACTAGTGATTTACTTGCAGTGGTGTTCCCATTGCAACATCACATTGCAATGCTCCGTAGTAGTGTCTCCAAAGAACTGTACGATTACAATACAGATGTTTAAAGGGCGGCTGTGAATCTGAAGGCGCAATGCTGGGTTGGGTTTGGCAGACTTGCAGGTAGCAAGCCTGGGTGGGTGCGGATTCTGCCTGAATAATTAATCCATCCCTAGAAGCGTTATTTGAGGCTTGGGTGTCAGAGCAGATTTTGTTGAATTTTAATATTTCCTGTAACTTACACATCTCATCATTGCCCAGTTATTGTTTCCTCTGCTCTCTGGAACGATACCACCTTCCACTTGCTGGCAAGTTGTGGCTCTGTGAACGTGTTAAATCTCTCATCTCATTCCAGAGTATTTTCAGCCCTCCAGCAAAGTGTTTGTAATCTTGTCACCCCATGTGGTTTGATCTTCCAACACCCAGCAAGGGTGAATAAACTCACCTTGTAACAGCTCCTCATTAAGGGAAAATGGCATATGACACACCCAATGAAACAAAGCAATGAGTAACAGTAACATTACAGACACATTTAAAATGTAGGTCTCAGATTCCAGTGATCATGGGTCCTGCTAAACCATTTCCATCCCAGCAACCCATCCTGTACCTACAAGTTATCCAAGCAAGGTGGGGAGCGTGAGGGAAGGAGAGACACCGCGGCGGTAGACCTGAATAAATGAGGCAGCCCCAGAGGCTGCTTTACAGTTGCAACATTGTGCGATGAGTTAAGAAAGAAAGAAAATAAAGCAAGCAAAGTGCGTAGGAAGCACTTTTCTTGTGGTAGTCGAGTGACACCCCAGTGTTCAGAAAAGCGCATGCAGACTACATGTAGCTTCATGTGCAATTACGAGGGACGTGGCCATTGACCGCAACTGTGAATGCAGTTGCAATTAGTACGGTGAAAGTATGGGCCTGAAGTTTCCAAGTACAAAAATGCCATTTATACCACTGTTTAGGAAAAGAAAAAGGACATTAAACTGCAGTGGTTCCTGTTTCTTGGCAGGAATGGTAGAATTTTGTCACAGCACAAATTTGTGAATTCCCTTAAGATGTTATTGCTCATACACAAACACCCGTGAGGTGATCCCTGCTTCTTTGGCAAAGTGACCACTTTCTGTAGACTCTGTTCTGTAAAAATAAACTGAATGGAGTAGTTCTTTCCCTTTGGATTTTTCTCACTCAGGAAACACCTATGCCCAAATCCTTAGTTGGTGTAAATCTGCAAAGCTCCTCTGACTTCAGTAACGCAATGCCAAGTTCGTCCATCAGAGAATGTGACCTGTTATTTTGGCTGAGCCCGTAAATCTCCAATTCTATGTTTTTGGACCAATTGTTAGGTAGCTAATCCTCCAATTTGCACATGCAGACAGTCTGAGCACTCCCATGTGAGTTTTTGCCTGAGCAAAACTGTAGCCAACACAAAGTGAGTGGGCAAGCATCTAGGTGTGTAATTCAAAGCATGCAAACGTGGAGGCTGAGTTTAGATTTCCCCCAAACGCAGCCCTTTAAATCTTTTTTTGCAATCTCCTCGCACACAAAAACCCACACACACAGTGCCTCAAAACCCACACTCACAAAAACAGCTGTAAGAGAAGAAAAGACAATGAGGCGCATTGTGGAGGAGTAGTCAGTCAAATCTCCCCCTGCGTTCCCCACCCAGAGCCAGCACATGCTGGGAGTCAATCAGCTCTTAGGGGAGCACAGGGAAAACATACACCCACAGAAACTACTCAAATAATCCCACTCCCTCAAATCCTATAGGACTTCAGTGGTTTTAGTGTGGGACTTCTTTTCCACCGACTTCTCCACTCCAAAACAATATTTCAAAATGAAGTTTTGGGGGAAAAAGTAAATTTGTTTTTCTGGGTATTTTTTCATCTTCATTGCGTTCTCCCAGAGAGAGACAAGTCGTTTTTCCAGGGAGAGACTGATTAAGCCTAAGACTGTCAAAAGTGGAGCCTAAATGGAAGTTTATGTGCAGACACCTGCCAGTGCGGTCAGTGGAGGCTCTGCTGTACCCAGCCCTGAAGAGGAATAAGGAAGGTTCCTAGCCAGGGGCTTAAAAACCTAAAACAGTAAGTTCTTCATTAGGAAAAAATAGTTCAGGGTTTTTACTTTAATTATTTGACTCATTCCTGAGAATAGCTGTGCAAACTACTTAGAATAATCTGAATTCTCAACAGGCTTGTTAGAGCCCAGTGTGTCCAGCAAAGCCATCCCTGGCTGACTCCACCTGCAAGCACTTCCACTGACCTCAGCGAGCTGGCCAGCGTGGAGAGGCTCACCCGCATAGTTACTTGCAGTATTTTGTTTACTATGGTAATGATGTAATGATGTAAAGAATCAGGAGCCATGGAACAAATACCTGTGAGATCGGGTGTGCCCGCTAAGCGCTTCTGAATGCTCTGAAAACGTGATTGAATTGCTCATGGAAGCAGGACTCCTTGCTGATCAATGCTGATTCTTGGTACCAGTCAGTATGTGATGAGTCAAGAGCAGCCTTTCTTCTGTTATTTCCATCTTTCTTCTTGCAAGCAGCCTGGGGTCATGACATGTCCAGGATTTAGAGCCTGTTTATGAACAAAGTGCTAGGACTGCGAGATACCGTCTCTTGTGACCTGAAGCAAGAGCCGATGGAGGAAAAAGGCAGCTTTCCCCCCACATCCAATATTCAAGGGACACATCCCTCGTGGTGCCATTTCTGCCATCAGGAAGAGCACAGGAGTGGTGAGTGAGCTCTGGGCCATCTGCATCCCACAAGCAGAGCACTTGTGGGCAGGCGGAGGATTTGCTGAGACCAACAAGGAGGATGGGATAGGATGGGGCCCCAGCACGCTGGTGATCCCAGCAAACACAGCTGCATTGAGGAGGAAACAAGCTGATGGCACCGTGCCCTGGTGCTACCTGAGGCTGCCTGTGCCACGGGCTCCCCAGAGCCCTACTCATCGTGGGATCCGGGGAAGCGAGAGCCGTTCCTCGGCCCCCTGCAGCAAGCACAGCTTGGCTAGGGTATCTGGAAAACACAGGCCTGTACACCATTGCTCTGCGCCCAAATACATCACACAGGCATGTAATTAGTTCTCTAATTCCTGAGGATTTATGAGCCTCCATCTTCACTAATTTGCCTCAATACAGCATCAGAAGGTGTTTGAGCACATCCAGGAAGTATTAACGTGGGACTAAGCGCTTCTAAAAATACGATGCCTGCCAGAGAGGGTTAAATTTAAAATAAAGTTGGGTTTGTTTTTTTGTTTTTGTTTTGTTTTTGCCAGAAGCAGTACCCTTGAAGAGTCCAGTAACCTGTCTGCATCTTCAGAAAATTACAGGTGTTTAAGCGGGCTGTGCTGAAAGGCAGACTGCGAGATAATAGGTGTTTTCTACCCCTCCAGGTTCTTTTGCTGCCGCCGTGACTCCTCCTTACCTCATCCATGGGGTCTGATGGCGGATGCTCTGCTTTGCAGGAGTGGGTCACCCCGAGCCTGTTGGGCAGGTTCAGTCGCTGAGCTGAGGCTGGTGATTATGTGCTGGGATGGCTTGCTGGGGCTGATTATGCAGCTGCAGCGCAGGACCCATCCTTTCCATGCACTCGCTTGCCATCACCACAAACCCAGTTCTGACCTGTCCTGAAGTGCGGTGAGTTCTTATCTCTCTTGCCTTGGTGGCTTCTGTTTTACTACGATTTAACTCCCAGCTAGTCTGCTATTGCTGGGCAAACCCGCTGCAAATGCAATCAATGAAACAGAAATGCTCCTTGCAATTTGTAGTCTAGCCTGCCAAAATAAAAAGGGTGGAAAGATTGTGCCTCTTTTCTTAGATGGGTTACCCCCAAGGATTTTTCTCTTCTACTCTCCTTTCTGCCTGCCAGCCAGACAATATCTTTTGCCGGTGCTCTCCCTTCCTTTTAAAAGATCTAGAGACCCATCTGTTAGGAGAGACCTTATCTGTTTTGCTCTTCCTCCCCATTTTCTCCCATCCTACATTTCTTTTAATGTACTTTAAAATATTGAATTCTGTCTTTAAAACTTTGTCCTAATGTCAAGCTAGAGCAAGGATGTCGATCAGAGCCAATCAGGTCGGTAAAGACTCCCACTGACCTCAGCGAGCCCTGGTCAGCCATAACACCTTCTTGCCTTGCACTGCCATGGCAAGAAGCGGTTTGAGTGGAAGGGAGATTGGGGAAGGTTACATGGGCAAAAAACTGGCTGTAGGTAGGCTTGAGGGAAAGGAAGCTCACTTCTGGGACACCTCAAACAGCTGTTTAGCAAAAGTACTAATAACTAGCAAAAAGAATAAAAGGGATGGGCGAAGCAAAACAAGAGGACCTGCCTGAATTCCCAGTCAGGTTTTGTACACACCAGTGATGATGATTCACTGTCTGGTTTTCGCTTTGTTCCCTTCCTTCGGCACTCGGCAGTTTCCTAACTCTTGTGAAGCTCTGCCTGTCCTTTCACTTTTCCTGACCCTTTTGCTTTTTTTCTCTGGTTACTTTATTAGCAATGACCCAAACTCCAGAAAATTTGGCCCCCACTTTCTCTCTGTTTATTTAATTTAATTTCATTGACTTATGCTAGAAATTATTTAAGTGCTTTAAGAGCATAAATGAGAAAAGAATTATTATTATTTTGTCAGATCTCGCCTCACCATTAATAGGGCATTAACATTGGAAAGTCGATCAAAAATGTCCTCTTGGAAAGAGATATGTAGCGAAATGAAACCAGCCTCCTTTATTCCTTTCCCGTTTTTGCAGACGTCTTCCCAAATTAAAACTGTCACCAAATATGTCTACTAAGCTATGGCAGGACTTACTTACAGCGATGCTGCTCCCTGAGCAAGCCGTTCCCGCTGAAACCCCGTTATCTCTCCTGCCCCTGCAGGAGTGTGGCACTGGTGTGACGAGTGGCTCCCCACATCCGAGTGCTGGAAGCTGCCCTGGCACTGGCACCAGGGCTTTGATGGGGTCAGGATCTGGTCCTTTTTACTGGTAATGACAAAAATGTGGGTCTGGTAGCTCTGGCAGGGAAAAGAAGAGGCAGGATAAGACCTGCATGCATTTCTTACGCTATTTTTTACCCTTTATGACTTTAAACCAAGCTGCGAGGCAGACAGGAGAGAGGGCAGGGCGGCTGCCTACATCTGCTGACGCCGCCAGCAAAGGCCGATGGAGCAGGTTGTCCCTGGAGAAATCACTTCTGGACTGTCAAAGACCTGCAGCAAACTTCCTGATAAGCAACATTTTTCCTGTAATGATTTTGCTTTAGTCAGAAACAAAACATTACCTTGTGTTTTGCTACAAAGTGGGAGGGGAGTTTCTCCTCTTGTCTCACTCGCTGCAAATTTCTTTTTTTTAAATTTAGAACAGCAACATCTTCTGTACAAAAATCTACATACTTTTCACTGAAGTTCACTAATTTCATCCCCAAACTTTCAAACTGAATATTTTAACCAGCTCTTTAATAAATACAGTGCTGCGTGTTCCAACTCGCAGCAGGAGGCTTCTCATGCGCATCTGAAGAGTGTCACAACTTTCACCATGGGACAACTGCCCGTGGTGGGTCCCGTGAGCTCCTGTTGCTCTCTTCAGGTCCAGGTAATCTTTTTGGTCTGCTCCTCCAGCACATTTCAGAGGTGACGCCGGCTCCTCAGGAGGTTGGCCACTGCAAGGTGTTTGCTGCTGTCTCCCCTCGACACCCAGACAACAGCCCTGACTCACAGACAGCCATGTTCAGCCTCAAAGGGATGGTTTTAATAAGACTTTCTGTTTCAAGGGGGAATAAAACGGTATTTTCTTCTCATCTCAGCCTCTGTTTCCTTCAGCTCTCGGCAGGCAATGGCTTGGGGTATTTATTGCTCTCTGTAATTTCTTCTGGGACCCCCTTATTTTTATTTTATGCATGGCCTAATGCAAGTGTCTCCCAATTTCAGAGGAGGAAAATTAATTTGTTTCCTCTCGATAGCAAAGTGTTTGCTTTTGCCATCAAGTTGAGCTCTAGGTGGTATTCACCCTGGGCAGTGGCCTGGGCCTGCAGTCCTGCAGGGCTGTCTTTGGGAATAAGCCTTGGTGAATAATTTATTTTTCAGTTTGGCTGCTGGGAGTCAAGGGGAAATTCAGTTTAATTCAAACTAAACCTCCCTCCTTCCCTGCACACATGTATATCTTTTTCTGCTGCACTTAACCAGCCTGCACAATGGGTAGTTTTGCTGCTATAAGCCATATGCATGTGGTTTTGCTTGTATGTTTTTATATTTCTGTACTTGGTGCTGAGCTTGAAGACATCAGCTACTCATAGCCAGTGCAGGGGCCACAACGGAGAAGAAACACTCTCTGCATCCTGCCAAGATGCCAAACAAAGGTAAGATCATGGGGACAAAAAGGTTGCTTTGATCACCGTTCCCTCACCTGCTTGCTGCTGCAGCAGGGCATGGCCAGACCCGAGGACGCGGTCGGTGGCCAGGGGCAGCTGCCAGGAGGCGGACGGTCCCTGCGTGGCAGAGGCAGCGCCCACGTGAGGGGGACAGGAAAGTTCTTCGAGTTCCGTACAAAGAGGAATCGGGAGTCTCAGAGCCCACCAAAGTGTTTCACTTCCTCTGAAGATGGAAACTGTGAAGCAATTACTGGCAGTAACCTGTTTTATCATTGTGAACTGAACTTGGTATTTGACCCCGTTTTGAAAGGTGAGGAAGGATCTGTCTAACTCTGTACATATTCTTCTGCTGGCCTGACAAAGTTCCTGGAGCACTCCACGGGCACCAACTTGCTGCTGCTGTTTAAGGAGATGCTGCTGAAATTTTTAGCTTAACAACCTCCATGACCAGTTTATTCCTCTGCAGTGTTGTGTAGTGGTTATTTTTCAGCTTACACATGCTACTCTCTCCCCTTAAAGGATTCTTGTGTCTCCTTGCAGCCCATGTTTTGCTAGGCTAGGCAGGAGCCAAGCCCTCTAGGTATGTCCATGCAGAGGAGGCTCCCAGGTCTTCCCAGGCTCCGTGCTGTGCCAGTCCTCACAGCAGAAACGCAGGCTGTGTTGCACAGGTCTCACCCATGCTCTGTGCAATCGTATTTATCCTTCTTGAGCAACAGGCGGTGTGGTTCAGGACTGATCTTTTGAAAGGATGATAGTTGTTATTTGCTGGAGAGGAATTCCTGAAAGAGGAAGTGCCTCTCGCACCCCAGTTCCTTTCGCTCTTAATTGAGCCATGTCTCAGAGTAACCCAAGGTAAGAGGATAGAAAATCATGTGCATCTCACTTCACGGTGCTCCTCTGCTTCCACAACTGTGCCACATATGTCAGCAGTGCCTGCGCAATTTCAGCACCGTTAAACCCTCCTGTCCTCTAGGGCAACAGAAAGTTTCCAGGGGTCTGCCCAGTTCAGCCTCTCCAGAAGCCAAAGGAATTTTTCCAGGGGAAAAATGCAGCTTTAGTCATGTACTTTGGAGGCAGAAGATACCCAGAATGAGGTTTTCAGTTTTCCCATTGCAAATTTTCATTCAAAGACACTTTCAGTCTAAACTCTTCTGCTTCAGGCACTGGACTAGAAAACAAAGTTAAACTGAACTAAAGCTTCCCCAGCTGGGGTTAGCCGAGCACTGAACTTCTTTCTGGCAAAATAGTGCTACACGTGTCACTAAATCAGTAGGACATTATTTTGAAATGCAACCTACCAAAGTAGGCTTACTAAGGAATAATACGGTGTTTTCAAAACAGAGGGGCTGATTTCTCATTACTTTGTAAAGTTATTTACAGCTAAACTGCCTCGTCTAGGTTGTACAGGGTCACTGAGTGTCTGAATACCAGACAGGTGAGATACACATGTATTATCTCCAATTTTTTTTACCATGCCTTCCGTATAAGGTATATTTTAACTTCAAAACTTAACCTCTCCTTGCATCAGGTTGGGGGAATTCACTATGCTGTGAGTCAAAGCTCAGGTGAGCACCAGAAGAGATCACCCAGGGAGGGTGTGGATTTGTATCCCCAGACGCTTTTGAGAACAGGTTAGACAAAGAAGGAACACCGTAAGTAGACCTGATCCTGCCTTAGGGAACTGAGGTGAACTACATGACCTCTCCGGGTCCTTTCCAGACTATTTTCCACAGCTCCAAGACCGGAGTTACAGCAGGAAAGGGAATTTGGCTCTTTGAGCATTCAGTTACTCCGTGAGTTCTGAATTTAACACATGCCGTCGTGTACTCAGCAAAGCACTTGAGCACCGAGGACGGTGCCATGAAGTAGGCTGTTCTCTGGAATACAGAAATGCCAGCTTGCAGCTCCAGCGAAGGTCTCCTGCTGAGGACACAGCAGCATCACCAAAGCTCAGAAGCAGCCTCCAAAGAGGTTGGACAATACCCACGTCTGCCAGTAACAGAGTGAAGGGGGCCCTCCTGTAACTATGAGGTTACAGTCCCAGAAAGAAGTGTGGGTTTTTTTCACAAACACAGTAAGATTTGTTCCCCTCCTGTTAGCAATTGAAACATAAATATCAGCATTAACCCTCAGGCTAACATTAAGCTCATTGACTCATAGGCTTTTCAGATCAGGAGGGACTATTACGCTCACCTTGCCTGCCCCCTTGCAGAGGCTTGAGAACCTCACCCAGGTATGTCTACATAAAGTCATTAACTCCTGTCTGATCAAGTGCAAAGCCCTCACCTGACCTGGAGAGAGGAAAGGCAAGAGGGCAATGCAGCCACATGGCTGGTCCTGCGTTGTGTGACCAGGGGCGTGCACACTGCACAAGCTGTCTGAAGGGGACTCCTATACCATTACTTCTCCCAGTGAATCTGCACCTGACTGTCCCATAATTTCTTGAGAGTGACGTAGTGAATAAGCCACCATCTCCCCTGGCTCTAGTAGTCAAAGACTTCTTTTGTACACTTGCATCTGATTTATAGTTTGACTTTTTCCAGTTTTAGCCGAGAAACGGTTTGAGCAAAAAAGCTGCCTTTATTTTTATCCTCAGTAATACTGCTTAGCTTTTATCCAGTACTCTTTATCGGCAGAGCTGAAAGTGATCTACCAAGAGGGTCAGTTTTTCCTCCCTGTCCCCCTGGGAAAACTGAGACACAAAATAATTTAGCATAATTTGTATTATTATGGGTTCAGACTTCTAAAAAATAAAGGACCACAAAAAGTGCTTTTCCTGTTCTCTTGATTGCACACACACTGGCAATAATGGCATATGCAAAGTTATATTCCTAAAAAAATATGATTTCTTGTCATCAATAACACTGTAAAAGCGGCTCTTTGGAAAATAATGCTCCATAAATCTGAACCATTCACTCCTGCATCTACATTTTCTTTTTCTTTGAAAAGTTTTGTTATAGTGGAGAAATAAAGCCTACAAACTCAAATTAATCTAGTCTCCAGCTAGCCCTCAATAAATGTGGTGAAATCAATAGGAAGCAATACAATCAAAAAGCAGAAAGAAGTAATGATACCCCACAACAGAGGCATGAGAGAGGCAACTGCAGACCCTATGGATCTGTAATGCTGGGTAGTGGATTAGTCAGAAGGAGGCACAAACTGCTAAACAGAGCAGCCCCCCCCCTTCGCTTCAGTGTACTAATTAATCAGGCATAAAAAGCTCATCAAGAAGCAGTCCAGCAATGAGAACCAGACTGAAACAAGGTTATCTTGAAGGTTAAAGACACAGGATCTTCTTTTATTACTTAAAAAAACAAAAGAATATCCCTCTTGCCATCCTCTCCTGATACACCACTCAAGTGCTGACTTAAACCAAGCCTCTCTTGCAGGGGAGGCAAGATTGACAGCTGTCGCTGAGGCCTTAAATCTTCTCAGGAGGGGAAAGTGAACGACAAGGGCTAATACTGAGGATGGCTCATCAGCTTTGCCTTTCATTTTCCTGTCCTTTGTTTTTCAGCCTGGAGCTGTCATTGCATTTACATCGGTAGCCCTTGGTAGTTTCCCGGCTGTTGCCTTTCATTTAAGTCAGAAAAGCTCAGCTCTCCAGGCAGATGCCAAAATTAGTCCCTGCGTCCACAAGTGCTCAGCATCATGTGAGCCTGGTGGGAGCATCCAGTCGCAGAGGTTTTATCCACTCCCATGACTGCTGACATACACCCAAAACCTCAGTCTTCACCGGAGGTACTAAACACTGGAGAATGGGGTCTTGCCTTCAGTTTTGGGAAATGTTGATGACTGCGTGGAAAAAAAACCCAACCATGCATCAAAAGGCAGAGTGTTTTCTGGGCCTCTGGAGGATAAACAAACTGCTATTGATTTTGTTCCTTAGGCCACCAGGAAATGGTCATTGTCAAGCGGGACCACCTTGGTTCTGTAAGCATTAGGGGTGATGTACACTACTGCCCTCTACTGCCATGATCACCCAGATTTAACCATGGGTCATGCCTTAGAGTCGTGCCTGAGTCTTCTTCAGCTCAAATGGGACATCTGTTCTTGGAACAGGGCTGTCTATGCTAGGTCCTTGCAACCTGTGTGAAGGTCTCGATGGCCATGGTCCACAGCAGAGAAGCAGCCATGACATGTTAGTTAACAAGATATAATGGCTTCAGGTAAACAACCTTAATATATCCCAAACCAGTCATTCAAATGTATTTTTTTCTGCATAGCAGTCAGTCTCCTGCAATTCTATTTTAAAAAAACTATATTGCGTCTTTGGAACTTCATCTTGTGAAGCTGCAGTAAGGTCTCTTTGGGACTCTATTACCCAGATCTATATATTATGTCTTTCCTTAGTCACCTAGTAGGTAGAGACATGTCTTTTAGTACTAGACTGTTAGTTAGAATATGATTCAATCAGTGTTGTCACCTAAATGCTTCATAGAAGAACTGCTGGTTCTCATTTCTTCATATTACCCCAGCTCATTGCAACTGCTCCTAAAGTGGGCAGTCTCAGAAGTGCAGGTAAGAGCTGGATTAGACAGGACAGTCCCCTCACTGCCCAGGGTTATTTGGAAACCCAGATATCATGCCTGGCTCTGCTAGGTGGACTGGAGTTAAGCACTTGCAGCCAGAACTGCAAAGGATCAGTGGGACTGCATAGTACAGTATTCCAGAATCTGGGCCTCTTAACCTGTCGGCTCCTCAAAAGTAAGAACAATATGACTTCTTTCTCTTGGCCTTTGTCTCTTGTAGTTCTACTATAATTTTTTTCAGGTCTGCGATAATGACTTATTAAAGGTGATTAATGCCCGTCACCTGAAGGGATGTTGGTATCAGATAGTAACAGAAGGAACAGTGGCCTTAATGGAAGCAAAGCTGGAGAAATGCCAGCCCTGAGTTGCTGGAGAGCTGACTGGTCTGCAGAGCTGCACTCTGTAATACTTCAGTGCTGCTGACCATGTTTGCCCAAACCCAAGTATCGTTTCTTGGGAAAAGGGAAGAGGACTCAGAGCACACTCTCCGTTCAGTGGCTGCTGGCATCAGTCAGGGGATGAAGTGGCCGGAAAGACAAAACCAGAATATAAACAGGCAGAAGGGAGAGGGGGCACAGAGAAGAGAGATGAAGGAGGAAGTGTTAACCAAAGGAAATACAAATTAAATCTGAAGTATATAGCACTAAAAAGGTCACTTGGCTGTTACTGAGACATGTGAATGGAGAATGAGATAGACATGAAGAGCTCAAAAGTGTTTGCAGAGGGTTGAAGTACCAGGACTTTCATACTCTGTGCAATCTCTGTGCAAATTAAAATACTTTAACAGCACTGAGCTTTTCTATTGACTACAAGCTGCTTTGGAGGAGGTGTCCTTCCATCTTGTTCTTCCGCTCCTTACTGGGCTTCTCTTAATCAGGAATGAATACCCAGGTTAAACCAGGTATGAGCTTTGCAATGCAGATGAGAGATTATTGGCCATAAAAGCTCTTATATTTTGGCTACAGGAGAAATGAAGCTAAACTGAAACATGCTGGAGTTATTGGAGAAGAGTGTTGTTTTTTCCAAGCTTTATGTTCATGAGCAAGGCTTTTTTTATGCCGGTACATCACAGGTACCTCACCTTTAGGTTGGCATGAGAGGTGAGCAGCCGTGTTCTCCAGCACGTTCCTCTCTGTCTCCTGTGAATCTCCTCAGAGTACCCAAGGGAAGCAAATGCTGCTCCACCTTGGGCCAAAGGCTATGTCTACACCTAGCTAAGATAGACTACCCCAAGGATAGCCTGAAGCCAAGCACCTCATGTTGGTATTTTCTGCAGCCAGAACTCAGTCCGAGCTCTGTGAGCTGGCAAATCCCATCTGCCTCTGCCAGGAGCGGTACTTGGTTCCTCGCAGGAAGGGCCCAAGGCCATTTTGTCTGCCCTACATCGGTCATATGAGAGTCTGCAAGGCATAGCACTGCGTGCCAGGGCTAAGTAGCAGAGGATACACCCAGGATCTCTCCTCTCCCAGTGTCAGCTGGATCACCCACAACTAGCCCCAAGGATGCTTCCACAGGTAAGTGAAGTGAAAGGGAAGTGAACATTGCCTCAGGTGCCACTTTGAGTTTGCGTTCACAGAGCAAAGTAGCTGCAGTCAGTGGATCCTTACTGGGGTAATTGGAAAGTCTTGCATAGGGCATCTAAATCTTCTTCTAAATTAGGTGCAAGAATGATTTTCAACAAGTGCATCTGAGAAGGGGCATCAGCTCCAAAGCCCAAAGAGAAAATTTACAGCTTAGGTGTAACTTCAGTGTTGACCTTTGTTTTCAAAATATGGAGACCCACCAGCCTGTTAGGCAGAAATTTAATCACCTGCAAACCAGTAAAACATCCTGTACATTGAACAGAAAGAATTAATCACCAACAACTGTCTGTACAAAAAAGAATCAAAAAGATGTTGATGTACTTGGGACATGCCCCTTAGGTACCAAACAGACATCCACATAGTAAGGCATCACTGGCAGGAGGAAGAAGGGTGTCTTTGAGAAAAAGAGAACCTTGAGGGCACAACAACTGTCCCAGTGTCAAAGCTGCAACAAAGAAAGAAGTGCCAAGGTATAGTTTTCATCCTGTGTCCTTGTCTTGGTATTAAAATGATGGTGACTGAAGGTAGTGAAGGTATGGATGCACTGCTGATAAGCAACTTCATGCTAACCAACCTGTAGGCTCAGCCCAGAGGTCATAAGACCAAGTTAGCAAAAAAGTGATCAGCCGATGCTGATCATCAGCTGTGAACTGAATTTGTCAAGGTGTTACCATTATTTATTGCTATTAATAACAACACTGACAGATAATGTATTTTTGCTGTGATAACCTCTGATCTTCAAAGATTAAAGTTTCCTTCCTTTTAAAGCTATTAAATATTATCTTGCTTAAAAGACATCACAGGTCACTGGCTTTTCTGGCTCTTCTGATACTCAACATAAGCAGTATTATTTGCATTGAACACAGCAGACCTTTCCCTCTGGACCTAAGGCAAAACCTTGGAAAGAAGGGAAATGTGTATTCCTTCCTTGCCAAATGACCGGGTGAATTGATTTTTTTTTTTTCTTAGTTGTTGTTTCTCCGTCATTAGCTCTCTGTAAATAAGCTTGGCAAGATCTCGTTTTGAAGCTGCCTTTGCATACTGAACTTCAGACCTCATGGAAAAGAGGGTGAATTAAAGGTGCACTGTACTAATGGATACGCTGAGAATGATGGGTGGTCTTCTAGGACACAGTCTGCAGAAACACGTGCTGTGCTGTAAGAGTGACTGGCAGTGTGAGTGGCATGTGGGGACCAGGAAAGTCATGGTATTACAAAATCGCAAAGTATCACAAATTGCAACTTTTCAACAACATCCGGTACTAAAGCATTTCCAAAGAGAAAAAGGCAGGTAAATTCAGATTCTGCAACCCAAATCAATTTCTTTTAAGGAATGGAGTCAGTGAATGGGGAAGAAAAATCCTGTTTTAAGCACTTTTCAAATGCCACAGGTACAAACTGCAGTTTTCTTGATTGAAATGTTTGGGTGTTTTTTTTTTTTTTTTTTTTTGCTTCTTCACCTTTAGAGATCTGCAAACACCAGCAGTCAGGAAACTTTTCTCCATATCACTACACAGTATTTAAGTGGACTGTAGTATTGCAATACAAGTGTCTGGGGTCCATTCCTCCGTATGGCTGGAAGCAGCAGGCCCCTTACAGCTAATGCTTGATGGGGATGTAAATTTAAGTGGTTATTCTTGTGCTGTGGAAGCAAGGGCTGAGCTCTCCATCCATCTTTGCTATGAGGTTTTGAATGATCACAACACACAGAACAGTGGCATTAAAGCCTGGCAGGAGAAGAACTTCTTAGTCCAGCATCCACCCTGGTGATATCTGTGAAGTTAGTAAGTAGTAGGACGAGCCAACATTGCTTTAGGTGAAATTACAATTATGGGAATGAACCAAATATGATGAACAGTTGCTGTGCAAGGGAGCTGGTTCACTTTCTCAGTCAGGGTCACCTTGGTGCTATGAAACTTAAGTTTTTTTGTAGTGAGTGAGAGTGAGAAGAACAGAAACTTCATTTTGAATCAGGTTTGGCCTGAGACTCTGACAGTAGTTTTTGCTATTAGAACTAGTGACTGGGACAGAGCCAGTTAATTTTCTTTTTATTTTCCTGTGAAAATACAGACAAAAGTTGGTGAGGCTTGTAAAAGACTTGAAAGTCACTGTCAAGAGCAGGCAGACCAAGAAGCACTGCAGGTTTGCAGGTAAAAGACAATAATTTGAAATGCCAAAATGATTACTATTGCTGGCCTATGCTCCTTGTATTAGTGGAGACAAAAGTTAAGTCTGAGATGGGTTGAATCATCTTCTGGTGACACGTTCCTTTGGCTGCAGAGGAAGCCTTGGGAAAGCGGGGTTTTATTTTAGATACCTAAAGCTAGGTAGGGTGAATCCACACCAGAGGGGTTTTTCTGTTCACTTGAGGCAAATCCACTCAGAGCTTTGATTTTTAGCTTAATCCTGGAGGTGAAAGGATAGCTTTTATGCCAGACTGAAATTATACTGCTTGGTATGAATTCTTGGTCTTCTGAATAAGTTCATTAAAGGATTGCAAGAGATGCAAACATCAACTTCTTGCTGATTTTCAGAGAGATCAGAGATGTGCTAGTTCATATCAAGAAAGAAAGATGGGAACAAAGAAGCCTGTTTACCATGTTCAGCTCTGCTGTAACCTAATGCAACTTATTGGAAAGGTTGGATTTGAGAGCAGCTCATGCCCAAGTGTAGGAAAGCCGTAGTTCATAAAGTCATCCAATAACCAAAGTCCTGAACTACCCTTTCATAAAGCCCTGATGTGATCTGGCTTCAGGGTAGAGCACTCTTACGAAGTACCCAGATAAAGTATACAGCAGATATAGGCTATGACATGGGCATGTAGGCAACAGCTCTTATTAGAAAATTAGGTGTCATTAGGGCAGTTCTCTGGCAATGGGGCCAACTGACCTGGAATGCACCATGTCCATATTATTAAGCTCCTCTAGTCACCACACAGGACGACTGAACACATGGCATCTCTTGGGAATGGTCTCTGGCTGCACTAACTCCTAAATTCCTGGGACGTGTGTGGGAGAACGCTAATTGATCCAGGCCAAAAATGTACCAGGGCAGGTTCTAGGAATTTAACAATATAGACTATCAAATTCCAATGCCTGGGAATATTACCTGCCACTGTTTAATTTACTAGCAGCATAGGTGTAGCCCTAAGGGCTTATGCACACACACAGACACTTATGGTGCATTTGAGTTGCATTTCAAAAGGTGCCTGGCAGAAAATGTGATGATCAAGAGACTGACTTAAGAACAACAAACTCACTGCTGCCTTTTTGAGTTCACATTAGACCTTTTTTCATTGTGCTTCCCATGGCTAGAGATCATTCTTTTACATATGGACAGCACCTAAAGTACTGCTGAGAATACTGGAGATAAATACATAAATAAAATATGTCTCCTTTACTCTGCCTCATCCTGTATTCTAGTCCAGAAGACAGACTTTAGAGGTGGATTTAATGCAATCTATGTTGAAAGTAAAAAGCCAGTAACTGCATTTTCCTTCTGACTGTGTGTGCCAGAGAGAGCGTGAGCCACTGGGGAAAGGAGAACATAGAAGGCTTATTTGTCCAGATTTCAAGGAAATTCACTTCTCCCTGTGGATTAATTCTGATTGTACAATGGCAGGTTTTAAATGTTTGATTCTTGTTTGTGTCTGGTTTTTAACCCGTATCTCAAGAGGATTTAATTAGATTTGATGTTCATGATACGCTATTTACTGGATTATGATGAGATCAGCTGATAAAGCTTGACATAAACTTGGCAACTTGTTTGGTGCTTTCTCAGTCTTTAGAATTTAATTATGGCAATTTCAAAACAGGAAGCTTGGAAACAGCACGGGGATTAAGGACTTGCTGTTGTCCCACTGGGATCAGTAAGAGTTATGCCATTGGTTGTCACTGTTGTCACCAGCTCTCAGCACACGCAGCCGTCTGGGATGTGAGTGCACATGTTCTCCTGTTCTGCCTAAAATGGACCAAATGCCAATGACATTTCTCCTTGGAAAAGATTCTCCTGAGGAATCCCACCAACTTCAATGGTTTTTCATGGCTGAGGTGAGAATGGAGTTAAGTGGCACTCTAAGGATATGTGTAGACACACAAAAGCCTGGGACAATGTTTTTAAGCCATTTCCTAGGGAATCTGCATGGATATATGCCCCAGTGTAGCACAAAATAAGTTCAAATGTATAGGGCCAGAGCAGATGGAGTTCTTCACTGTAAAGATTATTTGCATGAGAGTGCTATTTTTCCACACTTCCACTTATTTTAAGCTTTCTTTCCTTTTTACCATGAACAGCTACTTCTGGTGGAAGCTGCTCTGTTCCTTCTGTAAGCCATCCAGCTGCCAAGAGCTAACACACTGCAGCGTACACAAGCAAGTTCCTTCCTAAACCTACCTATGGTTAAGGATCAAAAGATAGTGGTTGAAATGCAGAATTGTTTCTTTTTGTAGCTTTCCACAAACATAGAGATCACATCTCTTGCTGTTTAATCCGTATTTTAAGCACCTAATTAATAGCCTTGCAATCAAAGCATCTGAGCTCCCACAGCTCTTATTGAAACCAAGGCGATGCAAGTTACTCTCAGAACCAAGACACAGCTCTCTTTTTTGAGCACTTTGTTACTGATGCATGGTGTCAGGCAAGTGGAGAGCCTTTCTCCTATTTTCCAGTATAAGGACGTCAAGCAGGCATTTCTGATATTTTAGCCCTCAGATGGTTAAACATGGATTCTTGGGCCATTTTAACAATGGCAAAAAATGTAGATATATGTGCGGGGAGAACCAAGGGGATTCAGGAGCAAACATTACAGCTGGGATTTGAGGGCTTCAAACATTTAAATGTTTTTGACAATCCTGTTTCTCACCTTCTTTGGAGGAAGCATCTGCTACAACTGCTGAATTCATTGCTGCAGAGAAACACCCCAAGCCCAAGTATGAATCCAGCCTGCCTGAGCTCTGACAAAAAACATTTCCAAAATACCTTTTTGAATTCATTGTCGTCCCATAAGGCACTGTGTTGTCCTTCCTTCTTTAGAAGTGGTGGGAAACAAAAAAAAGTCCTCTGCAAATTGAACTGTAGTTGGTTAGAAAATATTATGAGGTTTGATCCTATTTCTACAGGTTTGCAGATAAGCCATAGATACACTCTTCTGGACAAGTCCCACTCTATCCACCATTACACTGCACGGTAACTTAGGTAGTCTGCTCTGAGGTACTCTACCCACAGTCTACGTCCTTATCTTAAAGTTGGTAATTGCTTGTCAAACTGATTGACATTTGTAGAACTGTCTTTTCCATGAGACATTACTCCTTCCACACACACCCACCAAAAAAAGAATAGACAATTTGATTTTGTACTGTTTTTCCCCTCTTTTAAGCACAGTAACTTTTTCTGCCTAAAAGTAGTAATTACTTAATGAATAGTCCTCCATGTTTGCCTGTCAGTCACTCACTGTAATGAACAACTCGTTTTGTCTGCTTTGTTAACAATAAAAAAAGTATTAAACTAATAATAATAAAGATTTTCTAGGACTTTGCTGTTAACACACAGGGTGCCCCACAGAATGTATGATTGGGATAACAAGAGGGGGAGGGTGAATTTTCTCTCTAGACGTCAAACAACATTTTGTACTTTTCTTTGAGCTGTGGGACTATTTTGCCCTTGCTACTTCTCCTGTATCTTCTTATCTTCAACCATCCTGAATAATTGGAGCATATTTAGGGAACCAAGTCCAGCTATTATTTGTTTCCCCTCTGTGAAAGTTTTTTTTTTTTTTTTTTTAAAAGCCGGATCTGTGAACCTCTGTTGAGCTGTCGGTATTGAGGTCAAGGCTTTTTACAAGCTAGAATTTTTATCATGAACTGAAGCCCAGAGTTAATTGTACACAAAGACACATTGTTGTTTCCATTAGGATTTACAGTACCACTGAATTTTAATTATTGGGTAACATTTCTTCCATTATAGTGCTCACTCCTCCTCCCCTTTTTGTGCCAACCCATGTTTCTTTTAGTTGCAGCAGCTTGCAATGCAAAGTGCAAAATACCCCCAACAAATAAACAAATTGTGACCTCAGCTTTGATGAAACATTATATTTGTCCTGCTTAAAACATAAAAACAAGAACGAAAAAAAGCCAAGAGAACAACTTAATGTGAGCTACAAACTGTAATCTATTGTTTCCTGTTTATCGGCACCGGTTACTTTTAAAGTTCAAAGCCCAGTCCTAGACAAGAGCTATACAGGAGGTCTTTATTATTGCTGGGACAAAACATTCGCTTCTTATTGACAAAGGCTCTTGTGGGCATTAAAATGTTCTTGGATTCTTTCTATTTGATGATAAAATAGACATGCTGAAATGCTTCATCAATTGCCATGAAGCAAATGCTTCTACTGAGTTTTCATGCAAGTAAAACTAATAATTCACTCCTAGACTGCGAGCAGTTTCACAGACAGACTGTTTGTATGACTGAGCCTTGAGTCTTTTTTTAAAAGCAACAAGCAGTAGTTTCAATAGGCATCTAATAAACATGAGACTGTATGTATTAATTGGCTTGGCTCTTAATTTTCCTCCTGGTCTCCATGCTTGAGTTTTGTGCAATACGTGGAGCCTCAGTCTGTGGAGCAGAGTTGATTTAAGTAGCCCCAAAAGTGTAGTGGGAAAAAATGATGCATTCAATCAATAAAAATCCTTTTCTGAACCAATTGTATAAATAGTTGGCATTGGTTTATCACTTAGTCTCTAGCCACTTCAGTCCTGTGTGTTGTTTTATGAACCGTAGATATACCTCGTATATACAAAAAATATTTTTTTGGGCTGGACCAGTCAACTTGAAATGAATTCAAGCCCCAGTGGGGGATGACATCAGAGGCGTGGTGGGTTTCCAAGCTGAAATAAACCCAGAGAGGGCCCTGGAGAGGTTTCGTGGGTGGGAGGATTGCAGCGTGTGCAATGCACGGGGTAGATCCCTGTTGTGTGCATCCCAGAGGCAGAGCCTTGCCAAATGCCTGTGTCCACTCTGCAGTGCCAACAGTCAACAAGGAGAGAATAAGAAGGCTCCTTTTTAATGATTTTATGAACCTTTCACCCCCTCTTATTCTGCCTGCTGTGTTCTTCTCCCTCTCCCCTCCGATTTGTCTTCCAGCTCCCACCCACAGCCTCTGGATAAGGTGGTCTCCATGCAGTTCTCCCAACTGCCCATATTTGCCTTTTGCTCACCAGGTCAGAGTGCGGTCTTTGGGTGCGTAGGAGGAATTATTCCCTTTCTCATATCCAGCTGACCATGGCTGCTGCCTCCATGGACAAGGCAAGTCTTGGTCAGCCAAAGGGGTGGGCAAATACTTGTTTCCCTTCAAAACTCCTTGATTATGAGAAGAACCTGCGAGCTGGTCCCTTGGGGAACCCCAGCAGGACCTGCAGAATCACAGTGAGGCTGGGTTTACCTCCTCTACTCCCTTATGTCTGGATTGAGTGAAAAGCTTAGATGAGTTGGACAAAAAATATCAAAGTCAAGGGGAAGGGTAAAGGAGTCTGTACATCTATGAAGGCATGAATTGCTTAATGAAAACACATCCACACAGCAGCATCACTGCAGAGATGGAGACCAGTCTTCTGGGCTGTTCTCTTTGGTTTGACTGTTGTGATAAATGCTTGCAGTGATTGAGTTCCAGCCTCTTTCTGTGGATGCTCTTTCTTGTGCATGTTTAGGCTGGATCACATAGAAATTACACATCTTTAGGGACCTAAGTTAGTTACATGCTTAAAAAACAAAACAAAATTGATTTGGAGGAAGGGACACAGGCAACATGGGGACCTTTTTCCTCCTGTAGGCTTACTGACAGCAGCGTGGGTGTGCTGAGGAGAAGCAGCACCGTAACCATTGCAAGCAATATTGTCCTGTCTCTCAGCCTCCGCAAGATCTGGATCCTCATCCCTGTAGGATGCAGGAGCAGTCTTGGGTTCCCCATTGCTTTAGCTCTTCTACTATGGGAACAGACCAGTTCTGAGGGCTAAAATTTGAGATGGAAACACAGAGGAAATCCCACGCCCCAAAGGAAAATCTTCAGCAAGATACCAGAAGTCCCCTGTTCTCCAGGAATCTTGCAGTTGACCAGACATTGGGTCTTTTTAGTCTAATTCCCATTGATTTCACCTCAGATATAGACCTTTTGACAGCCTGTGCCTTAATAACCACTACTAGCCACCCTTGGAAGACATAGATTGACTTTTGAGATGAATCAATGCCTGTCAATGTCTCTGGGCATGTAAACACACCAGTTCCTCTTAAAAAAAAAAAAGGCAAAAGTCATGCAGTTGGTTGAGATTTCTGAAACTCATCCGCAAGGGGAGAAGCCAACGCACAGCGTGGGTGCTGTGCTGAAGGCTGCCTGTCCTTGCTCTTACAGACAACTGCATGAGGCAATTCTGTGTCAGGGAAGCAACGGGACTTCCCAGGGACCCAAGGAGGGCTTAGCTACCGTAACCACAGAGCCAATTAAAAAAAAAAATTAGGGAAGAGGTAGATACTGGTCACTGTGTACCCATGGCTGGGAGAAGTGAGATTTACTGTGCCCTGTTATAGGTTAACAAAGAGAGCACAACAGATGGCTGTGGGATTGAGTCTTAAGAAAGGAACTCCAAATGGGACTGTGCCTTTGAAAGAGCCTTCTGTGCCTCAGAAGGGCAAATATGAGAGGATGGGTCACAGCTCTGTTCTGCTGTGGCATGTTGGGAAGTGATGAGAGAAGGGTTCCTGTTGTAAAAATGGCAAAAGATCAGGTCTTTCATCGATGACGCGAGGGCAAGACTTTGACGGAGAAGTGACTAAGATCGCCAGCTACTCTCATGCTTGCAACAGCTCAAGAAGTGATCTGGTTCTCCGAGGGGCAGAGCACGCAGCAGCACCCACTGGGTGACTCAGATATTTGGAAAACGACTTTCCTCCTGGCTTTGGAGCCTTACGTTGAAACTCCCAGTTTTGCAAATATCAGTTTTGCTGGTTGTGTGTGACTTACTGTGCTTGGACAGAGAGGCAACAGAAACACAGAGACGGCTGTCCTGGCATCCAGCGGCTGCTCAGAGAGCAAACCATGGTCTTTGCCATGAAGATGCCTTTTATACTGGACAAATCTGCTTGGCAGAATACGTACATTTTGTCATGCAAGATGACCGCTGTCTGTCTTTCTCTGGTAAGCCTAGTGGCCAGGCAGCAGCCGTATGTCTAAAGAGAACTCGTCTTAGCTCTTCCAGAAGAAACTTGGCTGAAAAGTTAGTTCCTAACAATGTTTTGGGAGTTGCTGTTAGCACAACTGATAGTGACAGGGCAAACAATTCCCTGTATAATAAAGACATTTTCCCCCTGTCAGTGAACTTCTTGCCGTGGCTCGATGAAACAGGATACGTTGAATTGACAGAAAGTCCCAGATTTACAGAGTGTAACTGAAGGATAGTTTTCAATATTTGGTTTTTCCAACACAACCTGAAAAATTTTTGATAAAAAAAGGAAAAAAGAAAGAGGGAATTTCCTCTGTGCTCTCTCCCCCCCTAATTTTAACTGGTTTTCTTGGAATCTTTATAACTTTGGGGATTAAACTGAGCTCTGCATGTGCATTTTCTGTACATACAATTAACAAATGCTTGTCTTTCAGCTCTTTTAGTAAGCAAAAGAAAACAGAACAGGATTAACTTTGCTATCCTCCATTGAAAATGAGTTCCCCTACTGAGTCGTAAGCACAACCATGGAATACATGGTACTTACTTAATACACTGGAAAAATATTCTTTGTTGGACTTAGGCTCTCTTTCCTAAATTATTTTGCTTGTTGTTTTTTGTTTGGTTTTTTTGTTTGTTTGTTTTTGGTTTTTTTGTTACAGCCAGAAGAGACAATCAACATAATTTCCGCATGCAAACTGGACACATATATTTTTTCCAGTAACTTTAATGAGAGCCAGGCTTGTGTAAGGAAACTAAGGGTGAATTTTTTCCTGCTCCCTCTCACATCAAAAGAAAAGTTTTCATTGACTTCATTACTGCTAGGTCAGGATGGAGTAAGATATTGGGAAATAACACTCTGAGAAGAAAAGTAGCATCAGCAAGATGCTATAGTATCATTCTCTTATCGCAGGTTACTATCAAAATTATATAAATGTAAATCACTAATTGCACTAATATTTTGCAGAGTACCTAATGCAGCAGCTATTTAATGAAGCAGAGGAGTAGTAGCAATGCAGTAGAGGAATCGTCCCAGTGTTTTTATGCAAGTTTTATCAAGTCTAGAGAATCCACCGAGTTGGAAAGACCACTGCCCTTCATTAATGCAGTAATGCAACAATGAATAAATCAGCGTGTCCTTCAGACTCCCAGGAGTCCTCCAGGCCTATACACAGCATGATTGTAAGACGAGGGGAAGGAAGGCAGGGAAGTCCTAAAGATTAATCAGATAATAAGGGAAATTCCTTTGTCCCGAGCACAAGGTCTTTTCCCTCCCCAGCCTCCCCAAGAACCTGCAGAAGCCGTATCGCCCCCGATTTGCAGCAGAGATAAGGATGCCCTGGCCACAGCTAGATGTACAACAAACACAACTTTATCTCCACCGCCACATGCAGGCTGAGGATCAATAAGCAGTCATCACTTAGACGTCTTGCAGGAAGGATCTGTGAGATGAGACACCCCCTCGTGCCCCCCCTTTCCCACCCTTAGAAGTCCCCGGGTCACACAAGCACGGCCTCGGAAGAAACAGGAAAAACTCTTACCCCAGGTACAAGCCTGGATCTCAGCAGCAGCAGCCGAACAAATGACAAAGGAGGAAAACACTTGATTTTGACTGTGTTTGTTTTTTCTTGTTTGTAGAGTTTGCTCCTCAAAGCTACCATTGGAGAGAAGTTTCATTCTGTGTGTGCTTTCCTGTAGGCCTGGCAGGAAAACAGAGACCAAAAGAAAGGAAAAAAAAAAAAAAAATCCTGATGCTGGAAACATCTGGATTTTTATATGTGCTTAGTTTCTCGGGAGAGTCTGTTTTTGTTTGTCCTTCTTGCCAATAAATTCAGTGCTTTTCCCTGAAATATATGGGAGCAGGAAATATATATTAAAGATAAGTATTCCTGTTTAAACTCAAGCTTGGGTTATTAACAACAGTGTGGCTGTGATGAGAAGCAGTGAGATGATAACCTTTATGAGCAATATTATGCTATCTCCCAGCCTCTGCAGAGTTAGCTGTAATTGTTGTGCAACCCAGGCCATCAAAGGAAAGATAAGATCAGATAAGCAAAATACTGTTGTGATTTTGCATCAATGCTATTTAAGTTATAATTATTACTTTTCCCATCTTTGGTTAAAATGAGGGTGAAAACCAATTTTTTATTTGCACACACTTAACATATGTATATGTATATCTTTGACCTATCAGACCCCTAAAAAAATGTATGTTCATATATTATACTACCTCAGGAAGACCCTGGTTAAATTGCTGGTGGCTCAGTCAGATGTTTTAGCACACAAGCAGGCAAGATGCAGCCTTCACTGTACAGAGGAAGCCACCTACGGACAAAAGATGATGGAGAGAAGCTTTTAGAAAGGCAAAGTCTGCTTCAAGAAAGAACCAAGAGACACCAAGATGAACAACTGTCTTCAGTAGGTGAGCACTGATCTGGAGCTTACAGTCATACTGGCTGGGGCTGTCCCCATTCCCCAAAGGACCTGTGATTTCTGAGACCCAGAATAATCCCGATGTGGCAAAGTGAATGGGACAGACCATTGGAAATGCCTCCTCTGCTGCATCTTGAATGCCCATCCTAACCTCCACTTCCAAATAAGCAGATGAGGTCCCAAAGAAATACTCCCCATGAGGTGCACTTCTACAGGTTTCATATATCTGTAAGATCTGTAAAAGCAACAGCAATTTGGGTGCTTACCTAAATCTTTTCTGAGCTAGACAGAATCCCTTCGTTTGCAAAACCAGGGGGTGATCCCATGCCCAGTGAGATAACTAGGTACTTTATCACTGATTTCAGTTGAAAGAGGCTCACACCCTCACTGTGTAACTTTCTTGAGGTCAAGTTTGCTTCCTATATTTCCAGCACTTCTGCTTCTGGTCCTGAGTGGAACAGACTTTCTTGTGGGTATGTTTGTACTTCCCAGTCATTTGCATGTAATTTTATGCAAACATTTTTATCACAGATCAGTTCACACAACCACAAGCTGTGTTTTTATTTTCTCTGTCAGCTGAAAGCTTTGTCTACACTGCTTTTTTTTCTCTCCTTGCTCCAGTATGACTACATCAAAGTAATCGCACAGGTGCAAACCCTGACTCTAGATGCTCTGCATTTGTGCAGCAAAATATTCTGCTTTCCATGTACGTTATGTTGGTCTGAGCCTAGGTATCTCATACCTTCCCAGCACCAGCACTTTCGGAGCTTCAGTGAAACATATGCATTAACGTAATTGCAGCAGAGCAAAACTTGGGCAGGCAAGCAGACCTTTAAGACATTTCTCGTCACAGGAGAGACGTAAATTCTTTACAAAACAGGCAATTCTTGTGTTGGTGGATCATTTCTTCAAAAGGCTGAATCAAAAGATCAAGTAATGCTACAAAATCTTCCATTTGCCAGTCAATGATGTACATTCACTTGAAGTGCCTCTGTAGTGTCTGTCCCAAAATGGCTGAGAGCATGAGAGGTAGCACTGGTGGAAACAGAGGCTGAAGGAGCAGGAGCAGACCACACAGGGACCCACCACAGGGAGGGAGACGACAGGCTTGTGCAGAATGATTGAAGCCCTCTTTTTGCCACTCCAGAGAGCAGAAACCCCATGATTTCACAGGTGACAGGCAATGGTGATCCAGAGTGCAGAGCTCAGGTCAGATCAGAGTGACGAAAAACATCAGCAAGCTTCAATTTAAAGGTGTTGGGTTGGAGCTGGCACCTCCACAAGAATAACGCTTATTATATGGTATCCATTTCATCTAATTCTCCTGGTTGATTAAATACTAGCTCTTATCTTACAGAACACTGGAAGTTGTTGCTACATCACGTTGTGGATTTATCAATAACTAATTCCCAGTTGGGGACATATGTATTTCACGTACGTATACACAAGGTGCTCATTGCTCAATTCAAACCATGCCTGATCTGAAGTTAATACTCAGATTTTTTCACTCTTTCTTTTGGTGACTCTTACCAGTTTCAGTTACAAGGAAATACAAATTCACCCTTTGAAGATGCCAGAATCTGGCGCAATATGAGAAACTGACTCCCCAGATAAGCCTTGAATTGCCAAGTTTCAGCCCATTGAATTTTTTTTCCCCAGCCCAATTTTAAATCCTAGAGAACAGACGTTTACGGTGGATCTGCTGAGGCAGCTCTCAGTGAGCTGTAAAAGCACAGACTGCACCACGATGCCATGAGGGGCCAGGAACTGCTCATGGAAAAGCTCCATGTTTTCACACGCAAAACAGAGTGTAAGGTCTTTGTTAGTACAGCCCTGAGTATTTCACATTATGGCTCCAGGAAGAGCAGCACATTTAGCACAGCGCTGTGATCATGGACAATGCGGCTACATTCACCCAGTGGTGGACGGACATAGGAAAAGGGATCACGATTAACTCCATCGGTGCCAAATGATACACCTAGCCTGTGCTCCAGCTAATGCCCCTTTCTTAATATGAACAATAAAATCAAAACGAAACCACATGGCGTGTCAGGAGCTTTTTGTTCTACAGTTATTCATGTAAATTTTTTTTTTTTTCTGAAAAATGATCAGAGCCAAGGCATGAGCAGGTGCTGCAGGATCTGAGCTGCACTGTCAGCCTCTTTAATGTGACCTTGAACTACCAACCACAAGTACAGACCAGAATATGCTGGAGTGTGCTCTACAAAGGAATATTCACAGAAGACACAGATCAGTCTTAAGATTGTATTCACCATCATTCCTTTAACTCACATGTCTGCAAGTAAAACCACACCAGAGAAAGAAACTGCTCCACCTTAGTAAAACTAATTCCTTTTTAGTCCCCTTTTTTTTTTTCAAAATTTCAGTGGGGGAAACTTTGCTGAGTTGTTGGAACAAAACTGGGAAGCTTTTTGATCCAGGAGCAAATGGGTTAAAACAGCTTCAGAGTTTAAAGCTCTGCTTTGCTCATCCTTAATGGAAACTCAGGGACTGAATTTAGAATTGTGTTTGTTGAGAACAAGGAAAAAAGCGTCAGAGAGGAGGCTGGCAAAGAGAGATGGTATGCACAGGAATTAAATGCGGTTGGTGTCACTGCGCAGGGCAAGTCTGAACTATGTATGTGCGTGTAAGAATTTGTAGTAGTCTGTGTGCTGGCAAAAGAACTGGCAACCTGCCCTAAAATATCTAGTAGGCTCCTCCTGAGTTTTTGAATCCCTTCTCAGTGCTCAGTGACAGAGGAGAACTTGATCCCCATTTTAAAGCATCCCTAAGTTAGGGATATGTGGGCTATATATGAGGTGGTATTCAGATTAAAAAAATAAAAAAAGTCAGTTTGGACCTTAATAGAACTGGTGACCATGTGCAGCATTCGGAACCAGCTCTTCCCACATCAGAATTTGAGGGTGCCTGGAGATCGGTCGTATGCCTACTTCAGAGCCAGGATCCAATATCAGATGCCTTCTCAGTCCCCAGAATCCATCGCTGTTTGCAGCCTGCACTTCATGATTCAAACTTACATAGCTTTTTCTGCACAGAGAAATCAAATGAGCTGTGCAAGTTCCTCTGAAAGCTGCTCCCCCAATCTCTAAATATGCAAGAGAGCTTGAAGTTTCCTCCTAAGAAAGAAGTAAGGCTGGCTGGTGTCACTCAGTGGCTTCTTCACTTCTTGCAGTAACTAGCTGACAAGTCCAGCTTCAGCATAGACTTTGCCAATTTAGTTACTTATTGCAGAGATTAAACACTCAACAGAAGAGCAACTGCAGCAGCCTGATCCATTTGCTCTCTGTCTTGATCACGGCTCTTCTGCGTTGCTGACTGGTGCTTGCCCATGCTGTAAGCTGAAAGTACTGCAAGAGCTGAGGAAGACTTCAACAGAGGACATCTGTGGGTAGACCAACCTACCCACACTTGGTCCATCTTGATGCCCTGAGGTCTCCTTCATGCCACGAGGTTCCTGAGCAGTCTTCATCTGCGCATGGATTTGCATGAACAGCAGGTGTGTCTGGCCGGGAGAAAGGGCTCTGACCTGCTCTGAACAAAGAGTGTTCAATACCTAAAGACACTGAAGACAAGACGGGTAAGAGGAAGAGGGGACATTTCAAACTAGCATTTCTCGTGTCATACGGACTCATGGAAAGCCCCTGATTGCCTGGCACCAAGGGTTTGTATTACTAGATCAGTTTTGCACAAGTGTCTAGTGAAAGCCATTGGACTTCTGCAGAATCCCTGTAAGAGGAACAAACCCAGTCACCAAAAACAAAACCAGCTGTGCTGAGAACTCTCCATCTGCCTCTGATGGCCTCACATGGCACTCACAGAAAAGCATTCATCCTCCTATTTATTGTGACTACCTAAATGTATCTTTATATGAAAGCCCGGAATAGCTTCAAAAGCCTCTATCTTAGGAAAATAGCATGCATTTAGTAGCCTTCCAGGAAAGTATCACATATAAATTGAACAAGATCATTTAGCCAAGTAGCACTTAATTACAGCCAGCAGAGCGGCACCCAAACTTTGTGGAGCTCCTCCATGGAGGAGCTCTTCTTCCTTGGACAGAGACTGTAAAAACCAATGGGACTGTGTAAATTTAGCAGGCTCCCTGTCAAATGTAGATACAGTTGAAGGGTTCTGTATTTTCCAGCTCTTCATGACCCATGCTCAGCTTTTTCTGTGCCCCAGTAGACTGGAACTGCACCCAGGAGAGTTGCACTGATGACTGTGCAGAAGCAGTGTGGGACCTAGAAGTGGTATTAACTGACTGAGACAGCCAAAGAATACACCAATCAAGGTGTTTCTCTCTACTAATTGAGGTCCTGTGAGGCGTCACCTATGTTTTAATGCTTCCCTTACCCACAAGATCTTCCCAAAAGGCCACAGTGGAAAAGCAGCTGCCTTCCAGCAAGCTTCAAACTTTCTATCCACCTTCACTGAAGCAGATCAAAGCAGCTGTCACCTCCCTAAAATGGAACATTTGAGTGGTTAAACAGAAGGCCAAAGAGGCTAAATTAGTATTATTTTTAGCCAAAGTTTGCTACCACTCAGCAGAAAACTGCCAGTCCAGCCAGCATAATGCTTCATATATAAATATTGGTGCTCGATGAGACAGGCAGGCTCTCTGTGAGGCATAGGATGCCAGTGAGAAGTATTGTTCCTCCATCGCATGTCCAGGAGGCAACACATGGCTGAGATATGGGAAAGGTCTGGGAGAAATTGCCCTCCCAGACAAATGGCAGAGCCTGTCCTCAGCAGTCGGTGCACCGAAGCGGCAGAGCAATCCCTCCTGGTGCTTGGGGGCAAACTGCCCCTCTTGCAACAGTCCCTTGGTAAAGAAACTGGGACAGCTCTGCATTGCTTGAGGGACTGACCCAGCCCAGCATCCCAGGAAAGGACTTGGTGATGGGAGTAAAGGGCCTGCAGCGTCTGTCGCAGGCACCTGCGTTAGTGCCTTAGTCACCTGTGATGGCACTGACTCTCACTTCTCAGAGATGGGAGGACTCCGGGCTCCTGAGTCACCTGCCTCCCTCTCCCTGCTCCATCGCTGGGGCTGGCACCCACCAAACACTCCCGCTGATGGCTCCCATCAGTGTTCCCTTGGGGCTGGGCTGCCGGTGTGCACAGGGGGACTGGGTACCCCAGGGGAGCAACTGACAGCTCTCTTGCTGTTTGGAGCTCCGGCTGGCGTGAGGCGAGGATGAGGAATGACAGATTTAGATTTTCGTAGACATCTCTAGTGTTGATTAGTTTCGGTGATACTAAATATTAACATTTGTGTCCCCTGAGTTCTTTGCCTTTCAGAACAAGACGCCTACTCATTAATTAGTTCAGGCTTTTACCCGAAGGGTTATTTTGGGGATAGGCTTAGCGTTACAAAGTGCTCAGTTTGTGCTCTGACCAAGTAGTTTGCTGTGAATATGGAGTTGACATCACGTCATTTAGTTCATTTATTTAAGTGTTGATTTGTAGCTGATGCACCCACGGGTAATGCTGACAGCAGCTCCAATTTCTTCATTAAAATACAGTGAAATAAACACAGCCCTCACACCTCGTCTTTCCTTAGCTGTAACCTGCTCACACAAGGAATAGTCATAGCATCACTGATGACAGCTAGGGCCACTCAGCAGTGGTATCACTCTTATCCCTGATGTTTCTGGATGGCATCTGAGACAAGAGAATACCTGGGACTCCACCCAGCCGAAAGATGCTGTCAGTATCTCGACAAACACAGGAAATCTCCTTCTTAATTTAGGGCATGAATGAGATCATTGGTACGGACACAAAACCTCCCAGCAGAGATCTGGACCTGTGCTGGAAGGACGGCTTGGCCCTGGGGAGGCTGAGGTTCTGGTTCCTGGCCCCGCTGTTGTCCTTTGTTGTGCCTCCAGCAAGCTGGATCACCGCCCCATGCTCTCGGCTTTCCCTCCCCTCCTTTGCCCAACCTTTTTCTTTCTTTCAGATATCATTTTGCCCTGTGTGAGCACCTCACCAGTTTTAATAGCACCTTGTAACACCGCTGGCCATGGTAAGTAAAAGATCCCATGAAATCACCTGTATGTTCTCCAGTCAAGGAGTAAGGAACACAGAAACCATATCATTCCCAATGGCAGTGAGAAAACTGTTTACTCCTGAATATCTCAAAGATGTAATTTCAGAGAGGGGAAACTGAGGCAATGACAAGTTTTTGCGAAACATCTGTGGCATGATAGAGAACTAGATCCAGCTCCCCAAAGAATCAATTTAATACACAATTCACTAGACTATTCTTCTTCTGTAGCCATATAAACAGTGAGTTTGTCAGGGCCTGGACAGCTTGCACAGCTCCTAGAATCTCTCAAGCTCATTGTGGTGGCTTCCCTGTAAAGTACTGCTTGAACTCCTAAGTTCTGGATTCTCCCACAGCAGGTTATAAGGCTGGCGTTTGACATGTGCATGGGAGAGGTTGGGTTCCCTGTGCTCAGCTGTGGTTGGGAGCACGTTGCTCCTTAGAGCCATGGCCATGCTGTGGCTGCAGGGACGGTCTCACAGCTCTGCTCCAGGACCCCGTGCTGCAGCAGCGGCCAGGTCTGGACGCGGAGACGTGTGGCAGGGGCATTGTGGGGAGGTGGAAGTGCTGCAGCAGGAGGGTGTAAGCCAAAAACTAGACGAGTGAGTTTCACTTGCAGATCACATGAGGTTCAGTGGTTTGCTGTCACTGCTGGGAACCATCCAGAGTATCATTTTGGGTCAAGCACTGACACAGGGAAAGCTAAAAGCTGTCAAAAGCAGCTCACTTCCACCAGCTGCTAGGACAGTGGAGCACTGGGTAAAGGCTTTGGCGAGAGGTTGGACATCTTACTGGGCCATGGCACCTCCTCTAACCTATGCAGAAGGATAACACAGCTGTAGATGTCTGCACATGACCATCAGATGATGAGTTTGGAGGGCACACATGAAGTTGGCACAGATTTATGAGATGCTAGCAAGGGACTGGACCGGCTGACTGCGGGAGTGCGAGGTGCAGTCTTTTCTGCACAAAGAGAGAGCTGCAGCTTGTCCAGCTGCCAGGATCAACATTGTCCCTCTCCCTCCTCATGGGCACTGTGCTGCCACATTGCTACTCTTGGCTTATGAGAGAATTGACTCCCAGTAGTACCAGTGGAGTACAGTATAGCTTGTGATACGTACTGGGCTCCTTTGGGTAGCAACATGCTATAGAGCAAATAGTCATACTGGTAATAGCAGTAGCTGTGTCTAACACTATGACATTTTGAATGTCACCCTGATTAACGTTGTTTCCTCTCACTGATTTTTACTACAATTCAAACTAGAACCTCGAATCAAGGAATTATCCCTAAATATTTGTGAAACGGCTTCTTCTATCTACTGCAGAGTTATCTGGTTTGGGTTGCTGTCACTATGAATATAATAGATAAAATGCATGAGAAGTCTAATCCTAACTACCAGTTCCTATCCTCCCCTGCAACTTGAGTTTGTTCATGGATCCTAAGCTGGCCCATCTCCAGCTGGAACTGATTCCTAAATCACAAGGAACATTGGGTCCCCTTAAACCCTGAGCAATTTAAAAGTTCTCTCCCATCACAACAGCTTTGACCTAGACCGCCTTCTTTAAACTGCCTCCAGAGTATTCTGTTTCATAACCAAATTGTTCATTATTGTTGTGGTCTCCAAACTACCTTTCTGAATTTAATGGGACTCCTCTTCGAGATGTGCCTTGCGCAGAAGCAGTCTTGATGTCTCGTTTTAGCCATTCTGTGACTGAATGACCTCTGTATGGGAAAGCTGGTGACAACAGAACAGCACCTCTCGCGATAAAAGCACTCCATATTCATTCTGTGTTTATAAGTGCACAGTAACATCATGCTACTTTAATTATATGTTTTCCTGCCCCTTCTCTTTCATCTTTCTGTAACTTTGTCAAGGTTGTAAACACACCTAGGCCTTAAGGCTCCTTCAGCAAGAATTGCTTTCGAATCCATCTACGCATTTTCCTTCTATGGAGCTCAGTGTTCTGTACTTCTCCAAATTGCAGGGCTGCAGTAAACGCCTGAGAATAATGCATGCGTATAAAGCATATACTATAAAAGCAGAATCGTGTGAGAGCGTTAGCAAGCATCTCTGACGAAAGATGAACACAGAGGCTGCAAGAGGCTTTCTCACATGTAGTTCATGAGTGCTGGCAGACTTTCCATTGTTTTGATGCTCTGGTTTATTAAAAACTCACTGAAGTATCAGCTTGTTTCACAATGGGTTACCCTTATTCACAGATCCATCCTTTGTGTGTTAGGCTGACAACTCATATGAAGGTTTCCTGTCCCATAGTGAATTGCTTTTGAAATTGTTTGTTTTAATTTGCCTTGTGGGCTTTTTGGGTTAAATGAATGTAGAATTGATTCACTGGGAAGACATGGGATTTTTCTGCAATATAACTATTATCCTTCAAGAAATCCAGGCTGCTCAAAGATGCTGCCCCTTTAAACAAGACACAAAAAGAAATCAACCATCGCCTGGATAATGCCATTCTCATCAACATGCAAGGAGCTTGCTTGTCTGTCACGTCGCCCACATCTTCTCAATCACTCCCTTTCATTTATCCTATTATGCCCCTATTTTAACTCATGCTGTGGCTGATATTCAGTGACAGACAGAAGAAATCCAGCTGAGCATCATCCCTCCTTTGCTTCCCCACTGGAGACGCAGTGTAGGACCTTACCTGATGGAGATGAGTACCCACGCGCCTGGTGGAGCTGGAGTGGGGAGAGACTTTTTACAGCTAGAGGAAAACACTGGCAACCCAGAGGAATCTGGGTGATGAGTTCTGTTGTAGGCAATCGTTTTTCTGACTTTTCCCCCCTTCTCCATGTGTGAAGAGACAGTAGGTGTTTTGCAAGCATTTGCAGTTGGGAAGACATGATCATAAACCCTGAGTAATGTTTGTGGTTGGTGGGTCGGTGGCAACAAGTCAAAGCAAGTGCTAATTACTATGGTTATTGCTGCTATTTTATTATTTAATTTCACTGTATTAGTGTGGCATTGCAGGGCCCTATCCTGGAGCCACGGCCCCACAGGCAGGACACTATCCAAACACAGAACAAAGCAACGGTCCCTGCTGCTAGGAACTTGCAACCTAAATATACTGGTATGTTGACTCCTGACCCGTAACCTAGAGATGTTTGAGCCTCCTGACTCCAGGGATCCCAGAGCTCATACTGGTCTATGCCAGAGTGCAGTGGGGCTCTGTGGTTGAGCAATGGTGTTACTGACCCAAGTTGCCCAACCAGAAGGAGGTACCAGCCCAGGTACTTGCACATGCAGGTGGGGAGATCTGTGGGAAAACAGTGGATCTCACAGATAAATGAGAAAAATAAATATTTCTGGTCTTCAGCAGGAACCTGAGGCTCAAATCTGAGCCTGGAGCAGTTCGCTCCCATTTAAAAAACACAACCCCTGTCATATGGCTGATTCATGGCACTCTCTTCCTCAAGCTGTCTAGCACATGTCTACAAGTTGATGCATTGATACATAGCAGCTTAGGACAAAGTTATTTCTCCCTGGCATGCATATATATGAACAGCAGCCAAACGAAGCAGCCAGCTCTGATGCTGCTCTCTGATTGATCCAGTTCATGAAGACCTGCCCAGCGATTTCCATGCATACTGGGTGAAGATTAACACACCATCCTGTCAAGCAGTGTCCCACAGCACTGCAGGAGAAATCCTTCGGTTAACCCCGTGCGTTGCGAACAGCTGGAACTGGCCGTTTTAATGAATCTGGTGGGTTTTCTACTATAAATGATCTAACAGCATTCTGCTAATTGTGTTGCTTAGTTTCCTGGGTATTTCTTCAAGACATAAAATAATACTGAGGGCCCACAGGTCTTTCTTTCATTTATGTCAATGTAAGACACTCTGAGCTTCCCATTCTAGCGAGAACCTCGCAACTGTCAGCGATAATAATAATAAAAATAGTATTACCATTTCTGTCTCTCCCTTGATTCAACAGCAATATAATTACCTGGGATAATTTATAATACATGAAAAAGTTTAGGCCAAAATCCTGGAGGGACTGGATAGGAATTTGGCCATCGGTTTCCAAAGGAAAAGAAAGATTCCACTCCTTCTGTACAAGAAGACTCATGTCTATTACGAACAGTTTAGAGTTTGCTGTTGAAACACACTTAATCTCTCTCTCCTTAATTCTATGTTTTATTCTGGATTAGGCTGTCCTTGATGGTTATTCAGATTCTTGGGGTGGGAGGAGGCAGTGACCGATAGGATGCACAGATCAGGTTTTGTTCAGACTTGCAAGTGCTGGTGTAGTCCAGCCTCACAGCTGGCTCCGGGACTCTGTCTGCAATATTTGCTTCCCTGCTTTGGCCATTGCTTGGGTACGTCAAAGTCAGAAGGAAGTGAGTTCATGGGGATGACAAGGAGAGGGAGAGAGGGCATGGGGAAATCAGTGTAAGTGTGCTCCAAACCAGCCCCTGCCCTCCGAACAGCCATGCAGCTGGGAAAAGCAACTCCTTCTCAGCATCTTCCGGAATCAGTGCGGATACTTGTGGCACCGGGCACTTTGCCGGGTGATGTGAGGTCACCAGCGTCCGACCTCTAGGAGAGAGGAAGAGAGAAAGCAAGCACAAGATCATGCCAGGCAACGCGCTGTCACGGCTTGTTCCTCAAGCCCCAGAAAGCTCCACACCCATTTTACTCTTCACTATTTCCTCACCAACCTTGTGTGAGACGCTCCTGGGGGATGGATTTAGGAAAACCCTGTCATTTACACCTCAATGGCACACGGGGAAGCAGTGGCAATCTCCACGGGAACGGGGCTACCCCAGCCCAGCTCCGCCCAGCCGGTGAGGATAGACGGCCTGCCAGCTCATCACACAAAAGCACACAGAATTGCAGGGATGGACGGACAGACGGGTGGATGTCACACCTGTGGGAAGCTCACAGCTAGCGATCCTGCCTGTTTGTTCTCCGTAGAGAAGATTTCTCTCTGGCTAACTTACAAGACAGCCATCTGGCACATGCATAAAGAATACATGATGGCTGATCACTCTGAGGGCATTTATCTTCATGAATGAGGAGGAGAGGGTTATAGTGGCGAAGCCCCGAGGAGTTGGCCTGTCTCTCCTTGCGAGTGAAGATTAATGTGTAACGAGATGTTGGCTAACATGTATCATGCACACACAGCGTGCCTTTCCCTCCATCCCCCTCTCCTTCCCTCAGCTCTCTTCTCATGGTCTAATACAGCTTTGAACGATGACAGGTTACAAGGAATACACTCCCTCTCCCCACAAAATGTAGGGGAAATCTGTGGGAAACAAAGTGCTTAAAATGGTTAAGGGGAACTTTGATATCCTGTGTTATTAACTTCTAACTGAAAAGAAGAGCAGCCTATGGAAAGGATCTCACATCTCGATCTCTCTAGTATAAACTGGACGGAGAGTATCTTCTCTTTTCAAATACATAGCCCATAAATTAAGTTCTTGCATTTTTTATATCACCCAGCTAAAGGGTAAATTGAGGTACCGTGGCTCACCTTTGTACCTAAAACAGCAGACTGACTTCCTTTAAGTTCAAGTATAGAGGTGAGATTTCAAGTGAAAACAAAGATTTTTGAAGCTGGACAGGTACATCAAGACCAATAAGAAACTGCATTCAATATTGGCCCTGCCCATCTCTTTGCATTGTTTACTGCAATAATCATTCAGGTACACGTTATCTGCAAAATCACTGCATGTGAAGGACAGAAATGAGCAAGGGGGAAAATTTGTAAGAAAAAACAATGAAATGGCAAATCTAAGCAGACAGCTGCCTAATTTGTCCCTGGTATATATTTTGCCTCAAAAACACAGGTTCAAATTCTGTAGAGGCTGATCTGTGCAAAGCAGCTCAGTTTTGGAAGCATATATTTTACAGGTTAAATTAATGCTCTTTGTAGTCAGTGCAGCTCCAAGCTTATGGAGACCTGTGGGTTTTCAAGTATGGAAAAATCAGGGCAATGTATCTATCTCCAGGCCCTGTGTATTGGGTTTGCATGGCAAGGTTTTGGGGCAGGGGGGGAGCTACAGGGGTGGCTTCTGTGAGAAGCTGCCAGAATCTTCCCCTATGTCCGATAGAGCCGATGCCAGCTGGCTCCAAGATGGACTTGCCACTGGCCAAGGCCAAGCCCATCAGTGACAGTGGTAGCACCTCTATGATAACATATTTAAGAAGGGGGAAAAAAACCTGCACATTTTGCAGCCAGAGAGAGGAGTGAGAAGATGTGAGGGGAACAGCTCTGCAGACACAAGGTCAGGGAAGAAGGAGGGAGAGGAGGTGCTCCAGGCGCCGGAGCAGAGATTCCCCTGCAGCCCGTGGGGAAGACCATGGGGAGGCAGGCTGTCCCCTGCAGCCCATGGAGGTCCACGGTGGAGCAGATCTCCACCTGCAGCCCGTGGAGGACCCCACGCCAGAGCAGGGGGATGCCCGAAGGAGGCTGTGACCCCACGGGAAGCCCGCGCTGGAGCAGGCTCCTGGCAGGACCCGTGGCCCCGTGGAGAGAGGAGCCGACGCTGGAGCAGGTTTGCTGGCAGGGCTTGTGACCCCGCGGGGGACCCACGCTGGAGCAGTCTGTTCCTGAAGGACTGCACCCCGTGGAAGGGACCCACTCTGGAGCAGTTCGTGGAGACTGCAGCCTGTGGGAAGGACTCACATCGGAGAAGCTCATGGAGGACTGTCTCCCGTGGGAGGGACCCCACGCTGGAGCAGGGGAAGAGTGTGAGGAGTCCTCCCCCTGAGGAGGAAGGAGCGGCAGAAACAACGTGTGATGAACTGACTGCAGCCCCCATTCCCCGTCCCCCTGCGCTGCTGGGGGGGAGGAGGTAGAGAATTTGGGAGTGAAGTTAAGCCCGAGAAGAAGGGAGGGGTGGGGGGAAGGTGTTTTTAAGATTAGGTTTTATTTCTCATTATCCTACTCTGATTTGATTGTTAACAAATTAAATTAATTTCCCCAAATCGAGTCTGTTTTGCCCGTGACAGTAACTGGTGAGTGATCTCCCTGTCCTTATCTCGACCCACGAGCCTTTCGTTATATTTTCTCTCCCCTGTCCAGTTGAGGAGGGGAGTGATAGAGCAGTTTTGGTGGGCACCTGGCCTCCAGCCAGGGTCAACCCACCGCACCCTGATCTGGGCCACTATAGGCAATGGCAAAACTCCCTGTTGCACTGGTGGTGAAACATCTGGGTGGTCTGCACAAGTCAAGAAGAGAGAAACTAGAGTAGCTATGGAGATACAGGAACAAGAGAATATGCAGATCCTTTATTGGGGGAATGAATACATTAAATGTGATAGCAGACACAAGATGGGAAATTAAAGAGGGACTTGAATGATGTGAGTTTGTGGCTGAACTGGGAGAGAAGTACTTGCATTTTAAAGTGTCTCGAGGCAGAGGGAGCTGCCAAGGCCGGGCAGAAGCATTTGTAAGCATTAAGGTGAAAGATGACCGGCCTTTCTCCAGAGGCAAAGACATCCTCACAGGAGCATGCCCTGTCCACCTGCCCTGCTGCAATCTGCTGCCACAAAGATATCAGATTTCCAAACCCTGCTGAGCATATACAGGAGGCAATTATTCTGGAAAAGGGGTACTTCTCATCAAATCCATTTTCTCAGCTAGTCTATCACTTACAAAGTCTCAGGTAGGAAACTGGTAATCTACATAAAAGTGAAAGGAATGTCATGCAGAATAGCTTAAAATATGGATCCCCCATCACAGAGCCTGTCATGTCTTCCTACTGTATTTCCATCACTGCAGACAACATAATGCCACTGCACCAGTCATGTTTCAACTAACACCTCAAGTCAGGTAGACACATAGCAGGTTAATTAGGGGCTTTGGCAAATTGAGTCCACGGGCTGTAATTACCAGCACTCAAGACCTACAATTTCTGTTTTAATTAAAATAAACAGTGTGAAGAAGCTGACATCACACCAGAGTAACCAGCGTGTAAGTCACAGTTAATTATATTAAGCTGTGGCCTCCGTCATAAAAAATACTCAGTTTGGATCTGGATTTATAGAGAATGGCTTTACCATTTCGGTGAAGTTTAATTGCTGTACACAGGCCACCGACTGGTCCGGACAAGTCAGTCTGTTGGGGTGACGGGATACGCTGTGTGTGGAAAAGCTCCTTCTCCTCTTGGGCTTGAAGCAGGCAGTGCCAGTCCTTGAATCATCCCTTTGCTGCCTCCTGCCAACCCCTTGCACCCAGACAAGCCCCGGTTGTGCCCCGTCTGAGCTTGGGCTGCCTCTGTCACATCAAACAGGAGTGAGCGCTGCTGCCTGTCCCGAAGAGCATTGCCAGGGAAAATCAGCCGGGGGAAGAGAGCTGGAAAGTGAGCTTTTGGGGAGGGTCTGGGTGATCGGAGGCGCAGGACACCGAGGTGCTTTGGGCACCCCTAGGTGCAGGGAAGCCCCCAGTAATGGGGAGCCAGGCTCTCAGCGCCTGAGCACACCCGGGGCACAGGTGGCACATTTGTTCACTGCATCTAATAAATGCTTCTGCTCTGGCACAACTCTTGCCTTTCTCTCCACACTCACTCTCCAGCTAATTCCTTAGGCAGCGTTGCAGAGTACAGCATAACGCTACCGTGGCCCACAATCCAGCCTCTCATCTGCCACCTCTCCCGCTTCTCGTCCTCCACCCAAGCTTTTCTCCCAACCCTGCCTTTTGTGTCCTTCACCCACTTTCAACCTTGTGCCTCCTTTGATGCCACCCGACATGCTAGGTGCAGCCAGATCCACCCTGCCCAGCCAAAAACACACCTGTTTTGCAAACCAGTCCAGGTGTATCGGACATACGCTGTTCTAGGATCGCTTTTATTACGTTACACAATCCCACTCTGTGTGAGTCTCCAGTCTGAGTGAAGGAGCAGACGTCTCGCGGGCTTGCCAGGACTCCCCAGCAGTGCCATGCAATATATGGGCAAATAATTAGACACGCAGGAGGGCAGATGTGACAAATCTCAGGCTTGTACTTTTCCAGTCTGGTTATGAGAAGCTGGCAGGTGTCCCCACAACTGTTCAGTTAATCCACAGGACGATGAAGCCCTTGGCAGTGTCCTCTCCTTGCAGGTCCTAGGTCCCGGGGGGACTCACCTGAGTCCCTTGTTGCTACCTGGAACTGCCAAGGATCAACAACAAAATACTGGAGCAATTGTCTGAGCATTTCCTGGGGGATGTGATCGTAACTGCAGTGAAAACTGCAAAATAATGCCATGTCTCCTGGCAGTGCCATTAGGGTTACAATGAGAACCCCCTGGAAGCATCACGTTCAGCTTTTGCAGTGGAGCTAGGGAAGCAAAACGCTCTGATTTTCCGTATGTCCTTATACCTTGAAATCAATGCACTTTTCCTTTAGGACCAACCTGCCTGCAGAATCTCTGGAAAACAACATTTCAATGAAGCTTCGATGACCTAATCTCCCTGAGGACAGAGAGAGGAGGGAGCGTAGGGCCAGGCATGCTGCCGTTTTCTATTGTGAAAGGTGTGGACTTCGTTAATCAGCTCAGGCTGTTGGATGGACAGCTCAGACTCAGGATGGACAACGCTTTTTCTTTTGCTTCTCCTGAACAAGAGAACATTTTTAAAATCATTCTTTATTACGGTCCATTTTCAAGCCTGAAAAAAGCAATGGAAAATGCCATTTTTTAATTTTTGCACAAACCTGACCCTTTTTTTTTTCATGAAAACAAAAAAATAATGTGCTTAGGCAGTACCAGCGGAAACAGTTGCTATTTGCTCATTCAGTCATTTCAGGATTTGTCTCTAACTTGTACTAAGACTGGCTGATCCTTATTTAGTTAAGTACGGTTTCCCTGCCACCTCTCCATATGAAATCGCGACTCTCTATGATGTTTTGATTAGCATACTATTAACCAATGATTTTTACTATGTCATAGGCCTCATACTGAAATTCTTCTTTTCAACATTTCTTTCATTGTTCTGCCACTATTTCCTAACAGTTACTGCAACCTGCAGCCTAATTATTTTCATTTCCACAATATTTTGAGACCGACCAAATAGCAGCAGCATGATGAGTTTTAAACTCGGTAGTTAATCTCTAAAATAGATCTCATTAAACACGACTGTCTAACTGATCATGGGTATTGCTGTTTACTTGTAGCTCACCTACAAAGCACCAGAGAGAGATGGTGTTTGTTTGTTTGTGTTGTTTTGATGCAGGATTGCTTGCCTTCTTTGGTAACCAGGTGAGACACCCCATGCAAGCTCAGACACTGGTGTTTGGTGTAGGCCTGTATGTTGCCCAAGAAGGAAGATTGCCCTGTGCTCCCCGCCATGGGTTATTAATGCTTTTGGCTTCTGCAGGTGAAAGCAAAAAGACAAAGCAAAGCCACTCGTGCCCAGCCCTGAAACGTGTGAGTTTTGGCACTGCCTACCCTCAGCAGGGACTGGCGTAGCGGACGTGCTGTGGGCATTGCCTTCATTTCTGATCAGAGTAACTTGGAAAGCCATGAGTGCTTCTTCACCATCAAGCGAGGAGGAGGTACGGTGACTCAGAGGAGCATCAGAGCCTTCGGGGTTCTCCTGCACACCAGCCCCACGCGCCCGGCTGTGCCCATGGGCTCGGCCAGCCCCTCACTGCCTTCAAAGCACCCAGCTGCAGAAGAAGCAACTTTCCCACAGACGTGCAATGCTCCCCCAGCCACCTGCCCCTCCAGAGTCATGCACACCAATTTTGGGACATGCCTGAGCCCTCCTGCTACCACCCCCGGGCTCCTCAGCCACCACACCAAAAAGAAAGAGAGTTTTACAGAGCGGTAGCGAGCGGGGCACAGGGTGGCTACCCGAGGCAGTGGCAATGCACGGAGACCTGGGGCAGGGCCACCTTCTCTCCTGGAAACCAGCAGCCAGGACAGCGGCTTCTAAAAGCCAGGACACCCAAATAACTATTCTTCGTGCTGCCAGGATACCACAGCGTTATTCAGGGGTTTATTCCTCTGGAGGTACGGGCCGCTCTGCAGCTGTGTGTCCTGCCCAGCATTTGGGCTTTCACTGGCTCTGAGGCTATGCGGTTTTAAATGCTTTTATCTAATTTTAATGAGCCATTTGGGTTTTTTCCTCCTCTTTTTAGAGCTGTTGCCAGGCAGTTTGTCCTGAAAATGCTAGTTATGGTGGTTTTTCTTTTTTTTCTCCTCTTATCAAAGCAGGATGCCAAGAGACAAAATTACTGTCCCGACTCTGTAACATCCTCTTTCATATCCTCCCTTCCACGCTCTGGGAAGAGCAAAGTGCCCGGACATCAGGCCCTCGACAAGTTGGGTCAGAGCGGCCAGCGAGCAGGCAGGAGCACGCCACAGATCGTGCTCGTGAAAGGCTCTTACTAAACCCCATTGGAGTGATGGGAGGAGTTTTCCCTGACTTCACCAGGCTTGGGAAAGGGGCCAATATCCTCCTTGAACCCTCTGTCCCTACATAAACCATATACCTTCCATTTCACGTCCAAGGCTGGGTCACAGCATGGACAGCAATGTCCCTCAGAGTCTGAGGGGCTCTGAGTAGCACAGGGGGTTTGCAAGTCTGAGACTTGAATAGGGAGACCCATCACTTGGGAGGGAGATTGCAGAGGCTGGAGGGGAGGTGAGAAGAAGGGGAGAGAGGCACTGAAGCAACACGCTCTGACCATGCAGGGTGCTGCTGCTGGGGCAGGGGCAGAAAATCCTTTTCATGCTGCTGAAGTTTTGGTGTCCCTGAATCATAATCCATTTTAATTCAGGTCATAATAAAAAGACACTTACATACTCATTAATGAGTGAAGATATAGCATGTGTGTTCTCTTGTGTTTTCTCACAGTGCAAGGTATGTGATGGGACCATGTGTGCTTGGTGCTGATGAAGAAGCTACAGGGGTGCATCACTCTTTCTGGTTTGTATTTACCACATCCCTAGGTCTCAAGGGGTTTTATTAAGCCTGATCGGAACTGCACACTTCTGGGGAAAAATGAAGTACATATACATTTACTGAAGCTTTTAAACAAAATTCGCACTCCTGCTTTTTTCTTCCTGATCCTTTTGCTTTGGATGCACCCTCAGGCCTTGGGCTTGTAGGACAGAAAGCAGCTCCCAGTAATTGGAGAGATGAAGCCACCTTTCCCTCAAACGTTCCCATAAACATTTCCAACAAAGTAATATAACAAGGAGGCACCTGCATTTCCAGTGCCCAGCTTTGCAGAGCAATATCACCCCTGCAATCTTGCTTTAGAAGCGACCTGGCTGTGGATATGAAAATGGGTGAGCTGCTCCAACGTTCTTAAAGCCAGTGGAGAATCTCCCACGGCTTTTGGGAGCACAGTGTTCAGGCTGCCTGTGTGCTGAGGCTGGAGCAGACCACTTGGAAATGTCTTAACAAAGGGAAAAAAAAAAAAGTATACAAACTACACTTGCTAAAAGCTTTATAAAAAAATAGTGTTATTCCAATTCCCCACACAAAAGTGAATTATCATGGGATTTATGGCAAAAGCGTATGGCCAGAGAGCCATCACCTTCCTTTTCCGGAGCTCAGTGCTATCTCTGGAGCTGGAGGAGGCAAGAAACCCCAGGAAGGTCCGCTCTCCCCTATGACAGCATGCTTTTTATGGGACATGCATGCATTGGGCAAGAAGACTGTCAGACACCAGGAGACATCTCTGACATGTTAAAAAGCACGTCCAGGCTGCGACAGTTACAGCTGCTTTCTCAGCCCAGCACTGACCATACCTTCTGGACTAAGCCTGATGCTCCCACAGGCTGTAACACGTCCCTGAAGAACCAACAAACAGCAAAGCAACAAACCTGAAACCCAGACCCAAGCAGCCCACTGCGATCGGCTTCTCTCCCCAGTCCTCTCCCCAGCACAGCGTTTCCAGTCCTTGTGCAATGCTGCAAACGGCCGTACCCTCCTCCGAAGCTTTCTGTCCAGGCAGCCTGGTAAAAACCCAGCGAAGCTGGCCGAACCCGCCAGCTGTGCGAGGGAAGGAAGCAGGGTGTGGGCCGGCATCTGCGCGGGGCAGAGCGGGGTGCAGACCACCGCTTGCTGCGCCGGTGCTTGCATGTAGCCGGGATGCACCCCGTGTAGCTCCCTGGGGCTGTTCCTGATGCTGGCAGGGTTTTGGAGAACTGTCCGGGCTTTTTCTTAGCTGTCTCACCAGGTGCCCCGTGTGGCATCGCTCCCACAATCATTACGTCATCAGCTGGATTGCCTTTGGATTTAAAAATAGTTTAAAACTGGAGTGGTTTGGCTATGATGGGTCAGCTGGTGGGAAAGGAAAAGCCCCTGTTCCCCACCCACAGGGTATTTAGGAGACCCTGTGCAGGCAAAAAGCCAAGGTGTATGAGTGAGGAGCTTTATCCTGGCTGCACTCGGGTGAAGCCAGATGGGAAAAACAATTGCTTCTTCATAAAACTTTCTTCAACTCCAGCACCAACGTGTTTCAACATACTCTGCGGAACTCGCTGCAATGAGTGACGTAGATGCTGCTGAGACACCACCTAATAAACTCGTATTTTCCAAAGTTACCCCAATGAAGAGAACAGGAGTCAAAGTGGGTCGAAGATTTTAGTTCAGTGAGGTGTTTTGGGGGGGCAAGGAGGGTTTGAGAGAAATTTGACATTTCTCTGAAATCAGGTGGATGTGGAATGAATGACATGAATATCCACACATTTTTTGTCGTTGTTGAGAATACTTGATTTCTGAGGATACCGAGAGTTTTACTTCCAAGTGAAACTTTTCCTTTTACCACTGGTGTCCTTCTGGTGCTATTCAGACACAGTTCCAGCACATGCCAGCAGCGGTGCTGTGGGTGACAGGTCAAGTATCACATCATGCTGAAGATTTTATCATCCTTTCTAGTAAATCACTCTTTTTCACTTTTTCTCTCTGAGAGAGGGGCAAGACATGACCTGCTAAAGCCACGCTGAAGTAAGCAATGGCCCTAATTCCTAAATGAGCAAAATACTGGAAATTTACACAATTGCAGCATCCGGGCCCCTGCAGACCCTCAGGGCAGGGGGATTGGAAGAAGACAGAGCTGTGTGTGACCCCCAGGCAAGGGTGCCAGCCCCAGCAGAGATGCTGCTTTCCTGTCCAAACACTCAGGGGTGTCAGCGTGCATCCCGCGAGCTGAAGGGTTAATGCTCCCTTTTTCCCTGGGAAAGTGGCTTCTCTTAAAACAAGCATCGAGCTGCCTGCTCAGGTTTTTTGGCTGCTCCTTCCACCTCTCCCCCCCCCGCCCCATTCAGAAAGAGGAGCTAAAGGAAACACCTTTGGCTGCAGTGAATAGGTAGCGGCTTTTGTACTTCCCTTCGCTGCCCTTCCCAGCCCAGTGACGTGGGGATTTCAGAGATTTCCTGAGCAGCTGCTGGATGCTACACCTTTAGGAGCTCCAGCACTGACTCCTCCACACCCTTTCCCCTTCAGCAGAATTCACACAAAACCAGGGGATTAAAAAAAACCCAGCTATAAAAACGAGCCTGGCGCTCACTTGGACGGAGTGACTCTGCTCTCAGCTGCCTGTGCAAATCTGGTGCAACCCTGGTGTCTTGGAGGCATTTTTGGGGTGAGGTGGGCAATTGTGGCATTAAGACAATATATCCCAGCCCCTCCTGAGTTTACTGGCATGGCTTGTTAAATTAGGTGTGGATGATTTTTACGAAGTTGGGGCCTCTGCTAAAAATATCTTTTTTTTTAATGAATAGACATGCTGTATTGCTTCTTCCTTTTTTTATATACCTTTCTTCTAAGCAAATGTTAGGATCCAGGCGCTTTCTGCCATCTGCATACAGGGCCAGGTCAAATCAGCCCTGGGCTTGTTTTGTTCGTGGTAGCTGCTGCTCCTCTGACACCTCTCAGATCACACTGACAAGGAAAACTTTATTCCTCAGCCTGTAATTCCTGCCTCTGTGTGTGGGACAAGCTCACACACCTTGTAACTATTCAACTTTGGCTCAGAACTCATCTCCTCATTACCCAGATATAATTACATCTGACAAAAGTATTGAATGCACCCAAGCACAAAAGGAAAAGACAGAGGGATTAAACTGATACAGGTCTTTCACCCCCATGAACATTGTGCCCCCACAAAGAGCTCGAGGAGGAAGAGGATAAATAATTGTTCAAGGATCATAGCCATGATTACAGGGTGCGATCTGTCATATGGCACCTGAAGACTCAGACAATTATGGAAATTATAAGGGAAAATAAATTTCAGTGCTAAGATGGCAGCACGGGGATTTTTTAGGGTTTGTTTGTTTGTTTTCTTGGGTTTTTTGTTTTGTTTTTGTTTTTTTCTTTTCTAACAGCAAACCAGAGAGCCTGAAGTGTGACTTAAGACAACATTTAACTTTGCATTACAGGTGGGTTTTCAAAGGCACTTAGGGACAGCCTGACAGCTGCCATGAAACCTGTGGCTAAAAAAAAAAAAATAAATAGAAAATCATTTGAGAAGCATTAATAGCAATAACGTTAACCCTGTGCCAAGCACTTCTGAAAACAGGGTTAGGTGGGGGACTGCGTGGCTGATGCCTTTGCTGGGAAGCGATGACCTGCCATGGTCAGAAATGCAGGTGGGGTGGGTGATGTGAAGCCACAGCGGGTGTCTGGTCACCCAGGTGCTGCTTGGGGCTGGGGGCCACTGTTCGTCCCCCCCTCAGAGCACCTGCCTGCCTGCCCTGCCCTGCCTGCCCGCCCTGCCTGCCCGCCCTGCCTGTCTGCACCGGGCTGCCCCCGGTCCTGGGCAGTAGCCTGACTGCAACAGGCCTTCAATAAACTTTGCAGCAGGTTTATGTGCTGTTGAAAACTTGCGAAAAGGTCGTGGCGAGAGGATGGTGCAATTTTCTTGTAAAAACTTTGCTGACACATGCTAGGGAAAAAAAATCAGGACTGAAGGAGAAGCTGTGGATCACTGGCTGAAACTCACTTTCCTTGTCAGCTCTCCTGTTTTCTTTTAATTAAAAAAAAGGGGGAAAAAAACCAACTGAGGTATCTCCTTGTAACAAATGGAGGAAAACAGAAAGTAAACACATAAAGAAGTGCCAAAAAAATTACCTGGGAAATTCCAAAATGAAAGTATTTTGTTTAAAAATTTCAATTAAGGTTGCTAAGTAACAACAGTGTATCTACTTATCTGCTCATTTACAAAATCTAAGCACTGAAAAGCCAAGACATTAATAGTGGTGGATATCATAAATCTTACGCTCCCAACATAATAAATGTACATGCATTATTCTTATCAAGTACAAAGAAAGCAAAATACATATTTCATCACAACAAGCTTAATGCTGACCTCTAAATAAATAGCTGTCTTTCATTAGCAATCTCAAAATAAAACATAAAGCAAACCCTATTAAAAAGAGCCATAAAAATTATGTATGTAGACACTAATGACACATATTGATCAGCTTCATGTGCAAAGCCATATACATGCATAATTTTGCCACAAATCAACACGGTTATGCATTTTTTCCTCAAATCAGACATTCAATAATATTCTCAAGAAAACACGATTATAAAGAATTAACTAAAAGTCAGCTGTCAGTTTGATAAATACATATGTTTTATATAAACACACATGTAAGTCTCAGTATTCACCGTATCTCTTTAAGGGCACTTTACTATTGTAACTGGAATTACCAAACTGATATGATTTTAAAGGTCAGCGTTAAGGCTACTGAGTTCTGGTGGGATGTATTGCATAGCTGTGTTTTATGCTTCATAAAGCTCCGGCTCTCTGCTGGTGCTAATTAGGATAGTCCCTTCTAATCAGTGGCGCTATTCCAATTTCCATTAGCTAAGTTTTGGACTCAATGGGCTTTTACTTCTATGGTTGCCCCATTTCAGCCGAGCACTTAACCATATGCCAAGCCTTATGCAGGTACTTAAGCTCTGAGAAGTGCTTATTTTTAAGTGTTGTGATGGATCACACGGGCGATGCAGCAACATGGAAGAACATGGACTCATCATACTTCAAAACCCCAAATCTAAGGTGCTTTGTCAAGTAGTCTTCATGTCTTTCAAGCATTTTGGCAACTTCCAGGGGAGAGACGCTAATCCTCCAGCTGGGTCCATGTCAGCAGACGTCTGCTTCTCCGCGGAGCCCCGGTGAAACCAGGCCGGCACGGCACAAACGGGATGGCAAGGGCAGGTGCAGAAGGGTAATAGCACGGTTGCCTCGATGGACCAGCATGGTCCCTGGGGTAGTTCAAGGTTCGAGCAGACAACATAAATTTGTCGTAGGTTTTTAATCAGCTTCGTCGGGGCTCCAGCTCCCAGTATGCCTGCGAGCCGACATGCCTGGCTGTCCCGAGGTCTCCCAGCCGAGCCTTCCCATGTCACATTGATGGACTCTGACTTTCTGATGGATGAACAACTGATTTCGACTCCTTATAGGTAGCATTTGCTGTGCGGTTATTGCCACAATATACCAAATCCTTTTAAAAAAATCACACTAAGTGCACCGAGGATCATATTGTCGCTGAAAGAAACTTCTGAAAACTCACAGATAATAGTTAAATCCATTCAGCTTTGAACACTTTAAAACCTGATCATACCTCTTTCTTAAAGCCCTGAAGTGCTTTTAACTCCCACTGAAGCCAATCAGGGCTCTTTGAACGAAGTGAATGGCAGAACTAGCCCCTGAAATATGTGAGCCCTGCTACAGAGAGTGGAAGCAGAAAATAGGTTACCCCTCCCAGCACAAAAATGCAGATGTGAATTAACTCCACATATGTAATGACATTTAAAAGCTACATTCAGTAAATCTTATTCAGACTGAGGAAGAAATATGAAAGAAATCCATCAACATTAATTTAACTCAGACAAATAACTATTACTCAATGTAAGCCAAATTGCAAAATGCAAAGACTCATATATCTAGTCAGTAAGTTTTAATGATCCCCCCCACCCCCAAAAATGTTTAGACAAAAAATGGATAAAGTAGTCCTTTCATTCAATGTCTCATTTAAAAAAAAGAGCAAAAATGTGCTGAAATTCGAAATAAAGAGTTCATTTTGAAGTAATGAAGAGTACAAAAAATCTCTTCTCTCAGGTTCTTAACTTCTCTCCTCCTGGGAGAAAGAGAGGAGAAGCTAAAGCAGTGTGTATAGCTGTTCATACTGTGCAGAGGAGAGGCTTTTTCAAAGCGTTTCAGCACTGCTGATGAGGAAAAAAGTTTTTCTTTGAAACTAGTTACATTGCCCCCCTTCCCCGCTTTCCCCTCCCTGTATTTCTTGGATGGAGCACCGGGGAGTGAGGGGTGGTGAGAGAAGAAAGTGTCCGTGTGGGCAGAGAACGACCAAGCAGGGACTTCCCTTTAACATTTCTCCTTTTGTGCCTTTTGAGTAAGCTAGGAAGGGATAGAAATATGGGACAAAACGGGTAAAACCCCCAGGCTTCTTGCCCAGTAACACTGACTCTCATTTTAGTTGCCTCCTCTTCCCAATAAACCCCTTCATTTTCCCCACTGAAAAAAAAAAAAGCCTGTGCTCGAATCAGCAGTGATGATGATGTGAGCAATGTTGGTTCCAGATTAATGCTGACCAAGGAGTTATCAATCAAAATGCTGATCGCCACCATGGCAAGTCCTTTTCCTTCACCACCGCTGGCGAGAGCACAATGGCTGTCAGACAGTGATGTGCAGTGACGGGAGAAAAGTATTTTAAGGCAGATGTAGGGGAAAAAGTGCGGGTGTGTGAGATTTCCATATTAAAACTGGAGGGAATACCCTGTGTAGGCAAATGACAACATACGCTGTGTGTTATGGATATGTCAAAGATTTTTTTTTTTAAATAACAAATATGTAAAATAATGATATTTCAACCTTAATCATTTTATAGACTATAATTAGTTTGTGTTAATCTGTCTAAACATTTTGGTGATGACAGCACTTCCTAGTAGCCAGATAATAAATCAGGTTCTAAGAAGCAAAGAAATTCAGAGAATTTTTAGTTGGTAAGATTTGTATTCTGGAAGAAGTAATTTATATCCATTTAGATTCACTTGGATATATTTGGGCTTGCATCTGAATTTATCTTTAAAATGTTTATATACGGGATATGGAGAGAGCAAATGCTTTACACCTGCTGATACCTGCCCGTGTGTCTGTGCCACTAACACTCTGTTTATTTTATGAAAACATGTTGGGGTTTTTTTTTGTGATCCCTTTAAGAGGGTGCAGAACTAATTTTTAGCTCATTATGGAGGTAATCTTCCCTTGCTTATTTGACTTGGGCTGTTTCCATAACATCTGCTTTCATGCAAAGGCGCTCTGCACTATATGGATGTAAGCAGTACTATATGTGGTTACATTCACATGTTGTTCACTTAATGAAATCCTGGCAATTGTCCCATGTTTGAAACACATCTGAACCACAGAAAACTACTCAACGCTGTTGCTATCCAGGAACCTAGAGAGGAGGGAGATGGCATTGTCCGTGCTTTCTTAAGGGAGCTGAGCTAAAAATATAGGGAAAAAAAGACTGCACATGCTTTTCTAAAAAAACAAGAACACATGGGGCAATTCTGGATCGTGGGCTAAAAGGTCTTCTTAAATAGGGAGTCCAGAAAACATTCCTGCCAACTCTTTTAAACTGATTTACACTGATTGTCCTGACCCGTCCCCCGTTGCGACGGCTCTCGGTGCCCTGCACAGAAATCTGGCTTTTGCCAGGCTCACGGGCAGAAGTGGATGAACTTGTTTCCAGTCCTCCGAGTCAGCCTGAGCCTGAATCCTTGATTTACCTGTGTCCTCCCCTCCTTCCCACAGCGACCAGCATTGGCACCCCACTGGGAAGCGCAAGAGCTTTCCCTTCCAGAGTCCATGTCATCTGGAACATATTCTGGTGCTTTTCCCTCTCTATTTATATATATTTTCAAATTTATATCATTTCAGCTGGGGGAAAAAAACACCAAAAAATGGCAAACAGATTTTTTCCCTGTGAAAACCACAGAAAAATTCAAATTTTAAACATTCTCGCCCAAAAGCAAAGATGTCATTTTGTTCACTGCAATTTTCAAAAATATTTCCATAATTTCAAGTAAACCATTTAGTCAGTGAAGTGGGGAAGGAGGCAAGAGGGTGCTGGTGGGGAACAAGAGCTATTCAAGTTAACTATTAAACCCTTATAATAATTTTCTGGGGAATAAATATGATCGTGCAGGGCTGTTCTTCCCTCCTGGGGCAGTGCCAAGGTAGGAGCCAGCCTTTCAAAAAGCCACGCACATTCCTCGCTGTGACACAGATCCCGTCGTGTGCTGTTTGCTAATGTAAAGATGTTTGTACTCCCCAAAACACAGCAGAAATAAACTGATATATTCTGAAGCCAACCCAAACCCAAAGGATTCTTCACGTATTTGTTCACAAGCTGCTGTTTTGTTGCAGGGCATGTGTCAGCCAGCAATTCATTCCTTTCTGTTACAGGGATTTCATGCTATGGGAAGTGATGGGTTTTTTTGAATTTTTTGAAAAACCAAACAGCTGGGGCTCTCAGGAGAGGCAGAGGGACGTAGCAGGGAGAGGAGCGTGTAAAGGGTGATGAAGAGGCAGAGAGCTTCTCAGGGCTTACACTGTTTGCATCATTGCTCAGAGTGCCACCTCATCAGAAGATAATGCAATCCACACATTGTTGCTTCACAGGGCTGCATCATTACCAGGAACAGCAGACATCAGTGGGCGTTCAGGTGGAGATGCCCTGAGTCAGAGAAGACATCAGCTGATGGAGCAGATCAAGGGTCTAGTTGTTTTTTGTTTTGTTTTGTTTTGTTTTTTTCAAGATGATAGACCTTAATCTCCTAAACTACAGCTCGGTGAGATAAAAGTGCTCTTGTACCACACTGCTCCCAGCTTGTGAATCTAAACAGACACACACGTACACAGAAAGCGCTGTCATTTTTTGTTCAACTAAGGCATTAGGATTTCTTTTTTTTTCTTTTTTTTGGCACTTTCAGCCCAACTCAGCTAGCGGCTACGTATTTCGAGAAGGATTTGAATGCATGGACTTGGAAGAGCAGATTTTGGTCTTCAGCAGTGCCCAGGTTGTGGCAGCTGGAGCCGACTTCCTCGGGAACCCACCATCTAGGCTGCGTGCGGGGCTTCGGCCGCGGGTGCTAAGCGCTCATATAACCGACCTTGAGATCTTCTAAAATCTAAACCAGAAGAGACTGTGGCTGCACAAGACTGTGTGTGGGTAGGTGTGTTTGAGAGAGATAATTATTGGGAAAGGCAAGAAAACATTTACCCACTGCTGTAAAGTGTTCTCAGAAGACAAGAAGAATCCCTATCCTTTAGCCTTTTAATTGATTTTAATTATTCAAAGCTCTTTCTCTCCTTGCTCAAATAGCAGTATGATACAATATTGTTGCAAGTATCTCGGTGCCTTTTGAGATACTTAAATATGAATAGCTGGGAAGCTGGTGCCTGCTCTCTCTCTGCAAGCACACAGCAAAACCTTGCTGTGCAAGGCAGAGCCCACTGCACAACAGCCAGATTATTCTAACAGCTCGCTTCATTTCATGGGGATTCGTTTAAGTGGATTCCACACAATACTCTAAAAATGTTATGAGAGATGATTCTAATAAGGCAGAAGCCACTACGGCATTTAAGGGGAATTTAATCTTATTCTACTACCACATAAAAAGGAGAGAAGTGCTGACATTTCAGCCCACCGCTGGCCTATTTCACAAACATTTCAAACTGTGCTTTTCCATTATACAGCTGTGTATTCCACTTATATGCATGTGTATATTCCATCAAAACCCTTTTTGTCCCCTGTGATCCCCAGTTCACCTTCCTCCTGTTTGGAAAAGGCAGACACAGAGGACGGTCTGGTAACAGTCTTCACATGCAGAAATGACTCCAGTTTGAGGAGCTGGGGACTGCTGAGGCTGAGACCTGACAGCAATATTGCAGCAGTGAACAGGCAGCATGCTGCATTGCTCTCGATGCAATCCAGTCATGAACATTTAAGAAGTGCATGCTGGCACATGAGGCAGCAATGCTCGAGCATGCATAGGGTTATTGCCGTGATTCATTGCTGGATAGGCATGGCTATCCAGTCCACCACAGTTATGATGCTGGAAGAAACATGCTGAATCCATGCTGTTGCTCCTCTCCGCCTTTCTGATTTCAGCTACTCTGTAAGAGACTCTCTGTGGGAACCTGTCCCAGTGCTGCAGTGCACTAGGGCACTCACATTTCTCACTGACTGGTTTGTAATACTGTGAGCACAAAGGTGAATGTAGGAGGATCAGCAAACCCAAGGACTTGGCAGCTAAAGGGTGCTCCTGAAATGTTTATGCATGCTCACACACAAGTTCACTGGAAGAGTTTGCAAAAGAGGGAGCCCATATTCATCTTAAGGAGCAAAACCTGCAGTGGAAGTAGCTTGGCTGGAAGTGAAGGCCTGCCCAGGCTCATGGCTTGGGGTGCGGGTGGCTCCCTCAGCACAGCTGGCTGTGCATTTCCTTCTCCCTCTCATAAGGCTGAGCAGTCCCTACACACAGGCTGCTTTTCTACAGAGGACTTACCCCCCCAACCCTTCGCGCAGTGCTTGGACCTCCCTGCTCCTGTGGGCATGCCACTGCTCTGAGCCACACAGCCCCCAGGGCAAGGCACAGGGTGCTTGAGGCATCGGAGGCCCTCCACTGGGTTCACTCTTCCCACTGCTTCTCCCACTCTGCGTTGCGCAAACCAGCCCTCCTCCTTCCTGAAGCATATACCTGCCATTATGCTTCCCGGGAGCTGGCTTTCTGGGGTAGTCTTCATCCCTATGATTGAATTGACTTACCTAACCATATTCTTACTCCTCCCTCTGATAATGTTACCCTATCTATTGCACATCCCAGGTATAAAGTTACAAAGGTAGTTACCCTTCCAAGCCATCCTCTGGAGAGACTGCTTTTCCACTTCTGTCTCTCTGGGCAAGCCATATTTGAATGATAGCTCTCTAACAGTTAGTAGTGGGTTCAACACTCAGCCAGAAGGTGCATATACAGAGGAGTTTGTGAGCTGCTGAAGATATAAAGACCATTTTTCATAGAGGTTTGCATAGTATCCACCAGAAAAGGTCTTGCTGTCATTTGCATTTCTAGGCATTACTGTAACACTGATGCCAAAAGGATCAGTCATACAAGTGTTAGCTTTTGTTCCTTGTGCGGTAGTGATGCTGTTGGGTGGGGATGGTAACACTGTATGTTTGGCTAGGGGATGCCCCTAAATGCCCACACCAAGTGACAAGGAGCTCAGGGAAGGGGGTACAACCCCTCAGTTTGTCCATTCCGGCTTAATCTGAATCAACAAACAGTTGTAAAATAGTTCCAGTATTAAAGGGAAAGGGACAAATCCAAACCAGGATCCCCAGATTTGAGTCTTGGCTCAGATGATTTTCTTTTCATCCTTATGCAAATCAGGCAACTCCTGCTTATTTCATCATGAAGTGGGAGGCAGGATAAGGCTTACGTAGCCTACAGTACCTCCCAGGAGTATTAGGAAGGTTAATTAGTTAATGTTTCCAAAGTGTTATTATACAAGTGCCAAACAAAACTAACAACAAGAGGAAAAAATGACATGACAAAGAAAATAAACAAACATAAAGCCAAATTAAACATAGTTAAGGGAGGTAACTCTATGATATTAAATGTGATATTGTAGAATAAAAATAGAGATTGATGTAACTTATATGATCTGCAGAATACTGAATGCAAAACTGTTTGTTGGTTGCATTGTATGACCAGACAGACTGATTGTAGAAAGCAAGCTTTTATTTAAGTTTTAGATTTCTGTGACAGTGATTTATTTTAATGATACGCAATATTTCACTTTGCATTTGTGATTTCAAGACCTCTATAAGTTTATGTAAATTCTAGCTGCTAGGGCACAAGATAAAATCATGGCTCTTACTTACTTTCATAGTGTCACATAAACGTGAAAAATTGAAGAGTTGCTCCAGGCCAGCATGCTACATTTTGACATTGTGAGAATCTCTGTATCCTACATACCCTGCTCTGATCAGGGAATATCTGTACTAGCATGTAAGGAGAAAGAAACAGAAAGCAAAGGGCAAAGCAGCTCGTATTATCAAGGATCCAGAAGCAGTGTTCCCTCATTCCCGTCCTATTTCATGTGGGGCATGTGGGACATCAGAAAAGAGGAGAAAAAAAAAATCAGCAGGCATTTCAAGTGTATAAAATATTCTCGGTGGGATCCAAATAAGATCAGGATATTTTTCGTGATTATGTCACTTGGCAAACTCAGAATCAATCCTCTCTCCATGCAATCCTCAGGCTGAAATGGGGCTAGTTTGGAGTGAAATTGCATGGTGGAAACATGCCTTGCTCTGCGATTTTGCCTGGTTCTGTAATCAAATTTCACAATAATGAAAACTGTAAGTCAAGAAATTGAGGAAATGTCATGAAAAAGAAACCCCAAAATACATATGCATTGAATAAATCCATCCACATTAACTTGGAAGAAACAGGAATAGTGGCTAGCACAGCACGTCTGCTTTCTCAGCTGATCACTGAATCACAGTCTGACTTTGAGCACTTCACTTAAATCTTGCTTAGCTTTGGTTTTGTCCTCCAGGAAGGGGAGAGAACAAAGGACATGTGCACCACGCTTGCTCTAAGCAGAGCCACAGTAGGTGCTGGCCTGCAGCAGCTGCAAAGGACAATTGCTGTCCACAGCTCCACGCAGCCCCACGGGCTAAGGGAGAGGGAGGTGCACAGGGGAGGATGCTCTTTCACGACATCCAAAGCAGCACCACATTTCGGTTGACTGATCTTCAGGACTGGTGACAAAGGATTGCAGTGAGGGCAACACCCCTTTGCACCCTGGGGTGCCTCTGGGCACTTTGAACCTGTTGGCCATTTGCTTCTGCCACTGCATGTTTTTCCTGCTAACAAGCCCCAGGCCAGCTCTGCACGTGCACAGGGACCTCAGAAGGCTCTACATGGGAGGAGCTCAGTTTGTTTCTGCTCTTACAATCATTGTAAGTGACTGCTGCTGGCTTTGAGAACGTATTTGCATCGCACTCTGCGGGACAACGTTTCTTTCAAGGCTGAGCTGCACACTGAAGTCTACACTGGGACCAGTGCCACTGCAGACTTGAAACCACTGAGGCTCACTTGGTTTCATTCAAAATCCTTGCAAATGTGACTGCAAACTCCAAGGAATGTGCCAAGCTTTGTCAGTCACACCGAGCTTTCCCCACACAAACCCCAGCAAACTAGGCAAGGACATTGGTGTACTTTCGTGCTTGCAACAGTTTCTCCCCCAAAAGGTGAGCCTGGCAGCCCGTGCATGGGTCTCTCTGCCTTTCCTCAGGGCCAGGGGAGAAGTATCACTGCTTATCAGTGCAAAGTGTGTGCTATGCAAATTAAAAATTAGTATGACATAAAAAGGAAAACTCTGGACCCAGACGAGGCCCTAGGAGTCTTTCTGGTACTGCAGGGAATCCTTTGGACAGTCCTACTCAGATTTCTTGCACGTGCATTGAAATCCACCGTCCCCAACTACATGATGTCCGTTTTCCCCCAAAGGAAAATTTCCTCCAGTTGATTAGTATTGCCTGAAAGCGACATTTATACCAACACACGTATACCCCCTTCCATGCTGCACTTAAGCTCACATCCTTTTCCTCCTCCATCCCACAAACTTGCAGCGCATCAAATTGAAGGGGTTTAGTCCATTCCAGGTCCCATAAAAGCCAGGTCGAGTAGCTTGTTCCACTTGGGTAATCCTGCAGAAGCCACTCTGAGGGCCTCTATGTGATAGAAGCCAAAGAAAGTGCAGGGCAGGCTAGATTATAGGAGCCTACTAAGTTAGCTTCGGTTAAGCACACTTCTGAATTTGGCCCATCTTTTGTCTCTGATGTACCAACGCGTACGCATATTGCATACCTGGTAGCAACACTCAAAGCACCCTGCAAAGGAGGAGAGAGGAAGGGGAAAGAAAATGTGATTATGAAACATCAGAGTAGATCTGATCATGTCAAATTCCACTGGAGGAAAAGACAGAGAGAAAAATTACCAGCACGCAGTTCTTGAAGTCAATAAATGAAATTTACCCAATTCAGCAGAGGCATCAGGGAAATCACTCTTGATTTGCCTTTGATAGGTTGACAAAATCTCTGTTAAAGTTGTTTTAATGCTTTTGTAACTAGGCTTCCAAATACATTGAACCCAGGCCAGATCTCAGCTTAATAGGACCAGCCTTCCATGTCAATCAAATTTGTAGCTGGTGAGAAAAATGAACCTTTTTTGTGCCCCTTGTTCTCAAGTTGGGCAAAGAGCCCAAAAGTGTCTGAGGTTTTACTTTGCCAAGCTTCTGAAGGAAAATTTACTTACAGGACTGAAAAAGCCCCATGGCTGTCTGTAGCACAATGAAACACATCAGGCCAAAAACTGCCCCTAGACGTTTTCATGTGGCATCTGTTGAAGTCAGCAGTGGTATCATGGAGGTAAGCCGAGGGCTGAATTTAGCTTGTTGATAATGGAATTAGACATTATGAAATGAAGGTATGTTCTGCTCTCTGTGAGTCGGCAACATTAATGAATTAATTTACTACTTAATTAATATACAAAGCCACAGAGTGCTGTTGGCAAATTAACCGTCAGCAAGACACGTTGCTCCAAGGGTCATTGGATATTTCTTTTTTTCTTCACCCTGCTTGTGTCGGGGGCAGAGATCACATGTTAGGTGCTGAGTCATGGTGTTATAATGGGAACTACTGGGAGCTGAGCTTTTTGGAAAAGAGCTGCTCTTGTCCTGTCCATCTCTGAACACAGGAGACAAAGGTCAGAACTTCATCCAATGTGAGGGACTGCAGAAACCTTTCTCCCTCTTTTCAGTCCTCCAGTGATACCCAGACAGTCAACGCGCCCTCACCTGCGCTTGCTTTATGGTTGAGAGACAAGATTATTTTTATTAAAAAGGCTAAATACATTATAACTCAGTGTCATAACTGAAAAGAAGAGCTGAAAGTCTAACTACAATGGTATTATGTGAATCTGTGTCTGAATTTTCCCCAAATCTGGACAGAGTTTTTAAAAGGGATCTAGATTCATAGCAAAGCAGAATCCTGACTACTTGTTGTTTTAACATAGCTGATATTTCTGCCTCAATAAAAGTGAAATGCATGCTTGAACTTCCCTGAATTGCTTAAACTTCCGAATGGACTGAAACTGAGTAGGAAACATCAGAAGAGAAGGCAGTTGTACGACTCTCAAATTCAGCTCAAGAGTGAGTTCAGGGCTCGGCTTCCCCTCTGCTCACCAATTTTAGTTTTGAACTCAGAGTACACCCCAGCTCTCATAGCTTCAAGTAAAGCCCAAACTTTTCAGCATGTTTCTACAGAAATTGCGTGAAACAGTGAAAACTTTGGTCAAAAATGAGCTCTGGTGTGCTTGAAAGGTTCAGTGAATCTTTGTTAAATTGCACATTCATTAATCAAAGATGAAACCTGGCAGGGTAGAGCAGGTTGATTCCTCAGTGTGTGCACTGCACCCAGAGCTCGGTGCCCAATCCAAAACTCACTGAATCCTCTGGGAATCCTTCCATGCATTTCTGTAGACTTTGGAGAAATGCTTGAATGAGAACTAGTCCAGGATCTCTTTTCCATACGTGATACAGATGAGGGTACTAAGGAGAGGAGACAGTTGTTTACAAGGCATACTGCATCTGAGAGCAACAGGAAGACATGATTACAGAAAAAAACATGCGCCAAGTGTTTTGCAAATCTGATTCTCTATCAGAAAAGCAATTTCACAACTATGTAAATACACAGTTATTCTGTGCAAAATTTATTTTTAAAGCTCTCTCTCTAATTGCACAAGAGGCTCCTTTGCTGTAATGAAAAACATCTACCATTATTTACCAGCAGACTCCAACGTGCATTTGCACTGTGCTCTCTCTTACAAATGCACAGGGAACATGGAGTGGAGGAACTTGGTCTGTTGGCTAGATGAGGATTTCTATAGGGAAAATAGTGTGGGGGGAGCTCAGGGAGAGCTCTGATCCGTTGTACACTCTGCTTAAGGCCTGATACCTCTGTCAGAGCCATGCGTGATCAAGTGCATGACAAAGCCTCCCCACCTTTCCAATTTTATCTCCACAGACTTTCTCCACTCCACAGGACAACGAAAGGACAGTAATCCCCTTTCACAGGAAATCTTCAGATGAAACAGAGTCCACTATCCTTTTAGAAGGATACTGTATTTCACAGAATATTAAAGCTGAATCTGATTAGAGGCTTAGGAAGAAAAGCAGAGAGCCACAGGCGCGGGTCACAAACGGGTGGACCCTAAACTGACTGGAGGTAACTGGTATCTTGGTATTGATTTCAGTGAGCTTTGGACAAGACCTAAGGTTGACAGGGGCTTGTGTATATGAATTTTGAAACTTTGGCATTAAAACATGGGATGAGTGAAAGCCTGCTTAACACTGAGTGACTATAAGAAAAATGAGTGAAAACAATTCCTTCACAAAACAAAATAATTGACAGTTAATGAAGTATTTCCACTGAGTGAAAATACAAATTATATGAGAGCTATGCAAGCTGCTACAACTGAAGTACCTTTCTGCCCTCGTTGCTTGTCTCCCCACTTTGACAGCAGTTATCACTTAAAAGGATGTGCTCCAGGTCACAGCTGCTATCAGCAGGACACTTTTTAGTCATACCTGCTTGACAGACCTCCAAAAATGTAAGGGATTTGCTATGAGGTTGGTGATCTGAGTTTTAAAAATTTAATCATAATTATTTTTCTGTATCAGTGTCTTCATTTTGCAGAACACTAGCTTTTGCATTTCAAATCATGGCAAAAATATATTTCTAGCGTGCAAAAATAAAAATAATCTTGGAAGTCAGAAGCTCATCAAAGGGGAGATACTGGCTGTTCATTTGGCTCATCTTCCATCAGTGAAAGACAATTCACATTGTGTTTTAGAGCTGCACTACTTTAGACGTGCTACTGATCTAACTGGCCGCACGGAGCTGAGCCGTGCTCCTGCAACGCGTCCCCCTGCTCCCTTCCTGCCCCCAGCTTGCAGCGGGAAGGTGCAGACTCGTTTTGCCCTGAATGAGGGAAGCATCGAACCATGTGCTTCCACACTGAGGAGTAAGAGCCCGCGTTAGGCAGGATTTGAGCCTTAGTTTGCAGTGGTTGGGGGAGAGGAAGGACAACAGGGGCCATTTTAGCTGAAAGCTTCTCATCAGTTTCTGGGGGAAAGGAGCAGAGAAAAGAGCCAGAGTATGAAGCATTTGAGTAGTTGGTAAGTATAAAAGATGACCCTCTACAAGTGTGGTTGGTTTTGAAGAAGATTGGCAAAGGCATTTCTAGTATCTCCATGAGGAAGAGAGAGGAGATGTAGGTGGAGGAAATGGGCTGCAACAGAACAATTTTAAAATCTAAAATGAAGGGTTCCTCATGAAGAGCCAGAAGCTTTTATTTTTTAATAGTTTCTTAAAAAATAGCTACTTCAGAATCAGGCAAAAAAAATCTGTTCTGGACTCACTAGGCCACAAGGTACCATCGATTCATACCTTCAATTCACACTGGTGTCAAACCCAGTTTGTCAAACCACTACTATCAACACACTTTCTCTGGGAGACAAATAAAAAAAGCCCAGTGAAACCTCCTAATCTTCTGCTAGTCGGGGCTATTAGCAGCTTCAGAACTAATGATGAGTGAACCTCCTAAGGTCTGAGATGTCAGTGGGAGTTACATGCCTGGATCAAGGACACGATATGACCCAGATAAATTTAAGACAGAAAGGTAGATCAAAATGTGGGTCAGACAGTCGTTAGTGTTTCTTTAAAGATGATAGAGGAACGGTTTTTAACACTTCCGAGGAGTTTTGTTGATGTTCTTATGTACGCTCTTTGTTTAAAAAAATAAATACATTTTTCATGCCTTCAAAATTCCAAGCTGCAGAAAATTTCCTCTTGTGATGAGAAGCATTCAAAACAAAAACATGTGGCCTGATTTGTCTTTTATAGAAATCAAAGGCTGTATTCTAAAGAGACTTCCTTTACCACACAAATGTAGCAGATGTTTTTTAAGATTATAGCTGCACAAGCAATCTACGGTTTGAATCTCAGAAGCATTTAAAGTTTTTTTTAGAGGAAGAGTTTTTGTGTTGTACTGTGATAAACTGCAAGTGAGTAGGAAAGGGATTGTCTAAGACAGGTAATTAAGGTGACAGTGTACAGTAAATTTGGCCAGCATTGTTTTCATTCAGGAAAATAAAGTTAAAAATGATCAGACTGTCTCAGTCTAATGTTTTGCTAGTGGGTTAATTAAAACACATTTTCAATGCCAAAGGTGAAGAGATTAGATCTATGGTAAAAGCAGCCCAACAGAACAATATAGCCAAACGTGTATATTTGCATATGTGTTCTTAATACAATGTTATGTTGTTTCCATTATTGTTGTTCCCCAGTGAAATCCTCCTGCGTGCACTGGAGCAAGTGGTGCTGGAGCCAAGGGCTGGGCTGAAGCAAAGGTGATGATCCTACGTGGGCGCATCAGGAGGCTTTGTCAGTGGGTTCAAAGTTGCTGGGTCAAGCTTCAAGCAGAAGTGTCAGATCTTAATCCTGCTTTCTTGCTGTAATAATGTTCTTTTCTCTAACTGCAAAAGCTCGTGCAACTCCTGAACAACTGACTGACTGTCTCAAGGAGCTTTGAACCCTGGTCACCTGTGGGACACTGCTCTGACAGTCTTAAAAAATTGGCTCTTGAGGTAGTCTGAAACGGGAATTGAGGATATAAACCATGTCTACAGCCTTTTTAATAGATCTAAAGAGTATTGGCCACTGTATATTCTAGTGAGATCATTTGAGAAAAAAAATGAAAAAAAAAAGACAGGAAAAAATGAGGAGTGAAAAGACAGATTATGCAAGGGGGAAGCCCTAAGAGACTGGGTGCATTTCAACATCCAGGACTCTCTGCAGCAATGAGCTTCATGGGTTGTTGCTGGGTGGTAACACCGAGGAAATTCAGCCAGGGAGCATGAACCCTGCTGTGCTCTCCATTGCATGTGCCCAGGACACAAGAACAGTCCTGGCTGTTTGGTTTAACATCACCATCAGCTACAGCCTTGATAGAAAAGTAACTAGCAGAGGAGGTGGAGGACGCTAGACTTCGAGTCAGAATTAGATATCGCAGCTTCTGCTCTCTTAGTAAATGTGAGAGTATTGCTGGCAGGAAAAATCACTCTGTTATTCCAGGATGGCTCTCCCATCACAGCAATCTTTTATTGATTTTTGTGAACTATTAACCCACTCTTTTCAGGAATACAGTGATGGATGGTGATGTGGGTTAGTCCTGCTTCTCTGATGAAACCTGAGGTGAGGAAGATACTGGGTGTTACCTTGCCCAGTGCTCAGTGCAGTGTGAGCCATTGCCTCCAGGTGAAAAGTCCTGAACCATCTCGTGGTGGTGGGATGTGAACTGTGGCCACCCCTGTGTACAGCCCAGGCTTGGGAAGCTCTTCCTCCTCTGTGCTTATCCTCTGCAAAGTCATCCTCGTTTTTCATTTGACAATTCTTTACTTTTTTGAGAAATGTATAAATGTAACATTTCTTTCCTGTTTAGGAAGATTTAATCACAACCTATCTACTGGACAAGAGGAAAGCAGTCGGGGGAAAAGAGAGAGGCAGGTGAGGGAAGGCAAGTGTAGTCTTTAAACCTCTTTTTTTGACAAGTCACTCATGTTGTCTGGTGGAAGTGTAACTTTTGTGTTTTGCTTCCCTCAGTGTTGGGCAATCCATCCTGAACACACTGCAAACATGTTCTTGCCCTTGTTTGCACTCTCACTAGTTTTTCTGATCCTCGTGGTTATATATTAACGGTATCTTCTCTGCACAGATGGGAGTTTCTGTTTGTTTGTTTGTTTGTTTGTTTCTCAGGCAGGGTAGCAGCAGAACAATCTGCAAACCAAGGGCAGGTTTCCTGGTGCAAGAGGTCAGACACAGGGAGGAAGGGAGAAGTGGAGGGCAGGGGCAGGGAAGCAAAGGGCACTGTCGCTTCCCCATTAGCTTCAGCACTTCTGACATTTGCTCCGCATCGTGTAGCGGAGAGTGGCTGTGTGACTGCCCTGTCTCCTCCCCTCAGCAATGAAGTTTTAACCCAGCTCTAAAAATATAAGGAACACATTTTGTCAAAATGAGGAAACTTCTACTGTTGGAAGTATATGTGAAAACACAAGATGGTTTGCTGCACCAAAAAAAGCATTAGTAGCGAAACTTTCTGTGTGTGCTCATGCTCTGAGAGTGTGTACTTCAGAAAAGAAAGCTTGGGTTTAATTAACTTTTCTTTTTTTCAGCAATGATGGAAGTTTTGTCACTTCTGGAATGTTCCCATTTATGAAATTGTCAAGTGATGGCAGATACCACCCAAGAAAAATTGTTCATTACCCTAATGATTGCTCCATAGTACAAATTGGCATGGTTTTGGAAGCTTCAAGAGCAGTGCTAATTTTTAAGAGCTCCAACCTTATAATTGCAATGCATCACTACCAGTACATCATCTTCCACTACTAGATACTTTTTCTCTAGAGACTGGAGAGAACCACCATTATGATCATGAAATTTCCAGCTGCTGGACAACATTGTACCAAATTCTGGCTTCAGTTACACCAATCAGAATTATTTCACATTCCAGACTTGTCAGGTTGTCTTCTATAGATATCATGTAGACACATCCATATTTTCCACTGGTTGCAGGATACAACATGATTTATTAACAAGACTGGACCAAGATGAAGGGGTTTCTAGTGTACCTTTAAGCCAAAGACAGCCAGTCCTGGTTCCAGGACTCAGTTTTCTTGCTGTTCTCATTCACTTATATGAGGTCATAAGCTGTGGCCCTGAATTAAGAGAAAACACCTAAAAATGAGCCACAGTCCAATCCAAAGGCCATCACACAGCTTCATAGCAGATCATTGTTCATATACTGTTAAACTGTGGGGGGAAGGTTTGTCACGACGCTGGCAGAGCTGAACTGTCTAGAGCTGGCATCTCGCTAAAAGACATCTCCATTAACTCGGGCCAGCAAGAGTCCCTGCCCTATTTAATTCAGGCTTCTTCACTCTTTAAATGAGACATTTACTGGAAGACTTTCCAGCACTGCTTGCAGGCTGCTGAGTGCAGAGAAACTGTATTGAGGGGAAGAGCGAAAATGGAAATGTGAAAGAAGGCAGAGTCGTCTCAGAAAGACTGTTGTCAGTGGTGATCAGGGGGAGGTTAAGAGAAAAAAGCAAAACGCTTTGTATCATCAGCTGTACTTTCCTCCAGAAATCTCTATAGACATGATCTCAGAATGTGTCCAAAATAAATAGAAATGATCTGAAATAAATTCTGAAATAAAGTAGGATTCAGAAAGTTAATGTTGTGCATGTCAAAGATCTGGCCTCTTCCTTTCCCTGGTAAGTAAAAAAAGAGTCAGGATGCTGTTGATAAGGCTGAGAAATACAGTTAGCATAATTTCAGCACAAGTGGAAACAACTTTCAGCCTGATGGATTCTTTAAAATAGACCTCAGTGCTACCAGAAAAAACCAGTAAGAACTGCTAGAGATAGAAGGGTGACAGATTTCCTTGTGTGATTCCAGCATTGTGCCCCATCCCTTCTCTCCAAGAACTAACCCTAGGGATAAGCAGGTAGAGCCAGTGTATTTCCCACCTAAATTTAAATATCTAGTTGGGGTACTTAAGGTATGCACTTGTTGTTCTAGCCTCCTATTGCAGTCAGTAGAGAGACCAGCCTTGGAAAGTGCAATCCACCTGGGAAAGCTTATTTTTCTCCATTGACCAGAGAAAGGGTGGTCTAGACTGATGATGTCACTAAACCAGGTATAATGAGTCTGGATAAAAGTGAGCAGCAACAGCCCAAACCTCCACCCGTAAGTGTGAAACTTTTGCTGGGAAAATATTAAAAAGTGTGTGAAAATTCATTGCGAATTCTGCTCGTATTCTCAGCTACTTCTACTAGTTTCCCAGGAATACTGTAGCAAATTATTTTAATGAGGGGGAAGTCATGGGAACATCTGGGGTTTTTATTGAAAGCAGGAGAATTCTATATGGCTTAAAAGAAAGACTGAATAATTTTCTAGGAGATAACGCTTTGTCAAATGTACTCATACATCAAAGTATGGGGGGAAAGAACCGCCTGAAATCTCTGGCCTGTGCCGTTCAAGGAGGTGGAGTGAGTGAACTATTATCTCTTCTGGACTGAAAGTCTATTAACTGAAACCAAATTCTGAATTCTTACCTACAAATATAATAATTCAGAAATCTAAAACTCTTCTAATCAATGAGCCAAAAAAAATCACTATGTCAGCAACAGAGTCTAGTCAAAATAACATAGATTACAAGTAATTGCTATGAACTGTTCAAGAAATTTCTTTTTTCAAAAAGCATCTGTAGCAAATGATTTGAACAATATCATAATCTGTGGACAATTTATGAAACAGATAAAGCAGTAAAATTCATCGATCAATTTACGTACTCTGCATTGTCAAAGATCAGCAAGAAGCTCCAAAAACGACAACCATCTCCTACGCACAGCAATGAACAGTGGTCAGTAATGTTTTTTGACCACTACTGACCAGAGCAGGTTAAAAGCAACTTTCCAGCTGAAGATAGCCTGACCTTTACTGCAGGACTGATTGCCTTATAAAGAGGACTGTGAAAAAGCCTTGCTTCATGGCTCTCCTGGGGCAGTATTGGGGTCAGGCCTCGAGCAAGTGAAGGGCAGTGGCTCTGTTCTGGCTATGCAGTCAGGCCTACTATGTAACAGTGAACCTATAACAACAAAACCAAAAAAAGAATAATTGATTATCAGGCACTGTTTAAAAAGCTAGTGTGCACGTCTTCGGTCTCCAGCAGCCCAGCCTTGTGTTCCATGTGTGGGAGGGTTTTTGAGGGGCAGCAAGTCAATGACTGGCTTCTGCTTGAGTATGCATGCTGAGGACATCGTATAACATGAGTCTACACGTTGCTCCTCAATTAATTTTCCATTTACATCCTCCTGTACCTGACACATTCTGTTTGCATTGAGAATTAATATTTGCAAGACTAATGGAACCATCTTGGGCATCAAGGAAGAGAAAAAAACATGGAAAAGAGGGGAGAGAGACCCCAGGGGAGGGAGAAAAAGAGAGAGAGAGAAAGAGAGAAAGCATGTAGTCCTTGAACAACTTCTTGCATTCTCAGTAAAAGCAAGTGTTGTGTTCAGCAGCTATTTCAATTACTTTGGCAACAGTGTGTTGGGCTGGTGACTACACATGGCTTATCTATAGAATTAGATGATCCCTTCAGAGTTACTTAAAAAGAATAAAACACTCAGGCAAATTAAAAAAAATATATCATATTGTACTAAAACCCCATTAAACCGTCACACCCTCTTCTTTCTGCAGTTGCTCTGGCACTATTTCCTTGGCAGAGTATTTGAGCCTGATACTGCAACAAGAGACATTAGTTTTCAGCTGAGGGCCTTGCTTCCCATCTTTATTACGCTCAGCTTTTGCACTGTTCAGACCCAACTGATATGTACCCAAGATTGTGACTGGGAGCCTAATTTTGCATATGCATCACCTTTTACTGTACATGATAGTGGCTAATTCCGGTCCCTGCCATGTACCAAATTTGCCTCAAATCAATGTGATTCTGCAAAGAAAATTGTCTGCCTGGGTACTAAGTTCGAGACATTTTGGTTCTGCCTCGTCAGGTAAATAAAATGCACCCAGGAATAAGCACCAAAGCCAGCTGGTGGACAATGGTCAGCATCTATGCTAGTAAACTCATTTATCCTACAAAGAAGTGGGAGTTGCATGTGCACTGCCTCTGGGACCGGTCCCTTGGCCATGCTGTGCCCACGAACCATTCAGGGAGAGAAGGAGTTGGAATGGGCCACATATTCATGCCAGAGAACAGCTTAGCAGTTGACTGTATAAACAGTTTTGTTCTGGTCCTGGGAATGCTTCCAAACACGTTTGAATTTACTAATTTAAATGTAGCCTTGAAGTCCCAATGCTTGCAATACCACTCCAACATTTCCCTTGCGAGCAAAGAGAGAGGTTACATGGGCAAGATCATAACCACATTGCTTTAATAAACCAGACAGTAGAAAGTAAGCAATTATAAAAAGGCAAAACTTACTTAACAGGATGGGAACTGGAACCCTTTTATAGAATAGGTTTACATTTTCTGCATAGCAATGTAGTTTGTTCTTACTGGAGAGGGTTACAGTTTCTCCTAGTTAGGAGTGTTAGTAGAAAGCACATGTTCACCTCTGAAGTGCTACCTGAAATCATGTTGTTATACTTTATTTTAATAAACAAGCATTCCTCGATGCATGACAGGTCATAAAAAAATCATGATTAATACCAGGAAGTAATTCAGAATAAAATAAGCCCTCTGGACCAATATATATTCCTAGGGTTGAGGCAAATGTTTAATCAAGGTGCTGGGAAGTCCAGAGGAAGAAGCAAGACAGAAGGGCGAGAACGAGGAAGAGTCTTAATAAGAGAGAAATCAAGCAAGCTTGGAATTTGACTTAGGACCTGATTTTCATGATTCCCTCAAGTTCAACTTCTAATTTTCTGGTTACTTTTCTGATGCAGCAAATGTTTGCATTTTCTGTTTCTGTCTGAAGAGACAAGATGAAAATGGCAGCGTTGGTCATTGTGGTATAGCTTTTCACATGCATCTTCAATTTTTGCAGACAAGTCTGGATGCAAATATTTGTAGTCTGTAGAAGTAGTTTGGCAACCTAATTTATAAGCATTAATGGATAATTGTTAGCAATTAAATGTTTGATTACCCAACTGGGCCTACAGATCAGGTTGCTAGATTTCCATCTGCTAATAGCTGTGTGCACAGGGGATCACAGGACTAAAATGGGAGTGAAGACAGGGGTTTACAAGATGCGAAAAGGAATGCGCAAACATGAAACTCAGTCTGCTGATCAGCTAGAAAACATGAAGCTTCAGCTATCTATTCTGTTTGTAATTCTTTGCATTCAAGACTGCAATGTAAATGTCTGCAGATTTAAATATCATCCATTATATTAAAGATCAATGAATTAGATCAGTGTGTAATTTGAATTCCCTCTGCTTTTGTAGACTGCATGTAGGCATAGGCCACTTCTGTTCTTTAGTCCTACATAACCTTCTCACATTTAAATTTGCAGATCATGTAAAGATAAGACCCTTTTCTGGATCTAGTTCTATTCCTCCTGTAGATGAATCTCCGCACCCATGGAGACCGGTGGAGCTAGCTCTGGGAGTCAGGGAGGGTGCAAACCCTACCCAGACAAGCAGCACTGCAGTGAAGGTCACAAAGGAGTGCCCAGTGGTTTTCTATTCAATGGCTGAATCTGTAACTCTCCTTACACAATGATGGAAGACCATTCATTTCCTTCACAGAGGCCATTAGTAGCATGACTACAGGTAAAAAGACCTGGTGGAGCTGGCAGGGATAAAAGACTATTTGTCCCTGGTTCTCTTGTTGCCCTCAGCTCATAGGTTGCTCTTGCCCATCCTAGGAGACCTGTACAGCAGATAAAGAGCCCAGAATTAAGCCAATTTTAAATGGATTTAAAGCTGCCTTCTGTTTGTCTACAGACATGGATATTATGCAATGATTTCCTGGTCTGCCACCAAAGATTTGGCCTTTGTCAAGGGTTTAAGCAATTGTCCTGCACAGCCATGGCTTCACAGTGTACCTTTTCTTTTAAAACTTGGCTCATTTTGTGTGTATTTCCCCTCTGTCTCAGCTGAGTTGCCCTCACTGACAGCTGTCTAGCAAAAATATAGAGCAAGAGATACAAATAGCACAATCTACTCTTGGGCAGTGCCTATTAATGTTTGCATTTAAGTGCCCTGGATGCAGTGAGATCCCATAGGAAATAGATAACTCCCTGCAGAGGCAGCAGCTCTCTAATATCCCCATCCAAAAGGGAGGTCTTGTTAGATGGTGGGAAGATTCTTGAAGTCTGAAGGAAAGCAAGATTCCCATCCTTGGCAGCATGGGAGCAGTACAACTATTCTACATCAATAAGTAATCTTATCACGAGAAGCAAAGGTTAATGACTAATCTGTTTACCTGAGCTTCATTAATCAAAGATTTACTAGAAGTCAGAATCCTATCACTGCTCAGGCACAGACTGCTTTGCTTCCATGTTAAAAAAGACAACTACGCAAACTGCACAAAGCATGTAACTCAATACAGAGCAATTTTCCCAGTGTGTGGATGACAAAGGGGAGCATCAAAGAGAAAAGGCTCTAATCAGAAGGGATTATATCTGGGCTGCGCGGAGCAGAGGGAAAGCCTCAATCTCCAGTGATGTGAAGAAGAGTTCGACTATGCCTAGCAGCAATATCATCAACCATCTGAAATGATTATGGGGTATTTTTATGTCGTGAAATATTATCTGGTTCTCCATGACAACTGACACCTCAATAATAGCACCTGTAAAGATTTAAAAGTTGCCAGAAGACTGCCAAAAACGTTAGGCTAAATATCCAGCACAGAGATCCGTGAAACATGGTTTGGATTGCAGGGACAGAACCACTGGAGAATTGCCCTGCCTACCCTTTCCTTTGGAACTGGTATGAGGTGTGCTGTAAAATACATCTACTTAATGGGGTTATTTAGATCTTTATGTGTGTTGTGACAATTAATGTCCACATTATGGTTCTAATTATTATCCTGAGGTTAAAGGCACTAAAGCAAAAATGAATAGCAACTTGGCCTCTTGGTGTTGACTATTCTTTGTGCAACTTTAACCCAATAGTTCTCTCTCTCCAGCACTCCCAGAACGACAGTCCAGTTTTCCTAGAGAAAGCACTGGAGGCGGAAAACTTTCTGATGGGCCCAGTTCTCCAATTCAAAGACTACTGATGACTGAGTCACTCACCAGTTTTAGCTCCAGGGACTGAAAATGTGGACCCGAACAGAGCAAACCAGATCAAAACAGATTTTCTTTCCTATGCAAATCTGATTCATTGAATTCAAGGGACAGTAATGCCTCTTTACATGGGATTGTCACCGTGCCAACTGATGTTACATCATGTACGTGTAAACCTAGACATGGGTAAAAAAAAGAAAAATAAGGAAAATACTTTCCCAAACTAGAGAGTCCAAGGCTCTGTGGTGGCCTAAGGTCCCTTATCTTGGTCTCTTGTCACGTCTCATGATTCCACTATTGTTTGCAACAAGGAGAGAGAACCGCACTAACCAGGAAGAGAGTTAGTTCAATGACTTGTCAAGCTCAGGATTTGTAGTTATTGTTCCAGTCATGGTAGAGAGGCAACGTTGCCAGTGCCGCACTGGGACCTGCAGGTACTGCAGTCAGTTAGTGTAGTTAGCTATAAAGTGCTGTAGCGATGCAAAGCTACAGAGGGGCTGTGGGGAGTGAAAATGGGAGACAGAAGAATCAAAGACCAGACCTATTCCAGGATATAGCTGCAAAGCCATCCACTTACCAGAATACATTTTTTTAATGCCATGTGTTGTGAAGTAATTAATTCAGTGCCAGATTATGATTTCCTTTTCGTTACCTTACTTCCTCCATTCAAATAGGAGGCTCAGAAACCCTTATGGTCTGTGTCTGTTATCCGTCTGCCTTACCCGTATGTCTGGAGGCTCAGGAGAGGTATGTGCTGGGAGATGTCCCACCTAACAGAGTCCCAACCTCCGCTGGGACCTGCACTGACGGTCAATCAGTAGGGAAAGAGGAAGTGCATATATGCTACATTTAACATTTAAAAAGTATCTAAAACATTTCTTAAAGTTCTGAACTTCCTCTTTTCTCCACCACACACCAGCCCACAGACCTGTGAAGGGTTGTTGTTATCAAGTGCAGCACCTCATTTTCTTAAGTGTTTTTCAACCACCAGCACTGATGCCTTCTTATCACACAAAACGGAGAGAAAATGTTAGTTTTCAGAGGAAGACATCGGCCAGGTGCTCTTGCTGCTTTATCTGTGCACCAGGCATGGATGTCATTATCAGCATGTGGCAAACCTGACATCATTGTTTGGCATCCCTCAAGTTCAGCAGGAGTGATGTGGCCTGACAAGGAAGATTCTGTTTTTAATAAAACATATTTTGGCTATAGGCAATGCTTCTCTTTCCCTGGAGAGAATTATCAGTTTCATGTGAAGCTCCTTTTTGCATGCATGGAAGAGAAGCTACAGAACTGCACACACTGGGAACTCCCTGTAAAGTGGGAAAAGATGTATATATAACCACAATACACCTTTACACCAGAAATGATTTTTAAAGACATAACTTCCCATTTTAACATTGAAACACTTTGCATAATTCTAATGCTCTTTCTCTCTCTCCGTATATATTTAATTTACAGCTCAAAGAAAGCATGCAACTACCCCTGTCACAAACAGACCAATAAAAGCAGGGAAAAATAATTAGATGAACAACTGGAATTTATTTTGAAGTGATTGAATCTGAGTGAGTGAGACCAACACTTGGGTTGTTTTACCTGGGAATGTGTCCTTTAGGTTGCTAACAGGGTACATCCAAATAAGGAAGCCACATTATTCTTAGTAAGAAAAAAAAAGATGGTAGGGTCTCCTGTGCAAGAATCAGGTCTCTCTTTTATGAAGATAGAGTGGGAACTGCATAGGGGAAGGACTTAAAGAAATCTTTGGAGGTGGCTGGCTGAGATTCTGTTGTATCGATCATTCAACACCACTAGGCCTTAATTGCATGCTTAATGGCATGCTACAGAACTAAATTCCTCACAAAAGTTTCTTTTTTCTTTGTGATTTAAATCAAAATGCATAAAAATATATATATCTTCTTCCCCAGAGACAACTACAGTATCCCTGGAAATAGGAATTAATGAAAGATGCTGCAATCCTTGAAATCAATGTAGTTACATTGATTTATACTGGTGTAGGAACTGGCCTTTGAGTTCAAAACAAATCTAATGATGTTAGAAGAAAAAAAAACCCTAATAAATATACATAAGACAAAATTATCAGAAGTGTCTATGTGAATTAGCATAAAATCAGACTCAAGATTATTTTTCTATACTACAAAATTTTAAAAAGAAGTGTCTATTCTTCATCAGGTGAGAGACACCCAGAGGGGATGACTAGCATAGGTAAAACCCCAGCAGTAGGGGCAACTATGTAGGAAGGAAATAAGAAAATACTCAAGCCTTTGCCCAGTCCAGTGTGGAACCAGCCTCTCTGTATTCCCATGTAATTCACAGTAATTATTTGTACAAAATGAAACCTCTCCGAAGGGAAGAGCTGCACCCAGCCATCCTCCGGCACAGCCAGGAGCCTGGTGGGGAAGCCGCTCAGTGAGGGTATTCAGGAGCAGCAGGCTCCCAGGAGCTGATTACCTTCTGCATTCAGGGTATTTCTTACGTGGTTTCTGATAGCTCTCGAAGACTCGTAGAGAATTCGGAGAAGGAGAGCAATGTCTCGTTCCATGTTGTTCGTTGCATGGATGTAATCAGCGGTATTATACCTGAAAAATGACTGGTGAGCATCTGCTAAAAAAACGGTGAAATGATACTCCCGTGGTGTTTTCTTAAAGTCTCTGCTGAGGGATTTTTTTTTTTAAGTGCTCTTTTTCATTGTCAGCTTACAATGTACTTTCTGTAAAAGAGCCCAGGAACAGGACTTGGTGCCAGTTTTTGTAGCTGTTGAGGGCCTGGCTGTGGGTGTTCAGTCTCCTACCATTACCTGTGTATTCACTTCATTCCAGTCCCAGAAATGGGAATTATATACAGTCAAATCAACTTGACTGTTACCAGACTTTCACTTTTTATATATATTAAAAAGGCTTCCCATAGCTACTTCTCCATTCCATGATATTAAAGGAATCGGCCAAAGAATCAGCCGAGAATGCACTGATAATGAAATTACTACTAGATTGATGTTTTTAAATGTACTGTTGTTGACAAAAAGCCCTCAGAAACCTGAAATGTTAATCTGTTTTTCTTTTGCAAATTGAGTACTGCCTGCTGTGTACATCCTTTTATTACTGTAGGGCTGCTCATAAGCTCCAGGCTGCTGGCATTTATTTATTAAAAAAGAAAAAGTATTAAGAAACAGCACTGAAACATTTTTCAGTTGGATTCCAAAACAAGAATAATTGGCAGATACAGGGAAAAAAAAAATCCAAAATTTTGGCTGAAGAGTATTGACAGATGAGAACAGAAGGAGCAGTGTCCGTATCCCCAGGGACGCAGAGTCAACGAAACAAAGCTGACTTTCACAACTAGTTGTCTAGACAATCAAGAGACTTTTTACAGATTGATGCTTATGTTTAATAAAGAGGCCAAACTGCTTGAGTCTGCATGAAGCTGTAGGAAATAAAAAGCAAAATTCCACAGAGTGGTGCAAGAGCAGTATAATATAATTGCAGTGGTTTCAGAACACAATCTTTATGAAAATAGGCAGCTTTCCTAGCCAAAAGACACCTTCTGGTGTCATTTATCAACAGCTGCTTTAGAAACCTGAGGTATGCTACAGTGATCATTCATAGGAAGCTTTGCTGTCATTAATGACCAGATTTTTTCCACTTGTTCATTTTGCTCCTTTGAAAAGAAGGAGCTGCACTAGAATTCATTTTCTAACTCTAAAGCATGTGAATCTACATAGGTGCTTTGACATGAGCACTGCATCACTATTATTCTTTCTGTAAATATATCTGAGTAGCACCTATAGTGGAAGTTTCCCCCAGATAGCTCCACCACTGACTTGGAGTGAGGAAACATCTCTAAGGGAAAAGTGAACTGAAATTAAAGTTGCAATCACCATTACATACAAAGAACTTCAATTCTTAAAAAACAAAAGGAGAAATAAATCAGCAGCAGCCACTTACTCGTCCTGAGATGTAGGAGTGTTTATTACCCTGCTGAATTCTGCCTCTTTTCCTCTTTGGTTGGGAAAGCACTTATTTTCTTGAAGGGCTGTGTTTTACTAGTGTGCCTCTTGAATTTCTTTTATTATAGTATTCTTTTATATAGAAAAAACTTTTTGTTTGTTTGCCAAAAAGAGAAAAAAAATATTGTCTGCATCATCTGGGTAACTGAGCTCCAGTTTTCCAATTCCACCTGCCTTTCGCAGAAAGAAACTACCCAAATAAGACACGGGACCTGAGTGCTGTCTAATGGAATATGCGGCATATGACAAGAGAAAACGCTAGATTGCACTTGGTTAGTATTTATATGTTTTTTAGGATTCTTGGCAAGAACATGCAATTACTGTGCTCTTTCTTTGAGTCCACAGACCAAGGTTTGAAGTAATGCAATCTGTGCTGGAGTCGTAGTACAGCTAGAATGAACCAAGTTTTCATTACAACTTACAAGAAGTGCCCCAGGAGATCTGTATTTTTATAATTCCTTCAAACAAATCACAGACAAGACAAATACGAAGAAGAGCTCAAAAGCACATCCCTATATCCATAAACCTCCATTTGGGCAGGAACTAATATGTGCATGGTTTCAAGGGAGTATACTTCATGCCTTCTGCAGTTGAGAGGCATGTGTTTTATTTTATTTATTTACTTCAGTAATTCCTGTGGGTCACTGAGATTTTGAAATCTAAGGCCAAGGTCAGCGGCTACAATGGGAGTTGTTGGGGTCTTTGTAGGCAGGAGGTGGAAGGAGTGAGTTTCATTCCCTGCTGACACCAGTAGGATTTGGGAACAGCCAAGCCAGCCAGACTGCCAATGTCGTGATGCAGGCTGGGAACCAACCAGGAGGATTCCCCTCAAAAATAGAAGCGCTGAAGCTTCCTAAAACCAGATGCTTTTACTTTTTTTCTCTCACTGTAAACCTTGGATGCAAAGTTTGCTGCCAGCCTACATACAAAACCCGCCCAGGTCTGCTGGACCGACAGCTTGCTTATGTAGACTCTGGGGTTATGGTTCTACTGCAAAGAGAGTAACACTGAAATGAGCACAGAGCATGTTAAAGGTAAAGTACCAGTGAAACTGTGATTTCTGGCTTGAATAAATCTCCCAATAATTTGAATATTTGTTCTACTCTGATTTTTGCTGTTCCAAATTATTCTTTTCCCTTCTTCACCCCATGGTTTCTTAACTTGGCAAGTCCTATTTACTGATTAGCCTTTGTCTCTTTCTAAAAAAGAAGGCCAGGGACTTTCTGTCGTCTTTTAGGTCAGCTGGCTCACTCGCTATAAACATAGCCTGAAAGCATGGGATGAAATCTGCACACCCAGGCCCATAAGTGCACTTCTGTGGAGCTGGCTGTCTTCAAGAATGAAGACAAAACCTATGTCCAGCTGTATGCAGAATCTGGACTCTGGTTTCCAAATGTTGCTCAGTAGCTGACAACCTTTGGCAAGCAAAAGAGACACTTTTTATACTATCCTGAACATTTAAAAAGCAGTAATAAATAGATGATAGCCTTAGAGGTGTGATTTATTTGTTTTATGAATCACAGAAGAGTCCATAACTCATAAAAGATTAAGGCTGAAGCAAGTGGTATGGCTCTTGCATTACAAGTGGAGATTAATGTCTTATTTCATGAAGCACCATCATTAACCGGTCTACATTACAGTAGTTTAATGTTAGTGACAGAAAGAATTGACTTTTAACATTTTTAAAATATTCTGCGTTTTGGTTTGTCTTTGCCAGGGGGATTTCTCTGAGACCTGAGAGATTTTAAAGGGGAGAAATCCTATCTCAGCGCTAGCTGTCTTACATACACCTGCACCCCACATTACTGTTATGGAGATCCACAAGATCAGCAAGATAATAAGGACAGCTTTCTCCCCACATGTGGATTGCTTCACGACTTTTGGGACCTTTAGTCATGCTGAGTCACCCTGAGATGACTTTCCTTCATTAGAGTATCTCAATTTACAGCTCATCTACCATGACAAGAGTGGCTTTTGCTACAAATGCACTGCAAAAAGCTGGACTAGCTCTCCTCATCCACTGGCTGCTCCTGTTTCTATCAGACCAGAGTAGCTTTGTTTTACCGTTTTCAGGGCTTCTCCCTCTCCAGGGCCATAATTAGTTAAATCTCATCTTTCATGGGAATCACCATATTTATTTTTGAACCACAGATTACGTCTGCAAGTGACTTTCTCTTTCATTGTAGTGTGTCGTATCACAACACTACAGTACTGAATACAATGTAATTTACTAAAATCTATTAAAACACTCCCATTTTAGAAATCTGTTACAACCTTCCATGTTATTATTACCATATTCAAGAATGCCAACGCAACAGGAGAATTAACTTGATGAACAGTCCTGCAAAATGTGCCGTTACAAGCTGTTTCTAAAACATCTTTCAAGGCATCTCCATCAGCTCATGGATTCTCTTTGGTTTTCTTTCTTTTCTAGAACTATTTGCTAGCCCTTAGTTGTGGTAAGCGATTATTTGTGCTTTCAAACAAACTCCATGAAAAACGTTTTTCAAGTGGAGATCAAAGAGCAAAGGCAAACATAAAAGCAGTCTTATTAAAACTGTGTATTAAAAAACCTAAGCTCCATCCATATGCCAATTACATCCAAACCTCATGGCCCCTTCTCTATGAGGCTTCTTAAAGGTGATAGAAATGTCAAATGAAACAAAAAGGGACACATTATAGAGAGGGAAATTATCATGGAGATGGGAGGTGGCTCTCAGTAACCTTTGACTGAAGAGTTCTGGTTGGAAAGCGCAGCTCCATAGAGCAATGCTTGCAGCACAAACTGTGGTTCCCAGTTACTACAGTCTGAGGGCTGTAATCATTTCTAATGGTTGCAGGTGCCATTAAACAGAGTTTCCGCAAGCTGGGGGGTAAAATGATGCCCTAAACCTACAAAAGCATGCAAACTCTTCAGTCCCTAGGAGGGGTTTGTTCTTAAGAGCTAAGGGCTAGTTTTGCTCTCTGAGATCACACACTTCTAAAATTCAGATCTAAAATGAACTTCTGTGCTATCCTCCTATGATTTCCGTTAACACCTCTGTACCCAGGTTGTTCATTTTTTTGACTTCTGCCAGTGATGGGATGGTAAGGCACAAACACAGAGATTTCCTCATAGGGCATAAAGTTACTGACCACTGAAGGCCCCAGACACTCAGGCATCTGAAGTAATTACATGGTATCAGTGCTCAGTGGACTTAAGCAAACAGCATAGAAGGCTTCAAGGAGTGCAATTATTTTAGATAATTAAACTTCTTGCACTTGCTGACTAAAGTCGGTCCAGATTGCGCTGCCATCTCCATGCAACCATAGCAACTTCTTCCTTCCACCGTGTCCCAGATTAATGCGAACACCTGGAATCAAAAACCTGAGGCTTGCGAGAAAGGTACATAAAACTTTATTGATTCTTTGCGTATGGCATGGATCCAGTCACACAGCAGTGATTCGCTTTCCAAAGCCCTGTCTCAGCAAGGAGCAGTGGTGGGTTCTCCAGAGACCCCTCTCTTCTTTGACTGCTTCAAAGTCCCAATCAGGAATATTCTAAGGAGATGATTACAGGAAATTACACATTCCTTCAAGAGATGTGAGCCTTCATCGCTGAGATTTTAGCACATTAATATTTTTAAAGATAGTTCACAACTAAATACATTTTTGTCTTGCCTATTGTTTTTGCTGGGCTCATTTCAACACTTTAAACCCCCTACATGCCAACAGGGTTCAATGGCAGCAGCCTGTGGGCAATTAAGGTTAAATTTTAGCCTTGGTCATATGTGACTGCTCCTGTAAATGTGGTGAAACACAGTTGGAGCACATATCCCCAGAGAGTAACTAGGCAATGCTTTAAGGAAGCCATGGAAAGATAAATGGATGCAGAAGAGGCTCTGGAATTTTGCTTGAAATAATTTTTGCTTTGCTTTTAATGATCAAAACCATTCCTCCCACTGAACCACATAAAAAAAATAGTATTTGTATCTGTGCCAAAGGTGGAGCATAGTGTAGACCCACTGAAATAAAAGAGAAGTGAAAAATTAATGAGAAACTGGAAACCAGCAGCTCCCACCCTGTAAGCAGTAGTCTTTTATATACTTCTTCCATAGTGAGTATCTCAATGGGGCTAAAATCACAGTAGCTCCTTTGACTTCAAAGGAGATGCACCAGTTGGGAAGCAGAGAAAACAATCTGGAGTGCACTGTACCAAGCCTGCACAAGTTATGAAGAGAAGAGAGCCCCTAATAGAGCAATTCATCACTCAGGAAAGGCGGGAATATTTTTATTATAAAACAGTTTTAAGTAAAGAGGAGAAGCATCTACAGGTGATCCAGCTTTGACTGAGGCACTCATCTCCCCAAAGGGGATGCAGCCTGGACCTTTAGCTATAATTTCTAGAGTTAGAAAGACACAGACATGTACAACAAAGAAGACTGAGAGATACAAGCATCCTTTTTCTGTAAACCCTTCACTCTCCAAGTTCTGCTCTAGAAGAAATTAGCAGTCTGACATCGTCCTTTCCCAAAGCCTGCTGACACCCATCTCCACAGGCATCACAGTCCTGCATTATGTCCTAGAAGGGTATTTTTTCCCCCACAGTAACTGCAAAGAACCCACTAATTAATTGTATCTTTTTTATCTAACTATGTGGTGTTTAAAATACCAGTTCCTCATGCTCTTTTGGGAAACTTTAATGAAATAAATGGAAACACTCTCTCTTCTCATTTGTTTAGCAGTCATGCAACGCAGTTTTCCCAAAAAATGAGAATCTACGGGGAGGAGATCACAAATCACTGAAAATATCCATGTGTGTTCTTCTGTGGTTGTTTATGAGCCAAAAGAAGCTGTCATGCATGTAACATGGAACCAGAAATCCAAGGGTTTTTCCTGATCTAGTGTCTTTCCCTGTACATTCATATAATAACATTTGTCTTCCATAGCATGTTTAATAAATTCACTCTATAGTTTTGAAATGATGCCTTTGCAACCTAGGGAGTTCATTATCACCTGCTCACTGTTAAGTAGTACCTCTCTAAACCCACCATTTCTTAGGAGTTAGATATATAGTGTTTTAATTGCATATCGTTAAATGCTTTACCTATACTGATTATTCTCTGTGAAGTCTATGGGGCCATGATTTCCTCCGCTGTAATTAACTGAGTTCACATGGCAGCACTGGCAAAGTATCTTTTGGAAGGCAGGGAGGTAAAATGGATCTGCACTAGATCTGAATGAGACCCTTATTTGTGCTGATACCTGAAGTCTGGACTGTCCTGGGTTTGTGAGTATTACGATGACAAAAGTCAGCAGTATGGCATCGCTCGTGTCCCTGGCAAAGGAAATTTCTGCTCAGTTCAGATGCTCCTGAGCCCAGCTGAGCTCCTCATCCTAGACTCTCCGTAACCTCACTTTTACTGCATCAGATCTCAGCAGACATGCTTCTCTGCCATCACTCCGCATGTTTTAAAAGGCTCTTAGTTAGCGAGACCTCCCAAATTCATCTTGTTTTACAGAAAGAGAAACAAAGTAGGCGATGGGGTTTGAGAGGCTCACCTGTGAGTGAGCCAGTATCAAAAAGAGAAGCAGGACATGCTGGACAGTCCGGCGCTGCGTGGACCCCCCACCAGCAGCCGTGACTGTGACATTGACAGCCAGCTCTGCTCCAGCACTGGGGAGGTTTCTGCATTTCCCACAGCCTGGTTTGCCATGAACTCTGTGTCCTGGCTTCTAGGGGAGAAGGAGTTAAGTAGTGCTTTTACACAGGTTAGGCCATTTGTACAGGCTGCTCCCCACCATCCTATTATTTCGGTGCTCTCATACCTGAAGCCACACGAACTCTTGCTGCAGCAGTTCCTGGCACAGTGCACACCTGTAAACTCACTCTACTGATTTTTATAACAGTTGCAGGAGCAGCAGCACCCCTGGGACCTCTATCCCCCTGTCAAAGTAGGTTGAAATTGAGCAATGAGTCCAAAAGTTATTGGGGAGGGGAGGAGGATGTAGACACAGACGCACAGACAGTGTGATTGCATAAGCCTCGTTCCCATGAGAAACCAGGCTGAAAAACAAACTGTCCTAACATGGATTCTCATAACTCTGCCTAGTAAGTAGGTCATGCCAGGTCTCAAACTCACGTAACTTTGCCTTTATCACCAATGGGCTCTCCTCTAGGAGGCAGTCCTGGTTTTGGCAGATTTGACCCCTCATGTTTCAGCTCACCAAGATATCCTTAAGGAAAAAAAAACCCAAACAAACCCTCTCACAGGTTGATACAATGCAATGTCAAAACCCACCGCAGTCTCGTACCACAGCAAGATTTATGCTGTGGGGCAAAATCAGGGAGCTAATAAACCAGCAGGGAACACCTATGGCACTGACCCCACCTGCTCCTGCTGCTCCAGGAGATCAGGGGGTCTAAAATTATATTCTAGATCTCTAATGGGTCTCTTCTTCCCTTGAAGTAGGAGAATGTTTCCCATTAACATTACTGGGAATTATGTGTCTGCCCTGAAAATGGCATGGACATTAGGCCTGTTCCCAAGAAATAAAATCTTTGCATGCATGCTGCAGAGAGCCACTCTTTAAAATAATCTGTCGAGAAAATATATTAATAAAGGTAGCTTTTCGGTTTAATTCTGAGGCCTCACACTCTTCTCTCTGCATTTATCTCCAAGCTCATGAACAGACCAGACCTACTAAGTTTCAGCTATACTTTTTCGGAGAATCCTAGCCGACAAAACCAGTCTGTTTTCCAAACTCCGCAAACTCCTGGCAATGGTCACCCTTAGGCAACGACCAAGCATCTGGTCATCCAGCAAGTCAGGACTCTAGTAAGTCTTGCCATCGGAAGAGCCCCGAGCCCTACCAGAGTTGTAATCTCTTTGCCTGTGAAGGGAGACTTTATTTTGTATCTCTTTTGTGCCCACATCAGCTTCTGTGTGCAAGAGGGGCTGCTCAGCTGCCTTCCCACTAGACCATGTCACAGCTGAAAGGGAACCGGAGGCATTATTGTAAAAAATTTCGCACACTAGTATGTAGAATAGGAAAGATTTCTGCAGTGGATCAACGTGGTTTTGGAGCCCTTCCCCATACTTAAGTGGGAATTGCAACGCTAATTGCTGTGTCTTGTGCACAGGCCAAATGTGAGAATGGATGACCCATTCTGGGCTATCCTTTGTGCATCTGTACACTTTGGTAGGGACCGCAGGCACAGTGCAACTGGACACATAGCTGTTCCAGGGTGCTGAAATCTTCCTACTTTTGAGTAGTGCCTGCTGGAAATGCTGATATGGGAATACAGCCACACCTCTGAAAGCTGAGCAGCTGTAGGACTTGTAAGCAAAGTGGTTGTGATGGAAAACAAGAGCAGTCCAAATAAATACAATGAGAAACCCCGCTCATTTCAGCAGATACATTTACAGAAAAACTTTTTTTTTTTACTACACATAGAGGAACATTCTTTCTCTTTCTCTTTCTTTTCTTTGAAACAAACAAAAACAAAACCAGAAACTTCTCCACCTTCTGTAGTTTACCAATTGCTTTTTTTTTTCCTGTGGGAACTCTTAACAAAATATATCCCCTATCAGACTCCAAGTATACACAAGGAATCCTCAAATTTGTTTGCATCAGAGCCTCAGTGCATAGAAAGCACCATAGTGTCAGATTTATTTCCACCAGCTACTTCTTTGGTTAAGTGTGTGCAAAGGCCCTTACTGAGCTGTCACATAACATTGTTCTTTGTCTCTGTGTATTGATCCCTACAAATTTCAAGGGAGTTGATCATCAAAGTAATCAGGGTTTGGTCAGTGGGCTCTTTCTGTATTTTTTCTTCTTTATGCTTGGTGATTATGAAAGGTTGTCACATAAATGTCTGCTCGTCACACAGTCTGCTCTGTTCACTTTCTACATATGCTTTCCATAATGTTCCAGTGACGGGCCACAGCTTCATCCAGTGTAGCTGTCTGAAAATGAAATCTGCAGATTTTTGTTTATAAGTTGGACTTGCATCTCAAATTAAAGGGCTAACGGCTTTACAGATCTGCCCCTTGCAAGTTGTTCTGTGAGCACAAACATTACAGGAGGCAAATACCCCTGCAAAAAGAGACAGGCATAACCACAATAAAAAAAGGATATTCCTTTTATTAACAATTAAAAAAAGCAAAATGCATGCACTGTTGTGCTCACTTTGGATTTCCATACCAAGTTACTTCAGTCACACATTGGGATTTTACAGGTGATATTACCTGTCTTGCATGCAGCATTACAAATGGATTTAAAACACTTTGCTGGAAAAAAGGGGAAGGAACTCAGCTGAGCAGAAAAATAAACATTGCTCTGAAAAGTAAAAAAAAAAAAAATCTGTCTACAATCAGAGATAAATTGCAAAGGAATTGCAAAAAAAACCCCAGGAACATTATTTCCTGAGATTTAGAAAAAATTACATTTTTCAAGTTTTACCTGACCATGGAAAGAACCAGCGTTCCTTCAGCTGATTCTTTCTCCATAAAACTGTTCTATTTTCTGTCACCTAAAAATATCTGGCTCTTTCTGAAAAACTGATGAAGAACCCAGCTCCTTTTTCTTCTCCCAACATGCCTCAGCTTGAAATCGTCAGAGCTGTGATGCTCGGCTTCTCTCCTCAGCCGAGAGTGTGAACAGCAAGGATAGGATTTCTCTCACCTAGTTTCAACCACTGAAAAAGTGGGTATCAAGTGCAAGCTACCTCTCTAGGTGCTTTTTATGACCGGTATAGAGAGAATAGCCCTTTGGATGTGCCACTGACTCTTGACGAATAATTTAGACTAAACACCTATAAGTAGGTGAGACGAATCCCACCCACAGAGTTTTCTTCTTCCTTGAGGCCAATTAGATATAAATGCTGCTTCACCGTGATCTAGTTTCAAGACTTTGAAACAAGGCTTTCAGTCAAAAATGCAAATTCAGTGAAAACAAGACCTTTTTGTGGGAAAGGGCTGGTTTCTGATTCCTGTCTTAAAAAGATATTTAGAAGAAAACAATAGGTGTGGTTTCTACATTTTCAAAAAGCAAAATTTCCATTTTCTGTTTGAAATGAGTCTTGCGTTTGAAATTCACATTAAAGTGTAGTCATTTAAAAATAAAGGGTCAACATAAAAAAGCAATGATTCCATTGGCCCAGCCTTTCCCCTTATATTTAAATCACAGATCCGCAAAGAAATTTCAAATTTTTCCTTTCATCCTGAGTTAGATGAGGAAAAAAAAAAAAACCCAATCAAAACTTCAAACATCTATTTGGGAAACGAAAGCTATTTCCAATACAGCTTTAACGCTTCATCTACAGTTGAATCACCCCGTGCTGAAAGGGTTGAGCTGACTTCACTTGGGTCGGAGGAATCCTGCCACTACCGGTTTTCATTCCTCTTTTGCTGTTCAGTGCCCGACTCCAGCACTGGTCACGGGCACCCCAGCTGGATGATGGGGTGCTGCTGCAAATGCATTGGCCATAAACACTGTGAGAGGTGCTGGGCACAGACTTGACTGTGTTTCGCTCGTGCTCTGAGCCAAAAGGACTTGACCCAGGTCCCATCTGGGAGCCAAGTGAGCAGGTCAGCAAGGTGCAGAGCCCCAGCCTGAACACCTGCCTCTCTGTTCGGACTTGGTGCCTTGCCGACATGGTCAAACAAACCCTCAGTGCCGAACCGAAAGGCCAACAAACCCTTTAACGTATGCACAAAACCCAGAGGGAAGATTTGCTGTGACTTTTCCTGTGGGTGGTTTATGCTGGGCTGTGTGTGGGAGTTTGGCAAAGCAGCCTCCCTGATTTCACCTGGTCAGAGCAGAGCTGTCCTGTTCCTTGCAGACACAGTTTCCATGCCACAAAGTCCCGTAGTGCCCTTTGAGCTGTTGCCACCCCTTAACGTAGCCACATGAAAACCAATATTGAAAAAGAGTTAACATCTCAGCATGAAACTAAGCTGTACGGCATATGCTTTTAACATTAGAAAGAGGAAACAGTTCAGGGAAAAAGATGCAGACCTGGCAAGTTTTTCTTTGTGGGGGAGAAAAAAAGAAGAAGAAGAAAAAACAGTGAAGAGTTTTGTCTTTCTTCAGACAGAGAGGGGACAGAGGAGCAGCAGTGCGGGGCTGAGGGTGCAGATTGGTGCCTGAGAACTGTTGCTGCTGATATTGCAGGGTTTAATTCGCAGAGGTAAAACTGCCTCATTTCTGGCACTGAGCGCAGGCTTGCTTTCCCAGTGACAGCCCTTTCCTATTGCAGCCTCCTTGTCTGCCGGCTGCATGGCTACGAGACAGATTTTGCAGTGCTGTGCAGACGAGTGCGAGGAATTGCACCGGCTGTGTGATTCAGGAGCAATACTTGGGCGCACGTAGAGTGGTGCTGACAACAGCCGTGAGGTTCGGCACCTTTTTAGATAGTCCCCAGCTCCTGCACCTATGCAGAAATCTCAGCCTTCATTTATTTCAGTAATTAAGTTAGGAGGATGTTTTGGCTACAGAGAGGGACTCCAAAATAGTCATTGTGTAGATTCCAAAAACAATAAGCAAATAAGTGGAACTTCTATTCTTTTTTTTTTTTTTTTAACTGGGAGAAAAAACCCTCTGTATTTTTAAAACCAGTCTCAGTATCTTGTGATATTTGAAAGGCTGGAGCTGATAATCCTTTCACAGGAGTAAGTAAAAAGGTACACACATCAGCCCTAGAGCACCAAACCTTGTTCTCATTTCTCCGGTGGGCCAGCATGGGTGTAGCTGAGAGTAAAAGCAGACCCACAGAAAACGACCGCTCTGAGAGAGGAACGGGATATTGAAAACAGCAGGCCACCGCTTAATTGTTTGGCCAGTATCTTTGAGAATAGCATTGTTTGCCCAACAAAGCCACCCAAGCTGCCATCTTGGATTTTCCTTCTGATTTTTAAGCAATGTCATTTGCAGGCCTCCTAATTAATGCCAGGCCAAAAGCCCTGCAGGAAGGCTGACTCACGGTCGAGAGAACTGCAGAGTAAACATCCAGGCAAAGCCCTTGGATGCTCGAACCCTTTTCTTCTAAAGGCAAATAGTTCCCTGTGAACCATTATGAGCTTCCGAGTTTGTGGGATCAGGATAAGGGCTTATGTCTTGTTGCTTCTAAGGGAGATAAATAGATCATGTGGTGATCTGAGAGTTTATTGGGAGTTACACACAGTCTCTGGTATGTCCTGTATAAGGATACAACTCGTACTTTGGATCCACTTTCCCCCCAGCCCTCTTTTCTTCTCTGCCTCCTGTGTATTTTCTTGCATGTGTGTGAACACACATGCGCGCACACACACAAACCACAGACATGCGGATGAATAACCCACTGGACTAAATCTGTTTGAAAAAGACTTTCAAAGAGAATGAGCCCCTCCCCCTTGGTTGAAATCAGAAAGAAAACGGGAGTCTGAAATACTGCTGATGATGCTCTGGTAGAAGACCAGGAATACTTCAACCTCACCGAGATGCTCTTACATCAGATTAGTGTCCGTCTATGCTGCAGTGTTACTGAAGATTGGCTTCCAGGTGTGGACACTCAGCTGAGTCTCTCTGAGTGCTACTTTTATCGTCTTAGCTCCCGATTCCTTTTTTCTTCTTGTTTCCATCACTTGAGAAAGCTTTACCTTTCCACTCCATGAAGTCCACACCCAGAACCTCCCTTCTTCATCTGTGGCTCCGCACTCGCAGGCAGGGCAGGAAGGGGACAGGCAAACCCCACCGGTGTCAGTGTGTCCTCCTTGCTTCTGGGCCTGCTCTCACATATTTGAGGATAATTTGCTGTGGTTCTTCATGCTTTAAGGGAACTTTCCCGCTCAGATGTCTAAACTACAGATTTTTTTTTTTTTTCCCCTCTGGAAGAACTGAGGGAAGGCAGGTGGTTAAGAGTTTTGTGTGTATATATATATCGTAGTGAATCTGGGTTAAAAACATTTGAACCAGCCTAGTCTAATACTTCAGTGTGGCTGTGTGAAGTCAGAACAAAGCCCATTTTTTTGATTCATGGGCTCTACACGCAGGGGAATTGCACAAGACGGACTGTCCCTTTCTTCCTCTCTGCTCATGTCAACGGTACAGAATGGAAAATTTGCACGCGAGAAAAAAAGGTCGCCTTGAAGTTACATGAATCATTCTGAGGGGCATTGCCCTACCTTGCCTCTTCTAAGTCATCTCCTCTATTTCCTCTTCAAGGTATCACGTGAAAGCAAACCACAACAGACTGTGCCATCGCTTGCTCAAGTAGCTTATTTTTATCAAGTAGTGAATATCCTCACTTCCCCCTTCTCGATAGATCAATGGCTCTCCCAAAATCTCTTACTGCAACAGAGCTCCCTGAAAATTTAACTGTATCTGCACTGATGGCATCAACTGGCTTGCTCTCATTTTTCTTAAATTGTGACATTTTCATCATTGGAGAGATCATGGAAAAAGTTTGGTGGAAAAAAATTATGTAATTTCACCTCAGAAAGTCTCTCTTGGCATCACAACTGCTCTCATGCCTCTGTTTCCAAAATTAAGCTGGCCCATACTGAGCAAAATCAGTTTACACTCAGCTTTTCTCCATTCCTTTTTCATACAAATTTAATTGCTTAGAATTTTAGCTGGCAAGGGCTGAATGAAAATTGGTAAAGGTATCAGTAACTGACCTTCTTTATTTTTAGAAATAAGAAGGTACTCATGGTTCCTCCTCTCCTTTCATGTCATCACAAAGCCAAAACAGTTGATAATATCGTAAAGGCAGAAAATGTTGGCAAGTAAAAAATCAGACACAAAAAGAAATGCCAATGAAAAATGCATGTGCTACCCCACCAGGTAATGTGGTCCGTCACTGCAGTCAGTTATGGGCCCAGGAATAAAGTACTAGTCCCTGAGTAAGGATTTTACAGCGTTAACTGAGAAAGGAACCACTTTGGTCACAAAATAACACAAACCCAAACAGAAATGTGCTGGAGAGAGGAAGATTTCTAGCCATGCAGAGCGGTGATATTCTCCCAATAGCACAAGGAGCAGCAGAATATTTCACTTCTTTTCAATCAGGTCTTGATCCTCTTTCAAGCGCGTACACCACAGTTGTCAGCAACTGTCTGTGAGCTCTCCCTCAGCCCTGCATATCTGTACTCTTAATACAGTCACTGTAAGAAGAAAACATTGATTTTTTTTTTCCAGTGTGCCAGTCCTACACTAACTGGGAAATGAGGAGTGCCGGAATTAAAGCAAGCGCTCATTTTGCTGTGCAGTTTATTACATTTAAGCAATTTACTACCAAGACTTGATAAGTCCCCCTGCCCCCCCCTGCCCCAAATCAAAGATGATACTGTTATATGCATCCTGGCTCAGGAAGGAGACAAATCTTTTAGAGACTTCTGACACTAGTAGAAGTCTGGACATCTGAGCAGCCTGGAGTCCTGAAGCTCCCAAAATGTGTGTTCTTCCTCTCATTTAAGACAGGGACAAAGCACAGCTCCCTGCTACAAGTGACGGCTCGAGATTTCATGCCAGGCACCCTCCTTTAGTATAACATCATGCTCTTCCTCTTTTATCTGAGCCCAGAGCAGGTCCAAACTGGAACTTCAAACATACAACCAACAGATGTTGTGAACATCAAGGGCCCCAGAAGGCGATTCAAATCCCATGATCCCAAAAGAGGAACTTGCTTTTGTGAAATGTTTTCTTGCATATACCCACAGATACTAGAAATCTCACAAGGACAACCGAGCTGATAACATTTCCACTGTTCAGAAGGAATAGTTTTCCAGTCAGAACAAATAAGTACATTTTAGTAACTGCAAACATAAACCAGAGCCCTGCTTCAGCCACACAACTGAAATGCTGCTTCTTTGCCTAACCGCAAACCCCATCTGGATCCTGCCCACACCCTTCTCACTCACATTTAATTCTAGCAGCCATCAAATCGCTTCTCTGACCCAAATTTTGTCTCCCTGTACCTGTTAGTTCCACCATGCCCACCCAGTGTTCAGCTCTTGGGGACATCTGCAAAACAGCAACTGACTTTTTATTGAAGGTTTTATTAGTCAGAAGGGGCTATCTCTTTAAAAGGAGAAGCTGGATAGATTTCTTTTCCCCCAGGCTGCTGAAATACACAAATATTGTCACATTTGCTGAGGCTATTTCAAAATAAATAAATGAAGCCTGCAGGCTGGGTAGCGATGGAGATCTACAGCTGCAGGGTGTAAAATTGGAATCCCCATCTACGGACACGCCGCAGGGCTGCTCCCCTTGCACAACATGCAAAGGAAGGAAGTTGAAAGGAAGCAATTTATGAGTTAGTTCTGAGTAATACAGTGATATGGTTAGCAATGCAGAGGTAGAAAAGCCTGTATGACAGAGTGAGTATACGTGGGCTTGTAAATCGGTGCTGAATGGGAAACTAACGTGAGAAGGAGAAAAGCTGCCTAATTTTATCACCGTGCATCCAGTAAGGTCATGGGCAACAGTACATGCATAGGATAAAGGGAACAGGGCAAGAAAGGCTGCTTTTTGTATTTTATACCTACACCTCAAATGTAACATAAATGGACAAGCAGTGTTTTCCTTTCCTTCATAATTTCCTCTGAAGGAGGAAACTGCTATAGAACAAAATGATTTTCTCCTAACACCCAGTCTGAGAATGATGGGATATATTTATTTATTCAATAGGCAGAGGCCTGATTCAGAGATAATAGAAGGGGTTTTTTCCTGTAATTTTGCTCATCACTCTCATTTACTTTTTCACAGTCCTTAATAATGAACAACTTCAGATGAAACAAAGCACACTCGGAGTCCCTCAGCTCCTGTGCTGAGCTTGAATACAACTATACAGCAACTTTTTCTAGAGATCAAAAATGTTTAATGGGTTTTTCCCCTAGTCATTTGGCATTTTTGTCAAATTAACTTCTTGGACCCATCGATGATCAAAGATGTCATAAAGATGTCATAAAGCACAGGAGTAAAGGCTGCCTACTGTTGCAATTTTAACTTTTTTTTTTTTTTTTGGTTACATTGAAAAAGAACCAAACCTCTGGTACATACTTGAGTTTTGATTAATCTCTGAAGGTTCAGACAAGGTTTTGGGTATTTATCAAAACATATACATAAACTCGAGGCTTTTAAGATTTGGTAATCAATATTTAATTTATTCCTGTATAGACAGCTCTGGCCTACAAATTATTATGCATTTGTTTAGAAGAAGAGGTCTAATGGTAATATTTTTGGCTCTGAAGATAAAGTCCAGTATTTAGAAAGGTACAAGAAATGTAAATTGAACAGAGAATTTGAAACCATCTGCTGAATTTTTATTTAATTAAGGCCTCATCTGCATTTGAAACACAAATTAAGGTAAAGTGTGAATTTAAATGAAAAAGAGATTGATGAAGAACTTCATGGCCATTTGAGTTCTGAACAAGAGTGCATTGTCCCTATTTACCTTAATACACTTCAAAATTATGTTATTCAAATTAGAAACACAGACTTCTCTATTCAAGAACATCGATACTCGGAGTTAATCAGAAACACTTACTCAAGAGCAATCTATATGCAAGACAATTTATAAGAAAAGTTAGCAACAAATTGTGAAATGAGCTTTGTGCTCCACATGTAACATATTTCATAGAACTGCAGTTTAGGGAAGTTTCAAGCGCACAACTTACCCAAACCTCACACAGATTGTTCTGAGTAATATCTTCCTTGGGTGTAAATCTGATGTAATGAACAGAAATAAGGGTGTGTTGTTTAAGGACAGAAAGAATATTAAACATGAGTGTAATCATAGGCAGTTTGGGGTTGCATGGGTCTTTTTTGGTTTTGCCAGATAAATTCAATCTGAGCACAGAGAAGTTGTGAAAATTGAACACCACAGGGACAGTTAGAGCAGATCCAAAAGCCCATCCTGGGATCTCTCCAGCCACAGAATAAAGGATCCATCTCATTCATTGCGGCACCAAAGAGGAGTCTTTTGTGTTTTTTAGAACAGGACTTGCACCCGTGCATTGAGAAATCTCTCCATTAACTTGGCACGAGCTGCAGCAAGCCTGAAACTCCCATTGAACTGCCCTATGAAACTGATGAGACATTAGTTTTCTAACAAAAGCCCCAGTGGTGAAATGCACTGATTTCAAGTCACACTTTTGCCATACTCAGTTTTTGCTGTCATCGACAATGTTTCTCCGAGCCCCCTGCCCTGCAGAACAGGACCAACTTTATTAGGGTTTAGAAGACGCAAAATTTTTATCTCTGAATCTTCTCCCACAAACCAGGCTTTAGCAACTCACATAAAATAGCCTGCGGAGCCAAACAGACAAAATTTGGCAAAATTTAAAGCACCCCTTTTTCATTGGTTGTCAAGATGGATAAAAGCCAGGGCATTCAATTTGACCTGTGCTTGACCACACAGACTTTGGAACTGACACTGCCTTGCTCAACTCAAGGGAGCTTAGCTATTGATTTCAAGGGAAACATGAAAATGGAGACTGAATCTGAACTAACGCAGGTTACTGGTCTGGTTCCAAAAAATAAAAACCCAATTCTTCCTTCTTAGAAAGCCAAATATTGATAGCAGGCCTACATCAGGCATTTCATTATAGAAGGTCACTTATGAACATGTTCCTCTTCCTTTGACAATTGGGTGGACCACCATATATGCTGGAACAGTATTAATATAAAAAAAAATTAAAATTAAAATCCCGACCACACTAATAGTCCCATCAGGGAACAGTGATGAACTCACAGTGTAGATGATAAAAAGAGCAGCTGTAGCAATCTCATATTCATTGCTCATGTTTACAGCCTTCTGCAGAAAGTAGGAAGCACTTTGCTTCAACACCCGAATACATGTAATTTTCCCCCCAAAGTAAACAAACATTTATTTTAGTTAGATGTTTTTAGTTATTTCTCCCCAAATTATTTCTTCTCAGAGTCAAAACTTACCTCAAGATGTACAGACCAGAGAAAAGACACTGCAGATTACACAGAAGCCTAAAACCCGCCTGTAAGTAAATAAAATCAAATAACTGTAATAAAAAAAAAAGTTACTTCTAGCCTTTTGTTTGTTTCCATTGTAAAATTGCCATGGGACTGAGGAAATATAGTAGCGCTTAATTTTAATAGTTCCATCATTGTAGATTGGCTGGGTATTAATTGTGTTAATGGTGATCATACTGAATTCATTTGGTATTTATTGAGAGACCACCTGTGCACCCATATGGTTTCCATCATTATTTAGGAGTAGTTAATGGACCCATTAGGAGTTAGCAGAAAGATGTGGGCTGGCAGTACTTCCCGAGAGTGGTAGAAACATTCTGTTGATATCCATTGCATTTTGAGGATTTTCCAAAGAGCTATTTGCTTCCCACCAATTTTCTTTTTCTTTAAATTATATATAATCTCATCTTAACTTTCAAGAACTCCTGGAAAAATGAATTCATGTTTCTTTGCCTGTGACAAATCTAAGGGGACAACCTTTAGCCTTCTGATTTTGCAAAATATCTCTTAACGTGTTTGCTGCGTAGCTCTCTGGAGGAAGCAGGGAGTAGGAAAGCTTCCAGCATCACAACAGAGCTTCTAGCGGGTGGGTGCACTTGTGTGCTGGGGGGAGAGGTTGAGAGAGGATGGGGAAAAGGGGAAATGTTTACTGGGACTACTGCCGGCCTGCAGTGTGACAAATTTGCCCATGCAATATGTAGTCTCAGTTGTGCAAGACCAGAAACCTGTGGTGGGGAGGGGATGGTGGGGGAGTCACATGCAGGGAGTCAGCCTTGACTGTCAGCAGAGAAGAAGGAAGAATGCTTTGGCTGGGTGTGGTGGTAACCAAGGCTGCTCGCTGACCGCAGTGACCTCCTGCTTTGATCCACATATCTGAAAAGGCACTGCTAACGCTCTGCTGCTGCACAGGGAGAGTAAACACACAAGAGGCTGTAGCAAAGAATTTCCATTTTTGGTGCCATGACAATGGGCAGATGGAGGAGCATCTGTGTAGCTTCAGTGCAAAAGGACAGTTACTTTGTTCAAACTGGAATCTCTGAAGCAGTCTAAAATGAGTTAAGTGCTTATTTCCCGAGAAACAGGGAGTCTAACTCCCCCCCCCCCCACATACTTGAAAATTTCAGGCTTATTTTCTGCATACATCCCTAACAATACGAAGCTTATGCAATCTTTGCTCTGTACCGGTATCCATCTGTCAGCCTTCTCTAATAACATTTGAACTTATTAGCCAATTGCAACCAATTTTGATAAAACAGTAGAGGTCTCAAAGGTTTTAGGTTCATACAGGTTTTGTAAAAATGGGGGGAGAGGAGAGAGGAAAGGGAGAGATCCCAGCCAGTGCCTATACAGAGTACTGGAGGCTCGATCTTAGCACAGTTGTAGTCCTAGACAACAGAGACTCCACTTCTCAGTGAAGTTTTCTCTCCCTTACAGGTGTCTGAAAGATTTTCTCCGATGTTTAAAGAATTTTAAAACCCTCTCCTTCTCACATACACACTTAACGAGGAAAGCATTGATGCTGCAGCTCTCCTAGATTTCAAGTAAGTCAGGAAGCCACATGGTACACATCATGAGAAACCAAAATGCATTTCTCTTGCTCATGGAAATATGTGTTTCAATAAACAAGGAAAAGACCAAGCTGTCTTCTATTTTTGCTAGAGAAACAATTAAATTAACAGTTATTCATCATGAGTGTATTCACAATGTGAATGAGGCCTGAAACAATCATTTCTGCATGTAAGGAATATAATCAAGGTACTGTTGGCATGACTCTGCTGATTATTCATGCTTATATTCACAACCTGATCTTGTTAAATGAGTCTGCGTTCTCACAAACACACCTTTGGCATTTAAAGGAGGCTCTTTTCTGTAGCTATGGAAGCCAGGTCAGACTTCAGCGCACCTCTTGACGGGACCCCTTCCTTTTCTAATCTGTGTATATTTGGGCTGTATTCTTAACCAGCTATTAATACAATGGATGCATCTACGTTAGCATTTTCATAATTCCCTTTTGAAGGAAATCTCCCAAATATCTTAATTTACTATGCTTAAGTTTGAAGTGCACAACAGTCTTGCAGTGTACAAACTAGATTATTTTGGGGAAAATTTAAACCAAAAGATGTGCATTCAAAGGGCTTCAACTGCTAATGAGCTTTCAGTCCAGTGTACCGGACTAGATCTACTGCAAAATAGTCCCCCAAACATGTACAATATGGAGGTCAGGTTCTCATCACCAGCAGTTTCACTCCACAGGTTTGCCTCCATTGCATTGCTCCTCCAGCATGGCATGTCTTTGTGCCCATGTCAGCTCTCTGTGGAGATCACAGCATGTGTACAGAGTAGGTTATTGCACTCCAGTAGAAGTTTCTTAAGAACAGATATTATGAAGTTATTTCCTGACTTTTAAGAAAACTTTTCAGCTCAATTCTAACTGCTGCTTATTAATAGAGCAGTGCTTTTGCTTATTTTTCTTATATCAGTGATGTAAAACGTTAGTAGCTTGAAATGTCACAACACTGAGAAGAAGTGAGAATTTGATGGCTTCACAGCATAATCTAACAGCTATCCAGACCTGTTCTCAGTCCTCAGCATGGCTATGCCACATGGTCAGAAGCTATTAATAGATGGCTCCTCAGCAGGCTGGTATGAAGTGAGTTATGGCTTCAGCTCCTGCCCTGAAAGATACTGCCTTCAAAGAGAGGAAAACTTAATTGCCACCCTGGTTATAAAACATAAGGGCAAAACCAAGTGAGAGGTCCATAAGAGCTGAAGCACTTTTGTCCCTGGGGAAGGTCAAGGTAAGATCTTCACAAATGGGGGCAATCCTGAACTAACTCCCGTGTTCAGTGAAATGAGAACTGCAGAAACACACAAATGTTTTCTGGTAGTTTTGGCTACTTAGGCCTTTAGGGATAAAGAAATTTGAAGAAAAGAACGTGCCAAGACCAAAGGCTGGGACTTGGCTGGTTGTTACAGAATTTAGTGGCATCTTTCTGAAAAGGAACAATTTGAAACTGAAATGTTCTCTGCCATGAATTGCCTTTGATTCCTCAGATTTTCTTCAGTCTGATACAGCCCTACCTTCCTTTCCTTGCCATGATTTCCTCTCAGCCTGTCTCATCAGTCTCTTAATAATGTTTCCTTCTTTATGCTTTTAAATTTTTTCTAGTCACTTTCTATAAAAGGACCTAAATCACAAACATTTTTAATTCCAATATCTTCATGTTTGTATTTTTTCAGTATTGCAATAACTCTCTTTTATCTTTTTCCATTTTTCCCTATTTGCATCTTCCCTCATCTAATTCTAGCACTCCTGCTTTTGTTTATTCTACTTTCTTTACTTCGTCCTATCTACTTTGCAAAAATACAGTATTAAAACTAGTGGAGTTGTTTTACATTGCAAAGTTTAGCTTCTCTGTGGCTTTGCACACATGAAACCCCTCTGTGCTGTTTCAGTGCCGCAAAATGATGTCAAGTTTCCGCGGGGTACCCCCCTTCAGCTGTACAAAGCTGTACTTGGTGCTGCTAGCCCTGGTCCAGCTGCTCGGGTGCAGGAGATGTTTTAGGGAATTACTGCCCAAGGTGTTTTGTTCTGTTTCAGTCTTTGCTTTCTTACCCTCCTCTCTCGTGCGATGGATCTGTGCACATGGGCCTTAAAATTTAGTGTCACATTTGAACCATTTCACTGCCTGTTACTTAAAATCCCTCCCTCATCCTTTTTTTTTGGGGTCCACACAGTTGAGGCTGCACCTGAAATGCAAAAGCATCTCCATGCCTTACCTACTGCTTTATTCAGTAGCAAAGCACTGAAAGGACTGGAAACAAGGCAAGTTGAAGCTCTTTTCTTTTAAAAGGGGTTAAAAACCCTTGCAGCACCCTTTTTAAACTAAGATGAGCAGACAGTGGATCCTCCTAGAAATCCACCCTGAAGCTGCTCTCAAGCAGTCCTGTAAGGTACAGTGGTCCATCACATCTTCCCTGCACATGTGCTTTTAGTGGAAGTCCATTACATAATTAGCACCTTTTGGTGTGCTTTTGGGGTGTAAACAACAGTAATGAAACGCAGGATGCTGAAGGTAGTTTCCTTGTGTGAAGCAAGGCCTGCCCAAGTGAAAGAGAAGCCAAAGAGAGTGTTTTAAGATTATTCCTGTTCCAAATGGAAATTCAGCGTGAATGAAAAGTGCTTGCATACGTGCTGAATGTTGTGCGAAGGCTGGATGTGGTAGTAGCTGTCTCTCAGGCCACATGGCTTTTCCCAAACAGTAGTTCTGTTTTTAGAGGTCAGTGCTGCATCTGGTGAGCTCCTGGGCAGGGATCTGGAAGAGAAGAAATAGGCTGTACCTGTACTTCTCCCATCCTTCATGCAGCACCGTTAGTACTGGGTCACCCTAAGGTGACAGGGGAAAGTAGGCACACCTGAGGGATGGCCAGGATGCTCCATCTCCGCAGGAGGAGGAAGCAGAAGAGGAACTGAACTGCTCGGGGTAAGTCTACACCACCAGTTAACAACAGATTTAGGCATGTTGTGTCCAGCCCTGCACACGTCCCACCCACACTGCTCAGTCACATACATAGTATAGGAAACATTTTCCACAACTTTAGATATGTCCTCTGTCTAAATATGTCTGAGTAACCTGTGTAAGCTTTGTTATTAGTGGGCAGAGAGGAGTACTGCTAAAGCATGACTCTTCTGACCTCCTTTAGATGTCCTTCTTAGAAGGAGATAGTTGGTAACCCTAGAAATGCTTGTCTCTCTCCCTTGATTATACACAGAGCCCAGGGTAATTAGCTCAGCAGCAGATATCTGAAGTTTAATAGGATGAAGTCCACCCCAACTACACTTAGTAGGACACTTGGACACAGGAAGATATTGCACATGGTCAGGGTATAAAGCTCTTAAAAGCAAGGTCACTAGACCTCTGGAGACATCCACTGGGTGCAGCCAGCACACATGGTTCGCTCCTGTTCTGTATGAGGGATCAAGCTGAGGCCAGCAGGTACCATGGCTGGTCTGGCCACTGATGGTGATATTGGGCTAAGCACTCTTCTTTATGTGGTTTGTGAATTAACACGTGAAGGACGGAAGGACCTAATCCTGGGATCAGGTGTGAACCTACACTTATCTGACAGCACAGATGTATTCCTGAGCCACAAGGACCCAGTGACACACGGCTTCACACAGCGGCTTGCCTACAAATGGGATCTAGCTTTGAGTTAGTGGGTTTTGGTACTGAAATGGAGGGTGATCTCCATCACACAGCATAAAGCTTGGGGAACAGCAGGTAAGATGTATGGAACCAGGAAAGTAATTGCTGTCAGCCTTTGATCCTTAATCTGTGTATTCAGACTCCACAGGAACTCCCCCCAAACCTGAATATCTCATTATTTATATTTATGATTATGTTTTTTAATGGACTTTTACCCTTCCTTCCCCTGGGTACAATCTGTGTGGCCAAAAATAATGTGAGATCTGGTCTTTCGACCATGTTTTGACTCCCAGGGAACTGAAGAACCGTGAGAAGGTCTGATCTGATGTTATTTCAGCCCCACAAATAGCTCCCTGAGTGATTCAAAGTGCTTGCAAAAAAAAAAAAAAAAACAACCCCCAAAAAAGTAAACACAAATACCTGGAATGAAAATATAAGTCCCCAGAGGCACACACACCACAGTCTGTCAGAGCAGGAAGGACTGACAACCCAACCCCTCTTGGCAATATCTAATGTCTCTAAAAGGTTCTCTGGGTAATTTGTCCACATTTAACACTGCTCTCAAGGGGAAGTTGAACAAGTTGTATTGTTCCTTTTAACCAGTTGTACTCAGCTGCCTTTTGCTCCTCTTCTTCCCCGAGACCTTAGCAGAGACTGAACCAGACCTCAGACATCTAAATCAGTGAAGCTCCATGACTGTCAGCTACAGAGCTAGATGCAGCATTTTCCCTGTCAGTCCTCTGCTCCTCCAGACTTGCCTAAAGGATGGCATGAATTTCAGTTGTATCTTGTGTGCTGCCCTGAATGAACAGTGCTTTTCCCTCTAAACACTGGGCTCATCACTGTGACTAGCTACACCTAAACTTAACACCACCCATCTGTTCCCAACACAACTGTTTGCCACTGCTTATCCCATCCCATCCCATCCCATGCCATCCCATCCCACTCCAGAGAATGCCTACTCTGCCACCCCCAGGTGCACGACCATGCAGGAAAGGTTATTTTCCACAAAACTTATGTCCCCACCTCAGAGAAGACACAACCATTGTGTCTGCTTCCCCTTGCACTGAAGTGGGTCTTTCAATAGACACTGTGGGAACCCATCTACAGCTGATTATGGTGTAGACCAACATGTCTTCTGTTCCTCTATGCAGGAGGCAGCAGGTATTATTATTTGGGGCTGTGTAAACCACCACACCTTAACTATAAACTCGTAGTCATCTGCAAGGGATGCTATACCCCCTTCATTCATTACTTCAGTGTAGGCTTTATTTTCTTAAATGAATGAATCTTTATTTAGTTTTCTTTCTTTTAGACATGAACATGTGAATCACGCATGCAGCAAGGATCCAAGAATCCATCGACACAAGAAATCCTAGTTTTAAAGCAAGGAGCATCCAAATATTACAGAATGGAGAGCTTGTACTCTGTGGCATAGCAGATTTCAACCCTTTTACCTCCTTGTCTCTCCATCCAGCTCTTGTCTATTCAGCTAGCCTGGGCATAGCTCGGCTGTAGCAAGCACCTGGTGATTTTATTATCCATATTGACCTGGGTGATCTCTAAAATGAAAAGGTTGATCAGACACAGAAGTCAATCTGGAAGATGGCATTTCCATTTGGGGGGAAAAAACTCTTCAGAGACGGGTTGCAAAGCCACATGTCAAATTCTCTAAGTTTCCAACTAATTTAGGCCCAGGTTTTTGGCTCAAGCACATCTGGAACAATTACTGCTCCAAACATGTGGTACATGTCCTAGAAGAAAGTCTTTTAAAACAAAATAAAAATTAAAAAAACCAAAACAGAACCAACTCTCTGGCTTTTCCACGGAAGGAAGGCAGGGCTGCTACCAAATTCAGTGCCAACAACTTTGGAAGCCTAAAACAAAGTTATATAATAACGACAAATATAAAACAAACTGAAGAAAATGGGGGTGGGGGGAAATGCTGCTCTCCCTCTTCCCGCCTCGCTCCTTCCTCCTCCTTTCCTGGCCCACCCATGTGTAACTGACTCCAATAAACCATGAAAAGAGCAACTTGGCGGCAGCTGGCACGCTGGACCTGGGCAGATGCCAGCCGCGGGGCTCCCGCTCGTTTTGAAAGTTGTATTTTTTTATATATATAAAATATATATGTGTCAGTCTGAATGGCTAAGTGAGCCACTGAAACCAAGATAAGCAAAGGCAGCAGTTGGCATGCACTCTGCATGTTCTCCAGATCTTGTGTCCAGTTACTATGTCAGGCTAACTCCTCTCATGAGGTTCTTATGCAACTTTATTTTAGTAACAGGGAGTCTGAGTCCTCCTTCTTTTAGCCAGTAGGAAGTTTTCAGCTGATTATGAAGACCAGTATTTTGTCATAAATTTGTCAGGCACAAGAAGCTACAGCATTTGACTTTCAGTGTCACAGTCAGGAAGATTTCTCTATGCAGTAAGAAATCAATTCGATTTCTCTATGCAATTAGGTAGAGAAATACGCCATTTTCTTATGTGCATCTATTATTTATTCTGTGGAGTATCTCTTTACTGAGACCACACTTGATGCTTCATGAAAAGGGAAGAAAGGACCTTGCCCCCCCCCCCCCGCCCCCAAGAAATGCCCAGTGTGACGCTTGTTGCTAACTTTTCAAAGCAGCAATAAAATCTGCAGAGAAGGGGGTCTCTTTGAACCAGACGTGTAGTGATGAGATCCCTTCAGGGAACAAAGGGCTCATCTGGGTCATAAGCGCTAGAGGCTGAGGCAGCAAGGCAGGTTGCTAGCGTCATCCAGACAGGAGCACAACCTGTGTTAAACTCTCCGGTTGCACCCTGTTATCACAGTTCCTCCATTTGTTTCAAGGGGAACCAGGGCCCAGATCTGCTTGAGCACATCTCGGAGTTGCACTGACCTAAGTGTCACTTTTTGCTTTTCTGACCCTTGAAATGTATTTGAGCATCTGCCCTGTGCAGGCATTCAGCCATGTCTGAAAAGAAGACTCTTCAGAAAAACAAAGTGTTTTCCTGTGTCTTAACTTGAGCTGGAAAATGGAGCACAGACTCCAACAACTCACAGACTAAACATCAGAACCTATTATTTCTTCTTTTGTTTTAAGACTCACATCAGCGACAGAGAATGGAAAAAACGTGTGAATCAGGTCATTTCCAAGTTATGTGATTCACTCTGATAGGATGTTGCATTTCTTTGTTTCTCTTCAAGGAATCACGTGGAACAAAACCACAACAGGCTGCTGACTTGCTATGGGGTGGGGGCGGGTAGAGGGAATGAACAAAAGTGCCCCTTATTTTAGAAAATAATTATCATGCTTATCTTCTTCCAGGTGTCTCCAAGGCCTGTAGAGGTTTGACAGGATTCCCACGAATGAGAACTTTTGCCCACAATTCTGTCCCAGTATCTCTCTCTCGCATATAATAGAGCTGGAGGCTTGTGGTTGAGTGACCTCAGCATCGTTGCGAAAGTAGTTTGCTTGCATTATTCTCACAACACGTGATTCCATAAGAAACACCACTCTATGCCTAGCTACTTTTCATTAACTCTTTCCTGGGAGGCAAAGCACTGAAAAAACACAGATATGTGGCCCTCTCTCTATGGGACCCATGCTGGGCAATTCCAGGCATTTGCCCACATCACGTGCTCTCCAGGGTAGAGTTTCTCTGCCCCAAGAGGGTTACAGTCTCGGAGAGCAGTGCATGGCCGCACCACAGCTCAGAGTTGTGTGAGGGAGCTATGCTGCTTTTTATCAGACACACTAAAGAAATCTGTCCCTGCCCTCCAGGGTAAGGTGCTGTGCACAAGCAGAGCCCAGCACTGACCGCATGGTGCCTGTTTGCCAGCCCAGAACACTCTGGGTCCCCTAAAACTATATGATGGGCATCTTCTTAGTCCTATATATGTTAGGAGTGCATGAAGGGAGCAACAGAGTTTTGGATGAAACAGATTTTTCTCTCTAAAAAAGTTGAAATACCGGGGGGGGGGGGGCATAAAAGGAAAAGTCCTGTCCTCTTTAAACTTCTCTATCAACTGTATGTTTTCTTCTCACAGCACTGCTTTTTCCCTCCTTTCTTTGAATAGAGACACTGGGGGCAGGGGCAGTTAGAGGAGAAGTTGTCCTCTCCCTCCCTGAACACTGTCTGCTACTGGGAGAAAGCAGCCCAACTAAAGTTTGTCACCACCGCAGGTTCTGGACACTGGGGTGAATAGCTTGTAAAACTGTCTTTCCACATGTTTGCAAAGCACTTAGCACAGCAAGGGTCTGATTGTATTACTACAGTGCTGATAATAAATATTGCTAATAATGAAAGCAGGAAGAAATTGTTACTGGGTGCTGCATGAGAATGGCAAAATTGGCTATTGCTGTTTCCAAGTATATGGAGACTGGGATGAGAAATTCTTTGCGTGCACGGTGTGGTGTTCAGAAAAGGTTGCTTCCGAAATCTAAATGAGGATGTATGGAAGCAATCCTTAACACATTTGTTCCAGGTTTGGTATAAAACTTCCTTCATATTAAGAGACACGGTCACACTACAAGTCTACAGGAGTCCCCAGCCGGGAAGGATGCAGTGAGTAAATGCCACAGGACAGGGCAGGCACTCCTCTCAAATCTGACAGTGAAAACAGCATAATGAAACTCCCTACTGCCATGCAGGGGAATCTTGTTCATTTAATCAAGTCCTCCCAGTGCGCTGGAATATAGATGTTTCCTGAGGGATGACAGCTTCAGACAGGAGACTCCCAGCAGCAAGCAAGTAGAGCCAGTAAAAAGACGGGAACACACAGTAGCTGATCGCTGTGCATGGCTCTAGGAGGAAAGTGTCCCTGCCACATAATGGAGGTCATCATGTTTCACAAAGAGTCCTCATTTAAACACGTTAAGGCTTGTTGTTCATAACCTGGGTAAAGTCCAGGTGTTGCAGAGGGCCAAACTGTCACCTCCTCCAAGGTGCACCCCTCCTGGTGTGGGTGCTGAGCACACGGAGGGGTCCTGAGGGCCACGAAAGCTTTGCAAGCCACAGGTGCAGCCGTGGTCTCCACTCCTGAATCAGGGTGCTTGCTGGCTGCCAAACTGCACGCAGTGATTATGCAGTGTGGACATCTCATCAGCTGCTAAGATGAGGCCTTCTGACTCATTTCCACTTGGAATCTAGATGACAATTTGGTTTGAATTAGACATGGGCTAAAGCCAAAACCCTGGATCTGAACTTCCTCGGATTTTGGGAAGACTCCAGTCTGGATCTGAGCTTAGCACATGGCTCTCACTTACACAAAGATTGGAGCCAAACCCTGGATCAGAACATTCCCAGAATATGGGGAAGCTCAGAGCTCATCTTTGATGCTGGGATCATCTCAAGCATGGGTTTCCAAGGATGAAATACTGTCCTTATGTTAGCTTACTCTTTGTTTTCTTCTATAGCTGGTGTTTAACAAGTGCATTTTTAGCTCTGCAATTGTACCTTTCCAGTTCTTGCAAATGAGAATAAACAAGAAAAAAAAGATGTGTGTGTGTGTATATTTCAACTGGAAAAGCATCTTCTTTTGAATTTGCCTATTGGATGCACAAGAGGCTTTTTGGCTTCAGAGCATGACAGGTGTGTCTCATTCAAAAAATTCTGGACACAATTCCCTTGCCCCAGCCACCAGCGCCTTTCAGCACAGGAGTTACGAATGTGGCACCGCGACTGCAATGAGAGCTCCTCAGGCATGCATTACCCCTGAGCTCACCCTTGTATGAATCCTTCAAAGAAAAGGAAAGGACTGAAGAGTAACAAAATTCCACTTTCAAGCTGCTCAGAAGACACAGTGCTAACAAACAGCCCCCAAAAGGCGAGATCTTGCAATCTGCTGCTGCGGAGAGGCTGAGAAGCCGGTTCTCAAGTCCCAGTGATCTCAGCGTGTGAAGCGCAGGCAGGAAAGCATGAGAAATCCCACAGAAGGTGTCCCTTCGAATGTCTGGAAAATGTCGAACCGCCTGCCACTCTGTGCTGAGGAAAATCTCAGCTCTAACAGAAGGCTTTGTCAACACAGCACCGTATCATTAGCTCGAGGTTTATACACTTCAGTTGACATCTCTTCTTGTCCTACAGATGTTGCACTACATTTAGGATTGAGCCTCTAACAATACAGCTGTTTGAACACATGTGCATTTTCCACTCAACAAACCGCAAGAATATGGCAACAGGGTTACAACGATTGGATCCTAGGGCTAGAATGAGAGAAGCAGAAAAGGTGTTTCTTTGGGAAATCTCTGTAGTTTCTCCTGTAGTTTCGCTCTTTCCGATTTTATTCGCTGACTGTACTACACTCGGGCCATGGGGAAGGTAAAGTCTGATTGATATTGCAAGTGACAACTAAGGCCTTGAAATCATTTCCTCAGTTCATCTTCAGGAGGTGTTAAGCCCACAGCGTTTTGCTAGTTCTAGAGAAGTAGAGTCATTTTGACTTTTATTTGCAAAAATCCACTTTATTCCGACTCCTGTTAATCCATTGTTACTTATGAATAAATTAGAGCCTGCCCCAACAAAGGGGTTTAAAGAGGAATTATCAGATATGCTCAAAAGGGAAAGATTATATAATATTCTTTCCACTTTTGCCATTATAGGATATGAGAAGAGATGGCTAGGTCTCACCAGGAGTCTCACAAAACCATTGAATGACCTTTCTGCTACCAATAAAGTACAGAAGTTGGGGAGACTCACATGAGTGATTTAATAAAATAAAGTGAGCCCCAAAATGGGCTTCTTAAGGAACATGAGACCTCAGGTATCATTCTTCTCTCATTGCCATGGGCATCTATTGTAGGTACCTTCAATTATTTGACTCCTGATTTACGTCAGTTGGTGTAAGAAGAATTGCACTTCTTTTCATCTGATCAACATCTGTTTTTTTGAAAAACAGATGTGAACAAATCAATCTGATTAATGTGCTTGATTCTGCAATTACTGCAGGATAAATCAGCAGCGCACTAAAATCAACCCGGTGTCAAATTTATGCTCCTACACCTTCAATGTTCGACCTGACTTGAATTAGATTTTTGCTTTGCAAAACTTCTTTAGATACAAAAGGGCCAGAGTAAAATCCCCAGTGCCAGGACGTGGAGCATTTCAGATGATCTGATGTGGAGTTACCACTAATTAAATGTGTCCATTTGGGGCTGCAACTTCAGACAACTACAAAAGAAGAAAAAATGCAATACCTTTAAAAAGGCTGCAGGCTATCTCATGTGTTAACAGGGCAGAAAAATCCCTTTCTCACAAAGTTACTCAAGCTTCTTAGATATTAATTGGAGTTGTCAAAGCAAAATATAAATACATATAAAACATAAAAATATAAAAAATATAAATAGATTAGATATATAATATAAAAATGTAGACTGACTCAAAGGAGATACACCTTTGTTAAAGCAAAGAGTTAATGCAACTGATTATCTGGTGGAGAATCAGTCCCCATGCTCTGTAAATCAGCTAGAAATCCCAGAACATGTTGCTATTTTCTTTGGAGGTCTTGCTGCTCCAGGAGACAGAGGCAACAGAGGACTTAAAATTAATGACATTTTCTTTACAGATTGGGTTATGACTTATTTTGCTGTCCACATGAGGACAAAGGCGAGTGGGAAAATCCACGTGGATCCTCTGCTGCTCCCTTGAGCCCAGTGTAAGGTGCTATTTGCATCGTCCTGTGTTGTGAAAAGACTTTCACACAGGCGAATGTCAGTCCATCCCACCTGTGAGGGAAGCCCATTTTGTACATGTGCTCTCCATCTTCTCGTGGGATCCGGGACCCCCGGCTCAGCACAGCTGATGTTCACCTGTCACGGTTGGAGCCGTCGTTCATTGTAGGTCCGGTGCTGACAATGATTGTTAGCACTGGGACAAATATACTCCTTGACCTTGATATTTTTATCAAGGGGAGTGATTAAGGTGAGAAAAAACTGAGGAAGATTTTTTTCCCCTTATTCATTCTGTCACAGCTGCCCTTCATCTCCTGTAAATACAGACCCTACCATCAAAATTCAAATCCACGTCCAAACCTGCATTTTCCCCAGATCTGGGGGTGTTTTGAGCTGGAATCCATCAGTTGTTCTTTTTTATTCTTTTTTTTCAGCTGAAACCTAATAAACGTGCTCTATAAAAAATGAGTTCAGCCAACATCTGGAGGCAGATAAAAATCCTCCAAGCTACTGTTCCACAATCTTAGGGATCATTAGTACTGCAGAACGTCTATACAGAATATTTATCTTAAGCATGTAATAAAATGAAAGCTACTGCGCCAAATTCAGAACAACCTTTGATGAAAAGAAATGCCTCACATCAACATTAAGCTAAAGCTTTTCTAGCCAGAGAGAATCTTTTCTCTAGCCAAAGCACAGCAACTTGTAGTTACAAAAACTTAACACTAAACACAGGGGGGAAATCTATTATTTTAATTGTGAGACTTCATCACTGGTTAGTTTAATGTGTCTTTCCCCCTTTTTCTTTTAATCACCCTCCCCCTCTCCTTGGGATGGTTTATCGCTTGTAAATTATTTGTCACATCGTTGTAATTCTATCCAGATCCTTAACTTTCTAATCATGCATCTTTTATGGGGTCTCTTTTAAAGAAGCACTATAATTACTTGCCAAGGGTCCCTGTAAATTTTATCAGGCTGTAAAATATTATACTTTAATTATTTGAAAAAAAAATTGGAAATGTTCCCTCTGAAAGGCTACACGATCGATATTGCAAGGAGCAAGGTACCTTCTGCAGTTTTGCATTTGTTCATGATGTATACCTTAGAAGCCTTCAAAACTTTTCCACTTCATTCAGTGTCATGGGAAAGTATTAATGGAGAAACTGGCCTTTGATTAAGCTGAAGAAATTGCTTACTGCATGTTTTAGCTGTTGTAAAATACACTAAGAGGATGGCAAGGGATGCTCTCCCATTCTTTTTGTAGGAGGCACAGGGACTCAGCTATCAGCTTGGTGAAAGAGGTGTGTATTTAAGAGCAGAGCAGAAATGCAGAAGAAACTACAGATGCAGAAAAGAGTTTAAACTTTCTTACAGGAAATGGAACTTGTTTTAGAGGGAGAATTCTCTGTTTCTATACAGATTTTGAAACTATCATCTTGTCAATTTGTTTAGTTTTATTAGTAACAAACATAGAAATACTAGTAACATTTCTACTACTACTATTTCTACTAGCAGTGGGCATTTGAGACTCATTTCTGTCAACCTTGACTACAGCAACTAGCAACTTCCATGATGCTGTTTTCTAGAAAAAGTATGAGGAAATTAGGTACCTGATAGTGACCTACAGTGTTTTCTGGAACAGGGTTTCCCATGCACTATTCAAAAAATTGGTTTGCAGTTAATTTAAATCTGTATGTGTATAAGGTGTAAAATTAAGTATCATATTCATCACCAGCGCTTCAATTAAATGTGCCTAGTAGCTAAGCTCTTGTACATTTCTGGTAAGTATGCATTTCTTTAGATAGCTGAGCTGAAATATGAGGAAGTTATATTATTTGGTCAAGGAGCACAGTAAGCTGGAAGCAAAGTAAAATATAGATCTCACCTCAGCTGCTTGCTCTCAGGGAACACTATGGGAAATGCTTAAGAGGAAGGACACGCTATTCTATCTGTACAATTCCTCTTATCCTAAGAGAAGCCCTGAGAGGATCCTAAGAGATCCTCTTATCCTATCTGTCCAGTGGCTTTCCAGGTACCACCCTGGGAATACCCACTATTTTTTCCCCCTGCACAGCACCAGATAAGACTCACCAGCACTCAGACAGCTCAGGTAAAGGAACTGTTAGACCCATGCACGATGAACAGGCAGTCCTGTTGTTTCCCAGCTTTTCTGTAAATACCAACTAAAAGTACCTTTCCTGAATGCCCTTTCTATAAAAGCACAGCGCTACTAATAAACCAACCATGTTCTGCACAGCACCAGCTTTTGCAGCAGGCTTTGGCTTGGTGGTCAATGGTGTTGGCATACATCGCATTTGAACATGGAGACATCTCCGTGCACCATCACACGTGTGCAGGTTAACGCATTCTCTGCACAGAGCTGTCAGAGCTGAGAGCGATGTCTTACAGTGACAGCACCTGAAAGAGCCAGTGCACTGTACCACACAACAGCATTCAGGAGATCAAAAAGTAAATATCTTTCAGTCATGATTCAGGCCAAGTCAACCAAGGATTTCTAATGATCGTTCATGAATGAGACAGACCTTGATATTTATTTACAGTAGTTGTTGACCATCAGAAACTGTTCAATAAGTATCTCTTATAAACCACACACAGGTAAATATAAAGCTGGCTCAAACTACTGTATATTGTTGCTATTTTTAATAGCTGAAAGCTGACAGAAGGCAGTGGTAAGAGTGGTAACCATGTTTAAACATGGATATAGTTATGGATGGTTGAATTATTCATTGCATGCCAGGGGTTCAACTGAAGTAACCTTTCTACCTGTAGGCAGGTTGTCCACAAGGAGACCTGTGTTTGTTCATATCCATCTCCATATCGATACAGCCAAATAAAGAAATTGTAACAACAGGTAGCCTGAAAAGCATGAGATACATCCACTTGCAATTAACCAGACATGCTGCAGATGTTTGAAAATCAGTATAAAACTGATTTCCACGGACTGACATCTGGTCCTACAAGGGTCCCTGGGGACTTCTCTGCTGTTGTGTTAGCTCAGGGGTCAGGTTCATGCTCCAAGACAGCTCCCCAAACCCTTCAGCTGTTTACCTTGCCGCTGTGAAAGTTTACACCCCTATTCATGTCTGGAGGGAGCCAACTGTCTCGCTCACTTGGAAACTCAAGTACCAGGTTTTCAGTCCTCCTTCAGAGCTGCCCCTCCAGGCAGGGAGAGTGCCACAGGCTGAACCAAAATGGGTTCAAACCTGGAGATTTAAAAAAAAAAAAAAAAAGACAAAAAAAAAGACACCATGCACAGAGCTATTCTGCATCCTAAAGGACAGGGAGCAAAACATGGAAATAGTTGCTTTGTGGAGCCTGCAAAGTTGCCACTGCCTGCAACCAGCATTACCCCCTTCTCCAGTTAACGCAAGCCACTTCACAACCACTTCAGGATTGCTCTTTTATTCCCCATTCAAAACAGCTGCTTCCCTTTGATTCTTCCCAGTCGGGGCCAGCATTTATACTCCAGCCTGCATTTACGCTCCCCTCCTTGCCTAGATTTCCTGCCTTTATCTGGAGAGTCTGGGATCCCCCCTCTCTCGCACTGCTTACCCACCTGCAGCGATGCGGATGCAACCTGGCAGCTCTGAGCCCTGCTCCTGTTGGGACTGGCAGGAGCAAAGCCTGCCGGGGCACATCAGCAAGCGTGCTGGAGGGCAGGCAGCAGCTGGAAAGCAAACAGGCTCCCAGCTCTGGGGGTACAAGCCGTCCTGCGGGCTGGCTGACAGCTACAAATCAGCTCCACTGAACGGGAGGGAAGGGAGACACTTTCGGCACGTAAACTTTGCAGCCAGGGATTTGGGGACTTGCTCCTTTCTCCTGGCATGCAGATGGTATCCGTCACAACCACCATTTTCTGTAGCAAGAGGAACAGGGAAAAGGAATTAACTAAAGGAGCAGAAATAAACACTGCTTTTCTCTTTGGTGCATGTTTTTGCTGATCTATCACTTGCGCATTTTAACAACTACTTTGTAAGTAGTTAGCAAACTATATTAATTTCTGGAGAGTTCAGTGATCAGTATCTATAACATTGAGAAAAGACAGTAAAATAAAGCATGTCCTCAAACATTATTGCTGTAGGCACACAAAATGGAGTCTTATAAGCTGTAGGTTAATAAAAAAGCTATAACCTCTTTCCTCTTCCTTTTTCTCTTCCATCCATGACTACAAAAGCATCTTAGTTTCTGGGCTGAAAAGAACTGTACCCCACAATATCTCCTCTACTAGAAGATCTCCTCTACAGAATAAAGACGCTATTTTTTTCAATATAGTAATTAAAAAACCCCAATAAAACCAAAAAGAGCAACTTGTACCGGACTGAACGCCAGAAGGCTTACTTAACAGTGATGACCTAACACATTGTGTTTTGAAGATGACAGGGCCAGGAACAGAGCTGCCAGTGTGACACCTTAGCCTGGTGTACGGCATTCAGAAACACACAGAGCGCACAGCCTGAGCCCGCAGAATTATTACACGCAATCACGAAATGCTAATTGGCTACTAAGGCAAGCTGTATCAGATGAAATGTAAAACAAAACAGAAGCTGTTTCTCCAAGGCTTTTAAAGTTAAAGGCATGGCTAAGCTTGGGCAGTTAGAACCAATAACACTCAGATATTCCCTTTGATCTGATATTCCTGCATGTCCATTATGAAACCATCAATATCGCATGAAGGTTGGAGGGAAGGTGTAGGCTCTCTGAGGATTGGCCAAATGCTACCTTTGCGTCTCTCTCAGCTCCTCTTTCCAATATTTATCTTCATCAGTGATTCTGATACCATAAACAAGGACAGCTTACATCAAACTCAAGGCAGTGAGGGGAAAAAGAGGTAAGAGATGTTTGCTAGGGAGGACGCTGTCCCGGGTCTATGCGCAGCTGCCTGGCCACAGGTTTCCTGTAACACTGCACCTCTAAGTACTGTATTTGCCTCAGGCAGCTTCCCTCCACATAATGTTAGAGAGAAACATTAAATCAACAGACATTTATACACATTGACTTAGAATTCAGTGAACGCAGAAGTCATTCCATCTCTGGGCCCTAAACTGTACAGAAGTTACTAGGAGGACAAGGCATGGGTGCAACGGCAATGAGGTCTCCCACCACCTGCTCTTGGCCCCCTGGATTAGGTGGAAACTTTCTCCATTTATTTGGGATGGAGAGTAGTGTACAGATGTGCAGGTTGTTCCCTTAGATATCTACCACATTCTAAAGTTTAAGAAAATATCGGCAATGCTTTGCCAATGATTCCCATAAAGAGGCTGTCACAGGGATTATTTGCCAGCATAGGGGGATGGAGGAGGTAATAGCCCACTGATGCTGTGCAATTAGCCCATAATTAAAAGTCTGAGACACAGCAAATATCTGAAAAATTGTTGGAAACATGGGACTGTGGACAAAATGTCTATGGCTGGAGTTTAGATTTTTTTTTACCAGATCCTAAAATCAATAAGCTGAGACAATAAATGGACAGAGGTGTATCTGATTTACATGAGGTCATTGAGTCCTTCTGCCTCTGCCACTGAAAACAGTAGAGTTTGTGCCATGGAGAGGCTGCAATATCTCTTCCAGCTTCCATGGTGTCAGCTTTGCCTTTTTTAGGACAAGGAAACCCCTATCTGAAGACCATGCTGCGTAGAGGAAAGTGGCACAGATGGTCCAAGTCCCACAAAGAGACTTGCGGTGGCCTGCTTCCTACTCCCAGGGCAAACTTGGCCCCATGAATGAGATGCCAAAGCTCAGGCGCCTCATACACCTGGCAGCAGGTAGTGGTTGTTTTGGGGTAACATGAACTCTGAGGGGACTCTGCTCCCGGGCAGGTCTCAGCTTTCAGAGCCATGGGGATGGCCCAGTTCCCCAAGGAGCGACAGCTTTCTGATGCAAACAGACCTCCAGTGCTGAGGAGGAGCAGAGCTGAGAGTGTGCTGTTGCCATAGCAGAGGCAGGGGAATCTATGGAAACGCCTGAAAGGGTATTGCTCTATGTAGCCGCAAAACAGCATAGCCAAAGACAGTACCAGGGCACTTACAAGGCATGCTGTGAAGCTAGGATAATTTCAATCCATTTAGCAAAGTGCTTCCAGTCCTCGTTTCAGAGCAGGTAAAAGGAAAATATAGTAAATATTGAACAAACAAAGTTAATCTGTATCCACAGCACTTTACCCAAGAAAAAGCTAAAACTGTCTGACTTGCCCGCTCGCCCGCTCTTGGTTTATTATTTTCCTCTCAGGCAGAATGCCTTTTTTTTTTTTTTTAAAAAAGACTGCTGCTGTGTGATGGTTAGCTGCTCTCATTCCCCTCCAAATACAGACTCACTAACCCATAAGGCACAGGTGAAAATCATGGGGTAGTCAATACCCTATGGCAATGGCAGACATTTTGGTAACATGATATATATCTGTGAGTAATCACACACTTGCCTCCTCAGTTAGGGTGGAAAAGTGCCCTTGAAAATTGCTTACTCCCCCACTAAAATATACAGGATTACTCTAAGGATCAAAGCAGAAGTCCAATGAATCACTGAAATCGGGAAAAAACAAGTAATGTTCTTTGAATTTGTCCTTTCACAAATAGAGATTCAGGACTCAGTTCTTAAAAGTTCACTTGGTATTGCATTATGCTGTGTTCTTGGTTACAGTAGTTTAAATATCAACAGGTGTAGCTAAATTTGTTCTTGAAATTTGCAAGCAGGGTGACCAGGGATGAATTTTACTTTCAAGGCTAATACATTTATTGATCTGGTTTTGTCTTCTACCACTTACATCATCATAGTAGTCAAAAGCATTATGAAATGCCTGTTCAGAAATGTTCTGTTGAATACATCATGAAGGGACCCCAATTGCTTGCAGAGTTTGCAAATCCTTTGTTTTCCAGAGAAAATGCTCACTGCTCATTTTCCATTGAACTCAGGCATTCTGGAACAAGATCATCTTTCATGTTCTCTTTTCTGGGGAAATCCTCACTGGATATAAATAGCTACAGCACTCAAATAACTTCCAGTAGTCTTAGTGAAGGTATTACTCTGGTATAGAAACTTAACTGGTTATGCAGGTTTTGTGGAGACAATTTCAAGCTGCCTGCTGCTGTGCCTGCTAGAGACGCTTCTCATCCATTGCTAGCTACAAGGACATTTGAGATTGTGGAAGAATTATTGTGGTTCAAGGCCAACAGTGGTCATTTTGATCGCTGACTCTGGATTCTTGCATTTTAACGTTCTTAAGCCCAGGGTCCAGGTAGGCTAGCCTGTTGAAAGCAGGACACTGTGGCTGAGCGTGTGGGGAGAAATTATTGCCTAGCATCAGCTAACCTCAGCTAGATGAGCTCAGAGTCTCCAGTATATTTGCAGAGCAAGTCTTGAACTTGACCTTCTTAATCAAGTGGCAAGGTGCTTTAAAAGTGCTCTGCTACCATGTTTGTTCCAGTGTATAACATAGCTCTGTACAGTTCACAGAGGGCAACCTCTTATTTTTTGGATGGATCCTTTTTGCTTTGTCCCAGAACCAAGTATGAGCGGAGGCAGCAGAAGACCTATCTTGATCCACAATGAAGGTGCAAGAGCTATAACCTCCTCCTGTGGCAACTCACAGGAACTCAAGCAGGATTATAGAAGGGTGGGTGGGTGTTAGGTGAGCATTAGGTGAGCCCTATAGAGATGTAATAGGGTGAGTAAGCTCAGAACAGAAGGCCTGAAGAGGAGGGGTGACATTCTTTCAACTCAGGCAGAGGTAAGGAGAAAAGCCTCTGGGAGCTGCAGTCCAGGTTGGATAGAGGCTTTGTTCTGATGTTGTACCTAGGTTTACATTTGCAGAGTACTGCCTGTGCTATGTTTCTGTTTGAAGTATGCAAGTGCTCAGAGTAGACTATGGGTGTCTGAAGCACCCCTTCTGGAAGAGCCACTCTCAGTAAGGGGAAACAGGCAGCAAATATCACCGGTGACAGAGTGTTTGAAATGAGCACGATCCTTGGCTGTTCCACACAGCTCATAAAAGAAACTTTCAAGAACATGTTGACCATTGCACAGCCCTACCCAAATCAAGTCAGGTCATACATACCTCTTGCTACAATAGCCTTGTCTATATTGCTCTTACATAGCATTGGCACAAGCAGAGGAAAGCTTTGAATAAGAATCAAGTACATCCGCAATACTCTGATGAACAATTGTCTGCCCTAGAGCCTGAAGGGAGGAAACACCCCTGACTCCATTTGAAAGTTAATGGGACCTTGGCTCTTAGTTCACCTACAGTTGAGATGGTCACTAGTGGAAGTTTGTACATGAGTATCATATAATCGGAGAAACTACTATGCTGTCAGTAAGCCTGTTATTCTGGACAATCAATGTCTCCAGACAAACTTTAATGAAAGATATTTAATAATTATCAGAAAGTAGAATGGAAGCTGCACTAAGGCCAGCTATACAGAGCTCCATTTTTTATCAACTTGAGTATCATGCAGCTATTTAGATCAATAAAGAGAAAATGCAAAACGTGATTTTTGCAAATGTTGCTGAATACAAAGAAAACCTTCTACATCTATTTCAGGTTTGTGTGTGAAACACATTACAAGATATCAGACACAATCTCAAAATTTTGTGAATGCTTTTCAGTATTTCATGTGATCTAGAGGGACTTCAGGGGCAGCTCACCGTTTCAAGAACATCCAGACTCTTGAGTAGCATCGAGCTAGGAAATCACCTTTCTCTTTTGTAGGGATGAATTCCTCAAGCTGGTCAAAAATGAAGATGCTATCCAGATTGGAGGGAAAGCTCTCTCTCTTGCCTCCCCATTTCTCCAGAGGAAAGAAGATTTGAAAATTGCTCTTGGAAGACATTCAATCAAGCAGACGGTCAGCTGTGCTCACATACCATTTGGATCAGGTTTTTAGAAGCATGCCAGAATGTACCTTATGCAAAATTAGTAAAAACAATAACACCAGAGCAGAGGAATAACACAGCAAACCATACAGACACGTAAGGCACAACCAGCCATTAGGTGAAAGGCCAACATCATTTAGGAACTCACAAGTTCATAAATGGTAGATTTACAGAAATCTAATCCCCTTCTACTCATCAGGGGATTTCACTACAGACCAGAAATAGCTAATTGGGAATAGGAGTACAGTATTTTAAGAAACGAAACACACTTCAGAAAACTCCTTTGAATCCTTCAAAAAGTAAAAGCACTAATTAAAAAAAGATGTTTCTCTAAGAAACAGCCACAGGTTTACAGGGTGGGAATTGGCTAACTTATTAGAGTCTGTTCTGTGTGTCTGGCCACTGGTTGGCAAACGCAGACCTTTACGCTATAAAAACTGTTTCAGTAACACTTTGAAATACTTGCCCAATCATGTTTAGTTCACTTGGGATTCATTATAATACCATTAGATGGGATTATATCATTTGGTTTAATGTCAATTGCATTTCCATATTGTGTCCAGTGGTTTTATGATGTGGACAAATATTCCACCAAGGACTAGGCTGAGGCCATCACATTTAAATTCTTTTCCTGACTCACAGTTGGCAGAAATCCTCATCTCAAGACATCCCGGCTGCAAAACCCTCCTTGGAAGCAAAGGGGAGACCAAACACAGTTTTACGCTATTCAGAGGATTGCTCCAATGGTGCTTTGTGTTCTAGAGTTTGCTGAACCCACCTAAGTGCTTGAGCCAAATACAAAATGCATTGCCTATCTCTCCCTTCATCTTGACTAGAAAGACCACAGTGAACTACAGACTTGAGATCTTCTGATTCATAGTGGCCAGCCAGAGTGGAGCATTAGCACCAAGACAGACGCCTTACCCTCCTTACACTGGAAGAGCAACACTGACAGACATCTAAACTACCTGGAAAGCTGGTAATTAGCTGAAGCCCTCAGACTCAAATGTCTGATCACATCTGCTTTCAGAACCAAAACTTTAAATGCTTCCAACAGTAATAAGGCTCTAGAGAAATGAAATCATCATCAGCGGCAACAGGAAGGATGTCAGGCTTCTTGTCGCACAAGATTAAAATCCTTTTGTACTACGGTCCTCATCACTGTTTCAGGACAATATCTAAATAATCCCTTTCCTTATAAGGGGAACAAGCAAAACTCAGATATATTGGATTGCATAATGCATTTTCAACAAGAGTTTTGTTGCTGTGACCTCTAATAGAAATTAAATATATGTGCTAATGGCCTAGGTAACAGGAATGCAGGTTTCTCTGTACACGAAAAAGCATTGCTTTCTAACAAACTTACAGTCATGCTAGAGAAAAAGGTGGATTCTGCTGTCTAAAGCTGCCTGGAAGTACTTTAAAGAAAGCACATGGCAAAGCACAGAAAACATCTAAGGAAATAAAAAAAAAAAGAGCATGATAAAAGTATCAGGTCTTGATATTAATAATAATCATCTTAATAACAAAAGTAATGTGTAATGGGACTATACAAAAAATCAGCTCTAAAATACATGTGGTGAAAGACCTGTTTTATTTTTCCTACAAAAGGCTGCATGTTGATGAAGCATTTGTTCCTGATCATAAAATAATATCCATCATTAGGAAGTTAGGTGTTAAAAAAAAATTAGATCTGGTGCAGAGTTGGTTTGCTTGTAAAAATGACCATGATGCTCTGATTTCAATGTGTGTGCCTGTGTGTCTTTGCGTCTTTTGGGAACCCTGTGCTCCCTATCTCTCAGCCCTCACCTGGGTGCAGCATGTGAGCAGGGAAACCGAGGTTCCTGATACCTCCCACCCCAGGGTGACAGTGGAAGGAGGCAATCCCCCACAATGGAAACTTTCCCTCTTTCCCTTGTGCGAAAGCAGAATGGGGCAAGAGTGTGGTGGAGTCTTTTCGCAAACCTTAGAGAAACGTGATGTCTTCAAGGTCTCTTCCCCTCTATCAAATTTGACCGAACACAGCCACCAGCTCAAAGGCAGAGAGAATAAAGCATAACAGTTGGCCACAAGCACTCCATCTCTTGCAACCCCCATAGAAGACTTGTTTCTGGAAAGACATAAACTGATTTTCCACAAGAGACTGACCAGGAGGGAGGAAGGTGTTTGGAGTTGTTATACCTCTGTTGGACATGCAATGAGCTTTGCAGGTAGTCCTCTGCCCGCGTTGTCCCTGGTGTTAACTGGACAGCCCAAGGAAGCTGTGAAGAGGGTTTCTCTCAGCTGGAACCTGGCCTGTGGTGCTGTTTCTAGTGGAGAGTCTCAGTGTGTCTGTAGGGAGGCTTAAGCCTCTTTCTAGGCACCAACCAACATTTGGCCTGGGGAGAGCAAATGAGTCACATCTGCACAGCTCCTTGGCAAACAAAAGCTCTGTAAAACTCTGCTTTCTTTTACTTAGGAGTTTCTCACAGGGAAGATATATTTTCATGGGAATTTACAATTTTTTGCCCTCGAGAGAAACTTCACCATTTCCCTTAATCAAAAGCGGTGTCATTTTTACCACTAAACATCTCACTTCTTCCCATCTGGCCAAAAACACTCCAGTGAGACATGGGCTTGGAAGAACTTGCAAGCCTTGGAGGGCCAGATCCAGCGGACCAGGCTGACTCAGTTCCTTTATGGCTCTAGGCAGTGGGCTTGCCTATAAACGCATATCCCTGTGTGGATGTAACCCCGGCATGTGCAGTTCCTGGCAGATGCAGAGCAGAAGCCAAGATACAGAGCAGATTTAAACCGCACTTTCTCCTGGAATAGTTAAGCAGGACTGAAGTGCAGACTTCAATGGTGCTTGAGCAGCGGTGAGGACAGGTCTTGTTTTGGCAGGCACAGAGCCATATGCTGTCCTGTGACCTAGCTACTGGAAGTGATGGATTTGCTGGGGAAAGACCTCGGCTGACCGTGTGGGCAGTGTGAAAGAGCCACGCACGCTGTCCGTGCAGCATTTCCCAGCACTGCTGGGTGGCTGTGCGCCAAGTTAGCATCGGATTGCAATGAGATGGTCCATTTTATTTTGGACTTTGGTCTTCCTGAAGTCAAATCTCCAAATCTCAAGCACACATGCCCATGATTACACAGGCTGTGTAACCTTGTAGAACCTCATGTATAACTGCATGGGGAAGCAGTTCTTGAGTCTCTTTAAGATGCGTTTTGCCTGTAGGTCTGGTGATCATGGGAAGATAGAGAGAGCTCTGAAGAAGAGCTAGTTGAAATTTACCATTAGATATATTTTTCCATCATTAAAATGGAAGGAATCTCAAGGAAAAATGTCAGATTTTTAATTACTTCCAAAGAAATAAAACCCTGGTAGTTGAAAGCATTCAGTTTGCAGTAGCTAACAAGGCAAACATTTCTCTAACTACTGAATAGTGGAAGTCTGCAGTCTGTCACGCAGATATTTCTTGCAATGTTCAGCTGGATAGCTTCTTCAGTTGCTGAAAACTGGGAAAAAAATCAATGGATTTTTCTTCTTGCAATAAAAAATATGTTTAGTTTGTGCACACTCAACAGTTTTGCAGTGGGGGAATATTTTCTTGACCCCTTCTGTGTCTGGCACTAGAGCAGTAAAATACAGGCTTTCTATTTCCCGCTATGCTATTTTGCTTATGCTCCTCTCCCTTCCCATTAGGATTTCAGCTGCAATTCCCAATTCTGAACTCACGTAGGATGGACTTGGGGACTAGAGAGACCTTTTTATTCCAAAGTACGTTACCAGCAAGCATGACAGTGACAGGGCTATCATTGGAAATGAGGTCTTGTTGTGCTCTTATGTGTGCTACCCCGTGCAAGCATGAGAAGTTTGCATAAGGCACCTTTATGCGTGTGATAAGGCATAGCTCCTTCACAGGAGGTTTGCTAGGTGACGCTGTTTTGTAACACCTATCCTTGCAACACTGGTGTCAGCATCTGCTGCCCTCTGCCACAGAGCAGAGGTGGTGGCTGAGGGCAAGAAATGCCGGGCAAGAAGTGCTTAGTCTGCTTGCTCTGATAACCTGAGAGAACCTGGTAGTCCTTCAAAACCAAAAATTATCAGATGGGGAGACTGACCTCTTGAGCCTACCAATCTGAAGTGACAGGAAAGGAGACAAGAAAATGAGACTGGATGGCTTAGAGTCTATTGATTTTATACAAAGCCTCACGTTTTCTAGCCCCATTCAAGTTCTTCAGGAAGGTATGTACATTCCTTTTGTTAGAAAATATCCGGGACAAGGCTGATGGTTTCTGTTTCAGAGGACACCTGAGATGCAGAGCCATGAATTCCAGCAGGTTGTGTGAGAGGTGTGTCAACTTTTTTGTTTGTTTACTTGTTTATGTGTTTTTTTTCCCCTGAGGATAAAAACCAGTAATAATTAATGCTGTCGTTTAACATGTTCCTTCCGAAGAACAAACCTAGCCTTCTTCCACTGCCTTCCCTTTCTTGTGTTGTTTCCGAGAAGAAGAAGAAGTGCTGAATGAAAACAGAAAGCTGCATTTTCCGAAACCACATTCAGTGTGGCCGTGCACGTTTCTGCTTGGTTTAAAACCATCTCTATGCTTCTAAACATGTTCAGCTCCTGCCTTTTTGAGAAAAGATCTCCAGTTGAGTGTTGGCCCACATAAAGGTGAGCTGGATGGCAATGCACACTAGTGGACATGTGAAAGAGCTGAGCTGAAAAGGAGGAGGAAGATATGCTGTCATGGACAGAGAGATACCTGCATGCTGGTACTGACAGGGTGGCATTTAAAAGCAAAGGAATGGGTGAGCACATAATAGGTGGCATATTTAATGTAGGGACGATGTGTTTTAGTTTCTCTTTCAACAGTTTCTTCAGGAGACAGAACTTCCACAACATGGAGCTAAGGGCCAAGAAATGTCAGAGTTTAATTTGGTCTCTGATACTCAATCAGTGCATGGCCTTAGGCAAGTGACTTATCTTTTCCTCTATCTAAATGTCTACATCAGTGAAACAGAGGCGAAAGTACTTTCCACAAGAGTGTCAGTGAGTTTAGCATAACTCATTAATGTCTGCTTGGAGCTTTTAAATCCTGCAGCAGAATATCCTCTGCAGGCACCGGTGGTTAATGCACTGTAGGGGTGACGGGCAGGAGAAACCAAAGCCCAGCACCTCCATTTTGTGCTCTGTGACTGACAGCTTGCGATACGGTCGTAGGCAGACGGCTGGTGGGTAAGCGCGGTGCCAAGTATGGGTCCCCATCAGCGTGATTAGAGGATGCTCCCACTGGGTAAGACTGTGACTGGGAGAGTGCCAACAATGTCTCACTGAGAAACAAACAACCAATGTATCAGCCCTGATCACTGCATTCAGCTAATGAAAATGTATGTAATTGATATTTTATAACTATATGGAGAAAGGATTTTTTTTTAGGGCTTTAATGGTATCGATTGACAGAAGAAAGCCAGATAGATGTCTCTAAGCTACAGGCTATAGGGCTAAAGTGGCTTCGAGTCAGGAAATGTATACTTGTTTAAAATTCACTTCAAATTTTCACATCATTTGCAGCTTTTAATGGCATTTTTGGACCCTGACAATTAATCACGTAGCCATGCGAGTCGACTGATTGTCTCATTTCTGATCAATTATTGTTGTCAACCCCCTTCCCCTATATTCTGCATACTGACTCGTACCAGGGTCTGAAAGAGAATAATTGCCATGAGGCCCTGGGATATGCTCTCCTTGCAGGTGGTCTCTGATACAGAACTTTGATCCTCGTTCTTTTCTGAGGTTCATCACCGTTCATTTCATGTGAAGCTGCTTGGAGTGGCCCAGTGGAGGCAATACTGCTGCTTTGAAATGCATGCAGGTATTGTTGCTTACTATTTCCAAGAGCCTTTCAAGGCAAAGATTGTCTTTTGCTTTGTGCCAGTACAGCCCCTCGAAAAGAGAGTCAGAGTCTTGATGATTACTAAGGCTCCTCATGGTGCCAAAATACATTAAGTCATTTGGGTTCTGTTCCTATCCAACTGTGATTATATGGGCTGCTTTTTCGGCCATGGCATCACACTGGGCAAAGTAACATGTAGAAATAAGAGTTAATTTTTCTCTATAAAATAGGGAGGTTAAAGAGCAGGGGAGCTGCAGCAGCAGGATCCAACTGCAGAGAAAAAAGGAGAACCTGGGCTCCCCATGCAGGCGACTCTAACGTGCAACCCAAATCTAGATGAGACTGAGTGAAAAGGAGGCAAGTAAAATGAGCTTACTGCAGCAAAGGCATGGGTTGGAAAGCTAGTAAGAAGGTTACTTTAGACAAAGGGTTTCTGTTGACTTTAATGGGATTTGGATAGCCCAACAGTGCTGGCTTAGGTTTAAGCACCCAGATCGGGTCTGATCATTGTAAACAAGATTCTCTTTCTGTTGTGAGATGGGAAAGTGGACCCAGCAGTAGACACTGGAGGTCCAGTTTGCAGCCTACGCAGCGCATGAAGCTTTGAGGTGGTTTGTGTTGTTTTCTTTTCTTTTTTTTCTTGAGGATTTTATTTGTTGCTCATCTTGAGATATTTTAAAAGTGATCTTGACGTCCTTCCCTTTTTCTCTTTTTCACTCTCACTCATTGGAGCAAAACATGAAAGATTCACATGCAAAGCATTAAACCAAAAGAAGAAAATAAAAAGAGTAAAAGACAACAAGTAAAAGGAAAAGAAGTTGGCATTTCCTGATCTACCTCTCCATGTACCCACGCACAGAGAAGTATCTTGCACATACACATCGAAGGGACTTAACTATGAACGCAATGTGAGATTTCATTTTCAATTCTTAAAAAATGAAATGGTTACATTGAGAGAGAGAAGGAACGGGCTGGACGTGAGAGGAAAGTGCAGAGTCATTCTTTCTCTTCTTGTGGTCAATGTGTCATACCTTGGTTGTAGCTGTGCTTGGGACACTTTGCTGCAGAAAGAAAATGAAGAAAATCTGATTTTTTTGAGTACTATTGGCAAAACTGTACTGTCACTGCATGCAAGACTGTCATGCAGATACCAGGTCTTAGAGGATTGCCCCTAAAAACATAACTGTTACTGTTGTCTTCTCTCCTACCACTTCTGTTTCCAGTTCCTCTAATTTTTATTCTACTTACTTCATTTGTAAGAGCTGGCTTAGACAATTCAACATTACAAAATAACATTTATGGAGATTGAAAGTTGTGGTAATTAATCATCTTCGGGTGAAATTCTAGCCCAGTGAAGTCAGTAGCAAAACTCCCGCAGCTTCAAGGTTTCAGCTCATGGCATCTTAGAGCCATGAATTATTTGTACTCTGGATGTCTTTTGAAGCTTTGAGTGCATTAAGGAAAAATATTGGGTTTGTGTGTTTGGTCATTAGGAAGGAATAAACAATGACTGCAAGTTTAAAAAGTTATACAGAGAGTTACAGGGTTTGGTTTCTTTTGTCCCTGCAGATCTCAAGCCCAAATCAGTTTTTAAAAGTTTTTGTGACTGCCCTGCAAACAGTCGGGGATCTAGAAATTGAGCCATGCTATTTCTGGCTAACGGTAGTCACAATTTAGCTCATGAGTGTGTTAATGATGCATGAGACACAAACCAGAGTTCTCCTAAGTTTCATTGGGTTTGCAGGACTAGCCATAAAAAAGCTTTCCTATATTTATGGAGTCTTAGTTGCAGCTCACTGAAACCAGTAGAAAGCTTCCCTGTCGATGTCAATGAGCTTTTGGCTCAGATCCACAAAAATCTGATTCTCCTGTTTGAACTGGTATGACTCCATTATGCAATATTTAAGTGTTTGTAACACTAGATCGGAGTACACCATAGATAAATTGCAAACGTGCTTATTTAATCCATGTAATAGAAGAGGATTAATCCATTTTTTTTCCCCAAATAATTTACTAAAGCAAAACTTAAGGGATTCCTTAAACCCCCAGGACCTGCAGTAACTGGGGCTACTTACAGTAATCCCTCTCTGGCCTTAGAAAGACCGCCTCAAATATTATTTATAAGCACTTAATTTTTCCCCCTCATACATTCTTCTTGAGTTTGTTGCACTGCCAGATACAGACAGAATGCAAATGATCTTTGGGGAAGCTGCAGATGTCGTATTCAGACTCTGAAAAATCTTGGTCATTCTGTTTAGCAACAGCAACTTTCTCAGCAATCAGGTTTGGGGTTTTTTTTTTTTGCCTAAGTAGTCAAAATGGGACCATAGGTGATGATAATACTGACAATTAACAAGCAGCAACATTGCTGATTACTATTGTGACCAGCACCATGCCAAAGTTAACACTTGCAGTACCTCCGCATTTCTCACAATGGTTAAGAAAGGGTTTGCCAGTCTTTAGCAGACAGGAGGAGGGAGGACTTTTGTGATTTGCCTGTGTCACACAAGTCAGTAGCAAAAGTCATAAAAACATCTAGTAATGGATATTTTTTTCTCTTTTCTCAGACAACTACAGATTTTCTAATTAGAAATTTTCCCTCTCATATCAGTCACAATGTTGATTTTCCAGAGTTCAAGGGGAAACTCCAACTTGCCTCTGGGCATGCAATAAATCATCGAATATCACTCTTAAGAACTGATCACCCATGAGGGGCCATGATCTCATCACTGGCTTGGAGAAAGGAACAGTTGATACGAGGCAAAAGCACTCCTTTAATATGTCAGATAACTTTTTGTATTCATTAAGATGCTTCAGATACAGAACAACCCTCTTTGTTCAATATTTATCTTTTCATCTGCCCTGACCTGGGAACTGCGAGCACTTTGAGAAGTTAATTGAAAGATTGCTTTGTTTCATTTTAGCTTTCAGGTCTAAAACTTTGCTTTCAGTAATGGTACTGAGAACACTTTTGTCCTGTCTGCAATATCTTAGAAACGTTTTCCAGCAACAACTGGGAATTTGTTATTGATCACCATTGCCTTATTCCAGGAATTCTCCACTGAGATGATTTTTCTTATTGAATGACAACAGGAACCCCCAACCCAGGAAGGGGATTATTTCTGTCATGTTTCCATTGCCAGAAGGGTCCCTCAATCACAACATGCTCTACACAGGATTCCCATATTATCTGTCCTAGATGAGATGGATTTTTGGGGGTTTTTATTCCATCCTTCCTCACCCAAGTCCGCTACCTGCCAAGAGGGGCTGAGGTCTGAGCAAGGATTTCAGAGACCTGCACTCAGACTGTTGTAGGTTTCTTACGTAGCTTTTGGGAAATATTTGTGCCTGAACTGACATCTCTGTAAACTGGAAAAAATAATGATATTCTTTTGTAATTAATACGGTCCATAAATTTTTTGGAGCAGGGGCTGTTTCTAATAAGATTTATATCTAGTACTTTGTACAGTAGTGTCCATATCTGTTGGCAGAAGAAAAGATTTAGCAGGGGCTTATTAATTAAAAAAAGAAAAAAAAATTGCAAGTTGACATTGTTATTTTCAGTAAAGCTTGAAACGCCACAAGATGAGTAACATGGAGGACTGAGACATGAAGAAAGTGGTAGGATATATGCAGAGATGCATAATTAAGTGTCTGGTTTTGATCACTTCTAAAGGTGGGAATTCATGAAAGAACTGATAAATACTGATTTCTCAGTAGTTCCATGTTAACATTTCCTTGCAATACAATGTATTTAACTAGTTCCATACCATTCCCTCATTAGCACAGACCTCTACTTTACAACAGCTGTTCCCATCAGATTTTTGTTTCAAAGGACAGAGTAGGAAAAGCAACAAAACATTTAGGAGCTGAGACAACGGACTGTCTCCCAAAGCAAGGAATAGAAAACTCAGCGAGGCATGAAGTCTAGATAAAAACATCTTATTTCCAAAGAAGAGATGAATCCCAATACTTTGCATGGAGTGAAAGATGGAGCAGTGGTTATTTTGAGACTAGCCTTGATTTTCTGGTAATACTGGTGATATTAATAAAGTTATTTAAAAATGTTTACGAGTGTGTCCAGCATCAGCTGTGACATCATATTTTTAAGTTCAAACTTCAGGGCTTAAATTGCCCCTGAAATCAGGAGATGTGTTCAAAAAGTTCAGAAAGAAACAAAAACAAACACATAAAAATGAGGAAACACCAATATGTTTTGGTGCTGCACCTTTTATCTCCTTTACAGATTTTGATCCTTTCATGTTACATTCTCAAATTCTTCTCCACAAGCCCAAGGGTGACACACACTCAGTTTTTTCTGGGGTCTTTGCAAAAATCAGTGGGGTCCCAGTAATGGAGCTCAGAGAAATGTGCTGCTCATGGTAAAACCTGGCGACAGCTTAGATCCACTCTCCACAGCAATACTGGGAGCTTCAGAGAGCCTTTGCCCTTAGTGCTCTGTCTCTTACTTGGTTCTTGTCTAAGGATTTAAAGCTACAGTATTTCATGCAAATGCTTTATTCATTTCAGTCCAGAAAATGTTGAGATCTTATAATTTTTTTTATCCTTAATTAATCCAAATCTCTACATGTCTTAATATAATGAAAGACTAAAAATAACGACCTAAACACTCTCACCCTGCCCCAGGCACTTTTTTTTTAATCTTTTTTTTCAAGGGGGTTAATTTTAGACTTGGCATCTTTGCCCATGAACTTCCCACATGTGGTTAAAGCTACAAGCCAGGTCCTGCCACCAGCCATATTTACCAGAAACAGCAGCAGAAATTTCCAGCAGAACAGTAAAGGGGCTGCAGTTCCTGTTGTTCTGCCAGTATATTTCATCTAAAAATATTATTCATCTTGCCAACCACTTTAATGCAATTGGGGAATGGCAGAGATGGGAAGTCAGAAGAAAAGCTCTTTGTTAAAAAATTTCAGCTCAAAAGTCACTCTATTTTCTCCTATATTGTCTGCTGCTCTTTTTTTTTTCTTTCTGTATGTACTTCTTTGCTGTTTACCCTATCTGCTTCTCAGAGTTTTCCCAGTTGTATTAATTATCATTCACTAAAATACTAATCATTTAAGATGCCAGTGCTTTACTTTTAAACATAACTTTTTAAAACCCTGCACAAAGAGAGATGGTGTAAAAAATTATCCAGCTGAAGGGTCAAAATCCTTCCTGATGTAACTACCTGGATTTACATCATGGGAGTAACCTGGAAATAGTTACAGGGAACATGGCACACAGGCTGGGCTTTGCTGAGCCAACCACAGCCCTAATATTTGGCTTTCCCTCGTTTCGTTGACTCTGCCATTTCTTTTCTTTGTAGTTTTCTGTTGCTGAAGCAGAAGCTGGAAGATGATCAGAGAGGAAAGCAGAGACACTGAGGTCAAGTGTCCTTGAAGTCTGTTTGTGACTAATACATTAATGAGCTTATTTGGGGAAAATCCAAAACCAACTTGTTCTGCACCTGAGCATGATCATACTAGAGCAGAGAACTCGCGGCATTCAAACCAGCCCATTCCTAGCAGCAGAGAAGAAAAAAAAACCCAACACTTTTTTGGTAGGGATTTTTTAATAAATAATAAAAAAAAAAGAAGTTTGACTTCACTTTGATGACCCGACAGCCTCCTATTTACGACAGCAGTAACCCTTTCTGAGAGTTGCCGTGCGCCAGGCTGGATCCAGCCCATGGGATGACTCAGGCACCGTGCCTGCTGTGACCTTGCCGGGAGGGGAGGCTGGCGGTGAGCTGGATCAGTGCACCTGCACGGGTGCAGGCTCCCAGCCTCCCTGCAGCCCGCTGCAAGGGGGGGCCTTCGGAGGACGGTCACGGGGGTGCTCTTGGCTCTCAGGTTCGCTCACCGTGCTCAGTTCGTCCCAGGTGAGTGCCTCGGTGACGCTTCGTGGTACTTTGGCGGTACAAATAAACCTAACCTGCCGCCTTCTATTTGCTGTTTTACATAGATATGTAAGGATACATACAAATAAAGAAAAAGCAGAAGAGGCTAGATTGTAAAACAAATTGTTGTTCACACCAGTCAGAGCCAGAGGAAAGCTTCTATCAAGTGAGTTTTAACCTTGCACACACTTTCATTTATAATTATTATTTATGACTATTACTACCATTAATTTATTTAGTGAGCTGAGTGTACATGTTATTCTGACAAGAGTCAACGAGATAAACAATCTCTTCTCCCTGCAAATCCAATAGTCTAAAAGTGGCAGGATACTAACTAGATCTAGCACAAGCTGATAAAATCATTACAGCCTGAACATGGTGTAGTACAGAGGAGACTTTTAAGAAGATTTCCGAAGGAAGAACTTGAAGGATGCTGACATATATTAATAGGAAAGCTGCTGCAGGCATATGAGCAGGCTGAAGATGCACAGTCTGGAGTGAGCAGGGGAGATGCGGCAGGGGTGGGCAGGGTTGAGGGCAGGCATCGGGAGGAGCAGAGCTGCTCCCTGCCTTGCTGGTGAGTCAGGGCAATGCCCCAGCCTTCAGACTCAGAGCCAAGCAGGTGGTTTCACTGGCAATTCAGTGTGGTGGATCCAGCCTGCTCACCGGACTGCCATGCAAGAGAGATGTCGCCTCTGAAGAAGGTGCAATTTGGCCTTCCATCCTTTGGGAAGGAGGAAAGGAGAGAGGACCTAAAAATGAGGAGGAAGAGGAGGAAATTGGTGATGGGCAATCCACAGCAGCATTAATGCCAGGTTACAAGATGAGCCACTTGCTTGCCATCACTGTGGTGGCATGAGAAGTGCAGTGGGGTCACTCAGGTCCCCACTTTGCACCAGCAAACGAGGTTGAGAGCTGTCCTTGAGCCTCTGCGGACAGCACTCACCTCCACCATGCTCTCTTATTTGCCATGCAATCCAAGTTGATTCAGCTACCCTTGTATTCCCACCCTCCCACCCCCCTGCCTGTTGTTTCTGGCAATTCTCAAAGGTGTTTAACCCTCCATTTTGCTTTGAGTCAAGGGCTGTACTGTCTTGGCCAACTAGCAGCTATAAATGTACACACTGGAATGATCATTGCCTCCTTACATTCTTTTCTGACAGTCTTTTATCCAACGGAGGAACAATATTGGGTCAGATTGTGCAATAGCCAACCATAAACCAAACCAAAACAAAAATCCCAAGGGAAAAAACATCTCTCTACTGTGCTTTGGTCCGTCCCTCAGAGCTGGGTGAGCTTGTAAAAACCTGAGCTGTGGTAGAGGAGGTCTCACCTTCAACACATATGACTTGCACCACGTGAAGTTGTGGCCATCTTACTCCAGGGAGTCCACCTCAGCCTTTTTGCTCTGCAGGAGCAGTGTAAAGCAGGAGAGCTGGAGCTTGCAGCTATTCAAAATTAGGCGTAAAATGTTGAATATGAAGAAAAAACTGTGACTGTACCAGTGTTACAAATGATGGAGTGTTTCCTTTCCAGCTTTTGAAAGCATCCATTTGGATTTGGGAAAAGGAGGAAAGGACTGTGTGTGTGTGTGTGTGAGAGATGGTGCTGGGGTCAGGAGAGCACTGGAGAGAGATGAATTCCCTGACCCTCTTCTGTGGAATCTTAATAACGTGTTAAGTTATTGTGCTGCGGAGGAATGCAATTAGCACAGCGGCCAAATCCTCCTCCAGCAGGTCATTACTGCATTAGTAAATGGAGGCTGTTAAGGCACACAGCATCCCTAAACATACCAGAGGGGCTGCTGGCCCAACAGGACCCAGGATTGATGAGAAAACTCCCACTGCTCTCTCCCCTTCTCCATCCACTTTTCATTATTGCTTTTCTGATCAAGCATGCGACCACATCCTTCCCCACCCTCCCCCGTACCCTGTTCCTGAGACACACTCCCAGGAGGCCTCTCTGGAAAATCAAATCACGACCCACCAAGAGGTGTCTGTGATATATGCAAAAGCAACCTCCAGCTATGAAGAACTTAGCACAGCCCGCGGGAAGCTTCCCCAGCCAAGTGGAGTAGGCAGAGCTGAGACTCGGAGGTATGCTCTCTGGTGAGGTGTGGAAGCAGAGCAAGGCTGTTGTGTACCAGTTTCAGACAAGGGGAGAGAGAAGCCCACCCCAGCCCTGGGTGCTAACCCACGCAATGTTTTGTCCTGTTGTATTATAGGGAAATTTCGGTCATATCTTGAGGTGCAGGTTACCAGCACTCTGCTTCTCAGGCTCAGTGGAAAGCAAGGAAGAGGTTTCTCTGCTGAAGTTGCTGGACATAAATTAACCCTGTGGTTTCCTAGGTCTGACAAATGTCATCGTGCTTTGTATTGCTCCTGTAGTCTCCTGAATTAGCCTAAGCAGTTCCAGAGAAGCCTGGTGAACCCTGCGGATTATATAACAAATGGCATTTGTTTTCACGTTTTAAACAATTCTGAATATTTGGGAACAGTTCTGATTAGAATAAATGCAGGTTGTCATGTTTTTCCCATGATAAAACTTAACAGCCTGAGGTTAGTCATAAGGGTAATGAGAGAACCAGTGTCTTGCTTATGGTGCAGACCTCCAGCACAGCTAGGTCAGGACATTGCCGGCCCCTGGTAACTGATGATATGTTTTAAATCCATACACCATGTTTAGATACTATGGCCCCTGAAACATTACACAAAGTGGGCTCTACACATAATGAATGAATCTTTCTCCCCACCAAAGTGTTGAAGATTAGAGTCATTCCAGCAAGCTTCAGGATGACATGCCACCAGAGCCAACCACGTGAGCTTTTCAAGGAGATGGGGTAGGTGAAAGTCACTGCTCGTATTTCCGTATTTCACTGAGAAGCTAAGAGCTGACTCTAACAGAGATCTGACTCCTTTGATAAGATACAACCCAATGCAATGACTTCTCATAAGGCAAATTAAAACACAAGGACAGAGTAAAAAAGCAGGTCTTCTAGATTATGGCATTCTTGACCCATCTATGTCTTCAAACAAGCACAGGTATCACTAGTAATCACTGTCCATCCGAGACCATTGCAAAGCAAATGCTCCAGATTTGTTATTGCGTGTGCCCAGCAAATGGGAATGTCTGCAGTAGCAAAGTGGTTATGTTACACACAGTCAGGAACCTGTGAATTAGAGACCATAGTACGTGCTTATAAATAAATAAATAGAACTATAGTTTTAAACATATAAAATAATGATTTTTTTTTACCGGAGTACTGTTTCCAGCTTTTCAGCATTAGAGACCATGTTTATATAGCCATGCAAATTATTCCTCATAGAGAGTTTACAAATTTTATGTTCATTATTAATAGCTTTATGAGTTTTTCCCCTTCCTGTTTGGAGCTATCTATAGTGCTTGTAATACATAATTAATGTTAACTGCTTGTGCTCTGGCCCCTGTGCCAGTTTACATTAGGATATTTTTCCATGTCTTTTGTCTCTGGCCATTGGAAACTGGTGTTCAATGGGAATGAAATAGCCAGATTACTTTGTGCTGCTCTTTCCAGGCCTTTCATCTGTCTGACTGGTAGGATGCTGGTGGATTAAATCACTAACTTCTCTCCTTTTGCAGACTGGGGTTCAAAAATACGTTTAAGCCTTGGCAAGTTTGGTAATTTCCCTTTGGGCCAGGTCTTGCCTACAATCTATTGATAATACAGCCAGGGTGGTTAGAGGTGTGATTCTTCAGTGGTGTTTTCATACCACAACAGTCCTAGGTAAATGTAAGTATACTGTCAAAAACTCCCCCAAAAGTGCCTTTCCTTATAAAATATATTCCTTCTGCAAAACTGTCATAAACCAGAGTAGCAAAAATCATAGTAGAAGCTATGTCTACATGTCTGGACAAACAATTCCCTTTAAAGTAGACTTAACCTTCCAGGGCGAGTGGATTATCTTATAATAGCCACCGGTTTAGATTAATTGGCAAGTCTCAGTTTAAGTTGCTAGAGCAATAGGGCAGGGATGCATGTGTGGTTGTAGTGATAGTGATGGAGGGAAGTTTCAGATGAGGACAGAAATGCTTTGATCGAGCCGTCTGTATCGGCGAACCTGCTCCCTGCTTGTCAGGCCAAGCTCTACCTCATTGCACAATGTGGGATTGCAACCTTTATCTGCTGAATGCATCTCCCAGAGGTGTAAACACCCAGTGCTCCAGAAAGAGCAAGAAGGTCTGCTGCTTAGTGAAGAATGTCAGCACAAATGAAGCATGGAGAGGGAAAATCCAGCACTGGCAGTCTGTGAAATGGAGCCTCTCCCATCCTCACTCTTAAGCCCTGGGAAATTGCAGGTCTCCCCTCTGTGTTGAAGCAAGATGGTTGCAGAAACATTAAACTCTGGAACCAACTTTTCACTGAGACGTTTCCAAGGCAGCAGCTTCTCTCCCCTGTCAAACCACCAAGGTTACTAATAAAACTTTGGGCTGCTCGTATCCTGATGTCTGAACTGCCATAGACTAGCGACAGGCTAATAGATGTAGATGGCACCATCTTCCCTTTGTGTTAAACCAGTTATTAAACAGGAGAAGTTCAAGATGGAGCAACTGTGTGGTAATGGGAGATTTGAGTATGGCAGCTTCAAATCAGTCCCACCTACTGCTTCTTGATGAGGCATCAAGATGAAATAAAACCCATTTTGGAAACTTAATTTATTGGGACAAAATTCTACATGCTCTGTAGCCCTATGGGAAGAGAGGACAGGGAAGTCCGTATCCAGAACATGACCAGACCTCGTTTCTGCAAACTGAAGGGCTCTGGACACTTCTTTCTAATGTGAATTCATGAGTGGAGATGTCTGCCTTATATGCAAGAGCAAGGTTAAGTGTAGAATAAAGCAGCATAATCTAACATTATCTCTGTAAAATAGGATATTGAGTTTGATTAGGTTACAACTCAAAGATTTTAAAAGTTCTAATCCTGTATCTGTCATTCATTTCAGTGATATGCTTTTGCTTTTGTGCAACAATAGCAGACTGTTGTGCCATTTATGTGCCCTGGCAAGTGTTGCAAACATACTTTGCAGGTTCTCTTGCATTAGGAAAATGGGGTTTGGGGGATCTTGCAAATTTATTCACCTGGAAAACAACAATAAAAGCATGTTTCCCCTCCTCTCAACCCCAAAGTGGAAAGAATAAAATCATGAAAACATTCCCAGGTGCCATTCAGAGGGGTAAAATCCTGTTTTTTTTAACAACTGAATGTTAGGAAACCAACTGAATTGGAGGTTGTTTTATTTTAGATAACCAGCTGTCTTTGTTCAAATCTCTGTGTCAACTTTGCAGGTATAAACTAAGCTCTGGGTGATGCAAGAGAGACTCCTTCCCTTTTTGTTGGTGCCATCCTAGCCTCCTGCTACACGGGAATAAGTAGAGCCCTCAGTTATTTGTGCCTTCTCTCCTTGTCTCTCTCTCTCTTACCGTCCATGTCATGTTTGCTCAATTTACTACACAAGTATTTCCACTTCTTTCCCTGAAGGGTCAAGTGAGCTCACAAAAAAATCTGTCTGTCTCCATGCATCACCACTAAGAGTGCCCATCAGGCCCAAATCAGAGTCTATTTTCTGTTGCCAAGCGATAGGTGATGGCATATAAAGGAGACAGGGGTTAATCCACAGGGTTGAGAGAGTATCAGCCGCATGTTTTAACTAGTAAAGGAGCACCGATTGCTGGGAAGCCAGTGAGTCAGCGGGCGAATGTCTGTGTTTGTGTACGTAGGTGTGTGTGAGAGAACAAGAGAGGCATACCCAGCCATACGCGCTGCATTACTCAGGATCAGATTTATCGGGCTGCAAGTGGATGCAGCTCCCACTGAAATCAAGGAAAAATTATTCTGTCCTCCTGGCCAAGTGCACTTCTGTCGAGTGCTGCCTTGCCTTGTGCTGAGGATGCTTCTGGGCCTCTGTCAGGATGCATCATGGCAAAGCTGCACAGGGAATGGGACGTTTCTGTTTTTCAAAGGATAATTTTATATATGTAACATCTGATTCTATCACTTGCAGCTGATCTTTGCCTGCTGGCCTCCCTGTGAGAACTTAAGTTCTTCCCAAAACCCTTAAAATCTGGATTGGCAAAACTCCAAGAGTTTCATTTCATGACCATTTTTGCTTTTGTTTCTTGCCGGAATGAAATTGAGACCTTTTCAACATCTCTCTGAAAAAAAGACACATGCTCTGATCAATCTATAACCCAGCAGCTTGAATGCTCCCAGGAGATGCAGAAGTTGCAGGTTTAGGTACCTTTAATTCATTTCTTCTTTTTTCCTCCCATAATATAACTACCCCAGGTGGAGCTTCTGGAAGTACAATTTTGTTTAATGACACCGCCACACATGCCATTATCACTCATATCATAGCTTGGTGTCATCCAAACTTGTTCCACTTGCTTTTTTGCCCTGTCTGTCAGGAAGCACAATACTACCCTGAGCCAGACTATTAAGGGATTTGCATGCCATCTTACTCATTTTAGGAAAGAATCTGGTTCCTTTGATGCACCCATTGAATTTTTAATCTTGGGGTCAATAGATGAAGCACGGCACAAAGAACAGCTCATACATATAACTGTAAAGGAAATGTAAATCTGTCATCAAATATGCTTCTATGCTCCCCTTCCTTCCCGATTGTGGTATTCAAACACTTCATAAATGTTACTCTCTGTCCTTCCAGCACACCTCTCAGTCAAGGCAGCTACTATTCTCATTTTAGAGGTAGGAAATCGGGGTACAGAGATATTATGTCATTTCAGGGTCACCCAAGAAGACTTTCTTAGAATGACGAACCAAACCTTGGCTTCCTCAGCTCCCACACTATTGTCCTTCCCCTCTGGAAATACAAGTAAATACATGTTTTTAAAAATGAGACACTGACAAAACACACAAGAAACTCCTTTCCCAGTATGGATAAGCCATTGAATAGGCATCACCCTGCCCCGTAGACTGCGCGAGGAGCCTGAGTGGCAAATAAGGCACGGCCTATCTCTGAGATGGCAATTACCTGGGTGGCACCAGTGGGTGCTGGAAGAGGCTGAGCCCGTGGGTGGGGTGTGGCGTTCCTAGAACGTGCTGGCTGAATTGGGAAAACCAGCCATGCCCTGAGGCGTAGGTGCTTATTGAAGCACTATATTTCAGGGAGGTGTCAGAGACAGACTAGCAGCCTGTTCCTCCCAGAACATGTCTGGGTCTGTCTCCTCCCGGAGAAGGGATATAAAAGGGCAGCTGTAGTAGGTGGCTGATTTTTAGCAGGCAACAGTGTGCAAATCAGACCTTCTGGGGTTAAAAAAGGCAAATTTGCTATGAGCAGAGGGGGGGTTTCCTTGCATGAGAACCTCCATATTACAGCCCCCTCAGCTTGAGGATATGCCTTGCATTAACCTGCAGATTGGACTTAACCCTGGCTCCCAGAGATATAATTAATTAACTACAAAGGAACTTCAGCTTTCCTGTAAAAAGGCAATCCTCCCCTTCAATTTTCCAGCCCTACCATTGACTTCTTAATGTCACTTTGGCCTCAAAACTTTGAAAGAAAAGAATAAAACATTTCATGTTCTTCTTGTTTTTATCAGTAGTAATACATCTCTTGATTTTCTGACGCTTGACTCATGGTGGTTGAATTTATGGGGCGAACAGTGCTGGGGTCTTTTCGCTTCACAATGGGGCAAAAAAATTTCTTGTTGGGGCTTGAAAAGCAATTGCATCATCAAGCGCATGAGACTTCCTTTGAGGAGAGCTGGGGGGGTTAAAGAGGAAGAGATTTTTTCTTCTCTCCACTTGTTTTGGTTTGTGAGTCTCTCTTATCAACATGCATCAGACCTGTGTTTATTGAATTTCCACCAGTCACTGAGATCTATGGCATGATTAACAGGAGGCGCACACAGAGAGTGGAGAGGGTGGCTTAGGAAAGGGGAGGTGCTTGAGGCCAGGATGTAATGATTTTCTTGTCCTTTGCAAGGAAGGAACGCACACATTGAGTGTTTGTACAGCATCCAGCACTGTGAAGCCCCGATGTGGTGAGAGCCTTCTGACTAATATATTTGGAGTGATAAAAGTGGTTGCTATCTGCTAATGAGAGTGGTCGGAATGAAAAATGAATTCTTGGTTTCATCATTTTCCAGGAATGCAGTTCCTTCTGGCTACCCAGAGGTTCATCTACCATCCAGCTGCCATGTGGGCTGCAACTGAGCATGCAGTGAGGAGAAGAGGGGAGAAACACAGTTCTTCAATACCTTGATAATGTAGAAATAGTATATTTGGGTACATGATACAGATGTCTTCAGATATACTGACCTCATAGTGATACTTTCTAAAAAAAATACCAATAGGGTTTTCTGCGAATGTAATATAGGGGCAGGAAAATCAGAGCATTCAAAGATCTGCAGAGACCACCAATAATAAAACTCAGTCAAACCTTTGACTGGAGACAGAGCCTTACACCAGAGCTGAGAAAATAGGTCTTACTAATGCTCCGTCATGATAGCAGCCCTGTGGGAGTCTGTTCTTCTGGGTCATCTCTCAGTCCTCTTTTGATTCATTTCTGTGGCAAAATGTGGCCTTGAAGTTGCCAAGATTTGGGGCTATAAAATTTAATAGAAAATGATTTGTTAGAAGATTTCTCTTTTACAGGGGAGAACAAAGAAGAATCAACATATAAAAAACCTATGTTGCCTCTAAAGGTGAGAGGAGAACCAAAGCCCTGGCATAAAACAAAAGGATCTACCTTAAAAAAAAAAAAGTTATAAAGAGTTTGAGCGTATCTGCAATCAGCTGATGCCACCCAAGTGTTCAGTGATGTACTTAGGCACCAGTGAAGAATCAGTCACTATGTGTCAGAACATTACGTAATAATTTTAATGTTGTATAAAAATATCTCAGCAGTCGCGTAATGTGCAGGAATTAATTACAACACCCATTTGTGTTTGAAAAACTAGGAGACAGAACAACTTTCTGATTTGTTTTAAATTTAAACCAAAGGGGAGGAATTCGGAGATATAACGAATGATGCCATTATCAAATCATATGTATGTAGGTGTTCTGATTATATTTTCTCCTGTAAGCAGCTCCCACCAATCATGATCAGGAGGAAGACGCAGGGCCACAAATTTTCTAAGAAAGAAGCCTGCAAACTGTGGTGTATTGTTCCCAGAGCAGACTGGTCTTTGATCTTGGCTCCTTCTTCTGTTTTCTTGGAAATTAAGGTCTTTCAAAATGTCCAGGATGTATTGCTTGCTTCGACACAATGATGGAGCAGTGAAACAGTCTGGGCAGTGCTGGATGGAAAGGTGCACCAATACTTAAAAGCAAGACTGTGGAAACTATGAAAGAATTGATGTTTTGTGACACACGAGTTGCTCAGTAAGCACAGACTTCATTTCCAGGTGCTTCATCAAAGTGAAGGAAAGTTTCATTTACATTGTTTAGATATGAAATCTTGCAGTAAAGATACCTATCACTTAGATTTTACCAGAACTGGCCTGCCTTTTTTTTTTTTTCCTAACTGAAGTCAGTTCTTAAATCGAAAAAAGAAAATAAGAAGAAATTAAGTTCAAACAGAATTTTGTGGACAAGAAGGACTAACCAGTTTGGAAATCCTTGGTACTTTCTGATTTCTTTTATCTCCTCTGAGTGCTGAAAGATTAACTTTGTATTTAAATAATTAAAGAGTAACACAAATCCACAAATCCTACAATAAGGAGATGCAAAGTCACAGTGTCACAGAACAGCTACTATTTCTTCTATCAAGAGGCTGCCTTAAATTAGAAAGCCAGTGGTAGACAACTTTGTCACCGCCTTTTCACAAATGAACTGTGCCTCACCTCTAGTGCGACACTATTATTTCCCACATATTATTCCACTTTTTCAGCTCAATGAGCCGCTACATAATAATCATATTTAGTCATTATACAATATTTTTCTTCCCATGTTAATAGCTAGAAAAGCTAAAACAGAGTTTGAGGCTAACATTTTCCAAAGAGACTTCTCATTCTGGAAACTTCAGCTTTCTAACTTGAGGGAACCTTGGACTGATTTTCTGAAGACGTGAGCACCTACAGCCCTATGTTGACCACATTTTCCAGTCATGAATTGTCAGATGTGTTTTCTCAATTTGAAAAGCTCTTGGCCTGATTTTTAGAAACTGCTGAATACCCAAACTCTGGGAAAATTGGGCTCTGCTAAAGCCTCTGAACTCCTCTCCCCAACAGTTGGTTTTGAAAGTCTTGGCAATGGACTTCAACTCAAGTTATTGAAATCTCCAACAGAAACAGCATGACTTCAGATGTCTGATGAGAGACTGCGTTTGTCTGAGATGGCATATGACCATTACTTTTGCTGTTTTCAGTACTTGCATCCAAGATATTTCAATACTAATTTTTTTCTATTAATGAGCGGTAATTTTCCCAGGACCCAACTGAACAATACTTCCCAGCTCCCATGATATCTTTGTTCTTGGTGAAATATCTACCAGGCCTACAATCAACCAGCTCTACAATTGGACTTCCTTCTACTCTTTTTGGTATTGCATTGGACAATGTGGGCAACATTTTTCAGGAACATCAGGAACTGTCTCCCAAATATGTCACAGGAAACCTGACAATACTTGAATGGGAAGATGCAAATAAGACCATTGTGGTTCTTGTAGAACTGGCAAATAAGATCATTGTGGTTCCCTCAGGGGAGCCAGGATATCATATGCTCAGTTACTGCAAAATTAAAATGATTCTTCCTAGAGATACGGAAGGCATTTGAGAGAGCAACAGGTTTTCAAGGAACCTTCTCTTTTTTGCATTTAAATGCAGTTCTTAACAAAAAAGAGACTGCAAAGACTCAGTTGTGTGACTCTCTTATTTATCCTTATCGACTCCAGCTCCACGTTTTCTAGTTTTACAGGACAAAGGATGGTATACTCAAACAAAAGTTCTGCAAACTCTTCCTGAGACATGGAAATCAAAATATATTTTGCTTCTTCACAATAAAACTTCAGCAACTAGAACACTGATGTTGATTCAGAGAGTCCAAACCTCTGACAGTTGGATACCAAAACCTGAAACATTCTGAAGCCATTGGCACTCCATTTCTCTGTAAAAAACTAAACCAAAGCATTTTCATTCAAGAACAATGAGCCAAAGGACACTTGCTGGATTAGTGAGATCTGCCACATCATAGACTTCTTTTCATAAAGTTTGCAAGCTCTGCATCCTAGAATAAAACATATTTTCTGGGCAGACCCCAATTCTTTCTTTATGGAAAAGAATATTTTAGATTACTTCCCCCTTCCTCTTCTAGCTCCTCATTTCAGATATGTATACACAGGTATCTGCTTTTACATATACTTCTAGATGACCTTTTGGGTTTTGCCTCAACTAAGCGCAACTTCTCAAACTAGAGGAAACCATTACGCACTTTCCACTTTGTCTCAGCACCTGCAAAGCCTACTGATATAATCCAGTGTAAGTGGGCCACTGCAGGAGAATCTGGTGCTCAAGGAGAATGTGTTTCCTGTTCACTGAAGAGGTAAAAATGGAATCACCATTCTGACTCATTCAAGTAGCAAACTCCTCTGAAGATCACATGCCTGCCGAGCCAATGTTATTTTTGGCAGCTCTTCATGGAAAGCTATGGGTTTTGTTTTGCCACATCTGTTCTCTCAAGTATATTTTGCTTTAGATGAGCCTGTTCCACCTTGTGCTTTTTTTTTTTTTCTTGGGGGATAGGAGGGAAGGGGGTTGAGTTTGAATATTGCATTGCATTGCAACAGCACATTTTCATAGCAGAAAAAAAGTTCTCCCCTCTGGACCTTAAACAGTATTTCCAGCTATTGTGTATACTCCCCGACCCTTACACTGTTTCTAAGAGAAATGATTTCTTTTGCAGATGTTGAAAGGAATACACGCACAAAAGACTGAGGACTTTTATAAAAAATAGGGAGATGGGGCATACAGATGTGCCACAGACAAATGGGCAGAGAAAGAAGAGGATGTTTTATATTGTGCAGAATATGTGTAGCTTTGAAAATCTGATAGACAGTGAGGGTGCTGTTTCAAGGAACCAAGGCTTGTATGGCTGAGTTCAGAGGCCAGGCTGCGTTAAGCCAGCCCATTGTGTCACCCAGCAGGAATCAGAGAGACACAGTTTAGTGAAAGCCACAGGCTAATCTTCAGTGTTTCTTTGAAATATGATTTTTGTTTTTTAGCTGCAGTTGGTTTTGATTGTGCTGCAGTTGTCATTACTGGAATGGGGCACATTTTTGTTATTAGAAGGCAATTATTTGGAAGCTGCACATCAGTGCTTTAGTGATGCATACTTGTGTGCAAGACAAAGCATGCGCATATGTGTGTTTGTGAATGCACAAACTTTTAATAATGATGCCCAGAATTCGTGTGATTTGCAGATTGATGCATTTCTCTGGTACACTTTGTACATATTTGCTTTTTTCGTCCCCTATCAATTTTCTGATTTGTATTAGGGAAGGATAACTTGGGGTTTTTTTTTCTCCTTTTCTTTCTTTTCAGAAGTACTAACCCTGTGCCCCTTGCTTGATGACTCATTCCCTTCTCCTTCACACAAAATACCCTTTCAACAGTTTAGCAGTGAAAACATTAGGCCTGTCTCTTGGTCACAAGGTTATTGTTTTCATATCTCTTGGAGCAAGACCCTCGGATAGCTCCACTGACAAATTAGCAGTCGTGTTGAATGAACAATTACATCAAGGCAATATTAATCTGGGGGCCTAGTTACAGCAGAGAAGGTGCCTGATTTCAGTATAGGAGGATGTGCTGAGAGGAGAACCTATGTGATCTCATTAGATAAATGGCGGGATCTCATTAAATCTTTAACAGCTATGGATGTTCACATCAGCTTTCCTAGAGGAATGCCTGGTACTCAAAGATAACTGGAGTTTTTCTCACTAAAAATGGACTTTCTTATATAAAAAAAACCCTGTGAGGTAGACGCTTTTCTCCTCTTTTCGCCTCAGTGTAGACATCTACATAGGAAATGGGTTTACCTCCAAAACAATCTTTTAAATGAATGAATGTGTTATTGCAAGCCTCCTACCACCTCCAGGCTGAGGGGCCTCAGGAGCATTCCCATGAAATTCTCCTGTTTTCAGGATATTTTTGTGAAACGCTGATGAAACGAGAAGCTTCAGACATTCTAGCAACAACTGCTCCGGAACAGGAAAGTTAGTGCTTGCCTTCAATTTTCACAAGCTGGAATCGTCCAGGAAAACTGACACCAAAAATATTTTCATATGTACCCTCGCAAACCAAAACTGCTGAGTTTCACACGGCTGCTCTGCTGAAGAGCTCTGCTTCCTGCGTGGGAGTTGTACTTGCTGACTTACACATCAGGGGAAAACTGAGCTCACTTCCAACCGGCGGATCCCCGTCCCGAGTGCAGCCCTCTCTCTCGGAGGCACCTGAGTGAAGCCTCCCGGCCCCGCAGGCGGCGGCGGACGCCGTTACACCCGCCAAATCTCTAATACTGCTGGCCGCCTGCCAGCCAGAAAGGACAATTCGTGTTCTTCCAGGTTAGGCCTGCAAACCAAGACGAGATAGACCCAGAAGGGAGGGGAAAGGGAAGGAAGACAAAGATGTCTGCTGTTGGAACAGGAACGTCTTTTAAATAGTCGTAAGTCATAATTCATTAATTCATTTGCTTTGTCCTGACAGGGAATTAGCACAGCTACACGCAGAGTGGTTACAAGATGCCACATTGATATGCGTCACATAAATCCCTCATATGGAAGTGAAGGGCCTTGTGCAATGGATCTGAACCTTCGGGCCACAGCCTGGCTTTTCTTAGTTGCTTTCCTAGTATCTCCTAAATTTGTCCCAAGGATGCACAGCTAAGCAAACCCCTAACTGAAGGCTCATACCGAACTGTACAGATGATACCCAGAGGCCGGACAGAGGTGGAAATCTGGGAATCAGATTATTGTGAGCAATGTGACTAAGACAGTCTTGGTGTAGAGGTACCTCCTTAAACTCTCAATTTTTGGAGTAGCAAGACCCGGCTTGCCAGTGGAATGAGTACAGGAAAATGTTTTTTGTTTTGGGTTTTTTTTTGTAAAATAAAATTTCATTTTTGTGTAACTTTGCACTCAGAAAATAATCCCGGCCTCCAAAGTTGAGTGTCTGAACCTCTGAGCTCCTCAGCGACACCCCAGACACCCAGCAACATGCACAACATAGACTTGCATCTATGAGGTTTGTTCAGAGTGTGGCCATATTTTGGGGTATGGACCATGCCCTTTAAAAAGGAGGCCACTCCACTGAAAATGCAAACCTCAGCAATGCCTATGAGAGAGGGCAGCACCTATCTAATGCACATGTCACAGATATGTATGGCCTATAGACAGGAGAATGTTAATATCTATTTCAATACTTTGGCGGTCTGGGCTGTTTCAGTTCTACTTCTTTCCTTAACCTCAACATGAGATTAGCGCCAGACTCATGTCAAGTGTCCCACAGCTAACCTCTAAACTAATTTTTTATTGCCTTGAGGAGAAGGATTGAGAAAAATATTTATAGGCCCTGGAAGAATAGTAGAAGTTTGCAAGCATTTAGGGCTTTTACTCAATAAACCTTTATGTGCCCTTCATGCACCCATTCAGCTCTGAGAAAGAGTAAAAAATAAAAAAAAATTATAAAAAACACAGGGAAATCGTGCTCTGACAGTAAGTCAAAAATCTCATAAATTCCAGATAAAACCAATACCCACACGTTGTAGGAACCCATCTGTAGTCAGCCTATTGTACAAGTGCAAAAGCAGGGAGAATTAGGATGGTTCATGCTTCATTTCAGACTTCTCATTTATCCCTTTCCATTTAGGTCAAAATGCCCTCAAAGCTTTTTACACTATTTTTTAATCTGTTCCCAGTTTCTCTGTGATTCTTCTCATTTGTTTCCTTTCGGTGTTTTGTATCAATTGAAAGTTTGCTCCTTGTATCTGCAGTCTCTGGGTGATTGTATCTCCTCCATTCCCACCTCCTGAATACCTGACATCTCACTCTTCCTATCTTCTTTCCTGCACCACTTCACCTTCCATAATGCTCTTTTCTCTCTCTCACAGACTATGACGTTAAAAACCACTTCTTTCAGGGAAGCCTCCATGAGTGTTACTTCATGGCTCACATGTGTGCTTTCAGTGTTCAGTCCAAACCCTCTTTTGGGGTTTGCTGTCCATTGTGGTTGCAAGGACCTTCTCATCTTCTTGCTTGCAAACTGCTAAGCCCATCTGACTTGCAAATAAATAGCCAGGGTTGGTGCAAAGAATGGACAAAAATTTTTCTTCCCGTCTCAGCAATCACTGCTTTCCTTCCACTTTTCCACTTTCCAGATTCCTCCATCCTCATAGCCCAGCTCATAGGCTTCTTCAGCCCATGGCCCCATGAGTTCATACTGTAATCGCATGACCAGATCACTGAAGAGCACTGCTCATATAAATAGCATAGTTCTTATTAATTACAACAAAACTAAAAGTGAAAATCTTTGTAGCTTCTCTGTTAGATAAGGCACTGATTTCCTATGAAGAATAATGAGTAACACAAATAAAAACCTAAAAAAACCCTAAGATGGCAAAAACTCCCCCCATAGTTATTATGGAGATTTTGTTGTGGGTTTTTTTGGAGGTTGAAACAGAACATGGGACAACACTTTGCTGATACTCATATGAAACACTGTAAAAGTCCAGACCAATCCGAGCAGGTAAGACAAAGTACAGAGGAAAGGAAAAATCAATGCCTCACCTTGGGAAAATAGAGCTGAGAAGCTGAGAGATGAAATGTCTCGCAGAGCAGATCTCAAGGCAGAGCTGAGAACCTAACAGACTGTTTTTGGTTGATCCTTTTGGTATAATTCATGCAAAATCTAGCTTATCAAGTGAATATAAAATATTCAATAGCCTGAGAATCCTCCACTCTGCAGTGCCGGCTGTGGAAATGTTGACCTGTCAATAAATCGTTTGGACAGGCTGCCCCAGACCTTGCCCATGTGTTGAAAATACGCTTTCATAATAACATGCCATTTCTGGCATGGCAACTTTCAGGACAAGCATACTCACGCTGCCTCTTCTTTAAAATTGGTCTAACTCCAAATCCAAGGAGAGCACAATGCACGTTTCAGAGGCCAAGGAGAGAGTATGCAGGAGAGGCTGGGTAGAGCAGCCACAGGTCTGTATTTTGCAGCTCTTCAGTGCACAATGAATTTCTGTAGTTTCACTGGCTGTGGCTTGTCTGATCCAGTTACAGTCTCAAATATGATCTGATTCCTGGGGGGATACTTTTTTTTCCTGGGTAATTTCTCTACTCAGCTTTATACTCTCGTTTGTCATTTGCAGTAAATATACTGAATTTCAATTTTTATTTCTTTGCAAAAGTATGTCCAGAAGGCTGTGTTGGCCGATTGTTGCACCAACATGAAGCCAGCTGGGGGCTGGGTGAAAATGTCATCTCGTCTGGGGAGGGAGCTGAGGTCAGGCTGTGACACAGGACGCTGCCATGCTGAAGGTGTGTTTGCAACTTGAGATTCGTTTCCTGGCTTGGTGGCAGAAGTAGGTCCATTGCAAGGGAGTTTATATGCAACTTGGTCTGTGCGATCTGTATCCTTCTCTGATGCAGAAAAGGAAGGGGGTTAAAGCAAAACTCAAGAAAGGGCAGAACTGCAATGGAGAATCCTCTTCTCTGCTCTGCCACTCTACGCTGTATGGTAAGAGGCTGAGGGAAAAAACTTGGAAGAGAGTCCTCATCTTTTTAAATTAGTTGTGATGAAAGGGTTTCTATAAAGCTGAATTAAAATTAAAAATAATGACTATGACTAGGGCTACTCCAACAGGAAAACAGGAGCACACTTCCAACAGGAAAGACAATGCATCACAGGACCCATCTACCAAGGGAGGGGGAGATTCTTCATCCCTAGTTATCCTTTACATTGAAAACAAGAAACAAAAGAGTGTGTGATTTTTCAAAAAACACCTCAGCAGTCTGGGCCTTAGAAAAGCATGTTAAAAGCCAACAAAGCCACGGCTTGCCCCAGATGCCTAAACAACATGAGGAAATTGCTGGATAATAAGACACCGGAGCTCCATGGAAGCAGCGAGCTGTTCCCTCTCAAAAGTCTCACCATGAGCAATACAAGCACATGGGGGATTGCTCTAGGCCCCGTTTTCAGAGGCATTCGGACTCTTGAGGATATTTCGAGGCACCTTAAACCCACAACTGCCACTACCAGGGAGAAATGTACAGACCTTTGCAAAAGCTCTGATTTGCAGACACATACAGAGGTTGCCCAGGGAAGCCAAGGTCAGGGTCGACCACTTCAGCAGTACGAGGGCTCCTTCCCAACACACTGCGGGGTCATTTTCCACCCAAGTGACACGAAACAATGAAACAGTAGCGAGAAAAGAAACACAACAGGAGAGACAGTGTGAAAGAGTGAAAAAGAGCAGCAAGTAAATTGGAAGCAGAAGTAAAAACAGAGACCAGGAAATTCAGGGAAAGTGTGTCTCTCCTGCTTGCTTCTTCCAGACACAGCGAAGTGATGTCTGAAAAGTGATGAATCAGGGACCACAGGCAAGGACAGGAGCAACAAGGCTCAATTGTATGACCTGAGGCACGGATGGGAAAGTAGAGCAGAGAGAGGGAAAGCAGAGAAAACTGTCAGATTTCTGTGGGCATTACCATGCTGTGTGTGCTCTTCATAAAACATTTATTGCGGAGGATGCCTCGCTCCTTTGATTTGGGATTCAGAACCTCAACCAGATTTAGACCAGGCATTTTCTTTCTCTCTTTTTCTTTGTCCTCCATCTAATTTTAATATAAATTAGGAAGAAATGTACCCCCCCCCCCCATATTAGCCTACAGAAAGCAGATAAAGGACTGTATCACGCATACACAGGTCCCTAGAATTTGGGTTTCTCCCTGATTTTAACAGCTTAATTTGAACAGTGATTAAAAAATAAATGAATGCTTTGCTCATCACAACAGCATTAACATGTGAGCATGAAGAAGCGCTTATTTATCTTGGCAAGACCCAGAACTGGGATAAATGATTCCAGCTGAAGATAGAATTATGTCTCTCGACTCCCAGCTAAATTTGGGGCCAAATACATACTCCCTTTACTGCAGTAAATGTCACTTTCCTGATCCTAACACATCAGTTCCAGCGTATATTGATGCAATCCACTGCAACAGCAAAATCACTACCGCTGTAATATTGCTCCCATAAAGTGCTGGATAGAGGCCCGATCGACTGCATCGGACAACAATTACCTCAAATCAAATTCTCTCTTTCTGGACAGTGGTGTAAATGGGGAGTATCTTCACCGCAGATCGATGGAGCCACAGCAGAGGCAGTCAGGGAGGAGGGGGGTGATAAGCAGAGAGATTGTGCTCATTTCCATTTTTGCCCAGGGAAGCATGAAACACTTCTGCTGCTCCCCAATAACTGTGCTGAAGGAAAAGCATCAACGCACCCAGCAATTACAAGCCTAAAAAGAAAATCAGTCGCCAGACAGCCCTAATAAAAGTAGCTGGGGCTCCTATCCCCACGCACAGCGTGTCTTGCCTGAAGCCGAGAGCGTTTGGCCAAGTCCCAGAGGCAGTCAAGTGAAAGGGTCTCACCTGCTACCTGCAATCAATCCTTGCCTACAGTGTCAAGCCGACCTCACCGGGGGTCATTCGGCAAGGCTGAGCCATTGCTCTGTGTTTGTCAGGGGGGATCGGTTCAATGCTTCCTGTAAGGGTCAGTGGCAAAGGCTGGCAGTAATTTTCAGCCAGGTATGTGGAGGGGGGGATGGAGCCTGAGGCACTACTGGCTTCAATAAATACTTAAGGAATTTAACAGCCCAGTGCAGACCCTGTGTCAGTGGATGATGATGATGTGATGGAGCTCACGCTCAGTATTGCAGAGCTCTGTCATTCAACATCTCTGCTGCAGGGAGCGGCAGGGCAGCCATGCCACGCGGGCAATCTGATACACAAATGGTGTGCCTCATCTGTCGGGTTTCTCCAGATAATCAGGATCAGCACCCACTAACACCATCAGTGTCCTGGATGTACTACACTGAGCTGACTCATGTCAATGGAAAAAAGAGGCCGGTGGTAATGTTCTGGCCAAAGTTGCGCCACATCACAATACAGGCATTACTCATGCTGGGTCATTTCTTAAATATAGTACAATCATGCAATATGCCTAGGCCTACAGTGTAAGTAAGGGCTCCTTTGTATTTTTTTAAACCCGGGAATTAGATTTTTTTTTTTTTTTTTGTAGCCTTAAAGGGCTAGAGATTTCAATAGAGGTTTCCATTTTGCAGAAGGGAGGCACAATAACTACAGCAAGAAAAGGAGATTTTCTGGGCATAGAGCCAAACCAAGACACAGGTCACCTGGCTCCTATAATCTTCTGTGCCATAGACTCCCCATCTGCCTTCTGGCAAGTCATTTATTCTACCCTCATCCTTTGTGCTGCAGCTGTAAGTGGGGATAATAACACATCTCTACATCATAGGGCAAATGTGAGGATAAGCATGATGGTATCAGCGCAACTATTGCATAATGTGTTGGTGGGCTAGAAGGATTACTGTCCCTAAGCACTCCCTGTGAGCCGCACAGCCCTCTGAATGATCATCTCTCTGGTTATTTGTACCTTGTAAAGACTAAGCTGAAACTTCAGCTTTATCTGTCACAGGTTTACACATACCGAGACATTCTGCACAGTGATCGGATTGCAGCAAGTTACAATTCTCCACTGAAAGTAAGAGATCAGCTCTGCAGGAGATGATGGGGTTCAGCAAAATTAAATTATGTGTTTCTCAAGCAGACAAATAAAGAGGCATAAGCTAAAGTGAGCGAAGACACTTCCTGTACGAGCACCCGATGCTTCCGATGAGGTTTCTACCGCCTTAGATCTGCCAGCAGAGCTGGTTGTGGGAAGGCATTTGGACTTCTTCAGTTCAAATGGGTCAAATCAGCAAAAATCTCTGATCTCGGTAGCATGAACAAGTGCAATTTAGACTAAAATGGGCCTGGGAGTAAAACATGAGCAGGTCAGTGAGCAGACTAGACTATTGTTGGTGGCAACCGCTGGTCTGAGCTGGGAGTTTCTAGGAAGAAAGGTGGAAGTTTTCCTAGGAACTTCCACCAAGGTTTCCAAGGTGCACATCTGCCCTTAGACATAGCACTGCTTCTGAATGAGCTTCCTCTCTGCAGGCAAACTGTACCGCTCATGAATCCCCCCATCCTGTAAGCCAAAGCAAAAAGCAAGAATAAGGTTGTAAGTTGCACATTGGTGAGTATGTCTCAAAGATGATATAAGCCAGTGTGACATACAAGCTGATGAGGCCAGAAGCAATGGTAAATTACAAAGAATTTTTGGCTTGTCTATATTAATTTACTAAATGAAGCTAAACCTATTTAAACAAGGCTTAAACCATTTTAAGTGTGTTGAGTTGGCACCAAAGTAACTTGATTCACTTTACATTGATTTAATTACACCACTGTGATTTATAGACCACGCTGTTGTCTCTTATAGCCTTAGACTTCCTTAGGTTCACCTTCGAATTGGGTTCATAAGGGAAGAGCTCTCCAAAATATTCATTTTTAATGTAAATTTAATTATGGATGCCACGGGAGTGGGCAGCCAGCATCCCCCCAGGCATCCCACAGTATGGAGATTAGATCTTTAATGCTACATTGAGAATCTTTCCATCAGCTCTTCACAGTGCTGATAGCATCACCTCAAAAATACCCAATCTGAACCCAAAAGGGAAGAAGAAATGAAATTTGCACATGGCTCAGGCGATTCAATAATTCACAATATTTCATTAGACAACATCTCCATTAGGAGCCTGACATTTATATTCATGGTTGAGCAGAGGGATAACTTATGAGTTATCTCTTCTGTCTTTGTGAGTGAAGATTAATGTCATAAACGCTCAGCAATCGTGTATCATATATATACACACTTACATACACTCAACATGCATTATTTTTATCTTCTATGATCTTCAGGAGCGAAAGCACTTGAGACAACCGTTTAGGGGAAAAGCAGTTTCTGAATGTTGTCAGACTGTGCACAAACCAGGGGAAAAATTGTGTCATCAGTTAAACAATCTAAACAGTAGGCATATATCAAGCCCGGGAGAGTGGTCTGTGTTGAAGCTGTCGTACACTTGCACTATTTAATATGCTGTGTATAACTCCAGGGGCTCTGCCCTAAATGGTGAGCCTATTTGTTGTGCAAAATGGGAAGAAGAGGAGGCAGAGGCAATTCACTGCCATCTTCCTGCTCTCAGAGGGCTTGAGCCCAGTAGCATCCAAAGCCCATTCTTGCATAACTTAGAGAAGTTTGACTGAATTTCCAAAAGAAAGTGATTGCAGCTAATGACTGACATGGCTTAATCACTGTGCACTGTGCTTCACCCCCTTACTATCTCTTATGCCAAAAGGCTGTGTGGTAAAGAACAGGGAATGCCAATTTTGTGCCATCTGGGGATTTCCCTAAGACAGCTTTCTGGCTGCTTCAGATGAAAGCAGCAGAACTCGCAACAAAGCCTGCACAGTCCAGGACTTGTTTCTAGTGAAAATCTATTATGAGCGTTGTATAAGGAAAGTGCATAATAAACACAATTTATCACATGGCTCTCAAATTCATTATTGAGCTCTCACCTATGAGCCTACAGATTTATAGACATTGGGATCCGTGGCCAAAAGGTGCTATGTAAGTGCAAATAGTTATGGTTGTTGGAAAGGTCCTCTTGGATTATCCAGTCCAGCCACATGCATTCCCGCAAATGCATAAGCAGGTTCAATGATTTGATACAAAAAATCACTGCCTCATATTGTCTAAGATGACTGATGTCTCTTGAATTATCTTCTTGACTGTGCTTTTCATCTTAATTAAATAGGCTGGCTGGACCATGCCAAGAGATAGAACAGGCCAGATTTTTATTATTCTGGCTAGTAACATCTATTCCAACACGAGTGGGTCCAGTGCAACCTTCTCATATAACCAAAAAGACAGCCTGCTATGGGATCTGACTATATATTCACTGATCCAAGTGATCTGAACGCCTTTTTAATCTGTTCCCTGTCATCCCCACACCCAGCTTGCACAAGACAGCTAATTTTAGGTAGTTTAGATAGATTTTAATTTCATTTGCTGAACTGCACAGACATTCCTTTGAAGTATTTGAGATGACAAAGACCAGAAAACATACATAAAAAAATTCAGATTAAAGCTCTAATTTGTGTGTTACTTAGGCAAAACAATAGAAAAATCCAGGGGTTATGCCAGTAGCTGAGAAAGAGCAAGAGCTCAAATCCAGGCAGTTCATCTTCAGCTAGTAAAGGTCCAGTCCCAAAATATGTTCTGTGTTTGCTTGACCCAGTGCAGTGTGATGCAGAAAAGCCCCAGCTCTGCCTATGGGAAGCAGGAGGGCCATTTTGCTGCAGCGTTTTGCCCAAGCTAGTTATTTCCACTGCAGATCATTCATATCGTCTCCCATGCCCTTAGGGGAGCTCCCATCCCCTGCCCCAGCGACGTACCCTGGCAGAGCTGCCGGTGCAGCGTGCTCTGGCACAGCACTGCTGCAGCAGGCTGGCAAATCAGGCCCTTTTGATGCATCACTTCTCTCTTTGATAGAGATGATTGTATTTTAAAGAGTTTTAAGGGGCACAAAATTAAAACATGTGCCCACAAGCTGTTATATGCCTTGCTGCATATTTAATTTATTTTTCTAAAAGGAACACACATTTACTCTGCAACCGAACACAGAAATACCTCATTTTACCATCCTGCTTTAAAAACAATTTGCTATCACTGTTCGCTGTTCTCTCTGGAGAAATTTCTAACCCCATTTGCCCACATGGGCTTGTGCGAGTGGGAAATGCCACCGTGCAAATCCCTCCTGCAGCAGGGTCTAGAGGCTGTGAACACTTCTTCTGCGTGAAATTAATTGAGCTCCAAGGGTCAGCAGGTTACAAGTAGGCTCATTATGACAAATGATTTCTGTCTGAGTAGGAAGACCTTTGGGGTCAGTTCAGGATTCTGCCTAAATTTTGTAATTACGCCTGCCTCAGGCCTTAAACAAACTAAGTGTCCCTTTACATGTGGAGGGAGGCAGCCTGGAGATTAAGGAACAAGCAGAAACAGCCTGGCTTAGTCTGGCAGGACAGAGTTTTAGCTGAATCTTGCAAATAAAAACCCTGACAAGCTCAACAGAGCCAGAGACAGGCTTAGAGCCTGACAGGGAAAGATCTGGAGTCTCGAGGAACTCTTTATCCCTGCGACGATTAGAAGTCCAGCTGGGAAAAGCTCATCATAATTCCTACTCTGCCTGCGACAGAGACGCTTCACTTTGCCAAACCCAAAAAGGATAATATGCTGCAAAATATGCAACTTGATTGTACGTGGAGCTGTATTAGTAACTTCAGGGCTTAGCTTGTGACTCATAGCTCCGGCTGGATGGAGGAGTCATGTGCCAGAAAACCAGGCCAGGTTCTAACATTGAATAAAGTGACTTACTTCAGTCTTTGTGTGGTGCTTTTCCTTCGCAGAGAGCACTGGAAGGCTAGCGGTGGGTATGGCCCCTTGTCCTGGTCTCTGCTGGGGAGCCCGACTGCTGCTTCAGCAGGTGGCAAGGAGAGGGACAGGACTGTCCCTGGGCTGGGACTCACCTCCCCTAACTTCACTGTCTACAGGTTATTTGAAGTTAGTCAAAGTTATTCACCTATGCAAACTCAAAAGAGGAGGGGTGGACACTTCCAAAGCATGATTCATCCTGTCCTACAATAGATGGGAAGAACCCACTTTGGACAATACTTCTCCAGAGAAAGTCTAGACTTCCTGAAGCTTGGAGAAGGATCTTTAAATGAGGTGAGATGGAGGCACCCAGGCTGGTACACCCCAAACCCTGGAGAGACAGAGCCTAAGCTGTCCAACCTTAGGCAACACTGGTGGGACTGCTGGGCATGCTCAAGTGCCCCAGCAATATCTCATACAAAAGAGCTGCTTTCCAGTTATTTTACGTTACACTCCTCTGCAAAAGCTGTCTGTAGGCTATTCTTCAGGCCCAAAAGGGGATGCAAAATGTTTCCTCGTGCTGCTGGCCAGATGGACACAGGTGGATGGAGAAACAAGCAGTATGAGGAAAAATACTTTCCTGGGAGTCTCCATTAGACTACAATACCTGATGGCTCATGGCCACATGAAATATCAATTCATTAGTCTAATTAAGTTGTATATGTATGCACACAACACATATTGCTACATTTTTAAATATCTGTGCAAGATATTTCATGAAGCACACAGCAAATATCTAATCTTGTTTAAAAACATTCGCTTTGAAACCATTATTGGCTCTGAAAGCTGAGCTCAATTATTAGGATTTAAATCTGAATTTCTAGGACATTTACCCCTCATATTTTTTCTCCTCATTGTAGATTTAAGTTAGATATTTCGATAATTCAAAGTTTGGGATGAAAAATAAATTGACATTCAGGTATTTCCTTCAATATTTGTTTGAAAATCAGGCTAGTCATTTCTCCCAAATCAGGGTCCCTATTATTTTTTGCAGCATTTCATTCATTAGTCTTTCCTTATAGTACATTTTCTTCTAATCCTGAAAAACCATAGGAACATAGGATTGCTTGAATCTATTTTAATTATTCATGTAAATTAAAGAGACAGAATAAAAATTACATATTCAGAGAAAATGGTCTGTCTTTCTCATAACACTACTTATAAAAGCAGAGTGGTTTTTATTTCATCATTTTTCACTGGTCTTTTATTATGCTTTATTGCACTCTGATCACCATGGACACTTAAAATAATCTACAGACAAACAGATTCATTGTTGTTTTCAAATACTTTTGTAATTGTGTGTGTGTGTGAAATTTTTTTGCAATGATTGCAAGATTACACTCTGATCTGAAATGGTAACACAATATAGGAAGGGTTTTTTAATCACATTTAATGCAATTTTTATGAACTTAGATAACGTTAATGATAAAATAAGATAAAAATGTTAAATTTATTTTTAACAATGGAATTGTGAGTATATTTCACAAAATTTTATTCTTAAAAAGTCTTATATTTGACTTTTATGAAGCTTCTAGGCTTTTTCCTTTTTTGAGATAATTTTAGATACTTCTTATATCTTGGAATTAACTTTTCAACCTCATTTTTGAAGCTGTCAGATAAAAAGTCAACTCTTGTACACACAATGAAATGACAACTGTTAAGTAATACTGGCCAGAGTAACCTAGAGAAATGCTCTGCAAATACGCCTAGGACTTCTTCCTATGAATAAAGATGATCTCAGTTGGTTTGGGGTTGCTCAGAGAATGCAGTTAATAATGTGTGATGATACTATTTATAGTGTCTTCCCTGTGCAGATCCATACAATGATATCCAAAGAGGCTGGCCTCATCTTTGTTTTGGATTTCAAAAGCAATTCAGAAACTTAGGGTAGCTATGCAAGTCCAAGAGGAGGTGCTCAGGACAAAGCTCAGCCTACTTTCTTCCAAGATAGACAATGAGGAGATGGAAAACATGAAGCACCAGGCAGGAGGCGAGCACGTCTTCCGGCCCAGCCCGGGGATGATGCTGCATCTCCTTTTCCGAGCAGAGTCTCCCTGTGGTCTTTGGCAATTACCTGTGCCCAGCTTTTTAGAACTGGGCACATGCAATTGCATGTTTCATTTGCCCATATAATTACTGTAATTGTGACCACAGTTGTGGTAATCGTACATGCAAACAATCAAGTAGACATCCAGACTGGAAGATGGCACTTCCTCTACTGTGCTCCAAGCAGCGTTTTCAGCTATATTTTGCTGGCTGGGCACCTACAGTAAGATCTCCTTAGTTAATGCAGCATTGTGCAGTACACGCTATCTTCCTCTGGCAGAGAATTAGACTATACAACCTAATCAGTCATTTCCCTTCAGTCTCCCAAAATGGTGTCTTTTGGAGACAGCGATGCAGATAGCGATTGGCAAATACGTCTCGTTTGTGATGTGCCAACACTTGAGGCAAGAAAACAAACAAAAATTACCAATGAAGCTGTTAAGGCAGGAAACTCTATTAAGAACCCAAGGGAGAAGTTGCTTCCCTGATTACGTCTAATATGCACTATGTAGTCTTGGTGTACCCAGCAATGGTAACGAAACTGCCCGGAGGATTTTGTCGTCTGCTGGCCTGCAGCCAGATCTGTCACACTGAAAGTGCTCTTCTACCCTGAAAAGCGTCTCAGTAAAAAATAGCATCATTGGGTTTCATGTTTATGGTCTCTTAATGATCCAGTATCAGATGTGTTCAGCTTACAAGTGAAAACAGTGCTGGGACAGAGGTTTAGGTTTTGGTGTGGTTGCCCTCTGCCCTGACTGCTAATCCTGAGAGCTAGCAACGGAGTGGAAGCATCCAGCAAAGCTCGGTCTTTCATGTGGCGTTGCTTTCAGTAAAGGTTTTTATAGGCCAAATCATATCCTCAGGTTAGGTCCCTGCAGTCCCTAATCTTTTTGTTTCTCCTTCAGTTTCATATTTATCAGGAGGATTTGAACAAGTCTACACGATGGGAGTTCAGTGTCCAGTGATGATGCTGGAGCGAGAGAGGCTGCGTGCCTGCCTTAGCCGTATCGCCTCAACAGGGTGAGCAAGAGATAAAACCAGCAAGTATTCATTTTTAGTCATGAAAATGTAATGGAATAAACTTCTACTGAATTCTATAGGATGTTTTAAAACCCTCATATGATGGCACACTTAAATTCTATATATAGGCTATTAGATTAATAATAGTACCCTATTGATCCAGAGCTTTCCCCAAACCCAAAGTCGATATATAGAAGAGCTCTCATTGACTTCCTCTAGCTTTGGATCATTTCTTTTTGTCTTAGCTGAGGAGTTTTCCAGAGGGGGGAAAAGAACAGTAGGAAATAATTGTATCTTGAGAGACAGGGAAGTTAAAACCTTGGTCTCATGTGATCCAGTGACAGACTTTGAACAGAGCTGGGCAGAAGTTTGCTTTATTTTTGTCAGTGCTGATTTTTATTAGAAAATGCTATTTCAATTAAAAAGGGCTTTTTGGAGGAGAGGAAAGAATGCAAGTCCACTCTGAAAAATAGGAAAATAATGTGATATTTTTCAGAGCACAATGGCTTTGCTTTTTCATTTCATTCAAACCTGTGTTTTGAAATGGACTTTATGTGAAATAGTAAAAGATAGAAAGGCCAAAAAAATCTCACCCAAATCAACTCAAGTATGTCAAACCAGAATGTTTCAACTAACCTTAAAGCTTCCTTTGTGAAATGCAATTTTGCAAAATTAGAGAAAAAATAACCTAATTATTTCAGAACTATTGAGGTAAATATGGAAAAGCACGTTTAACATGTTAATTGGTGATTGTGCAATTTGCTGTTCATTCTGCACATTACTTCGAGATACGTTTTACTAACTTCCAGTATGTCATGTTTAAAACATGATACTCTTTGGAATATGGACCATCATTTACTATGTTTTAAGCAGCTATACTGAAAAGTGAGTTCTTGCCCCATAGTACTGAAAATTACTCTAATGAAAAAAGTCAAATAATATTGTCAGAAAAGAGGGAAGGAGAGCTAAAATGGTAGACGAAAAATAAAAATAAGGATCTAGAGGAAGATCAACTAAAACTTTAAAATTAGTATAATAAGCATAATAAGCAGTGATGTCAGCGCACTCCCTTGCTACAATTAAGAGCCTCTTGGGAAAAGTGACATGAAAAGGAGCAGAGATTAATTACACAACCATAAACTCAGTGGGATGGGGGGCACCTTTTTGCTCTGTGCTCAGTACAAGGGACAAGGAGCTCCTGGGCAGTGATGGAAAGGGAGAAGCTATTGCTGGAAACTCAGTCCCCCAGAGAAATGCACAAATTGAGGAAATCTGCAATCCCAGCTCCTAGGAGCCCTCTCCTGAGCACCGGTGTCTCCTTAGCACCGGTGTGTCCTTTAGCAGTCACCTCTGCCTTGTCCCACTGACTGCTCTTGCTGCATGAGGTGTTTTAAGGAGTCAGAGAACGGAAGGGTGGTTAAAAAAAATCTCCTGTATTGGCTTTCAACCACTTGCTAACAGAGAAAAACAAAAGCAGAACTTGATCTTTTGTTGTTGTTTTGGGTTTTTTTTCCTCCTTTTGAAAAAGGGATTCCTCATCTTTACCACTCCTTTATATTCTAACTGCCCCAGCTGGAAACCTTCTAGGCCTTTTTAAAACAGGATTAAAAACACAGTTTTCTGCATTAGCACAGCTCAAAAGGGTAACCTCAGCTCTTTTCTCTGCCAGCCAGCTTTTTAATCCTGAATCACATGTCACTTCAAATTATGAATATGATTTTCATGTTCCCCTCAGGCCTAAATTTCACCCAAGTAAATCCTCTCATTCAGTAGCCGGAGAAACGTGTCAAAAGCAGTGATCTTCAAGCACCGAGAGTGCTCTGGGAGAGATCAAACTGTCCCAGCCTGAACTCTCTGAGTGCCAGGCATCTTTTCGCCTCCTGCTTATTGTTGTTGACACCCTGCATCCCCCCTTCTTTTCGCCCTGGTCTGAAAGCCTGGGATGGCAAAGGAGAAAAAATAAGTCCCTTCTTAATTCTAAATATTTCTGGGATTGATCCTTTCTGCACTTGTGGGGTCAGAGGGAGAACAAAGGCGCATGCATGAACTGGTTCTGGGTAATGAGAAATTAAACCACCTGATACAGCGCTGCTTTCTTTCATCTTCTAGTACAGCTCTCCACTGATATGATCAGCAGTCAGACGAGCAAACTGGCTAAACGGCCCTGATTTCCAAGCCAGCCAGATCGGTGTGCTGGTGTCACACTCGATTTGGAGAAGGAAGCCCTTCCTCACCTGGGTTTCTCTGCGCTGTGCAGATCCCCCTCTCCTGAGTGTCTTACAAACACGAGCTAACTTAGAACATCATTGTCAGAGAAAATGTGCATTTCCAGCCCTGGTCTACAAATAAACAGATTGGGATCGTGTCTTGTGCAAATTACTTAAAACCTGAGGATCAAGCCTAGAATCAGAACTCTAGAAATCTACACATTGGATTCTGGAGGTATTTGACATTAGGTCAAATGTCTCCTCAAGAAGAGCAGACCTTCCCAGATCTGAAGAGCAAGTCTTGTCTCTTCAGTCTCTTTAGGGAGACTAGAGAGCTCAAAGGACCATGTTGAGCTTTCCTTTTCCACTCTGCCCCCAGTATAGTTTCTTCCTCTCCAAAAAGAACTATATTATTGTTTTTGTTATGTTTAGATATTTGTTCCTTTCCCAAGATGACTGTGGCCATTGGTTTTGCTTACTGTGATGGTAGATGTTGCGTCACAACTCAAGGCAGGTGCCAAGGCTTTGCTTACTTTTTCCTAATGGGAGCTGTGAAGCATATGGATACTGTACTAGTGAGGGCCATCTCCATCGTAACAGCATGACTAGGTAAGTGCAAAGATGATCCTCATTCAGTCTTTTCAGAGCAAGGAGCAGAGATGGTTTTGGTTCCAAAGGAGCTCTGGGGTTAGAAATAATAACTTTGCTGAGGTCTTCTCAGCACCAGTCCAGACATCTGAGTTCAGCTTTCTCCTGCAGAGAGTGGAGACACCTGGTTTGAGGTCATCTCCTCTGAACATGCTTTTCCATGGGTTATCTAGACTTTGTCAGCGAAGGTGTTTTGGTATGGTTTTGGATTTGAATTTTCTTAGGAGTTCTCCTTCCTCATAGGGGAAGAAGGTAAAGATAGACCCAAGACATCATGGAAGGTAGAGAGCACCCGAAACCACAGTGTGCTGCAAGTCCCCACAGCCACATCACATGGCTGCAACGGTATGGCCATTTCCCATTTGAAAATCAGTCACATAAATGTTTTCCTCCTGCAGAAGAGCAAACACAAATGTGGAAAGGGACTAAGAGGGCATGTTTATCGCTCGTTTACCTTCCCATGGTGAAGAAGCCACAGGAGTTATTACAGAAACCTCACCTTTCAAAACATTCCCATGGCCATGAACATGCTACTGAACAAATGTATATCCCAGGAGGATTTCTCATTCACTGGAAGATCAACTCTGATCCAGCCATTGCCTGTACTTTTTAAAGTTGCAGCAGCAAAACAGAAACATAGCAGTTTGCAAGAGAGGTGGGCAGGAAACAGTTTTTCCAATCCACAAGCAATTCTCAGTTTAGAGGTTTCCCATCCTAATACTGAGTGAAAGGTAGAAATCTGAAACTTAAAAGGATTCAGATCATATCAACCAAATAATTTTTCTGAACTTTCCTTTTTTTTAATATTTTGGTGTATAAATTTAAAATACTTTAATTTCAAAATTTTTACTTTTTAAATATAAATCACAGCAAATTTGAAAGCAAAAATATTCCTCTTTAATTCACTTCCCCCCCCAAAGACAGACATTCAGATCACCACCTGTGATTTCCATCAACTGGCATTTTTCAATTTAAAATAATTGCCAAAAACCCCCAATCAGTATTCAAGGCCATGTTAATGATGGCCTTACTGCAGCCTAGAGGTGGCAATAGTTTAGTGACTGCTGAGCTGCATGTACAGTTTGTAATCCCTTAAGTAGTGCTTTGAGGCTTCCAGTAGCTAATATATGTCCACCACCATAGCAAGGAATAAAATGAATATTGCTTCCTTTATCCCTTTATGTTTAGTATTACAAAAGCTTGTAGAACTGAATTTCCAGAGTGGTGATTTTTTTTTTCCTTCCACCGTTGGATGATAAATTTGTTTATCTTTGCTCTTGGCACCAAACTTTGTGAACATTTCTAAAAGAAACAATGAAAACTCACTCATGGTCTGCTAAATCAATACTCCCAGCGTCTCGTTCTCCATTGCCAATGCACCTTGTATAACCATTCACCGCTCTGCCTGAGTGGCGGTTTGCGTCCATTTTGCACTGGTGCAAATGACTAAACCAGCTGCAGAGCAACGGGGAATCAAAGCTCTACCTCCTTCCTTAGATGCCAATCTGAGCATCAGCTCTAAGAAATACACAGCTGAGGATGAGCCTTCATCCCAAGCCAGTGATAAGCAGAAAGGATCAAAGTGAACAAGATAAAATGACAGGTGTAGCCTCTCCACACAACAGGGATAAGTCACAATATTTCTGTACGGTTGCTTCCTTAAGCACAGAGCACAGAGACAGACTGGAGATGTGATTGCAGATGGTATGTGTAAGACGATGTAGACTCAAATTTGACAGTCACTTTATAAACGAAACCCCGGCTGTGTGATCTCCCTTCAGGTCTACTTGCTGCTGCGGAATAGTTTTCTGTGGGTAAAAATACCGAGTTTTCCAAAGCCTGATTTATGATTATTCTCTGCTAAAGTCTTAAAAACACAAAAATTGTTACAGCTATTTTTATCTCATTCTGGCATCATTGTTCTCCATTGCAGTAAGCGGAACTATCTTTTCTTAAAATGCTGGATTGAATCCATATTCTATTTATTACTTCTGAGGACTGCTCTTCTGTATTTTACAGCCTGTTGTTTACGAACTGTGTGGGGAGATAAAAAGCGCACAATCTGAAAAAGTGCAGAAGCATCATCATCCTTCTTTTTTTTCTCCCCAAAAGAGTGGCTCCCAAAGCCATCTGCTTTTTAGACCTTAACAGCAAAGCAGAGCACAAGAGCAAAAATGAAAATCTCTGGTGGATGGGTGTTTGGCACCTAGGCCAAAAAGCCCCTGGCTCCAAAAGGCATATGATGGAGATATGAGGGGTTTGAGGATGTCCCCTGTTCTGCCCCCCTGTGCTTTTACTGCTCTGCATTCATTTATTCTCCTTGTAATTTAAGTTCAGGGAGAAGGAATGAACGGTCTGGTCCTGAGAGTGGGAAGCAACTCATGAAGAAGTAAAGGAGGCAGCATGTATCTAGCAATGTTTCCATACATTTTAATTCTAACTCAGTCCCGCCTGTCCCCATATGAAAGCTTTGTGCATGTACTTTACATGTGGCTTGCAGCAGCCTATTTCTACCCACATCCTAGAGCAGCTCTGACATGGTGCTTTGTCCTTCACCCAAAAAGCTCCTGACAGTGTGAGAGCTGGTTTCCCAAGTAGCTACAAAATATTTGTCTGAATTGGAAAGGGTGCGTTTCCAGATCTTTAAAAATTTGAGAAAACAGTTTCCAGTTTAGTGTTTTTCAGTGATTTTTTATTCTGTGGACCGCAAAACCTTTCTGAAGAAGCAAACCAAACCAGCTAATGGGTTAGGTGGGTGATCCTGGATGCTGGCAGTGCCAGAGGGAGAGGATGTGTGATAAATAGATGGCCTGGCAGGCTGTGACAGCCCTGGAAGGCACATACAAACCAACTCGAGGGGAGTGAGCGCGCATAAGGGTTTTTGGTACTTGTTCACCTTTCACTCTCCGATGGACCACAGCTAAGCAGTGCAGCATCTGTTGGGCACCACTGTTGACAACATTTTGTCCTGTGACTCACACAGTGGCACTGGTGCACACCCTTTCACACATGGTGTGTACCAGAGGTTTCTAGGCCACATCCTCCTCCAAAAAATGAGAAAGAAAAGTGTGAGGTGCACAGAAACCATTCCTCCTTATGCAGATTGAGTTTACCAGGAAAGACGAGGAAGGTCCCCTTGCTGTGGTGCACCACATGGTACAGTCACAGCCTTCCCACCGTTCTGACCACAGCTGTGTCCACCCATGTTTTTCCCTCTCATGGGCACCAGGTTGTCAGGAATGCAACCTTCAGTAGAAAGCAAAGGAAAACGTAAAGAGAATTCAACCACTCTCACAGTCTTTTGGCACTAAAATCAACTTACTGATCAGTGCTAGCATCTTTCTGGATAGAGAATAGCTCTGACAGAGCTGAGCTGCTCCGCAGCACTCCCAGTCTGGAAGACACCTTTTCCCTGCTGTCAAACACTTGCCACTGGCCAGGTGCCACTGGGAAAGGGAGTAGGTGCTGGAGGATTTACATTTAACTCCATACATCTCACCAAGGTGCCTCAGTTATGAGTGTTGTGGGCTCCTGGCAGAGTGGATGGAGGGAGACTGGCTCTCACTGGGACAATTCAGGGGGCAGATGCTCTGAGTCACACTCATTTCCCATCACTAGAATCCCACCTCAGCTGGGATGGCAGGGATCCCTCCTCACCTTGGCTTTTAGGATGCAGTTAAAAAACTTAAGTATCATCGCCTTTACATGGCCAGAACACTCTGTTATGGTTGTCTAGAGTTTTGTTTCTGTTATATAAAAGCCATAGCAGTGAGTGAACTAGTAAATGTTTGGGTTTGGTACCTGTTGTTGAATACAGAGACTGAGATTTTAGAATACCTCTAAAAAGAGTTTGGTCCCTAGTTCCCTTCAACAGCCATGCAAAGTAGAAGGTATAACTCTCAAAGATGTCTGTAAAAACCCCACATCGAAAGCTGTTAAATCTGCAAGATTACTCAATTTTCTGTGGAAACAGGGTCCTCCAGTGGCAGATCCCCCAGGCCAGGACACTCCTCTTCCTCACTTTGGGATACTAACCTCAGCAACTTTGTCAAAATGAGGATCTCCTGGTAAGCCATTTCTCTGCAACAGGCCACATCCCAGCTCCCATGCTCACCCAGGGAAAGATGGGCTCCTGAGTAGAGTGGAAGTGCCCGCAGAGGCACGTTTGGATGTTACCAGCCCTCCTGGAACAGACACAACAAATGAGGAGAGTGATGTGGCTATAACAGCTATTTCGTGATCGTGCTTCACAGATTGTGCTGTTTCTGACTATGGTAATCATTAGCATCAACTTCCACAGCAGGTAGGAAGCCAGGGTTATTCACAGTATAATTTCACTTTGGAATCGAATTATACTATGAATACATAATTATACTGTGAGTGCATAATATTGTATTATTATGAAGATGTATGGATGAACTTCTACTACACTGAAGTAGAGAACTCTCCTATATCCCATCACTGACTTGTGCGACAATATCCCTACAGGTGGACAATCACATTAACATGGTTTCTGCCCCTCATCTGGTGAGATCATGAGAATAAGTCTGCACTCTGGTTCTCAAGCCCATCTGGTGTCTTTTGCTGAGACGGAACAACAAAATACTTGTGTTTGGCTATTTCAGAGAAAAAGACCAACAACAACAGAAAGCAGAGTGGTTTTGTTACATTATTTGTGTAATGGCTTAACACTCAATGTGGCATAAGCAGCAGTATCACGATGTTAGCCTCACATCAAACAGATGGCTAGGGAATTATGATATCTGAAAACCCAGAGCATCTTCCATTTCTAGATGCCAGTTAATAATACAGGTGGTGCTGTATGAAGGGAAGAGACTTCGCTACAGCTTTGGGGCTCAACTAGTCCACAGGGTCCAATTCCCAGTTCAATTGCAGTCCTTTCCTCCCTCTCGCCACATAGACATCTGGTGTTATTAAAAGCTAGTAAAAGAACTGTTTTCAGAGCTAGCTCCCCAACATTGCATGTGTAACCATATGTGGTAATATAGCATTACATTAAAAATAAAAAAAAGCCTGCTTATTGAAGATCGGCAACTTTTTTCAGCATCCCTTCTCTGTTCATGTGGTTACTGGTTCTTGTAACTGTTCTCGTCTTTTGAAGCTATTTAATTAGATGCAATGGGTGGATTCATTAAAAGGTCTTGACCACTCTGCTCTTTAGATAGCCATGACCTTATGTCTGAGTGTGGAAACCATCTCAAATCTAGCATCTTTAAAAAAAGAAATAAAAAAAAAAATCCTTTTTCTCTCCTTGTAGTGTATATGCTGGCCTTACTCCTATTGTGTCAACATGGACAGTTTCTATCACAATGTGGATGATGTTAAATAAATATGGAAAGAGAAACTGGGTAAAAAAAACCTGCTAGAAGAGAACAGATAGCACAGCACTTCGCTACAGCAACAGACCTTCTCCTCTGGAGTCAGTGGATTTGAGTCTTGACTTACCCAGGGGAATCTGAGTTTGGAATTTGGTTCATTCTCCTCAACAGCAATGGCAGTAAAGAAATAATGTCAGCTTCAGTGACCCTGACCTGAAGAGCATATCAGATTCATCGGTAATGTCCCACACTGGCAATCCAGATGCTAAATCTCTAAGGCATAGGGTGCTGGCCCTCAGGAATGGCATTTCTGAGCTTAATGGGCTGTGGAGCAAGGTGCGTCTCCTCCTCTTCCTCTCTGGGCAGACAGAAGAGGTGAGTTACAACATGCGGTGTAGAGGGAAAGAGGGGACAAAAAAAAAAAGAGAAAGAAAAAGGACTTATTTCATTAAGAAGCCTCCTTTGCTGCGGACAGGATGCACACAACAGGAAGGATGTGGACACTGAATAACTCATCTCAGGATTTCTCCGTCATTAAGGAAATGGAGGTATTGAAGCGTGGGTTTCCTTTGCATGCTATTCTAGTGAAAAGCAATTCAGCAATAAAGCAAAATGTTACTACTACTTTGCTGCTGCTAAAGGAGAAAACTTTCCCTCTCTTCCTCTCCCTGCCCTGCACCTGCTCATCGGGCTCGCAATCCACCAGCACTCAGCAGGAAAATTAATACTTACTTACTTCATGGTATGCTCCTTCATCACAGACACAGAAACACACTGTGTATCCACTGCATGGCCGCTTGGGCAATAGTTTAATACAACTACTAAACACAGAAGGGGACAGTAAAGCAAATCTAGGTACTTACCTTCCCAGCAGCTTCAAGGTTTCTCAGAAACGTGGCTGGAGCTGGATTTTGCCACCCCAATAGTGAAGGTCCCCAAGCCAAGCTGGTGCCAGGATGACCCTTTCATAGGAGGGGCTGAGATGGGAACAGGAGGCAACGAAAAGCTGGGTGTGCTGCTCCTGTTGTCCTTGGGAAAACCTGTGATAACAAAGGGGAAGGCAACAGATGTATCACCGCTGGGAACAGCCAGCTCTGACAAACTATTGCAATCAAACTCCCTAGATTTTCTCTTAACTGAAATGGTGCTCTAAATTTTCAGGTGAGTTTTCGTGAGAATAGCTCTCTTGACATCATGAGGATAAACAGCCTTAGTGCCATTTTAAAATAAAAAAAAAAGTTTTATAAAAAATAGATTGTAAACTTCTGCAGATGGGAATTATCTGTATTTATGAGTTTATACAGCTCCTCGCACAGTGCTGTCCCAGACCAAGACTCCTAGATATTACTGGAATACAAATGATATCAGAGAGGGATATGCAGACATTTTTGATAGTTTCATTTCATTTTTCATTTGCAAATTATTTTAAGAGGCAGAATGGAGGAGAACACCCACAAAAAGGAAGGCAGAATCTCTTGCAGGCAGAATACATGTAGGCTAAAAAATGCTCAACAAATTCTTCAGTGACCTAAGTTTCATTACACATCACCAGGAAAGACCTAACTTTAGGTTTGACCTCCACAGTGTTGTATAAATAGAGAAGGAAACCTGAGAAGCATTAAGATGTAGCCTTCCTCAGGAAAAAAAAAAGCAGTCCCTTCATTAATGACTCCCATTATAGCTATTCATTGTATCCTCTTTTCCTTAACAAAGTCTCACATTGTCAACCAGCCCTCTTAAACGTTCATTGTGTGCCCATTATCAAAATATAATTTTCAGCTTCACTGAACACATGTAGGAAATGTAGTAGTGTAAAAAGGAAGAGGAGGAGGGAAGATAGCACAAGAAAAAGAAAGAGAAAGATAATAAGCTTAGACTGTATTTGTGTAATTACCCTTTCCAGAACAATCTTCTGAGAAAAGGATATGTTTAATTTTTGTTATGTCATAAATCTTAAACTCTCAAGTTGTCACTGATTAGGCTAGTAACTAAACAACTGAAAACGGACACTGGAAGATTCCCTTCCCCACCACTTTACTTTTAATAAAGATGGATTTATTATGAATGGAGGGAGACCTCTGTGGTCAATTTTTAATCTGTTTTTAAGGACTGTCTAATAAATTTTATACATCCAAATGGGAGATTACTAGTGGTTTACACAAACTAAAAATTGTGCAATTTCAGAAGCATGAAACAAATCTGTTTAGGAAATGTCCAGCCAACACACCAATTTTTCTCTTTCCCATTCATGTTCTTTATCTCTTATAACATTATCTGGTCCTGAATTCGGGCTTTGTTCAAGACTATGACAGAACTGCCTCTGACTTCTATAGCAGAAGGATCAACCTCTCAGTGCAAGATTAAAACCTTGTACAATGAAATACAGTAATTGCTCAACAGACAAATGATAGAAAGGCCTTCTTCTCTGACCACAGCATGTCTCACCATTAACCTCCAAGAAGTTCTCCATTTGGAAGCTACTAATGCCACCAATTTATGGAGGGGCCTGCCCAATTTGAACTGTGGAGAGACATCAACAACTTGCCTAAGATCCAGCACCAAGCACTCGTCTGCAGGTAGAAAGGCTTGATCATTAACCCACAGCTGGATCTTATTCATCCTGCACTACCAGTGTAAGCTACAAGGACCAAAGCATGGATCTTACATAGAAGGCCCTCCACAGCTCTAGTTGGTCAAGTCAATGGGAGCCAAGAAGCCTGCTCCCACAGGGGAGTGAGCTAGGCAGTTACAGCAATGAACTGGGTCAGCCTGCATCCAAAGTCAAGTTTCAAGTTGCATTCTCAAGGGAATAAATACTTCTATGGCTTTCAGAAGCATATCTTTCAATGACTTGATTTCAGGAGATAAGCAGTCTTAGAAAGGGCTGAAAAGAGCAGACTCTATTATCTACTTGCAATTGGCCTGAACTGGAATTGCTCTGGATACATTTTAGACCTCCAGTGTCATGGAGACAGTGTTGGTCACCGTCCCCTGCATTGCAGCTGTCATCATATGTACATTTGTCACCCTTTTCACCCCTAAATATGAATATTTGCATTAGATTAGGTAGCATTTTAAATGTCAATGGAGCATTTGGCATATTGGATTTCCATCCATCCATCTTGAGAGTCCTTTCTTGTTTCATTTTTTTATAAGATATTGAGAACTTGGAACAGTTAGCACAAAATCAATGGGACTTTAACCAAGGGCTCTATCTGAGAGACACAGTTTTGCTCTTCCTGTCTTGGTCAACTACTGTCTTCGGAGCTTTCAGCTGGGCCGGCAGGCAGATGTACCTATTGCATAATTGCAAGGCCATCCCTGGTGGATGGAGCTCTGCCAGCTGGCAGGGAGGACACCTGGCAGCATGCAGGCAGGAAGGATACATCCACATTGATAACACGGTGGGGTCTAACAGCTCTGTGACTTTGCCTTTCTTTGTCATTAACATTCACGCTCTTGCGGCAGCAGGACTTACTCAGTATTTTAAAGGCAGACAATGAGCAGGGTACAGCCTTGAGACGTGGACAGTCTTTGGGATCGGTTGAACCTTGCAATTTGACCTGAATGGGATGACATGCAGCTGCATTTCCGCAGGAACAGAGCAGGGCATAGACTACGACTCACAGGATCGTGGCCCATCCCTTAGCTGCCCCCTCCCCTGCCAGCATTTGCCTGCAGCTCTGACCTTCTCCTTTGGTTTGCTTATCCCAGCAGGGCAGTGCGGTGGGTCTGAACTGGGCAACATTACTGCAGCCTACACTTCTCCTTTAACCTGCAGATTCAGCAACAGTTGTTGAGTTGAATCTTTGATACATTCACAAAATATATCTATACATGTATCTATATGTCCATATCTTATCTATCTATCTACGTATCTCCATGGATATATAGATAGATAGATAGAGATATATATTCCCTTCCTCTCTCCCAAAAACAGAATCAAAGACAAAACTTTTCTTTGCCATTTGAAGTTACTTTTTAATTAGGATATTTTTGGGGGTGTCTTCCAGTCTTGGAGGGTAACCTGTTCTGTTTTTTTATTTTTCTGTCAAAAATGCTTGAAAGAAAAATTACTTTTTCCCCCCATAAATTAAGCTAAGATCTGAAGAGATGGAGTCAAGTCATGAAGTGTCCCTATCCACGAGTGGGGAGTGACAGCTGTCACCTGGGTGCTCTCTCTCAACACAACTAAGGCACTGACAGATGTCAGTCAGTGCATATGAGAGAGCTTCTGGGCACTGGTAGCACAAACCTATTTCCCTGTTGTGGTGGCCGCTTCGGTTGCAAAACCTGGGTTAGAGGACATGGACCCTACTTCCCCACCAGCTTGGCTTTTCTGCACACCTCTCCTATGGCCTAGTTCAGTGCATCACCGACATGCAATCTGTCTGCTCACGCATGGTACGTGCAGCACCTCCCGGGCATGCCAGACTGATTGTGCTGACTTTACTGGCGACCTGCCCTTTCCTTAGGAGAGGGCCTCATGGAAAGGATGGTGGCCAGGAGCTGGCTGCTGCTGCCTGTGCTCCCTAAAGCTCACAAGCCTCTGAGGAACCGCAAGTGGCACATGACTAAACTTGGCTTTGTCCCTTCAGCCAGCTCTGCCGGCCGGGTGCCTGCCTGCCCCATCTTGCTCAGGAATGGTACGAGTGGGTGCTGCTGAACAAGCTGTATTCACACCTCCCAGCAACCTTCCCACAGCACAGCCGGGCGGTAAAGCATATGTGGAGAGCGGCTGTGGAAAAAGGTCAGCCTTGTAGGAGAAAGGAGACTTGCCCAAGACTCCTGAGCTTCCCATGGTGTCCGACCATGCAGAAGGCGTGCTTTACTTGCCTGCTGGTGCTCGGTTTGCCAGTTCCCCCTGTTTTCACTAACTCACTCCTGCTGGTCTCTGATTGAACCCTCTTGTGGCTTTACCTCACTTTGAGTCATGGCCTTGTTAACAAAGGTCCGTATGTGAGAGAGGCGAGCCATGATGGGAAGTGCAGCGGATATGCTGTACGCAGCACCACATCTAGTGAAAACCCAGTGGGAATGCCTACTGTGAGGTTTGCATTTTTTCCATGGTGTTTACTTAGTTCACTGCTCTACTCCTTGGCCTTCCCCTTGTGCCCAGGCTCTGTGTTTGCTGGGGTTTAGTCTGACCATTGCTGGCTTAGAGTGGCCTCTTCTCCTCTCTAAAGGGACAGCCAAACTGAAGAAGGGTTGTGGCTGGAGAAATGAGTGTATACAAATGACATAGTGCTCTTCACTATGCAGAAACTGGATTGTCAGTCACTCAAAACAGCTTATTTACATCATTTTGAATGCAAATCAATCTTTGAGCAGGTGTAAGTTATGACTGTATTCACTTTAAGGCCCCTTTATGCTATCAGAGCAATGAAAGGCAGTCTTACACCTAAAACCATATTCCCCCCTTCCAAGCTGTGGTAGCAATTTAGGTTTCCACCATCGTTCAAATTGATTGTTGCTACTCCTCCTTTGGGGATTATATTACTTTATCCTGAACAAATGCTGATGGAGACTGAGGGTCAGATTTCATCTGTATGAAAGGTGCAGATAGACCTGCTCCTGCTGATCTTGTTGGAGCAGATGAGGGTGTAGCTGCTCGCAAGGGTTCCCCACCATTCATATTCCCCCAAGTAGAGCCAGGAAAATGCGATGTAGGACACTTCTCACCCAGGTGAATGGCAAGCCAGCCATCTATAGCTAAGTGGAGGACAGCTCTTCACCTCCATCAACATCTCTCTAAGTCAAATTTATTAAAAATTAAGGTATTCCAGCTGCCAAACCCGTAAACTTAAACATTATTTAACCAAATAAAACTGTGTTCTCCATTGTACACCTCCTCACATGTAGCGGCTGTTGATGAATTAAGACTCTGAACAGTCACCTCAGCTTTTCAAGACTTTGCCTTTAAAAGCATACTATAGCCTCATCTGATATAAATCTACATTATCCCATTGCTCTCTGTGTTGATTTATATCAGTGGACCAGCTATTATACCAACATCAATAGCAATCTGCATCTCTATTGGTGGTGATTAAGGGTGGAAAAACAGCTGGGAGCAAGAGAGAATATGATACTCAAACTGTGACTAAAAACCTGAAAAGTAGGAGCCTGATCAATGCTGTTAGGAGTCTGCTGGGAATAAGCTGCACTTAGGATTTGACTTCGTCTGAACGGACAAAAAATCAGGCCCGAGCTGTCATCAGGTGTCCACCCTGGTCTTCCACAATTAGTGGCTCAGATAAACTGGGTGCAGTTTTATACTCATAAACATCTATAGTGGTAAAGCTAGGTGATGAGGAGACCTAAGTGAACCCTTAAGCGGTCCACATGCTGCTTTGGCAGTGCTGAATTTGCACTTTAGGACTTAGATACTCACTTCACAGCACCTAATGTGGGGTTCAGATTTTTTTTTTTTCTCCCCCAGAGATTCAGCTGCTGGTGACTCTCAAATTGGTCCTAAGTAGCATTTTTTCCAGAACTCAGTTCCCATTATTCTGAGTTCTTCTGAAAGATCCATGTATGGCACTTCTCAAAGCTGCTGCCAGAGAGCTCAGCCGCTCCCAAAACCAAGCCGAAATAACAAGGAATGCAGCATGTGTTTTCTTAAGAGCCAGGTAAAGTTCGTCTACGAGAGAAGCAATCCAGGAACAAGCCCAGGGAGCCTCCAGACTGAGAGGCTTGGGGTTTTTTTGCTTTACAATTTCACAGCTTTAAGTCCTTTCAGGCTCTCCCCATTCCTGCTTTAAAAGGCTGAAATTCTCTGTAGTGCAGCCACAAATATCACAGCCCTCTTGTCAACGTCCAAGCAGCTCAGAGCTGCAATTTATTTAAAGCTAGCCTGAAGTGAACCAGTTAGTAAGAGCTGGTTTCCTATCACACCTCATTTCACCTTCTGCTTTTGAAGCCCACTTAACACAGCCCTACTATTCCTCGGGGACTTCAGGGGATTAAGGCAGGCCCCTTGACAATGCACTGACTGTTCTAGCGCTGTTGCCTTTTCTGTTTATCAACTAAAATGAGAGAGAGCAGACCAAAAATAAAAGACAAAGAAGGAAAGAGAGAGGGGAGAAAGAGTGAGAGATGGAAGGGGGGGGGGGGGGGGGGAGGAAAGCAAGATTTTTAATGCAACAACAAAACACTGTTCTTCAGGGCTTTTGTTAATATTAGTAAGCTTCAAGAACAAGCACTTGTACCCTTAATAATGTAGCAGAGAAATAATTTCCCTAAAGCTCCCTCTCTGTATGTCAGATAAGTTGCATTTGTTCCACTAGTTCTCCTTTCTCAGGGAGACCCAGGTATAAAAGCCCAATGGGGCATTCAGTTGCCTGTGTCTGAGGAGCCCAAAGGATTGTAACTCTTATTTATAGCAGTTGATACCAGTATTGGATCCTTACTTCTTTACTTTACTAAAATCCTCTTGCTGCTGGCATCATGCCTAAGGCATTGTCTACCTGCAAAATCTGCAGCATTATCTTACTCATAACAAAGCTTGGATAACACTGTGAAGAGTTACAATAACACAGGATGAATGGGATCTACCTGAACTCGTTATTATACCATGATCTTGGGAAGGCTTGCTGCTGGATGTTGAGCAACAGCTACTTATCACTGCTCTGTCCTGCAGGGAGCCTAAATGCTGTGAAAACCACAGTATGGAAAAGACAGGCAAATGCTATGTGCTTTCATGAAGAAGGTACAGAAGATGTCTTCTAAACAACATCCTCTTTGAAAAAGAAGGATACTCTGCGAAGAGACATGTAGAGCACACAGTTTAATGAAAATCCCAGCAGCAGTGCTGAGAAACCCAAGGCAACAGTAAAATATGCAAAAGCGGTGGATGGTGGGACCCCACAACACCAGGCTTGAGAATTAGGAACCTCCCTCTATCCTTCAAGCCACCAACATCTGGAATACACATGAGCCAAGCAGGCAAAGGAGGTCTAACAAAAGCTGTTTGAGGCAGCTCAAAAGTTCAGGGAGCCCATGTGGCTTTTCTATGGAAAAATGCTGTAGAGGATTAGATATCTGCCACTGCAGCCCATAAACCTTTTTCCTCTCTCGCTGTCCTATGTAGTACACGTTTAGACTAGTCTCTACAGGACTTTCTTGCCTTCATCACTCTTCGGTTATATGCAGACAGAGAAAGAAAAATAAAAGAACCCTATAGCAAGCTATCCATCAGCCCTCCAGGACAAGTGAGATTCCAGCCTGTCGTGTGCACTGAGCAGTGGCTGGGACAGCATCGGGGGCAGGTAACACAGTGCACAATTAATCACCTTCAGACTTCTTTGCATCATGATAGGACCATCTGGTCCTGGGGCGAGTACAACAATCTTTGATTGCTATAGCTGCTAATTAGCAACACTCCAGAAAAGGGGTCATGCTTCTCCAACTGGATAGGATCTACTCCAACTGGATAGGAGCTCCTACCTTCTGCTTGTGTAGCTGACTCCCATCAGCCTGTATTTCCTTTCACAGTGGCAGAGTTACTTCTGCTCTCCATTGCTATATCCCTGTTCTGAGTTTCACCAGCGGCTATCTGACACAGCCTCAAAAGTCCTGTCACGGGAGTAAAGAGCTGAGGCATCAGTTCAGAGTAACATCCTGTGCAGTCAGCAGGTGCCATGAAAGGACCGTGATTTTGAATGTTTTCGGATGTTCGCATTATTTGTTTTGCATTGCCCCAGTTGTGGGAAACTGTGATCAGTTTTTCTCCCTGGCTAATGCGTAGTGGGAAAATTCATTTCCTGCTGAGCAGTCCCTCTGCCCTGCAAAAGACAGCAAAACCTCCGCCACCATGTCCCCTTGGGAGTGGGGGCAGGAGGGGGTCTTTGCGAATCATAGACATTCAAAACCACAGCCCACAAAGTAACCTCATCAGGTGGGAGCAGGTGGGTAGGTTTATACTGGGACTTGTTTCCTCTTTTAGTTTTACTGGTTTCCTTCAGCAATCATTAGGGCTTAACTAAGCTTTTCTGGCTTCCTCTTGTGCTTCTGAAGTTCTTTTGTTCCCACAGTGGAAGTGGAGCTGTAAGGAACCCAAGCTTTCAAATCAAATAATTTTATATCCCTGAAATTCTTGGTCTGGGCTTAAAGTTCAACTCAGCACTGGCCATTTGCTCCACACAATTAGGGAAAAAGGACAGAGGGAAAACTGGTATCTTCTGATGCTGAAATCTCTTTATATTGGCTGATTCTTTTTCTTCAGATCAAAATAGACTCACAGTATTACAGTGTCAGCACTTACTTGTCACACATCCCACACTGGCCCAGAGGGAGAGCACAAGCAAGCACCTGTTATGAAAACATCGAGCAATGGAGAAGCCCAAAGACACTCTAAGGGATTTAGTGTGATAGCTTTTAGACAAAGGACTATCCTGCACCTGGCAGAAAAAAAAACAAACACAAAAAAACTCCCCAGATGCAGAGTTCTGACTACAGAGGCATAAAGCAGGGTCTGATCTGCTGGCAAGTGATCCGCCGCATGGCGTTGCCATCACCAACTCTGTGACTGCCCATTAGGTACAACAAGCCCCTTTCCTCCCAAGCCCCACAGTCACCACATACAGCCCCAGATGGGATCTTCTCACTGCTGCCTGGAGCACCACTTCACTGGCTACTATAGAAAAGTCACTCTTGCTGCAAATCCAACTCTTATTTCTTCTAAACTAGGCTGAACATTACTTCCATAGCTCCCTGCAGTGAAGAAAGCACTGACTGTGACAGCCGCTGGTGCTATACAATGTTCAAGGCTTCAGGAGTTGCTACCAACCATCAGTATCAGGCACAACAAACCTGCTCTAAGCTCTGCCATGGCATAACAAGTCTTTCCTGGGTGTGTGCAAGCAGCACAGAGTCTGCCATCAAAATCTGCTTCAGAGCATCCACTGAATGCATTAAAAAGAAAATGAATTGCATTCAACTGGATCTCAGTTCATCCTCCCAGACCAAGATTTTAAAGAAAGGCCTCAAGTGACTATGCAAGTTGCAATACTGGGGGATGAGGGGGTTATTATCTCCCAGCAAACTGGCTGGATTTGGAGCACCCTGATGCAGAGAGTTAGGGCATGGATAGCAGCATGCTCCACATCTTCAGCAACTGTAAACACGTCAGCTCCTCCCAGCTCACTCATTTTGGTCTTTCTGTCAAACTAAGCATGGGGACAGCCATGGGGACAGCCATGGGGACAGTTGCTTGCAGAAGAAAGGAACTGCTTTCCTCTGGTCCCACTTTAAATTCTGGGATTGTAGAATACTGGCTGCATCACAGGCTTCCACTGTGCAGTGATCAGGTCGTAGGACAACCATGGCTCCATTTCTCCACCTGAAAAGGAGGCAGCAGTTCTTCCTCTCTCCCACACAGTCTCTGGGCTCGAGCCCAGGGGACCTTGTTACTCCCTACAGCCTCCCAGTGCTGCAATGAAGAGATCAGCAGTCTAAGCAAGGGCTCCCCCAGCACCAAATGCTGGAGAGGTGTCAGCCCTACCAAGACCATATGCAGCCTAAGACAAGGCACGGGGCGACTGTCCCTGCCTCCACGTTGTCACTTCTCTGCTGCAGCCACCACTGCCAACACCTGGCAAAAATTTCTGGGAGCTCTGGTATCAGTTTCTGATCCCAAACACAGATACAAAACCCCAACAAACTTTAGGAGTGCTAGACTCCAATTCTAAAGTGCCTGGCACAGAGAAATTTGGGGCACAGTTATGCAAATGGCTTCTAGGGTCTGTTATCAATGAAGACAAGCTCATTTCTAACTAGAAATAAGCAGGCACCCAGCTCAAAGCTTGAAGGTATTTTAAGCATTCTTGCTTTGCTAAAAACAAATCTAAAAGCAGTTACTGTGGCTCCACTGACACATGGTGACTTGCTAAATCACATTAACTCAGTTTTAACTGCGTGGCCATACTCTTCTGTGTCTGGCAACCCACACGCTAGTCCAGGATCCACATTCCTTGATCGTGTAGTGCTTTGGAAATACATACTGCTGTCCTGAAATATTTCCTCAGGGCCACCTTGAACAGGCCTTGGCAGAGCCCAGGAGCACGTGCCACGGAAAGTTCATTTTCACCTGCTTCATCTTAGCAGGTGGCATCTCTTTGTGGAAGAAAAGACACAGAGCGGAGATAAAAGCTTCAGCAAAACTGACTAACTACATACATAAAATTGCTGGAGAAGTAGCTATTATAGATATGAGTAAATTCTTGGGAGATTTTGCTGAAAAAAAAATGCTTACTTTTCCCCCCACTATCAGAGTGTTCATATAAACCTTATAGGCAATAGAGGAAAAGGATACAGTGTCTATAACCAGTTCAGGCTGTTTCTCCCTCTGGGAGATTTCGAGTGATTTGATTCAGCTTTCTAACATTGTTCAAGGTAGACTTCATCTCCCCTAGCACTCATCAAAGCTGCTAATAGGTACTTCAGAACTCATAAAGAGATGACCAAATCTTGGGCATTGGGGACTCTGGCTCATTTATCTTCCACAGGCAGAATCAGATCTGATTTTTTACACTGCCTGCTCAGATGCTAATGCAGTGCGTGGTCTCTGCCTCTTCATGGAAGCTTCCCTTACAATAACAGTCTGCTGTGAAAACACGAGGAAGGCAACACAGACTTCATATGGCTTCTACATTTAACTACACACAGATGGAGAAATGAGGGGAAAAAAGAAGAAAAAGAAAAAAAGTTTTACTTAGAAGTTGGTTACTAGGAGTGGGGAAGAAGAGATGTATCCGAGTATATACCAAAAGCAACACAAACTTTTTTCACACAAAGACTCCTGATTTATATAAATAGATATAGAGAAGTTGTGAAGTCCAAATTTCACATACTCTGTGAAGATTTGGTGAGGTCTCAGGTTCTTAGTTAACATGGAACAGGTGGATCCATGCCATTTTCAATAAAATTAGAGTACTTCTCATTTGGATCTGATCCTGTGAATTACAGTGAACCTTTCTTCATTTTACAACAAGAATCTAATTATTATGCTGCTCCTCACATAATGCAACAATTAGATTCAGGTCCAGATATACAAGAGAAGTTGTGCTAGTGGAGTGACATTTATGTGGTACTTGAAATATCTGCACATATTAAGGACAATTTCATGGCTAACTAGCGAGAAGTGACACTTAACAGTCCTTTTTGTCAAAATGACTGTTTTGATATAAAAATGCTTCCCATTGAAGACAAAGATGTGCAAACCTACTCTGCAGGGATTATGTTTAGGACTGTTTTTTTCGGATTTTGATTTTTGGGGGGGGGGGCGGGGTTTAAGCTCAGTTTCCCTTGATGTGCAGGGCTTTTCAAACTGCTGTTACTGCTGACTGTACTGTAACCTGGGTTTGATCTCAGTTCTAAAAAATAACCATAGATAATAACTAAAAAGACTAACTAAGTTATACTGAAGAGGCGCTAATTGTGTTGATTGTGGTGTTTGCTGGATGCTGTAGGTGAGTAGGTGCAGGGATTCCCTGCTTCCCAAGGCCATGTCCTCAGTCCACAGTCTGGGACTATGGGTAACCTGGGAGTAAGAATACAAGGCTCAGTCTAGCAGCTTCCCCGATGCTATTATCATAATTCATAGGCAACACTGTTGTCTTCTCTTGAGGAGCCTTGGGGATCAGATCATGTCCTGCATGGTGCTGTGGGGTAGAGAGGAGAAAGGGTACTTTAGCTGTTCTTAGAAAGCCAAAGGAGCATTTAACTACATCAAACCCCATAATTAGAAAAGCCTCTCTACCATCTCCTGACATTAGAAGTCTAAAAATCAGCCACCAAAGCTGCTGCTTCATCAAAAGAGCAAGACAACCCCTTTTGGAGGATGGGTCACCTTAAGCTCGGTGCCTGTGACGGGTGGTGGGTCATCCTCTGGGGACGCGTGTCTTCTTCCCCTGACGCCAGGCGCAGCCCAGCCTGTGGGCACTAGCACAGACAGCTCGTGCTAGCTGAGATGGATTCCACCCTCCCTGTCAGGTCTTCAGTTCATTGTTTTTATTATGACTTGAATTGACATATTTCATTACATACGATCACCCTCTGCCCCATCGTACATTCATCACATGTGTCAGTTCTGCTTTTCCAATCTGCTGCTTGATTAGCCTTTGTTAACAGAAATACTCGAATGATATACATGTAGCTGTGTACCTTTTGCTCGCATATTGGAGGACACCATTGCAAAGAGACTGCCGGGGCTTTTTCCCAGATAAAAATAGTCAGAGCCATAGCAAGGCCCAAGGACATCAGAAAAGCCAGCTCTGTTCTCAGCTCTGCTCCTGACCTGCAGCAGGGACATGGCTGAGCATCTTCTTGCTCACCCTGGGTGCCTGCAAATTCTCTCCACTCTTTCTCTCTGGAGTTAAGCAGCTCATCAGCCGTCGCCTCGCTCTGTGTGTTTGTGCCTATTATAGGGACTGTCATTTTGGTAGAGGCCTTTAGGGGAAAAATCACTCTCAAGTTCCTGTTGGTGACAAAAGTAATGGTATAAGGGGGCAGTTGGCTGGAGGAATGACAAAATTAGAGAATTATTATACTGTATCCCCTAGTATTGGGAAAGATTATAGATGCCACACAGGCTCTTGCAATGGCAAGCTAAGCAAGGGCAGTCAGCAGAATCCATTTACGAAGAGTAGGTCATCCTCAGCAAATATGATTAACTCCTTGGAGCGGAGGTGACGATGAGAGCTGACAGGGCTGAAGCAGCAGACATAATTGACTTGGACTTCCACAAGGCTTTTTTTTTTTTTTTTTTCCCATACAATACTGCATAAAAGACTTAGGGTTAATAAGTCTGGCATTGATAGTGAAATTCTCAATTGGCTACAAAAAAGAATGACTCGGTAACTGAGGTTAGACAAGTTGGAAAGTGGTGATAAATGGATACAGATGGGGTAACGGTGAGAGGTGAGAAGTGGAGTACCGCAGGGAGCAGAGGTGGGGGCTTGTTCATGCATCAGTGACCCACTGGAGAGGGGGATGGGAAGTGAAGTGTGCACGTCGTCAGAGCACACAAAACTGTAAGAGAAGAAGAGGGAGACCACGTGCGTGGAGACAGAGTTAAAGATATGCAGGTTAATGGACACTCATCCCTGCACAATGCAAATTGTAGAAAATGCCAGATTGGCTCAAAATGAAAGAGGTGGGGAAAGGACAGGCGGGATTGTTCCTTTTCTGTAAAATGGTGATTAAGAATAGGATGTGAGACGATAGCAGAAAAATCCCCCACAGGCAGAGGGGGATACAGCTTTCTGGGGGTAGGATGAAGCTGTGATTGTGAGTGTTGTACAGTGAGCTGGCTTGTGTGCTCTTCTGGACACTAGTCCTGCAATTTATTAGTGGTAAACCCAATTTCTTTCAAAATTTCTCTCTTTTATTCTATGAACAACTTATCCATTAACTGATGTGTCCATTAACTGATCAACATTTTAATCTGTCTACCTATTACGTAGCCCTCACCGGTTCAAAAGCTAAGAACGTCAAAGTTTTAAATGATTTCATCCTTGTATTCAGCCCTTTTGCAATAAGGAAGTATTATCTCCATTTTACAAAGATCAAAAAGCATAAAGATATTAAATCTAGTTATCAGCTGTCATAATTCTATCACAAATCCTGCAATACTTTGAGATTTTATTTTCCATTTCTGATGGTCCAGGAAGTTTCATGATAATAAAATATTTTTATTCTGTTAGTCCGTATGTAAGCTTCACAGTCCAGACCTTCGAAGGATCTTTCAAAACAGCCAAGTGAACATAGTTAGCGTATGGTCTTTGCAATACTTTGTTTTACTGTGCAAACAAAAGGTTGCTTACGTGAATGTTTGCAGAAAGCAAGTATCACTGAAGCAAACACGTGGCCTCTCTTAGATAAATGCTTTTTGCAATATTTGCCCAGCTGTAGTGATTTTTCAACTAGCAGTTGGAAAAGTGACCTCTGATTTGACCTTAAGAGACAGGTTCTCAAGCCACAGGCTGCAGCAAACTCTGCTTCTCAGCAGATTAAGATGATCTGACACACACCGAAGTTACCGATTTTACAGTAAAGAGACTCTCCCTATGCACTGAGAACAGGAGCTAAATCTGAGATCTCTAAAAATGCAAACCTTTAATCCTGGATTCAGTCAAGAGCAAAACTCCCATTACCTTAACAAGGGCAAAAGTAAAACACACTTGGCCATTGCCAAACTGAGTTGCTGAGTTATTTGCACTGGTGGAGGAGATCTTCTGAAGCACCAAGATCTACTTCTACCCTACTTCTCCCACCCACCCTACCAGTGGTAAAACTCCCATCGACTCCAGCAGAGTAGAGCTGGTCTGGAGCTGAACACTTCTTGAATTCCACCTAAATGCTTATAACATGCCAATAACTGCAGATATGACGTACAAGTTCCCTAACCGAAGAGCTTAAAGTCTAACTGAAGATAAAAGCAACAAGAAATACTGTTCATATTAAAGTGAAAAGCAGAAAAAATTGAGAGTGACAGTAGTAAGGACCAGATTAGCATGCATACAGCTATGACCACATTTTACTGGTGCACACCTCTTTCTAACTGTAAATAACTAACAGTATTAAAAATATCCAGCTCTAAACAAACATTGCTTAAAATAGTGAAAATCCTCAAGTTCAGCAAAGCACTTGAAGCTCATATTGAACATTTAGCAAGCCACACTAATGGGACACAAGCACTTGCTCCGGCAATTTGCTCAACTGCGGTCACAGTGCCAAACCATGATGCCTCTGTGCCACTCCTTGCTTGGAGTTATGATGAGATTGGGTGGGTGAAAGAAATAACCATACTGCTTTCCTCAGTCTTGTTTTCCTTAAAAGCAGAAGCCATTTCACCTATGTCATGTCTAACTTGTAATTACCCTTTGTCTGTTTTGGAGTCGTGCATTTAAGTTCTCTTTTCTGCTCTTTTCACAGCAGTTTCCTTCTGCTTGTGATCATTGTATTTAAGGAGAAAGGATTTTTTCTTCTTTAGCTGTACAATTGGAGATAGAAAATATTTCTTCCTGGGTTTTTTTTTTTTTAATGCTTCCCATGCTAAAAAGCCCCCCTGAACTTTTATGGACACACAAAAAGCATAATTTTCTTTGTGCAACTTGACACATCCCAGCGGCAGCATAGCACTTGATTATTTGATGAGACAGCGTTGTGGATCACATGCACAATGGCCCCCGAGAAAATTACACCCTCCCAGGCTTCAGTGAGAATCTCTTTGATGACGAAAAGGTTATTATTATGAGTATTATGCAGACACTCAGGTCAAGCTCATACTAATTTCAGGGGTTTTTCCTTTATCGTTTCTTGACTGTTTGGGCAGTACATATGCGAAGGTAACTTCCAGTCCAAGGAGCAAAGACTAGATTTAGCAAATCGTTAAAAGCATTTGCTCAACTCTAAACATAAGAAACAACAGTTGAATTAATGGGAGCGCTCATGTACTGCACACTAAGGATGTGCTTTTTCAGTTTTATTAACTGCACTTAATGGAGTTTAAAATATAGATAGAGAGATATATTTGTAAGTCTACTGAAATCATACTCTTTCTCCTTCTCTGTCAGAGCAGTAGCCTTCATTAACTCAGCATTCTGCAGCCTGGCTAACTAGGGCAGGACTTGCAGTAACTAGTATAGCAAGTTGAATTATTCATTATGAATTTTTTCTTATGGAGGAATATATCTTCTTTTTTTTCCTACTCATAGATTTTACATGAACATATCATGATCTTTTTTTTTTAATGATTTCTCCTGTCTTGAGTATTTCTCCAGTAAGGAAATGGTGCAAACAAATTATGCACAGTTGATTGTGACATGATCACAGCAGGATTCTGCTCAAGAGCTCTCAACTGAACCGTGTGTTGGTCACTAAAATTGTATGATTTCTCTATTTATTAGACTGCTGAACAAAACGTGAAACAAAGACTATTTTAATGCTAAGAATTCCTCCGATTTGCCCTTCAAAAGGAACTTTATCTTTTCAAGATTTCCCAACGTACTCAAAATGTTCATGCTTATCGCCAATATTTTGCCTATTTCCACCTCTAATGGCATAGTATTCCTTTGGTCTTAACAGCCTATTCCTAGCAAAAACTTTCTAAGACTCACTACCAGGCTTAATAAGGCTCCCAGTGGGAAGAAATTGAGATCAACAAGGGATGTCTCTGTGCTTATTATCATGTTGAATCTAAATGGTGTCATTCCTCAGAATTCATTAGTTTAACAACATTCCCAAAATATACGTGGCAAGTTGTAAACGTATCCTTTCGATTAAATTACTTAAAAGTTATAGATTTTCTTTTCTTTGTGTATATTTTTACTGAAAACTCACTCGACTTACAGATTGCCATGAAAATTTATTCTTTATTGGAATTAACACTAGAAGCACTGGGAGTATTTTTAGCAATGTGCTTTTGATTAACGGATCATATTTTGAATGCTGTTAACAGGGGATTTTTAAGTGCACGATTTCTTCTTGTAGAGGGTCCCACTCTGAAATTGCTTGCATCAGCAGTCCCTGCAGAAGAATGTAATGCAGCAGAACAGAGGGGATGTGTAAGCCGGGTAACTGTCCATCAGCATATCCCAGAGCAGAAAGCTTGGGCAAAAGAAGCCCAGATTAGGAGAAAAGAGAGGCACACTAACGAGGAGCCAGTTCAGTCACTTGTAGAAGGATGTGATCTTGAAAGACACTCAGGCACAAATGTAAAAATAGGTACTGCTGAAAGCTGCTCTTTACCTGCAAAACCCCAACTGCCCATAACCGTCCTTCTCAATCTAACATGAGTGAACAAAGTCTCATACTTGTGGTAGTCACATATTGCAGAAGACAGGGCAGAGGTCTAACTGTGGTCCTTCTGAAATAAGGAACAAGTCCCCTTCAGCACCAGGGCACAGCCAACAGGCAGCCTGAGAGAAGAGGAGACTACACCTTCAGGATGAAGAGGGAAATAGCCCCTCAGAAGAAGACTCCTGCATGCTACAAGCCAGGGTCTTGGGGAAGCTGAAAGACCTTAGCACTGGATGGTGCTTACTCCTGCCTTGAACAAGAAAATAGTCATAGCATGGAGTCCTTCCATGAGCCTTCCTGGAAGGATGAGTTATGACAGGAAGACACAGGACACATTTGTTTCCAGCTGTCTCCTGAGTAAAGATGTCTCTCAGGAAAGGTATTAGCCTTTCCAAGAAAATCAGTGGTGTCTGCTAAGCTCACCGCAGCTTGACACCTGCAAGAAACATCGCAAAGAAGATAACGGTGAGCATTTGGCAAATAAGGATTTTCTTGAGCCAGCATGTCTGTTATTTGTAATTCATAGGCTTGGCAGAATGATCTGGGATTTTTCAATGGTTTTCTCTCAACCCGCAAAATAGATCTAATTTTAAAAGAGGCATTTTTCTGATCTATTTTTAACTTTGATATTATGGTCAGAAAGGGAAATCCCCAAAGATATATCAGTGGTTGAGATACAACGTCTTGAGTCTGAGAGATATAGAAATATCTTGTATATTCTCTCCCATCATTCTGGGAGAGTCATTTCTTTCTGGTTATCTGCACAATACTGCAAAACAGCACAGATGTTTCGTAACAGTAACGCTCAGTGAACTCGCACAATCTCTCTCCCAGTCACCTTTCTATTCAGAAGCTGAGTATTTGTTTTCCTCTCCAGTGCTCTGCCTGGGCAGCAGATTAATCCTGGCCATACAAAATGGTGCCTGATAGAGCAATATAAAATAAACAATTTGCAACGGATCCTGAATGGTGTTCCAGCAACCGCAGAAGCACAGGGGATATGGATACAGCTTAGGCGAAGAAGGGGGCTCATTTGTCATTAAGTCACTGCATGCTAACCTGCTGGTACACCTGAACTGAAGAGATTGGAAGATCACAAGAAATGAAGAGGCTAACGAGGAAAGAAATCCGGACATGCATGCTTACTTGCTTTCACAATATGTGGACATGCAATAGGGAGAGAGACAATGCAACAGGTGGGGCCAGGCTATATCATACTCTTTTGGATGCTGAGAGAATGAACTTTTTCATCACAGTTAGTAGGTGAGTGTGAACAATATAAAGTGCTACTTGTTTTCCTTCCCTTCCTAGTAGAAAACCTGAGATTTTGCAAGCCAACATGTGCTGAATTGTTCAAGATGTGGAAATGAATTAAAATATTCAGGAAAGACTGGGTAGCACCTCATGTGAGATTGGAAGTGGCCCTCAGGACTTGGAAACTTTAGTCCACAATGACTGTCATTGCATAAAATTTAGTAGACAGCAAAGGACAAAGTGTTATGACAAAGTGACATTTGCAAACTGAACACATCTACTGCCAGGTGGGGAACTGGGTGAATGGACAAAGATGCCAGGAAGATGGGTTTTCCTTGTCCTTTATTAAGCTGTGCTGCTCAGTAGCTGTGCCAGGCTAGTGTTGCATTTATTTTTTTTTCTTGTGAAAACTGCCCTTGTCTCATACCTGGCAATTATAAGGGTAGAAATGTTATCCCATAAGGGCACTAAAAGCAAAGGTGTTCAGTGGTCCCAAAAATTCTGGCTGAGGGACCAAGCTGGTGCCCACTTGTTTGACAGCACCCTCCAGCCGTTTGAAACCATCTGATCTTCCAACACCATGGTGAAAATTAGTGCTGCAGTAGGTCAAGCACTTCCAAACAAGGCCAGGGCTAACTGGGCCAGGCATTACGGAAAGCTATGTAAAATGAGCAAGACAAAGCAGACCTTTGCTGTAGTGCTTGTCATATAAGCAGGCAAAATAGAAACAGACTGAAGAAACATATGCACAGAGAGTTAGACCAGAGTTGCCCATGCTCGTGGGAGAACTGAGAGCAGTAACTCACATCTCCAGGGCAAGCATCTGCTGCCCACTTGCTTTGCATTTGTACAATTGTGACAGCAGAGACATGTAAGGGGATTTTTTGGCCTCGATTTTCATGAACTTTATTCTTCAGTGTCTTTTTTCTCCAAGGTTGGAGAAATCTGCACCAAAAATTAGCTCTGAGACAAACACTAGCTGCTGCTAGTCCGGTGAAACATTTATTGAATGGTACCAAATGCCACTAAATTAAAAGACTGCTCCTTTGCAGCTCCATTTCAAACGTAATACTTTTGTTACCTCACAAGCAAAGCTGACAAAGCCACTTTGTTCTCTTCAGACACAAAAGGACATTTTGAAGTAAAACCCACTAAAACAAACTTGGTTATATTTCATTAAAATAGGCAAGGGCAAGAATTTTCATGTTATAGCTGCTTCTCTCCAAAGAGCATCAAAGCGCTTCACAAAGCAAATTCTCCAGCTGAAAGCACTTCCTCATCTGAGCAGTCCTGCCGGACTCTTGAAAGTCTCTGCCTCTCCTTTCATGAGCAAGGTTGGCTTCATCAAGACCTAATGACCAAGCCCTGAGAGACGCTGAATACCTGCAGCCCAATGTCTCTGCTAGATCTCATTATGCCTTTCAACAGCACCGAGACAAAGGGAATGCCCCATTACACAGATGGATAAACTGAGTCATCGGGCTTTTAAAATGACTTGCCCAGATACTTGAAGCATTGGCTAAATCTCATGCACCTCATCCAGGCAATTAGTCTCCTTATGGCAAGCGGGTCTGGTTAAATTACTAAGAAGAGAAAGATGTGGCACTGAATAAATGAGCGCACACGGTGTATTGTGACTGAACTGTAAATTAGATCTACTTAAACTCACTTTAAAATGAGCTAGTTCAGATATTAGCAGCAGATCAGCTGGTTTAATCTGCTGGGCTGAGCTGTGATGGCCGGCTGAAACATCTGGATCAGCTGGTGGATGCAGGGATGCCTCCCTGCCCTCCCTCTAACCACCAAACACTCTGCTGCCCGCTACAAATTAGTTTATAACTCAGGAAGAGTTCCCACATCAGATGCAGCCTGATAGCACAGGGAGTGTAGGAGCAGCCCTAACCTGGAAAGACCTGTTCGCCAGTCAAAGATTGTCTAGAGATTTGCAGTGGGGCAGGGCCCCTCTCAAAATGCCGCAGCCCTTTGCCAGCCGCCGGAAGAGGCAGACATGGCTTTGAGGCAGCGGGCAGAGACACCTCCTCTGTGCTCTGCTCAGGACGGCCACCTCCAGCCTCCCGGCCCCCTTCCCGGCCCTCCCGCCGCACGGCTCAGTCCCGCATCTTGGCAGCCCTCTGGTAAATCCAAAGTACGTGGTGAATGCCTGCGTAAATCTGGTTAATTTAATTACTTCTGGGAGATTGATATCTCTGGCTGCCGAGCCACATTAGTAAGACTGATGTCAGCCCCTCCTGCGGCACACGCAGGTTCGGGCAGGAGGGCCGGCGCGGGCAGTGCAGCCAGCTGGGTCAGCGGGTGCAGGAGGGATGCGCGACGAGACGCACGGCTTCTGTCTTTTGTCAGGGTGCAGGAACTAGGTCGGAAACTCTGATTTCAAGGCACAGACCTGGACTTCTCTGTCTCATTTAGTGCTCGGGGGGGGGGGGGGGGGGGGGGGGGGGGGGGGGGGGGTTGGAAATGTGGTATGACCCTCCTTCAGCACAGTTTGCAAAATGATTTTATTGCCATGGTTCCCTGTCCGCCGCCACCTGCAAAAGCTCCTGTCCGCTCCCAGCACAGCGGAGAGGCTCAAACAGCAAACGAGACATGATGCTTATTCAGGCCTCAGGAAACTTTGGGCATGAGTCCAGACTGAGTTGGCTCTTTGTTTGACCTAACTCCAGTGGAAGCCATCAAATAGCACATGTATCTACGATACCTACCTGAAGCCAGCTTTGCCTTCCCCCACTTTTGGGTGCTGTATCATCTCAGGACCCAGCATTAGGCACTCTGCTGCTTCCCAGTGCTTGGGCAGAAAAAACAGCAAGGCAGGGGACACCTCTGCCATCTCTCCCGTCACACAAACCTCTGCAATGCCTTGTAGATAATCCCTCTTTTCCCATCTGCTCCTGTAAAATCATTTCACTCCAAAACCCCTCCTTACTCACTGTGCTGAGGAACTGAATTCCCACTGTTTTCAACAGGAGTCAGGGACCTGAGGATACCTGCAGCTCTGAGAGCATGTGTCTGAGCTCCAGGGGCTAGTGCATAAAGAAAAAGAATTTCCCATAGAATTTTAAACCCAAATCATATTTAATCCAAATCAGTTAATTTGCTCCATATAATCCAAGTTCTGGAGCAGCCCTTATAAATGAAAGTGATACACTCCTGCTATTCTCAACAGAAGCATTTTCTTCTTATTTCTTTCTATGTCCAAAGATTTTCTGGCACGCATATAAAGGTTAAATGTAGCCTGAAAGCATATGCCTTTCCTCTTTGAGTTTGATTAACTATGGCTGAAATGATACTGTGAACTGGAAGCTCTGAAGACTGGAGTGGTATCAGACAGACAGACAAGCGGGGGGAGAAATGAGTCTTTTTAAGTTTTCGAAGCAGTTCTGAATGAGGTCTAAATTGCACCAAATAATGTGCTTAAATAAACTGCTAGCAAAGGAAACAGCTGTCAGAATATTATACTTCTGTGGATCCAAGTATATACCCTACAGTTATGGAACAGAAAATTGCCAAATGAAGATTTAAAGTGACAAGATCTGTGTGTGGCAGCAACAGCAGGTAAAACACAAGAGTCATTTAAGCTGCTTTAAATTTAACTGTCCCATGCATTGAGTATTGAAATTTTTCAGTAGCTGCCTCATGAGTTTTCCTCTCTACGCTTTGTTAACACAGCAAGGTTCAGACCACATCTAACGGTTTAAAGCAACGCTTTTAAACAGTATTTCCTGCTCTAATAAAGCCCATCTTGGATTTATTATCAAAAGAGGAACTGTTTAAAACAACACCCAAAAGATACAAGGCATAAAAACAAATGTACCATTGTCTAAGCCCCTCTCCCTGTTCCTTCTCCACACACAACTTTAAGACTAAGAAGCTATATCGACCATGGGTATGTAAGAAAGCGGGACCCAAACCTGTATAACTCTTTTGCAGATATTCTTGTACCAATGGCTTGACATAACAGCCTCTTAAGTAACTGGCAACTTCAAGTGGGCAGCAATTGCCTCCTAACATTTCACGTCAGGGCTGTATCATCTGTACAAGTATACAGGTTAAAGATCTCTCACGTCTTTCTGGAGAGGTGACGATGAGCAGGTGTATCACTACTGTTTTCTTTTGCACATCATCTCTGCTGCTGTGAAAGCACTTTGCAAGCAAGAGTATGGCCCAAGTCATTTGCAAGATAGCTTTTTATCCTCACCTCATGCCTTGGGAAGCTGAGATGTGACGTGTAGCTGAACACTCTCTGCACTTCCCAACACAGGCAGGAATAAAGTTTGAGGGTACAATCTTGGCATTTGCAAGTTACAATCAAGTGGAAATTTCCTTCTGACCTTGGTGAAGAAGATGAGAAGGACTTCACCCTTTGGAGTTTCAGACGTGCCAATCAATTGTAAGCATCTAACCAAAGAGCCTGCGTTTGCAGTAGGATGAGTTAAGGGTCCCTGTACATTCTTCTGGGTTCACAGTGCTCCAAGTCAGGAAGCTCAGATCTGCATCTGAGTCCCCAGTTTAATCACCACAGCCTCCCAGTGCTCCCTCCCTCTCTCAAAACTGAGAAAACACTTTGTCAGTGCTACACAAGTTAATTCAAAGTGAGCTCACCAAAGAAATGCAAATATAACAGCCTAAAACATTTAGATGAGTTTAAGTGTATTCTTAAACATTTGGCAGAGTTAGGGCCCGTGACTCTTTGGGTAGAGACATGCAAGTCTGTGAGCATGAGCTCCGTTTGCACAGGGGTTGGCCTAGGAGGGTGAAAAAAAGGGTTCAGGTTTTTAATAAGCTAAGAACGTGAGGCAGCCTGCCCAGTCAGGCTGTGAGATGAAACATTCAAACTGATCCATCCCTATGGTATCGTGGTGGCCGTATTTTTGGAAACTTCACTTTTTTACATTTCTATTTTCTCATGGCTCTGCCTCTGGACCTCATTAATCTCCATAGTATTTGCAAGTGAACAATTGCCCTAATTCCATCTGGCTGGAGTACAAAAAAAAGACTTTTTTAAAAAAAGAAGGTTGCTCTTTTCGTTCTTCTTCCCTTTCCCTCCTTATTCTGGAAATTCCTGGCAATTTAACACTTAGCTACTTTTTAATGATATTTCCAGAGTTAAGCTGGTTGGTACAACTTGAGAAATGAGATGATTAATAGCTGGGCATATGGGAGTGCTCTGCAGCCAGGCTGCTACTGTTGCGTTGACCTTGTTTCACAGAGGATGATCTTTTTTAACACCATTGAACTGAAATTAGAACCCCAAAATGTGGACTTAGACCTTGCTCCTCCCCACCCCGAGCTCTCCTGTGTTTGATGGACTGGCTTATTCTGCTTAACGATGAATGTATGAAAAGCTTCCCTCTTAGGAGCCAAAAATTAGGAATATAACTGGAGGTGCCAGTGGATGTAAATCAGAAATGAAGACAGTGATGGAAGAAGCTCGCTTTTTTTGTGATAGACAGCACGTCACTCATCCCTTATGGAAGCCAAAGGGCTGCTGCTGGAGGGATACAGCAGTCTAAAGTTGGATAAACTCTGGAGTGAAAAGTTGGATGGGTTACTTTTCAGAGGGCTCAGAAAGTAATGGAGAAGAAAGTAATTTTCTGATCTGAACACATTTCTAAAGGCACCAAAACAGGGCCCTCACATTCTGCTCTTCTGAAATAAAATACACCATCCTACAACCCTGAAAAAAACGTAAAGAGAACATAAGGTACTCAGAGCACTCAGTGCTTGAGTTTTCAGCTAGAATCAGCACCTCTGACTTGTCTCATCTAAGCCAATTTTGCAAGGGACTTTTAACGCCTAGAGCTCAACCTTTCCAAGGGCCTTTTAAAATGTGTGCTTATCAGGTTTGGGGTTTATTTTTTCTTCCATTCAGAAAAACTGTCCTCATTCATATTACTCATATATGCAGACTACCACACCATTGCATTCCTACCCATTTTGGTACCTCATCAGCATGGACCACAGAGCAGCATCTGGCCCCACGCTGCAGCTGGGAGCTGGTGTCTTTGCCCTGCTGCTACAGCTGAAAAACTCTTGTTGGTTGTACAAATCGTATTTGAACCCAACTTACTGTCTCAAGACTACTTAGTTATGGCTCGTGAAGCAAAATGTAGAATTTCTGAGAAAAGGTGACCGTAATAGCAGCTGAAACATGCGCATACACACAGAGGAGAAATTCAGCTTGCAGGTACTGTAGCCTACACGCCATCCAGCTCCACAGACTTATGAAATGAATCCTGATTTACAGGCAGGTAATTAAGAGCAGATCTGCTGAGCGAGAAGGCAGTGTTTCCGCAGCTCCCCTTGCCAGCTGGATCACACGTCAGAGCACGGCGCTGGCACCGGGGCTGAGCCAGCCCTGCCAGCGCCTCCGCTCAAACAGCGTTAGCCCCTGGAGCGGGGCTGAGCTGCCCCTCTCTTCTCTGCCTGTCTTTGGGGTCCTCCACCTCCCTTCAGCTTGAGAACTCTTCTGCCACCAGCTCTGAGCTTGCAGGAGGGTTTTTTGGGTTTCTTTTTCTTTTTTTTTGGTGAGGAAGGTTTGTAAACGTGATAAATGTAAGACATGGCTTTGCTGAAGGGCTGACATACGGGATGCCTTCCTAATTCCTTCAAGCCTACATTAATCCTTATTAATAGCATTAGCATAATGTATGAGCTGGGGAAAAAGCATGGAAGGCATACAATTTGGTTTGTCGCACAACTACCTGTTCCACATTCCTATAAATCAAGCAGGAATGGACTTCCATGGCTAAAACGTTTTAAAGTGGGCATGTCTGCCCTACAGCCCACGTGTTTCTAGGGCAGTTTTAAATAAGCTGAGTCAGCGGCTGCTTTTCTGATAGCTCCAGTAGAGAAGCTAACTAAAAACCTCCTCCCCTTAACCCTACTTTGTAGCAAGGAAACTTGACCTCATGCTAACTAGCCAGTCTCAGCTTAGCTCCCTCTGCAGTGCCTGAATGCCCACGAAGGCCCCCCATGCTGCTCCCTGCTCCCGGTGATGTCCGTGAGCACTGGCTGCGGTCTGATCTGCTTTCTGGGCAGAGTCTGCGTGTTTGGGAGATTTTGCAGTCTTCCTTCGTGAAGACTGATAGGTGGGGAAATTAACTGGGAGAGGGGATATTATAGTGGTTTTCATGTTCAGGTCCCAGTTTAGGTCTCCGCAGGTTGTAAACTGTTTAAGCCTGCATTTCCCCGTCAGCAAAGCATTTCAGCACGTGCACAACTTTTACTTAGCTGATTAACTTTGCTGACTGTGGGACTTAAAGAGGTGCAGTTTCACATTGGGGATCCAGCCAGGAGCTCTATTAAAAAAAACTGCTCCATATTTGCGAGTTGAAAGGTGTGAGGGGCAGAAACCGGCTTGCTTTAGATGGTGATGTACAATGTCAGAGGCCGCACTTAATATTTCAGGAAAAAAGCAGTTATCACTCCTGGACAATCTTTAAATCCTTTAGCAATCCACAGCCCAGTCATATACAGCCACACTGAACAGTGTTTGGGTCTGTATGTTTATAGTTTCTAGTGATCTGGGTTGTGCCATGTCCAGGGAGCCAGAAAGCTGCATTTCCAAAGTTATATCAGTTACTGAGTATTTTGTACAGTTCACCTCCTTCTTTTACTTGACAGACATGGTAATCACCTTCTGTATCCCACACACTCAAGCTCACATTGATATGAATTCGGAAAATACTATATTAAATGATTTATTCCAGCTTTATCCATTTCCTAATAATGTAATGAATTATTGATGGGTACTAGGAAAAAGAAAAAGAAGCAAAATAATATTTCAACAGAGGCAGTTATTCAAAAAAGTGAAGTGGAAGGAAAGCATTTTCCATGCCATCAGATTTTGAGCTTTGAAATATTTTCCTATCCAAAACTAGGACGACAATACAAAACAACTCTCTTCAAGTACTTTTACAAACGGAAGTCTCCCCTAATGCAGGATCTGGCCCACGAACATGTAAAATCTTCTGCTAAAAATGAAAAGCAATTTTAAAAATGCAAAGAATCACTTCAGAACAAAAGTCAGAATCTTTTCATTTAAAAAATAAGACAGAAGGGAGGTTTTGGCAATTAAAGCAAATCCTTGTGAAACACCTAAAAATGAAAAATTTAAACTGAAACTCACTCTCTCACTCAGACAAGTTTGATTTCAATGAATCAACCTCTCCTGTGGAAGATATATAACTGAACAGCTCTCAGCTGTGCCTAGTATGATAAGACTTCATTTCTGACTCCGCTTCCAAGGGCCACTCTATCAAAAGATGGGAAGGGAGCCAACAAGCCAAACTGCACCTTTTCTTGGGGAAGGAAAACAAGAAACAAACCTGATTGTTAGAGTCTCTGCTGATACTAACACTTGCTAGAATATGGGGGTAGAGACGGGACCAGACCTTCCTTGCAGCAACTTGGTAAAACCTAAGACAAGCAGCAAAGGCTGTGTTAGACTTCTGGTAACATTGGTGTGCTTGATGCTTCAGAGACTGAGCTGTTACAGACCATCGGGGAACTGAATGTGCAAGGCTGAAGTATGGGAGATGCACAGACTGAAAAGACAATGTGGAAATAATGCAAATTGTGAAAATCCGAGGCCCGGTCTTAAGCCCGGTCCTGCTCAGCAGAGCTTTGTGCACATTCATGGTGCAGAACCACACGGTCTTGGAAGTGAAGCACTTGCTGAAAGCCCATCTCTGAGAAGCTAATGGTCTTTGAGCCGTACTCGCAACTGTCTTTCTGCTGAATCTATGAGACTTATGCATGTAGTGAGGGAAGATCACTTTTTTGAGAAAATTAGTCACGTTCTGCATATCTTTGGGTCCAGTCATTTGCTCTGGCTTTAGGACAACTGCTGTGGCCAACTGCTCCCACAGTTCCCCCTGGCCCCCAAAGAAAAAAACCTGCACAGAGAATGACTCAACAGAAAAACAAAATAACTCCACAGAGGAGGACTCTAAAAATATGCTCAATTATCTGCAATACAATGACAGCATTTGATTCTATTTGAGCGCTATGGTTTTATTATTTCTCTCTCTGTCAGTGGGATGCATACTGTGAACAACAATCTCCACGTTTTTTTGACAAAGTAGGAAATTCACAATGGAAAAAAAGAAAGGTAATGAAATCCTGAAGATGTCTTCTTCCTCTCTTTTAAAGGACTGGTAATGAGGAGGAAACTGGTTATAGTCAGAGCTGCCAGGCTATCAGATGGAATGAGATTTGAAGGGAAAAAAAATTAATGGCATGCTAAATATGTTGTTGAAATGCACTGGGAATAGCTTCACGTTAAGAGGAAAACAGCTTAAAATCATGTAAAACGGAGGTCAGGCGTGAGAAGGAATGTGTCTGTAGAGAATTGTGTGCATGCTAAAAGCTGCCCACAAATTCTAAACACACACATTGAGAACTGCACAATAATCTGGTCAAACAAGGTTTTCAGAGGGGGAAATATCTGCATCCGCAGCTATTTTGGGGTATACTTCATCACTGCATACTTTTTCACTTATCACAATCTTGTATTCAGTGACATAAACAAATATGAGGATGTGGGTCACTACCATTTTTTGCAAAAGAGCAAGAACATGGTAAGAACAGTCTTGATTTGCTCTGGTAAAAAATGTTGAATACTTTTATCAATTTCAATTATAGTGGCCAATTTCCTTTTAGCTCTGTTCTCTGAGGGAATAAGGTTTATACACTCATGCTCTGGGCATGTGCATAAGCACACTAAACTTTTGAAACAGTTGGCTAATTTTAACTGCATTTGGCAGAGGCATGATTCTCAAAGTTATTAAGGTCCTAAAAGTTTTCAGAGGAAAGGGAAAGGCTGCAGTGTGCACTGATACCTTAGTGCAGAATCCCCATGGGACCTCAACTTGGAGGCACAAGCACATAAAATAAACTCAGTTTCCCAAAGTTCATGAAATTATTTGCTTGAACACTACAGTAATCTATAACAAAAAAAATCACATTTAAACCACCAAAGTTGGAAGCCTCCTTTTTAACTAAGTAGCCTTCAAAATTTCAAAGCCCTCTATATAGCAATTGATCTCTGGGACTCCAACAGACGTTGTTTGGAGGATGGCATCACAGCACTATCATCTTACATGGAAAGCTTTGAAAATTAGCCTCTAAATACCCAATCCATGAAAGAATGAAAGAAAGTATAAATGCACCAAAACCTCCCACTGAAATCCCTTTTAAGTTTCTGAATGATGCAGGCTCTCACTGTACTTAATAGAGAAGAATCAAATAAAGCTAAATAAAGGGACATTCAGGGGGAAAGGCAACTGCAGGAGTGGTCCAGGGGTAGAGCAATCCCACTTGCACCGCTATGAACGTGTGTTCAGTGACGGAGGCAAAGACCAAACAGTATTGATAAATTGTAGGTGTAAACTTTTAGTCAGCTGGAGAAAGAGAGCCTCAGCAGTGTTGCTCTAGGGGAAACTTCTGTCACCACAGAAACAGAGAAGAAGCACTGGAAGCCAGCGGTCCCAGGAAAAAGGCATTTTGAAATCACAGCCTCTGACAACCTGTCTTCTAGGAACAGGGAAAGAAAAAACAGCTGATGGAAAACCGAGAATAGCATTTTATTTTCTAAGCTATGGGAAAGAAATCTGATGTAAAAAATTGTTTTGCATTAATTTGGTCCTAGTGTCACTGAAGTCCAAAGGCTGAAGCACCAATAGATGATTTCAGAGAATATTCTGATGGCCTCCCATCTGAGGGAAGAAAAAGAAAAAACCTTTAAGGCATTTCCATGAGAAGTTCCAGAGTGGCATTATCCAAAAAGACTTTTCAGTTAAAAACTGCATCCATCTTTAGTACTTCTTATTTACTGGGCAGGTTAATAAGGCAGAGAGCTAAGTATTTTTTTTTTAGAGAGAGTCTTTTAGAAAAGAAGGTCCTATGCAGCCTGCAGTCTTCCCAGGTCAGAAATCTACTTTCCTAAATATAAAGAGTTAATGAGCTGGTCTCTACACAGTGTTGTAAAGTATCTTGGCCAGCTGGAGTGCTTACTACACAGCCTATAGCCTCAAACAAGTCTGTTCTCTTTAAATTGTATTTACATGGATTTTCTTTCTGGTTTTCTATTTGTTACACTGTGTTAAATAAATCTGGCTTTATTCAAGATAATTTGGATTTATTGATTATTACTGGGGACAATTACTCTGAGTGATGTCCCAGGGGAAGAAAATGAACCTCTGGCGAGGGGCTCGGCGGCTAAGGAACTGTCACACGCCGTTAAAGGCGCAGGAGCTCTCTCATAGAGAAATAATAAGGATATTCTGGCTATGCTCATTGCACAGACCATCTAACTGGTCATTAAAATATACACGATGTACTCAGCAACTCGTAAGGGATTTTTCATTTCTATATCACTACATTAGAGACCATATGGAGTCACCCCTGTATCAGTCCTGCTGTGTATTCAAATCCACCACTGAGACTCAACCACCAGATCCCCAGGTGCTAAATGCCAAAAATTGAAGCAGCTTTAGAATTTCTGGCTAAATACATGTTTAGGTGAGGTCTTGATGGCCTGTATATGTCTAATATGATGGAAAAATACCAATTCTTAAGCCCTTTTAAGCCTCTGTATGACATACTGCTCATTTCACTTCATATAGAAAAATCAAATAGGGCTAAAGAGAAGAACATCCTAATGTTGTTTGAACTTACACTTTAAAAGGCAATGATAAAAATCCCTTTGACACAGTGAGAGAAGGATTAACCTTGTCACAAATACAAACAACAAAGCAACATAGACCCAGTCCTCTAGAGTCTCAGTTTTTGAAGATTTTAAAAGTTCATTCAGTTGTTTCTATTTACGTTATAATTCTTGTAGTTATAGACGTGGTTTGTACCAGATACGTCATTCCTGCACTGTGTTTGCCTCAGATTTGTACAGCCAATGCTCCTGAGATCGGAGAGGAGCATGTGGATATCTCAGCCACATCCCTGGGTGGGATAAATGCAACATCCCAGTGATGCTACCCGGACTCCCAGTGAATGTAATGTACCATCACCTCTCCAGGAGGACTCCCAGGCACAAACTGGATGGTTCCAATTTGGTGTTGCTACACACTTCTTATGGATTTTATCCTTTTTTTAGTTGGAGAAAAAAATATGGGGAAAGAAAAAGGATTCTGAGAGAGGCAGTGTCCCCTTTCCAAAGCCTGATGCATAGAAATAGATGCTGCTATTCAGAAAATTGAGATGGGAATAACAGAAGGTTTCTGTTCATTCTTGATCAGCCCCTTATAAAATTCTCACTTGCTTAAGTCCTGCAAGCAAATAGCAGGGATCTAAAAAGGCATCAGATAAAAGCCCTGCATGTGCTGACACGTCTTGGCACTGGCGTGGCTGCATGGAGAGGGGAGAGAGTAAATGGGGGGTGGAGTGTAGATAGAGATTATTTCGGCATTTTTTCTCTCTCTTGGGTTGAATATTTGTGCATGTTCCTGCTCACTTGCCTCTAGCAGAGTCGGTGGACAAGGAGAGAGATCATGAAGATTTACAGCTGTTCGAAGGGGAAAAAGAAATCAGGGCAAAGGCAGAGAAGCCCTCACTGTTCATACACTCCTGGGGACTATTTTTTTTCCCTTTGTTTTGATTCTTTACTTAAGAGTTCATCAACGTTTAAATACACAGAGAGCCCCTTCTCGTAGGACAACAGCGGCCATGGAGAAAAAGAGGAAAAAAAGCACTTTTATTTTAGATGCTATCTCCAAGTAGTGTATAAGATTTACACTGAGTCACTAGGTGGATAGTTAAAAGTGCTTCATTTAGTCTATGCTCAAAACCATGCAGACTCCAGCACAGCTTTAGCACATCTTTGCCTCTCAGGGCAAGGACACACACAGGAATTCAGAGGCCTAAAAATACAAATACAAAACTACGTAAGACCTTTGTGATTTTTTCAGTTTCTCACATGAATTTTGGTAGCCAGTAAAATCACACACAACCTACTAATCTTAGGACACCAGGAAAGCTCATTGTTCTCCGACGAAACAGCAGAGCTTTATGAAGCACTTCCTTATCTAGTTTTATTTACTTTATTACTTATTCCTAACCATCCATTTTTCTTAGTTACTTATATTACATTCACTGTGGTAGCATCAAAATGCTTCATAGTCTTTAAAGTATTTATCCTGAATCTTCCTCATCATTAATATATTGCTTTTGTCATGCAAATAAAGTACTTTTCTGCCCTTGCATAAGACGAGGGACTTGAAGCCATGATTTGAATATCCATACAGCATGGCCAGCCTGTATAGGTAAGTAGCCCAGGTTCACAGACACTGATGTGAATATATTGCTTCCACTTCATTTACACCTAGCTGTGAATCTCCACTTGGCAACGTAGATTGACAAAGCAGATGTACTCCAGAAGACTACTACGTCTAATTTCAATTGAAAGCAAAATTACTTGTAACCCGCCATTTTCTGTGTAACACCATGGAAAACAAGGACTTTAAATAACAGGTAGATATCTTTGAATTTCTCCACAAAAATAAGTGACTTAAGAAGCCTGTAACAAAGCTGAAAACTGAACAGACTCTAAACCCTGTCTTTCTCCCTACAGCTGCTTAAATTTTTTGTGTTTTCCTGCAGTAAAATAAATGAAGTAGACAGGTATATCCATCTATTTTAAGAGAGATGTTTTCCTTGTGTATTGTTTCTTCCCAGTTTTACGTTAGGAAACAAAAAAAACACATTATCATTCTCTGTTCAGCATTCAGGAGGAGGTGTTCAACTTGCCTGGCAAAAGAGAAAATTTAGGATGAGAATGGGGGGAAAGTGAATCACAAACACAGGCAGAGACTGTGTTTTGGAAAGTTTGTAATAGTTGTACTGGGTTTCAAACAGAAGCCCGGCAGACAGAGAGATCCTGCAGAGATTGCAAAAGATGTTGGAAGTACTCATACATTGCAAAACCCAGGACAAGGAGGAGACACACGCATGGCACAGTAAGCTCTGCCCCCGAACAGCAACATCTCTTTTAAGCAATAAGCCAGAACAGTAAATTTTCAGCATTTCTACTTTGTGTTTCCCCCAGGCAAGGGAAACAATCTTCATTATGCTGAAAAGTAAATAGAGACAATCTCAAGGAGACCTTTTAAAGAAGCAGCAAAAAAGTACGTTGCGTAAGGCCCAGGGCTGGGATGCTGCACTTTTGGGACCAGGGAGAAGGCTCGGTTCAGGAGGAGGGAAAGCAGCAATACCTTCATCTTAAGCTGAGCTCTCCTGATTCTGGGATGTAGGGAAAGTGTGATTTCTCCTTCATAAAATGAAGTCTAACGTAGGGCACCATCAACTATGCCCCAGCGGAGAGCAGGTAAAGCACAAGAAAGACATGGACCTGTTAGAGCAGGTCCAGAGGAGGGCCACGAAGATGATCAGAGGGATGGAACACCTCTCCTATGAGGAAAGGCTGAGAGAATTGGGGTTGTTCAGCCTGGAAAAGAGAAGGCTCCGGGGAGACCTTATTGCGGCCTTTCAATACTTAAAGGGGGCTTAGAAGAAAGATGGGGACAGACTTTTTAGTAGGGCCTGTGGCGATAGGACAAGGGGTAACGGTTTTAAACTAAAGGAGGGTAGATTCAAACTAGATAGAGGGAAGAAATTTTTTATGATAAGGGTGGTGAAACACTGGCACAGGTGCCCACAGTACCACCAGAGAGGTGGTAGATGCCCCATCCCTGGAAACATTCAAGGTCCGGTTGGACAGGGCTCTGAACAACCTGATCTAGTTGAAGATGTCCCTGCTCATTGCCGGGAGGTTGGACTAGATGACCTTTAAAGGTCCCTTCCAACCCAAACTATTCTATGATTCTAAAAATGTATTTGTTGACAAGCCCAGGAGCTTGTGATGCCCGTTTCCTCCCCAGTGACACAGGTTCTCCTGCCTTCAAAATATAGTCTTTGAGCTACGTTTTGCCTTTGGCTCCCCTGTGCTTGCTCACAGGAGAGGTAATTCACTGCAATTGATTGCACTCCCCAGGGTGACACACACGTCACTCAGTTTCTCCATCGCTAGTTAGGACTAGTGGTACGGGCACAACCCACTGAGCCAAGGGGATTGGGAGGGAAGCAAGGCTTCTCCAGGGACACACCTGGGCACGTGCCATCCAACGGCCCTACGCGATGACCAGCCACAGCCCTGCGTTAGCTTTCTGTGCCAGTTACCCACACACTAGCCCAGAAAACTGGGCCACAGGGTTTTTCCGCCTCAGTCTGAACGAAGAGAAAGGGATTTCAGTCCAGATTGCAGCCGAGTGTCAGGAGCGTTACACTCTGTTCTTGGCGGTGGAACTCACCCAGGGGATGGGAGGGAGACTTATTTATTTATTTGTTTATTTATTACTATTTCACAGCTGGCCTATCTCTTCTACCATCAAGTGCAGTCAAAACATGGCCATGTTTCCAGTGGTGACAAGCTGTGTTATTGCTGAACATAAAAAAAATTTCACCTGAACCTCCAACAAATCTTACAGATTTGTATTCAGTTCCCCAGTTGTCTGCCTCTTACTAAGCATTATTTTCTGTGACTTGTTAAAGCGCGATTTTGTAAGTTTAATGAATATACGTTATGAAAGCTCTAAATATTTGGAAAGTAGTGAAATAGTATATATTTCAGAAGTATTAGCAGCATGCCTTGAGCTAACTGACATTGCCATACTTTTGTGCGGTTTTGGTACCTAGAAACCTGAAATTTGTCCACCTACCACTGTATTCCCCACCTTCTCCTGGGCCATATGTAGAAACACACGGACCATTAACAGAATACCGTGTGTCAGAAGGAGACCCAGCAGTTTCATAAGTCTAATAAAGGGCCTAATGAAGAACAAAGAGATGCTGCAAATGCACCCTACAGAAATGCCATCCCTGAGTTATTAAAACCCTGCAGTACAGCCTGTCTGGCATATACTCAGTTCAACTCCTGGTGTCCATCAGCGGTGACACAGCCGGCCACCTCTGCCCCTGCCACACCAGTGCGGGGTGTCCTCACCCTCCCACTTTTTGCATGACAGCACAGACACGAGGAGACATTCACACCAGCGACCAGCCTTCCAATGTGCCTGCCTGTGCAGATCCAGAAGAGATCTGAGCCTCATCCCTGGTATTTTATTTCAAGTGTCTTTTCTGTAACTCCTTCCTCTGTAGGTTAATGAAGACTTAAGCACTCCGTCTCAGCAGCACTGATGTAAAACGGCTGCTTATTGCCTGTTCCATCTCACTGACTTTTATTGTGATACTTAAACCAAAATGGTGAACTATTACACTTCATAGCCTGCAAATAAAAGCAGAATGTTAAAAAGCAGAGGCTATAACCTCTGATCCAGTCAAAATTGCTCTAAACATCTAAGGCTCATAATCTTGAGACAACTTTACTCAGCTCCAAAGGGGCAAGGAATGGCATGGATTATCATCCACAGCATACGAGGGACTTTAATTGTAATGCTACAATTTTCATTCTACCCATGCTCAAAGATAACAGAAGAAATCCTAAGCCAGCATGTGAGACAGCTCAGCTCCATTGACTTCAGCAGAGCTAATCCAATTTACATCAGTGGGAATTTAGCCCATTAGCTAGCAGACTTGAATAGTCTGCAGCAAGTAGGAGATATTGGTTCTCCTTTTCTTTGGACCACATAGAGAAGCCACTGAGGTGATGGCAGCCAATTTTCCCTGTTTCCAAAGACCCTGCAAATCATTACAACTACAAACACTGCATTTCCAATTCTGCACTTTACCAGAGCCACGTGGGCAGTACAATATCCATTTTTAGAGCCAGGAGGTCCTGGGGTCAGGTCCACAGTGGCTTCGGCACAAATAGGAGAAGGGAGAGATTTGGCTCTCAGTCACATTTTCAGCTTCCTGATCTTGGGGAAAGCCAGAGGCCAGTTGAAACTCTGGCTCAGCTTAGAGGAGGGAAGGGACTGCTTTTTGCTTATGTACATGCAAGTATGTTCTATTAAATTTGAAATAACATTGTTTTTAAGGACCTACCTTAGATATATCCAAGTTAGCCAAGATGGATTTAAGTCCCATATTCCAACACACTTCCCACCCAGGCAGTGGAAAAGCACTATTGAACCAAATGCAGTCTGGCTGGACACCTTTAGTAACGCAAGCTTACCAAGTGGTTAAACATTTCTTACGTAGAAAACCAAGGGGTGTAAAAGGAGGGATCCGAGAATGGACATGAAACAGAACTATGAAAACTTTGAATCAATAGTGACAGTAAAGTTGACACTACTCAGAATTTCTGGTTTTACACAGGGCAAAAAGTCAAAATGGTTAAGTTGCAAGGATGAAATAGTTTGAGGGATTTCTGATTTGGCCCAAAGCAGGGAAAATTGGTACTCTCACAAAAGAGGCCTGTTCATGTGGAACCTGTACACATTTCAGAGCTTGTCTTTCTGCTTCTGGTTTCCTCACTGGTAAATCTGAGCAGGTTGCTGGAAGCCAACACCTTTGGGGGAACTAGAAAAGAGGAAAAACCCCTATGAAGATCTGCAAAATTAGACATGGCAGCCATTCAGGAGGACCCTGTTCCCCTAAAACATGTCCACTAAAGCATGGACGTTTTCTGGGTTGGAGCAAAGTCCCAAGGACCTCTGCTAGACCTGGGCCAGCATCCTGGAGTAACAACTGAGAAGATTGCCTCCCATAAAGAACACCTTTGTAGGTAAACCTGGCTTAACAGGACACTGGGAATTTATCCAGCATTAAGCAAAATAACACGGATAAGATTTTTTAAGTGATTCACCATTTGGAGAGTCTTTTGGGGTACACAAGTCAAGACACCTAAATCTGTTAAGGAACCTAGGAGGGACGAGACTTCAAAGAAGAAGTAGATTTACAGATAACAGATTTACAGATCAGGTTCTTTAAAAGCTGCCTCAAGGTAGGGAATAAAAATAATGTGAAACAAAATAACTACTACCAAGGCAACCCACAGTCTATATTTGCTATTGAAAAATCTTGTTTTAGATCAGTAGAATTCAAAGCAATTCACTCCTGCACACAGCAGAGCTGAGGAAGTTCTTGCTAGAGGAAGCTGAAGGTGCAAAAGGCTTGAAGTGTTCAAAAAGGGGCTGGAAAACCTCCTGGACAAAAAACACCCCTTGGGGTTTCTTAGAAATACATATTCACCAATTAAAAAAAAAAAGAAAAGAAATAATTAAAAAAAAAAAATAACCCAAACAAACAAAACCCTTTATTGTGGGTAAAGATAACATTTATAGCTCAAGAAGCGCCTGAGCCACCAGATCCTGGGAGAGTGCTATGGGGGAAGTATCTCTATATGTCTGATCAGTTCTCCCATGCTCGCCTAGACTCCTGTTATCCGGCCACTTTAAAGGAGAGGATATCGGGCTAAGCAGGCCTTGGTCCGAATCAGTGCAGATGTTTTCCTATCCTTATGTTCTTACGTCTGAATACCTTTATAGAGGTAATAATTTATGGAGCTCCTGGTAACTGAAGATGACACTGGTCTGTACCTAGTACTTTTTGTCTAGATTTTACAATGACCACTGTTTTTTTCTACTTTAGAAAGAAGGAAGGTTTTAAGGAACTCAGTCCAGCAGTTTGGCCCCTCCAATGCAAAAAAAAAAAGGCTTTGGAAATACCTAAAAATAGATGCCATTAAGGAAATAAAGCAGTTTGATATAACGTAGCAGCAGCATAAAATTTCCTGTGCTTTACCTCTGTGAGACAGCAAAGCCAAGAGAGATCTAAATAATGCAACATAGCTCTGTAGCTCCCATTCCCAGGGACTGATCACCCTAAAATCTTCACAGCATCCCCAGGGGACAGTGAAGCACTATTATGTCCTTTTTACAAAACCAGGGAAGCAAAGCACAAGCAGAATAAGTGATTTACCCAAGGTCCCGCAGGAAGCCTGCAGTGCACCACAGCATTAAAACTGAGACTCCTTATTCTTGGACAAACATTGGTGCCCTGAGGCCAGCCAGGCTCTCGGAAGCAGAGTCCAGGTCAGCCCTCGCCGAATTGCCTTGCTTCCCCCTCCTCAGAGGCATCCCCCAACTGCGCCGAGCGCCGTGTGTACCGTGACCTGCTGCCTCTACAGCCACGGCTGAGAGCCAAGGGAATTCAGTTCCCCCTCTTGAAATCCACTCTCTCTCTCATGGTAATGAGCACTTTAATCTATCAGGAAAATGTAGAGCTGCTTGGCGCTGCTTTTTATTTCTGATCTGTGTTTTCTCTCTCTCTCTTTTAGGTTAATTTATCTGATTACATGCAATGCACTGCAGCCGTGTTAAGGTACCAGTCGAGTTTCCACTTGGAGGCTTGGAGGAAAGATTACCATTAAAACGTGACTTCCATCCACTCAGCTGAAATTACTATTGATTGCCAAAGAAAAATATTTGTGCTGTGAAGCTGGGAGCTATGATGTTGAACCGTATTAACATAATGTTAGCATAGCTACGGGTGTTTAGTGGCACGCAATCAGATTTGAAATGAACGTTGATTATAGATTGAGATTAATGTTCACATATTCATAGGAACACAATGAAAAGAGCAATTTCCTTTCTACTACAGATCAATGGTTTCCCCATTCAATTATACAGCTGTAATAATTGCATTATGCGGAAATATTTCTTAATGGCTTATTTCATTCTTTCTGTTTGCCTGTGTGTGTGTGTGTGAGCGACATATCTTGTGTACTTGCACGCACGCATGTGTGAAATCTTTTGTCAGTGGTACTTGCCAAAGCCTGCATCCAATGCAAAATACTTTAATTACTAGTGCAAATGTGTAATCTTTGGCTAAGCTAATAATCTCTTGGCATTTTCCCACTATTCTCTTTATTCCTCAACAGAGCCCTCAGATTCCTTTGCTTGTTTAAGGTTTTAACAGCTGGATCCCACTGCACAGCAGATATGCCGATTTTGGTCTATGTGTGGCTCTGAATCCCCAGCGTTGGCCAAAATGGCACCACCACACCCAGAGACACCCCGCTGGGTTCATGCCTCTGTGTCCCACTGTTTTAGTACTAATAGAAGCTGGACTTCTGGTTAGAAGCATTGCAGTCTGGCGCAGCTGAAACTCCTTACTCTCTTAGTGCTGTCCATCTACTCATAGCAGTCGGTGTAACTAAGAAGCACAAGACTAGTTAAGCAAAATAACTTCCTATGAGCTTCCAACCTTGTTCTTACCACTCAGGGATTTGGACTCAAACTAAAAATGAGGCCTTGAATACCGAAGGCACATTTGCAGAAACAGGAAACAACTGCTAGACATCCTATTTATCTTACAATCAAGGCAAGATAGGACACCTTCTGAAGGGAAATCTGGTTGTGGATGGAGACTAACTTCAAAAGTACCTAAGGGATTAGGGTAGAAGAACCTTCTCTTCCTATTTTAGTGCAATGCTGCTTGAGGGAGCTCTTTTTTCATTTTCCTCAGAAATAAAAGTTCCCACTTATCCTCTTTTTGCTCAAAAACATATTAGCTCAGATGTATTCTCCTTCTATGAAAGGACCACCTTTAGTTTCCTAGTTTGGTGGGTCAGGAGCCCACAGAAGAAGAACGTGTCTTACAAGAGAACAGACCTATCTCCCTGAAGGAGTTCATATGGTGGGTGTGAAAGAAGGAGTTTTGCACAGACAAATGCCAAGTGCTTCAGAGAGAGGCAGGCTGGAAGAAAATAAAAGAATAGTATCAGGAGCTGATGGAACAGCTTACGTTACTTGGCTCTGCTTTCGGAGATGTCCTGTTATTGAACCTTTTGACTTCAAATGACTTGAAAACATCTCTGCAGAGATATTTTGTTAGACAACAGCGTTGACCGCAATGCATGTGCAGAAGCACATTCTCCAAGCTACCTTGCAACGGAAGCCTGCAACGTTTCCAAGCTCTGTATCAGACACATCCTACAGACCATATTGCTGGCAATGATCAAAACTAATGTTACAATAAAAAAAATTTCATAAGGCACAACTGAGTAATGCACTTCAGAGGTTGTTCAACTTTGAAGCTGAGGGTAAGGATATTCTGGTCGTACACTATTTCTGCTGACTGTGCTCTCTGCACTAGCAAGAGTTACAAGAAACCGTAGCAGTCATCATGTGAGATCTGCACCGTGTATTTAAACTGGCTTGACTTCCCCAGGAGTGTTCATTTTTTTTCCTCTATGGAAAAAAGCTTCCAGCAACACAACACAAAGCTATTCCTCAGCATGGTATGGCTTGTTGCATATGTTTTACTTACACTGCAAACTCTTTGAGATAAAGAATTAATTTTTGCAGGTTTGTTTTTTTTTTTTTCCAGAGCATCCAGGAAAAAAGATGTCCACATTCTGGTATATTCTATCATTCCACATTGTAGGAGAAAAACACAAACTGCGGGCAGCACATAAGCAGGATTCAAAGTTAGATGTCAAACCAGTTTTAGCTGCTTTAGAAGAAAAACCCCCACCACTTGATATGTGGAGGAATTACTAGACAGGGTTTAAAAGGATTGCAGAGTCACTATTCCCCTTGTGATGCTGAGTCATCAGATGGTAACAAATGAGCAAGAATGAGGCAACACGACCCACTCATTCAGCATTTAAACTGCCTCCCTTTTTCCCCTTTCCTCAAAGTTTCACATCTCTGTTCACTCATCTCAGTTTGTCAGAAGTCACATGGAGGGACAGGCATAGTTTCGTCTCACATGCATTTTTAGTTACCAGACAGTGGAGTTTCACAGAAAGTGGTATATTTGAAGGGTCTTGCCTGGAGGAGAAATAGATGGAAGTAATCATTGCTTTTATTAAATTAAGTATTTGGGCTTTTGGGAAGTGGGATAAGAGAAGTTAAATGAATGGAGAATGTGGAAGAAACAAGTAAGTTTGATAAATCCCAGTGAACAGAAAACAGCATTCAAAGGCTATGATGTTTAAGATTTTGAAAACTTAGCAATTTTGAATGCATATATTTCTGAGACCTTTAGGGGAACTTTGATTTTAGAAAAGACGTTTTAGTTTTCCAACTTTTCATTTAACAGAATACCAAATTGTTAAGTCTGTTTTGATAGGTCCTGGTTATTTTTTTGTGCTTCAGTCACTCCCAATAATTCAGTTCAGTCTCATCTAGCTAAAACTTACTTGAAAAATAGCAAATACTTATGTTTGCATAGGTGCCAAATTGGGCCCTCAGGCACACCGGTGTAACTGCTGGTAGATGTTCTACTCATGGAATCACTCTGGGTTCGCAACAGCAACAAGGAACTGGAGTTTGACACAGTACCGCTCTTATCTGACCCAACTGGTGGCCTGAACTCAGACTTAGTGTATGCAGATCTGCAACAATTGGCTTCAGAACTACAATCTTAAAAGTCCCATTGCCAAGTACTGTAATTTACCATGAGCAGTCAAGGCAGATATTCTTCAGTCTTCTTTAGGAAGGAAATTATTATGTAAATTGTGAGATCACCAAGGCAGCAGATGCCGAGAAGAGGCTAACGTCTTTACAAATAAATTGCTGAAGAGAATCACAATATATACAATTAACAGAGGAGAGAAAGAAAGTGAGCATTTAACAGTCTTCCTGTCCCAGACTTCCCTCGGAAGTTGAGGGAAACATGACTTTCATCAAGCTTTGAATTAGCTTCCTCTGGAGAAGAGATCTGTCCTTGGCATGGATCTCTTCAGAAACCTAGGGAGGGATTCATCTCACCTGACTCCAGACAACTCTAGTGTGGACAACTGTGTGTGATCCAGTGATCCATGATTCATTTACGGCCGAGTCAATGGAGAGAAGTAGGGATTTCTAAATCATGATTAATGACCAATTTTTGTCAAGCACATCAAAATGAGATGAATTGTGCTTCGGAACTGTTGACTATTCTCCATAGTCTGTAGGAGAACTTATACAACTAGCTCATATGGAGGTCTTTAGACATTTACAGTTTAGGTATCTACAGTGAAAGTTTGGGAAAAGTGAATTTCACATCTTTTTCCTAAATAACATGAAAAATACAAAAATCTAGGTATTTGTATGAGCACAGATCACAGTAACAGATTTTCCTTAATAAACAAATATCTGACTTTTTCAGATTATAACCACATTTAGTAACTAATTATCATCTCTTCCTTCTCTCCAGCAAAAAATAAGGAAGTAGAATCTGCTAGGGGCTTGTTCAACCACAGGGTAATCCGAAATCACATCCTATTAGATGGGAAACATAAAGAAATGCTTTGTTCACCAGGTTATTTTCTACAGATTTTCTGAATGGTCTATAATTTGGCCTAACACTTTACCTTGGAAATGTGGAAGCATATGGCATGACCTTCAACTCCTAATAGCCTTCAAGAAGCTGAAGTTGGATTATTTGGGGTCATGGGTAACAACTGAGAAGTCATAGGTCAAATTCAAAACCGTATTACATCTCTAGAAAAAATTACCTTTCCAATAACTTCTGGCATGACCCTGAGCTCTGATTAGTGTGCGAGGGGCTCTTGTCCTCCATTCACACATTCATATATTCAAAAACTCCAGATCAAATATGAAGAAAAAGTTTTTTCACCTTGGTTGTTATGGTAGAAAGCGCTTTTTTTTTTTTTCCCCTTTCCTTAAGGACAATTCTGGTTTTAGAAATGCTGTATTTATATTAAATACTTTGCCAGTGAAGCTGATTTTAATCATATGCATGAGTTCCACCAGTGCTGCTCTACAGAGTACAATGGAAATATCATACAAGATCAAATAAGTAGATTTTCTCCTTTTGGGGACAGATACACTTTTAAGAGAGGCATTGATATCCAATAGCCGTCTTAATTTACGACATGTTTAATTTTGTGCATGATTACTATAGATGCTTTTGTAGAGGAGTGAAAATCCATGTTTTAATATTCTGTACTCAAAAGCTTTGTTCATTGTTAGAGTATTGCTTGTGCAGGCGCACAAGCCTTCACGACTGATAGAAGCAGCAGACACCCTGGCCATCAACACAGTGAAAATTAATACTGGAGTATCAGTGAGGCACGCATAAGGGACAAAAGGTCTGGAGATACGACGGAACCCAATTTGTGTTTATCCATTTACTTACCCTGAAACAAATTTCTCAGCAAACTAGAACTGCCTTCCCTGGGATAACATCCTCAAATGAACAATGATGAAGCTTCTTTCTGCCTACTGGTTCAGTCCTCTCAGGAAGCAACGTGACTTTATTGTTCTGTACATCACCATAAGTAGAGCTTGGTCAATGCCAACTGCATTGATATCTGTGAAACAAAAAAACAAGAAAGTGACAAAATGAAAGTGGAAGGAACTTGAACAAAAAGACTTACAGAAAAAAAAAATTCTTTATGTTGTCTATCACTGCTACATAGGCAAATATAGTTCAGTATGTCTCTGAAGCACCAATATGCTTTCAGAGCAATAAGTAATATGTGACATCATTGGTCAGATATTAATATTTTAATAATAGTTCAAAGAAAGACTAAAAAAATCTACCAGTTGTCATAAGAAATGTTACTTGTCAGAAAATAACATGATGACGGGTTGCTTGTTTTATAACCTGTGCTTCTCCTAGCTTATATGGGGAAGCTGATGGAAGAATTATAATTCTCAGATGTGTTAAGCATGTATTTAGGAGACCACTGACCACGGCTTGTGAATCAGTGTCTTGTGAAAGCTGAGTTATTGTCATAAAGAGTGTAAACACAGCGCGTTCGAGGAAGTGAATCTCTATTTGCATCAAAGACAAAGCAGTTTTTGTTCGAGAGGGAGAAATATTTAATTGTTTACATTTTTTTTTGAGGTATGTCTAAAAGTGGTGCTAGGAGCTGCATCTGCAGAGGAGGCTTGGCATCCAAGGGAATTTGACTCCTGCACTCCAGGCTGGAGCTGAATTTCATCTTTCAGACTCATTGCTAAAGCATGTTGAAACATTGGTCTCTCCCATGGGTTAATAGAAGTCTGTAAATTTGAGAATTCAGCATATATCACACTGAATTCATTACCTAATCACAGTTAACCAGAATGCTTTGTGTAGGGACGTCCATGAGGTAGTTCCATATTTTTCTCTTTACCGTTTTGTAACCTTCCATATTACAGTCTTTAGCCTTCAAATGACACGCTAGAAGGAAAACTTACTATCTGGGAAATAGTAACCTGATAGTAAGAAAGTATATGTTGCAGCATACTCCGCTAATGTGGCTTACAGCTCTGCCTCTGTGAGCCGTTCCTCCTTTGCACTAGTATCTTCTGCCCCTTGGTCTGGGTATTCAAAGTCTCAACGTCAGCTGTTTTTGTGTTATGCTGATGAAACAAATCCAGAGTTTTCTTGTTTTCACAATAAGAAAAAGGGCAGGTTCCTCTTCTGGGCATGTTGTTTTTCCACCAAGCTCTTTTAGTTCCCTTCCCAGTGGAAGAGCACTATTGGGAACGCCTGAGTGTTGTCCTGACTGAAGAGTGACCTACCTCTGCCTGTAGCTCAGCAGCTGGGGAAGGACCTGGGAAGCATAGCTATACAAGTCAGTGGGACTGCTAATGTGCTTAGGGGTAGGTGCAGAGAGTTTTGGAAGAAGCATAATTTGGAAAAGCTATGCGGAACAGTCTTTTGCAGTAAATGCCAAGCCTATACCGAGGTGAAGACAGACTATGGCTTTTTACCACCATTTTTGCATTCCAAGAATGAGGAACATAGCCCTGCTGGGAAAGAGAATGAAAAATTCAAGTAAGAGACTTTACATCAGACTGAAACCTTCATCATCACAGGTTAGCATTATGAAAAGGCAACCCTTGTGCTAGGGTTATGCTGGGTAGCACCTTGTAACTGGAAGGGCTTATATGTCACGCTACATTGAAATACGCAAACACTTTTCACCTCAGCTCAGTAAGTTCTTGGCATCAATCACAACCGCCTCCTTCTTCACCTGAAGTGGTTTACGCAAAACTGCCCATAATTCACTCTTTCTGAGGTTCACTAGCTCAACGAACCAAATCAAACCACCCCTGCAGATTACAGCCGGCTTACTGCTGCTCTCTTCCCTGCCCGCCACGGCCAGCAGGAGGTAAGGAGAAAGGCACTTGCAGTGCACCCTACCTGCGTGAGCTGGCCTCATTCTTCATTTTGTATTTGAAATTCCAGATTCACCCTCTTCTCTTTGCTTTCCCCGGCAGCTTCCCTCCCAGCTGGGTAAAAGTCATGCCAGATGTTGCTTTGTTCCTCTACTTTATAGCAATATTGCTGCTGCCCTCTGTGTGCAGATGTTGGGGTCAGAAATGCCCGCACCATACTCCTTTCAACATTTTCTTTTTAACTTTTTCCTCCATACAGTTCCTCACATCTCCCCCTTCCAATATACAGTTACGCAAACTCCGTTCACACACATGCCGAGTCCTCAGGGTCTATAGACTAAAGAAAGCGGCACGAGAACAGATCGCTGCGCTAGCATAGGCTTTTGCACAGTTCAGCTCCTTGCTGCAGTGGCCAGGCACTCTTATACTGGAAATTTCAGCTTCCAGTTGCAAGAGGCAGGAATTAGAAAGCTCTAGAGCCTTCTCATCTAGCAGAGCTGCAAAGGAGAATGAGTGCCATGACTGTCTCCTGATATCTTCTAGCTGTGGGCCAAGGATTTCTTAAAGCAAAGCATCAAAGCAGAGTGCTGAGTTGTAATACGAGGGGGTACGGAGGAGCAAGAGGATATTGTTTTTTCCTTCCTTCCTTCCTGGGGATTCCTAGCAATTAAGCTGAGCTCAAAAGCATGGAAAGATCAGGAAGCTATTTCAGTGGATGAGGCCTCTGGCACGTACACTTCAGTCTGGTGAGCATCTTGGTGAATGCTTTGCAGTGTGGGAGGTTCCATGCTGAGATCAACAAGTCTTCCAACCTTTAGTGCTATTCTGGTTCAGATGGAAGCCCCCATCTGTTATTATCCTCAAGAATCTCCCTGCGTAGCAGGGTCATCCCTGGATGTGAAGCTACAGCTGATCAGATGTTACTTGCACTTCTTCAGTAGGTGGAAAACTAGAGACTTACTGCGTGTGGTAAACACCATCCTGAAAACTGTATCGCTGTTTGGGGGTGGGAAGCCAAAAAAAGCAAGGCAAAGAGCAAATACATCAGTCTCTATTGCACCTAAAGACCTGACTTTGTTTGCAAGTGAAAATGAGATTTATGTTACCAGCCTGCTCCCTTAATGATCATTCGCCGACAATGCAAACCCATCACTTAATGGAGTATGGCTGGCAATCTCCACTAAAGAAAGAGCTCTGATTGGAATAGCAGAGTTTGATTCAGGTCAGGCTTGAGGTATGCTACCAAAATACCAAAGGGACTGAGAAGAGGATCAGAACAGAGAGAGACACTTGCCGCAAATAATTTAATCAATTAATTTAGCCCATTTCTTTTTCTCTTTGCTTGCAAAATGTTCACAGGCTGATTACAATTTCTCCAAATTTCTTATTCAAATTTACTCAATGGTATCTTTTGCCCTTTTAAAAATAAATAATATTGACTGATCACAAACAATTCTCTGGGAAGATATGCTGTTCAGTATTCAAAATATGGTCTGATTTAGCTAATGGCTTGGTCACATGGATCACACGGCATCATTCCTCCTCTACAAGTGACAGCTATAAATCTTGCGAGTCAGGAATAAAATCAGAATTCACCAGGGGTACGGATACTAAGGGAGTAGGATCTGATAAACAGGTTAAGGGAGTTTTAAACTTGGAGCATCCTAGAGGAAAAATCAGCCCTCCTGAGATGTGCTGGCTGGGTGCAAAGGTCGTATTTAACTTTTTTTCCTTGCCTATCTCAGACAGTGGCCTACAGCACAGAGACAGAAAGTCCCTTTTATCTTTGTATGTCCTAACTAGTCCTGAATCTGTAACAAATGCAGAACGGAAACTGAGCATAAGAGTGGGAACATACAGGGCACGGCAAAATCTTGGATTTACCTTTGTGGTGTCTGACCAGCATGTTCTGAGACGCAGTGGAAAGGATTCTGCTTTGCTGTTACTATAAGCCAACAGTAAATTTTTTACCTCCCAGTGGAAAAAAAAAAATGAACACAAGAATTGTGACTAAAGGAGAGACTGAGACAAAGTGTCATCTCAGTGCTGGGCCTGAGCTGAGGAATTTTACACCCCACCCATTCGCCCAGGGCTGTGCCTAAAGTCTGTGTCTAGTTCAAAAAACTTGGACACGAGTGCACAACCTGAGGTCACGGGATGGACAGGGAGCTCCTGTTCTGCAGCGCATGGAAATGTTTAGACCCTGAATCTCCACTGCTGGAGACTGTTACAAACAGGTTAAATAACCATCTGTCAGGAAAGACACCCATTGAATTAATCCTGCTTTGTGGCCAGTCTATAGTCTAGACAATCTCACGAGCTTCCTTCCAGTCCTTTTTTGGGGCTATGATTCTTGACACAATATAAGAAAAAAGGTCCCCAAATCCTCCTTGCGCAGGTCCTGACTGAAAGACAATTTATTCCAGGCTTCCATCTCCTGAGACTCTTCCAAAAAGAGGACGCCCCAAGTGACTCGTGAATGCAGCCACTTGAAGTTCATCGTTTACCAGATTCTGTGCAAGTGAAAGTCGATTGCCTCAAATATTTGCACAGCACAACACTGGGAAAAAGTGTGAGTACAGATCATGCAAATCAAACTTATATCTGAATGAAGTCTGCAGTGTTATTTCATCTTTTGCAGCATCACCGAGGTCTAAGCAGATGTGATTCTGGCCTAATCTGATATATAGGACCAGACTTAGATCGAAATATTGGGAAAAGCACGGAAGAGCAAGGCTGAGGGGCTCTGGCAGAGCTGTGCGGGACAGGCTGCACATCACCTGCCTGCACGGGAGAGCCTCTGGGGCTTTCTGCTCACTGCAGGACTATTCTCAACTTTACGTTAAAGCCAATTTCAGCAACACAAACAATATGATAGAGTCATATGGAAAAAAGCTCAGAGACTGTGAATCCACAGTATTATTAACAGGACAGAGGTATTTTGAAGCAGCTGTTAAGATGCAGGGGCGTGTATATGCATGAAAATCCAAGCAGAAGTCTTTATGGTAAGAAACACGTGCTTTCTCTTTTATAAATCCACCTCCCACCCCCATTTTTTTGCAGTTTCACCCTATTGTCAAATTCTATTTCTTCCACTACTTTCACCTTCCAAAGAAAGCAAACATGTCCCATTTCCAGCAAAACACTTATTCAGTGCCCGTCTTCCCAGTGCTAATGGCTTTCTCAGATGGAAGAGGTCGTGCTAGGCAGGAACCAAATGAAAAAATAAACAATTAATGGGCAGGATTCATTTTTTTTTTACATGCCTTAATATTTTATTTTCCAGATTGGCAGCACCATGGGAAACCCAACACTTGGATGAAGAGCAGTGCATATGGTGAATACGGGGGAAGAATTTTGAAGCTATAATTCAGGTAAGTGAGAGCTAAGAGGGCTTTTTTCTTCTTTTCTGCCTCTCTCTCTTTTTTTTCTTTTCCTTTTTTTTTTTTTCAGGCAATGATTTTATAGCACATATCATCAAGTCCGTATTAAACAGAGTTTCTGGGCTAATGCTTTCCAGCCTTGACTCTCAGACTTAGTAACTGTTCCAAATAGTACTTTAAAATGTCTTAGCTGTATAAATACATGAGACTTCAATGTTTCCCTTGTGGACTAAACCAAAAACAAGATTAAAAATAAATTTATTGTTTTAGTATTTCCAATTATGTGTTGGTCAAAGAGAAAAAAAAATGTCTATCACATGAAAAGGACTTGATGTTCCTAATGATATTTTTAAGTTGACCTCCAATTTGATATTAGTTTTGGGTGGAAAAAAAGGCCTCAGAGAAACTCCACATACATTAAGGTCTACAGGGTAGACTTAAAGAAGAAAATCAAGTTGAACAAGGCAGTGACTTGTTCTTGGCTATCTGACTTTGGCTAGAGACTCCCTTAACACGTCAGATGAGCTAGCCTCATAGAAAACACTAGGAGAGCTAGGTGCCAAGCTGCAGGTTGCACAAAGGAACTGTTATATCATCAGTAAGCAATTGAAATAAGCTTCATTCCATAGTAGCACAATCTATCAGGGTCCCCACAACATCCCACTAGCAGCACAAAGTGGTCTTCTGCACAGAGGTGTGGAACAGGAACTGCTCCACACAAATTAAATGACAGAAGTGCCTTTGAATTCAGTGGCGAGAGCTTTGTCCGGTCTGATTTTAAACTAACCATCAATTCACCTTTTTGCCATTGCCAATGATTCTTTTGCCATCTGATTACATTTTCTTAATTAATCTTTTGCTATATATTAACTGTCCTTTATTAAATGCAAATTTGCAGAGGATTAAACCATACAATAGATCCACGTTATATTGAATATCGCTCCTGCTTATTGAGATTTTACTGTGTTTTCCTTCGTTTTAGAAATCAATGGATATTTAATTAACATGGGGTAATAACTCTTGCAACTAGAAGAATCCCTTCAGATTTAAATGAAATCATTATTATATGTTAAATGGGAACACAGATACATTTGAACAATTTCAAGGTACTCTACAAACAAGGATGAGTTGAAATACTCTGTTCCTCCAGCCTCGTGCAAAAATTGATACTTTATCCCCAACATCCTCCTAACCTGGACACTCAGACACCCACTCAGGAAGAAATGCGGAGGACTGCTCAGAGGCCAGGATGCCTGGCTCAAGGAATGCAAACCCATGCCATTTCCCAAAGCATTAGGCAATTCTTCCTGGCAATAGCTGGTAGTTACTAGAGACCGTGTTTGCTAAAGGTTAGAACACCCACATGAGAAACAAGGACTCTTCCCATGAGCATTGAGTTGACTCACACACTAAAAATCCTTAAGAATTTTCCAAATTTCCACTCATTCTGGGTGCTTAACTTGAATTTAGGATTGCTCAGCCTGTCTGTACACCCAGCCCTTGATACTGGAAAGGCTACTGGTGAAGACATTACTCTCCAGTAGGGACTTCTGAAGTCACTTAATGATGTCACACTCGGACACTCTGTTGATAACTCTTGTTTCTAATTTCTCTCTTTTTCACCCCAAGGAAATCTAAAGGATATTTTCACACATGTAGCGTTTCCAAGACAATGTTAAGGCAGCATCTAATATTTGGGAGTGGAATTAAGGAAGAATTAGTACAAGACCAGCCAGTAGAAAGAAGATGATGAGAAAATCAGTGTGGCTGGAAGGAATAGTCTCTGGGAATTCTGGAAATTCCCATTTTTCCTATCAGTACGTGGCCTACATTGTTACACTTGTCCTTGTGTCTGAAATAAAAGCAGTGATACCTTTCAGGTAAAAGTAATGCATCCCCTTTGTTGTGTCACTACACATTCTTCAGCGTAGCCATGTCTGGGCAGATTTTTTGGAGGGAGGAGTGTAAGTGTTGCTTTCATGGGTTACAAAGATCATTTACACCACAAAAGGAAATAATTAACTTTATTTTTTTTTATATATTATTATTTATTAATTATAAATGAGGAATAAAGGGCTTGATGGTTTGGGGGAGCAAAAGGGTTTTCTCTTGGTTCGAGTCCCTCTTTCTCCCTTCCTCCAGACTGTCTAACATGACAGCATCACCTCTCCTCAGTGCTCAGCACTGTCAGCGAGGGGCTGGGGATCCTGCATCCTTAATCACTGCACCAGAGAGGGAGGGGGGGCCGACGGGGGTGAACAGCATAAGAAAAAGAGCAAAGCTGACTTAGATGGATCGCATCGTTTGTGGCAGGACTGCAGACTGTACACCTCAATCCAGCACCGACACTAAATAATAGTAAGCCCCAAGATTATGAATAGGCTGTGGAGTACAGTGCCTGGATATGGACTTTATCAGAGAGCGACCCAGAGATTAACCTCCTGGCCCCCTAATCGGGATTGTGCTGGTACACCATTTATTACCAGACTTGGGCAGGGGGTGAGACGGGGAGGGAGGGGGCAGACGGCTGCAGGCAGAGCATGCCCGCGGTGCACAGAGCCGGGCCAATTTCACAACACGCCGCTCTGTCTCCTGCTGAAGGTTTTGTTTTGTTTTCTTCATTGGATTCTAGGGTAAAAATTCTTGGAGTCTTTATTTACTGCCAAGTGGAACCACCGTGTGACTCCGGAAATACCTGTCGCCTAATTAAATTGTCTAGAGAGGAATTTTGGAAAGCGCTTCTAATTCAGGAGCTTAATTTAGGCTAGGCCCATGCACCAGAGCTTTCTGTCTTATTATTAGATGGAATTTTAATCATTACAGATCTCCCCCCACCCCCAGCATTTTTTCCTCTCTCCCCATCTCCTAACAACCTGATTCTGGCACAATTCCCTTCCCCTTTAACCCTCTGGAGCTAAAAATAATATCCTCTTGGAACTAGCCAAAAAAAAAAAAAGAAAGGAAAAGAAAAAAGAGCGAGCGAGCACTGAACCAGAGGTGTTTAATTAGCAGGAGTGAACTGGAGGTGGGTTCAGCAATCATTTTACAGCAGCCTCTCTAGAGGCAGACCAAATGCATTATGAGAAAAACCCAGCTCGTGGGTCCCGGGAGTAAGGAAGGTGGTGTGTTCTCAGGGCAGGTTAAGCCTGTAGCATCTGTAAGACGCAGCCCTCATATGCCTAGATTAAAACTAAAAAAGGTCTTGTGGTGAGTGAAAGGATGCTATAAGCAAACAGCCTTAAGTAAATGTTTCAATCTGGCCAATTGCTCCGTGCACTGGTATTCTTTTGCAGTTAAATTGCACCTTTCCATGTAATTGCACAGAGAAAGGAGATAGAGGACACGGGAGTGATGGAAAGAGCACAGGGTGGGCAGTGATGGTACCCACACAGATCACAGACGTGTCACTTTTCTGAACCCAAGACCTCAAGAAAGTAGTTGCCTCAGAGATGATTAGGCACCATGAACACACATTAAAGCACATTAAAATTCTCCGATGGGAAGTATAAAGCATAGTTAAAATGAGTAGGTCAAACTCTTTCAGACAGTGTCTGTGTGTGTGTCCAGGGCCAAAGGTAACAGCCTCTGATCCTGGCATCTTCATACAATCATCGCAGAGAAAAAAGCTAGAGAAGCTCCATAGCCAAGTTGAGCACACCACAGGCTGCATGAGAAGAAAGAGCTTTACCATGTCCAGTGGAGTTATCCTGCATTTACAGTGATGTAACTGTCACCATGAACTGACCTTTGCTATTTTTCACTGGAAACAAAAAGGAGATCCCAGAACTTTCATTTCCCTTGCAAAAAAGTTTCCTTGCTGCAATCAGGTTTCACTAGGATTACAGGAAAACTAAGGAAATTCCTCTTGCTAATTAAATCTCTGTGACATAATTATAACACACAAGCAGCTCTGCTCTAGTATTACGTTTTAAACTGGATCTGTGTGTGGACAGCATATCTACATTAAAGAGTTTTTGCTCAAACAGTTTGTACTGCAGCACTTTCCCTACAGCTGTTTTAATTCTTCCGTGTTGCATCAGTTTTGGGCATCTGCCTTTGCTCACGCTGGAGTGCCCTGCAGTCACCCGGCTCTGCGCTGCTGTACCACAGCGAAGGAAAAACTTGTCTACTCTGAGGACTGAAATTTGAGATTTTCCATTTGGACAAAGCTCAGAAACCTCCTTCTCTATCTCAGCAGCTGGATTTAGTCTGAATCCCCCCCTAGGATTCTCCTCCTGCTGCAGAGAGGATTTCTAATCTCATCTGGGATTAGATTTGTAGGCCAAGACACCACAACATCAATATTGCTTTTAAACCCAGAGAGAGCAATAGAAGCCACAGGAAAGAGAACAGGAATGCATTGACCTATCGCCTCTTCAAGGTGGAGGCATCTAGAAATATATATACATCTATATGTGTGTATATTTATAGAGAAATATAATATATCTATCTATAATATATAGAAAAGATCTGGGTTTCTGCCTCCTTCACCCCTACTTCTGCACAAAGCACACTGCTACCTGGAGCAGAGGCAAAATGACCGCTTGACACCTGATCTGGACAGTGACGTGCTCCGAATCCAGCCTAGGATCTGGAACCAGATTTGCCAGCCTGAGCACATTATGGGTTACACAGGAATGGCTGGGAGTACGAACTCAGCTCTTGTTAAAGATATTCATTTGCAACCCCAAACTGAAATGCTTTGATTTTGGAAAACATACATGCATTCACATACATATATAGAGACACACACAAAAAACCTAAACTTTTGACGTCTTGTAACTTTGAATTGCCTTTTTTTGTTCAGCTGTATTTACTGGGCTGGATTGCCTGCCAAGACCATTAAGTATCAATCATTCGTTGTTTCATTAGTGCTGAAATGACTTTCTAATTGACTTTGTAATTGTAGTTAAAAGCAACTTTAGCACAGGCTCGAAGAAGTCTTCCTAGAGGCCTTTCTGCGTCCTGCCTTTCATCTGCTGTCACTGGAACTTAATGGAGATGCCTCCAGCAGAAGAATGGTATCAGACAGATCACTTGTTTGTAGGATATTGCTTTATTTTGTTTTTAGTTTGATTTTACTTTTTTCTTCTAGGGTCTGATAATGACTTGATGTTTCTGCATTATGGGATATTTGTCTGATAATTATCTAGCCAGGAGCTAAAACATCACATAGCGCCTCAAGAAATACACCAGGACAACATACTATGGACAGCAGAGGTGCCAAAATGTTCTTGATACTTTCAAAATCCTGGTAACGCTTTTTAAATGGCCTCTTGTTTTTAATCATTCTGCAAAGGGAGATTTTTTTTTAAATTAAGTCTTAAGTTTATGTGCACTTCCCTGGCCTGATTCTTATCACATGCACTGTGGTGCAAAAGCCCTGAGACTCAGTACGGCAAGGGCAGGCATGCAGAAGGAGAAGCACTGAGCGTCTCCAAGCTGACTAACAGCCACCAGCTCCTCCCTTCATCCAGCTGAAACGGACTGAACCGCCGGGGAGCCCTCGCTGCACAGTGGCTCAGGAAAGGGAAGCAGGAGGGAATGCTGCTTCCCTCAAGCTAAAGATAGAAGGCAGAGTTCTCCTCTGCTTTTGGCAGAGGAACAGGAGTGGCATTTCCCCACCTACTTCCCCTTATGTTGGCCCTACCAGCATGGAAGGCAACATGCTACAAAACCGCAGAGGAAGCAAACTTGCAATGAGAACAGACACGCTCCTAAAAATGCCAGAAGAAAGCAGTTTTGGCTAGGAGGCAATGCATGGGGTGATGGAGGGCCAGACCTGGCTTATTAAAAACCATGCCTAGATCTTACGGAGCTGTTAGGTGGAGACTTCAGCAGCCAGTCATGAATCCTTTTAAAAAGCTCCATGTCTTCATCACTGCCTTGGAGAAATCAGCACCCTGTGGATTATTAACCCCAGGTAATCTCTAGTGCTCAGAAAAGACCCCGCACTGATGTCATTGTTGCTATTAGAAGATTGTAATAAAATAAATACACTGTTGATTTGGTTTAAATGTGTCACACTCTCAGCTAGTACTGATAAGAGATTTCACTGTGCTATGCTCAGGCCAGCTGCAATTCCCAAATCATTATCTCACCCTTCCAAAAGCTCCTGTTGAATACTAGGGCAGAAATTAGTCCAGTTGGTAGCATCAAAGGTTTGAGTTTGTGACCTATCACCTGCTTACAGCATTATTGCCTGATTTGCGGTGGATGGGTTAGATCTCAAGACTGTTTCATGCAGGTGCAGATACACCAGCTCGCTCCTGCTGGACCAGCATTTTTAGAAATGAGGAGCCAAGTTCTCCATGGACCCAGTAGGATTTCTCCCTTTTTGTTCCAGAATGAGAGGAAGCTCAGACCCTGGCACACACAGTATCTGCTCTCCTTCTGTAGAGTAGCTCATGCTCTACAGCTCTGCAAGCTGAGCTGCTAGCCACTGAACAGTGTCCCCTGAAGCCCACCGCAGTTGCAGGTAATAAACGGCTTCTATGCCCAGGCCAAGAGCTGCTTTTGCTTTCATTTGTCATGTCAGCACCATCGTGGTCCTATACTTCTGCACAACCTTCCATCAAGCCATGCCTGGTAAAGCTGCCCCCAGAGCAGCTCCACTGCAGAGAGCCTACAAATCAGCGTGTGCTCGAGCAGAGCCAGAAAGCACCAGCAGAGAGGGCAGCCCAGGCTGTCCCACGTCCCACCGCACCCAGGCACAAGGGAGAGCTCCACACTTACCACAAAGTCTGAGAGGGTGCCCTGAAGCGTCTGGCTGCTGACTTCAAAGGAAGAGCCTTTGCCCTGGTAACTCCGGTGATTTGGCATGCGCACACCAAAATGAAAACCAGCTAGTTTTTAACATAAACATGGGTCTAAAAAGAGAGCAGAGGCACAAGTGAGGTGAGGGGGGGGAAATGAAGCCACACCCTTCCCCCTCAATAAAACTTTGCTGGTTTCCAGGTGATTCCTCTTATTGTTTTCTGGAGTCTCCTGATTCTGATCACCTGCCTGGGGATCCCACCTTGCATGCTTAATTAGATCTAAGCAGTGCATTAACTTGTGGTGTGCTGGGGGGTTAGTATGGGGCTCAGCCAGACACCTTTTTGTGTCCTGCTTTGGTGTGCGGACTTGGTGCTGCTGGGGGTGTTGAATGCTGTTGACTCTGCTGCACGTTTTGCTTGTGAGCATGGAGAGCAGTGATACCCAAAAAGGGCAGATCAAAGCAAAGGGGGTTGGATAAGCAATCTAATTTTTACTCAGAGTAGTGGAGCTGACAGCAGTCATTTCTCTCAGAGCTAACTGGTTGGCATTCAGGTAAATCAAAATGTTTCACACTGTTAGCCATGCCATCTGCTAACCCCCCCACGGTGGCATACACAGAAAGCCGCTGCAGGAAGGAAGCCACTGAAAGGCCCAGGCACTACTTCAATTCTCTGTGTAGTTTTAAAAGGGGTTTTCTGCAAAGAGCTAATCCTGCCTGCCTGACTCGCACAGCCTGGGTGCGGGGTTTGAAAGCAATTTCTGGTTGTGATAAGAAATGAAATGATTCCTCTCCAAACCAAAAAAAAAAAGGGTTCCCTTGCAGGAGTCTGTTTTTAAGATCCATCCTTCTGTAAATCTCATATTTAGGTGGATTTAAGGGTGAAAGGAATGACACATCTTATCTAAAGGGCCAGTCTGGAGCTGCTTAGGTGGTTTCTTAAGAAAAAGCTTTGCCAGAGGTCAGCACGGAGGGTGGGTGACCTGGCCCCTTGGCTTTCCAGCACAGGAGTTGGTGCCACTGTGGGTTCAGAGCAGTAGCAGAGGCTGGCCTGGCACGTCATCACTTTGGCACTTCTAAATTGCTTTTGAATATATTGGCAATTTGAACAGTGCCAGCTGCAGTGGTTTTATTAGATATTTCCTGGAATTTGAAATTAATTTGAAGGCTTAAGTTCCTAAAGTCAGGAGAGTCTCAATTTTCTCTGCCACTTTCATGAAATCAGACAAAAAATTGGATCCAAATGTATCATGACCCTCCCACCTTGGGTAAACTTAAATGAACTAAAACTTATTGTATAAAAATCTCGGGTGCATTAATTTACTGAAGATCTTGGCAAAGCCTGGTTTTGGATAGTTTAATCTGAATTCTCAGCCTATGTGGACCTCTGAACACCTACAGGTTTGCTTCCATGACTTCAGTAGAGCTCTGCACAGCAGAACAGGTGAAAAATGGGGAAAAAAGAGTCTCCCATCCCCTGGTGAGCCGAGCAGAAGCAGAACTGACTGTCTACTGTGGTCTCATTGACATCTGTGAGCATTCAGGTAGATTCAGGGATTGATCTCTATTCACTTCAATGCAGGATTGAGCTTAAGACAGGCACTCTTATAACTGGTTGTTGCTGCCTCTCATCCCTTGTCACCAAGAAAAACAGAATATGCATTCAAGATCAATGTAATGAGGAAGTTGCAGCTTGATTTATGCAAATATATTCGATTTTATGCAAATGCACAGCTGACCTTTCTTTGGTCAAAGTAAGTTGGCAGGTACAGGCTTTTGAGCTCGAGTGCAGAAAAAATGAAAGGTGTCTGCATTAGGCAATGGAGATTTCTTCAGAGAACAAATATCTCAGGTTACATGCAGCAGAGACTATGTGACAGAACATTTTGCTAACATTTCTTGAAGAGATCTCCTGAATCCTCACAGAGAAAAGCTGGTTGGACTTTTCAATAGAAATTTATTTTCAGCAGAAATCAGGTGTTGCAGCTGAATTAAAAAGTATTGGAAAAGAATCAGTTTTTAAACAGAAAAAAGCAGCAGGGGAAAGCCAAATCTAAAAAATGTTCAGTGATTTTTTTGGTTTGAATTTCAGGAAAAGGCATTTTTCAGGAAGCTGGTTATTTATTGAAAGTCATCTTCAAAAATACATTTACTTCCAGTGTTACTTATAGTTTTCTTTAAAACACTCGCAATCCCCTCTTCCCTCCTCTAAATTTTCTGTGAAAAAACTACAGTATGTTTTTTGATTAGGAGTAAACATGATTGAACTCAACAGCTGTTGGGAGTTCATATGAATGTTCAGAAACATTATGTTAGAAGAATCTGATGAATTCTGCTTTCTCAGCAGCAATGAGTTTTTCTGAGCCGGTATGCCCCTCTCCTATGCTGATATTAACTGATCCTGAATTTTACTACACATTTTCAGAGTATTACTTGTGTATTAGCAGCACAGCTTCTCCGTTAGCCATAACAGGATTCAGGCAGCTAAAACCCATACGTAGCTTTGAAAATACACCCTCGCTAAGCACACAGTCAGGAAACAAAACAAAACAACATGAAAAAAGAGGAAGGGGAGAAGGCAGCCATATGCCCAGGGCTCTGGAGTATGATCTAGGCAGGGCTGATGAACCCTAGGAAGGACAAATACACAGCATGGGTCAGAAGAACAGCAGTGTGAAAATAGGAGGCAAAAGAGCATTTCAGTCATCTTTTCTGTGTAAATAAAAGGCTGAGAGCGTTCTCATCGAGGCAGAGTTAATCAGGGATTTTTTTATATTTTATCTTTAAACAAGAACTGAGCCAAACTTAACTCTAGATTAGAACTGGCCCAACAACAGAGAGGTGCCATCAGAGCTAGACTCGAAGTCCTGCCAGGATGGGATCAATCCTCCATCAAGGTCAATCCAACATGGCACAGTGAGTCTGTCCTCCATCAAACCAACGGGGTGCTGGAGCTGGTTGCTCCTCAGCCTTCACTCCCCAAGACTTGGTCAATGATACCAAGGTTGTCTGGAAGCTGGACTCAGATTTAAATCACAGCTTGGCAATCCACGGACACAAAATATCAGTTATAGTAGTGACCTGTAATGACAATACCAACATAGAAATATCGTCAATCCTAAAAATCAGAGGCAGTCAAAGATTTGATCATGTTGGGCGCAGCTGAACTGGTTGATCAGAGGGGAACTGGACTCACTTTAAGACTAAGCTGGACATCCAGGACAAGAAAACCAGCAATTCTAATGTGCTACACTAGCTAGAAACTAGACCCACTGAGATATTTAGGCATTTAACTCCTACTTGGCTGCCTAAGAGATCATTTTAGAACCTGAATACTTTCATAGATCAGAGTCTTGGTAAGTAGAGACAAAGAGATACCCCGAGCAAAAACGTAGGTGGCTTGGCTACGTGGCTCTCCTTGCTTTTCTGTAGGTTACAGCTGTTTAATTTGCTAATGCACTTTTGAGCATGCCAAGAGATGCTTTGAGCGTGCAGCCCCCAAACCCCACTGCCGGCTCCAGCCTGGGGCTGATCCCATGCTGACGGCAAGGAGCAGCCCGGGGCAGGAGCAGACCTTCCCGCTCTACATTCAAACTCAATGCAGTGTGTTTTACAAAGCTTCAAAGTGCCACTTAACGGGACTTTCATTTTCCTTCCAGCTGAAGGGAAAGTGTTGTTAAACTCCCAGGCTGGCAAGTTGGAGTTTACACAGATGGAACAGTTAGCGCAGACCGCAGAACAAATACCAGCGACCAACCAGTTTCACACTTCTAAAGAAAGAAAGAAAGGAATGGCAGAGGCAGGCCAAAGCAAACAGGCCTTGGAAAACTCGAACCCACTGGCTGGAATTTTCAGCTGTTACTTTTCTTTTCACATTCAGGCTTTTTTGGAGATCTCTCGATTCAGCAAAGCAGAGAGGGCTTTTGCATTCATATGAAATGATTTAAAGCTCCGTGAGGAGTGCTGTGCTCAGTCCCAACAACCACAAAACATACATTGTTTGAAATTTTATAAACGTGGTTTTCACTGAGAGCCACATTTAAAAAAAAAGTACGTTTTCTTTCCAGCAAATAATATGTTGTTGAATTTCCCACATCGTGCCTAGCTATGGCAGCGGGGTGTGTCACTTTATATGCTTTTTGCTTTTTAAACCTGAGGACAACTCCTATGCCCCCGAAAGAGCCCTGCGTCCTCTTCCTTTCCCTGGGCTGTCATCTGTCCCCGCTCCTCTCCAGTGATGCTGCCCGGCTGAGGAAGGCTGGGTCCCCCCGGGGCTCATCCACGCCGCCCCACAATCAATCAGAAAGGTCATTGCTGAATATCGCTGCCTGAAACCTCTGCAACACCCTGCGCTGCTGCTGCTGGTCCTCACAGCAAAGGACCAGAGCAGGAATTAATCCAGGTCTCTCCCATGGCAATGGAAGCATAACCTCTGGGCCAACCCCAGAGGATTTTATTTTATTAAGACACAGGGGTCGTGCCTCCCTTCATTCAGCCAGCCTTTCATTCTCGTCCTCCAGTAACAAAGAAATTGCTAAGGAATTAAAAGAGGCATCTCCTGGAAATACACAGGCAGAGCCACTAGTGAATCTCTACTCGGCATCTGAGACCTGCTGGGTAAAATTGTTAGGAGTGGATAAATCGGTTTAGATAAAATTATCCTCTTGTATTCCCAGAGACCCGCATTCAAATGCAAACCTCATTATGAAATTGAAACGCTTCATGCTGTGTAAACTGTGACTTGTACTAACAACACCGAGGCAAGTTCTGCTCCCACCGAAACAGATGTTGATTGGAGTAACTTCAGATTGCTCTGTCAGCTTGCTGGGTGTCCGCAGGGGCCTTCTCTTACTTTGGATTTAGTTACAGAGCTGAAGCGGCATCTCATTCTGAACTGTTTCATTAAGAGTACCTGTTTCTACCTGTTTTTACTTCCATGTACCAGAGGTTTGTGTTTTCCTCCTTGCTGCATTAGCAATACATTCCTACCCCATCATACACAGTAAGACTATCCGGTACGTCATGCGTTGCTGGTATCAGATTTTACTAAATCAATCCAGACTTCATGCAAAGCTACACAAACCCAGCTTAATTCCGTGGAGAGACTTCACTGTTCATTCCAGCTGAGACATTAAATGATGCTATTCAGGGGTGTAAAAATGAGTGGAATTAACTTATGTGATGGAGGAGGAGGCAGCTTGACAGAGGGAGTCGAATAACAAAACAGTTATTCTAACCAAAACAGTCAAATCTTAAGCAACAGGGGCTGTGGCCAAAAACCATCAGCGTCCACTCAGCTAACGAGCATGGGGACCAGCTGCAAGTTTAAGGTAGATCAGGTTATCTCCGTGTTAGGTGTAATCTGAGAAAGCAGTTTAGACAAACCTCTCTAATTCCCCCCTGTTTTATCTTGCACGCTCGTGCTAATTGCTTTCCTTGCTACAGCACTTCATACTCACTCGGGGTGTAATTTCCACTTGCTCTGCATGCTTACTGGCACCATAACAAGGGGCCTCCACCAGGACACCTTCCTCCAGGAGGACAGACTGGCAGTGGAGCAGGTTGCCCAGGGAAGCTGTGCTGTCTCCATCGTGGAGGTTTTCAAGACAAGGCTGGATAAAGCCCTCAATAACCTGGTCTGATCTAGCAGACCCTCCTGAGGTGCTTTCAAACTTGAATTATCCTGTTATTCTAAGGCGGGCACCTGTGCTGTAAAACTGGGACAGGTTTTCTGGGGACAAGGAGCTTAAAGGACTTGCAGGTCCCCAGAACTGGTGTAGCCTCTCCCACATGGCAAGAAAGAGGTTGCACGGACACCTACATCCATGTCCCACCCACCTCCTCCCTGGTAAGATGTTACCTGTTCAGAAATGGTATCATCAGCCGACCACAGGGCAATGCGACAAGAGGGCTAAATCCTTCCCTGGTGAAACCACTGGAGCACCGGTGCACCATCAGAGACATGGCTGTAACTCAGTATTACTTATAATGGTTTTTTCAGCTAATATTGCTGTTGATACAATTATTCTAAACTGGACCCAGTGATTCTTGAATTTGCAGTATTTTCCTTTTATTTCAACGCCAAGTGCGTGCAAAGAAGAGAGCGTCTATAAAAGGGGGAAAAAGAAGATTACAATCTTCCTCTTTGCTCTGCAGTTCCTGCTTACGGTGACTAGTCCCTCCCTTTCAAACAACCTTTGCTGACAGAAACCCACGATGATACATGGCAGGATGCACTAGAGTACCATGGAAGCCAGTGCAACGTGACGCATTTACTGTACTACAACGTACTGTATCTCAGTGCTAATGACGTCTGGGTATTGAAATAACCTCCGCAGGGAGCAACGCTGCAACACCTGCTTCTTCTGGATAGCTCAGTCTTCATCTCCTTGCTGCAATGGAAAAAAAAAAGACCTTCTCAGAGAGGCTGCTGAAGTGGAATGTCACATTAGGGCATGGTTATTAATGACAAACCATTACAAGGTTGCCAAGTATTCAAAAAGATGCTCCCAGGATCACTAGTATTGGAATATTTTATGTAGCATTTCATTATCCAAGGTTCAAATTATACGCAGTAATATAAATAGAAAAAGCAAGAAAACCTTTCATTAAGTGATGCTTAGTAATCGTTAATCACATATTTATTATATGATAACGTACCATATAGGGCTTGGAACATAGGTCCAGTGGTCGAAGCATCTCTGACATTGCGTGGAGCTAACGAGGCTTGAGGGTCAAATTCTGCCCTCAGTTAAATCAGCAACGTGTGCGATTGTGTTGGTGCAATTGAAAACTAGTACTAAAGGCCACTTCTCAGGAGTGTACCAGTTCCAAGAATGAGCAAAAGGCCTTGCCCTAGGTAGGATCATCTACCTTTTACTGAGTAGTTATGACTTGAGATGGGATTGCTGTGTCCAGTGAAGCACACCACCACGCTAGTAACACATAGAAGGGAGATCCAGATATCCTTTTCCATGGGCTTTGCATTCCTCTGAGGATTTTTGCTGCTGTTACCCCTCCACAAGGCTAACTGTATCCAGGGAAGCTGCTGGGAACTTCACAGTGTGATCCCTGGGGATAATTTTCCTTCTGAATGTTTCTGGTGGGAATTTGTAACAAGTTAGCACAGCAATTTGTGAGATCACCCTCTGCTTTCTTACACGTGTTGCTAAGAAGCAAAATGAGTTAATACCCGACTGAGATGAATAGAGGACTTATTTATGCCTTTCTTCAGGCTCTCTTCGAACTCAGGCAGGCATAGATTGTGTCATTCACAGTCAAATACTTTTCCAAAGTTTTCCTCCTATAAAAGGAATATCTAATCTTATACCTATTAGAAGAGGTATAAAATTATTTTTATTTTTAATGAAGATTTAGATTCTGGAGGAAGAAAAAGGATTTGGGGGCAGCACTGATATACACAACTTTACCATACTCCGTCCTAATTCAAGTCCTGTTCATAATCAATATAAGACACTGTCAGGAAGATTTTCTGCTGCAAAAAGGTGAATATATGTAGCAATACATACATCTCCTTTGTATTTCAGTAAATATTATGATTTGTGGACAAATGGTCAATGGTCAAAGGGTCAATGTTTACCCAGTCAGAAACTAATATCTGAAAGCCACTTATCTCTGCAATGATATTGCCTGTATCCATAAGGTTCTGTGATGTACTTTGGAAAAATCTAGACAAGATATAGTCTTAATGTAGTGGGCACATTGCTGAAAAAATAGTATTGAAATACCTCCTCAGCCCAGAATTTTTTCTTCAGTCTCTCTTCTATTTATTGATTTTATTGTTTTCATAAATACAGTATTTAGTTTTTGCTCTCATCTACTGAAATAGGACCATTCTTTTAGTTTTCTGAAGTATATAAAGTACTACTTGTAAGTCTTTTTTTTCTCAGTGGATGTAGTGAATGCCTTGAGGAATGTCCTTACGGTTGTCAGAATGGATGTGGAAAGTTACAAGTGCATTTTTTTTTTTATAAAGTCATTGGCAAATGAAATAATTTGTAGAGGAAATGATCCCTATTTGCAGGATAGAGAAAGTTCGCTCTTAGGTGCATACACTTAATTCTTACTAACTTTACCAAAGAGTAAGTGGAAATGCTTGTGTGGCTCATATGTGTCCTTTGTGATTGCAATGGCTGTTTGGGTTTCTGCTCCCACTATTAGGAAAGTGCATTGTATTTGCAGGGTGAACAATCATCCTCCTGGGCCACGCACGCAGGGGCCTGCACACTTAGTTTTATTCAAACACAGGATGGAGGTGAATTCAGGCATTTATTCAGAGATTCCCACGGGAGACTCCTGTGGAAATCTAGCTATGGCAAACTATAGTTTGCAGTTTGGTATTGTGTCCCCTGCCAAAGAACCTGTAGATAGGAAGGGTATTAGAGGACTGGTTTCAGCTGCAGTGATTCTTTCCCTGTTTCTCTACAGCTAAGCAAGTAGCCTGCAACTTGAGTTGAATTGGAACCTGATATTCAATCAGTATCCCAGCTAGCTACAGAACCAGCCCAGGAGGGGCTTGGGCTTGGTGTAGGCCCAAATAAGTACCCCATATGTAACCACTGCATAGTGAATATACACCAAGCAACCACCGCCGGCATTATATTGGAGCCAATGTTGTGTATAGAGGTCATCTTTTACATCTCATGAACTTTAAGCCAGAAACAGAGCTGGTTGCTCTGATAACACTCTGCCTTGCATTCTTGTCTCTATGCTGGCTCTGTATGTTCAGATTTACTACAGACTACTTCCTCATGAAAAACTCATTTAATGGTGCAACACAGCATCGTGCAAGGGATCCCAGGTGAAATCCAAATGAGCAAGTTCTGATACAAGTTGTCATGTCCACGTGGTGCAGGACCTTCGTTCATCTCCGGCTCAGGTGTCCCTTCATCACCCTTCACAGTGCTGGGTAGGGACATGCCGGAATGACCGAGCCCTCCCTGCTCCCCCAGCGACAGCATTGGCAGCTTCTGCGTGTCCCGGGGGAGCATTCGGCCGCTGGTCCACGTCCGTGGGCTGAAGGGGCCGTGGAGGGCTGCCTGTTGTAAAACAGCTGCCACGTTTCATCCAAGCAGTGGCTGCATTTTAGTGGTGCCTGAAGTGCTTCCCCTGTCTACGTTGGAAAGCTCGTTGGGATAATTTTGGATGACAGATATTATTACTATATTTAATTTTTGAAACTCCACTGGAAAAGTTAAGCACTTAAAGAAATCCCTACACTTACTACATTCAGCTTTTTCCCTCGTAAGAAACGACTGGAGAGTTTGTTCTTTTAATTATTATCATTCTCCCTTGAAATTATAGGCAAAGCACTCAGTGACATTCGAAACATAAATTACTGGCCTGCAGCCTTGTGCTACTGTTTCTCTATCTCTCTGCCAGGGCTGCAAATCAATTTTCTGCATTTCTTTCAGATTTTCTGAAGAAAATTGTGGAAAATAGCTGTTGGCACATGGCATTTTTCCACAATGGTTAGAACTATTGAATGGGGCTGTAATAGGCTGCCTTGGAGAAGCCAGCCCCATTAAAATGCCAACCTCAGACGGATCAGAACACTCTCTCAATCTGAATTTCATAATTTTTCCACAGGAAGAGCAACATAATTTTCCTTGGTTTTGCCTGCAGTCCTGTAGCTTTGTTTAAAAAAAAAAAAAAATTAACTGCCCCCTATTTTTCATTTCTTCTTGTTTCTTCTCTTCTATTTTTCTTTTTCTTTTTCCCCTTTGTTTTGTTTTGCTTAAGTTCCAGCCACGGTGCCCTCTAACCTTGGGTGATTTCTGGAGGATTTGGTTTAGTTCTTGTTTCTTTACTCTGGTTTTGTCCAGGTTGTTCCTTTACAAAGCGACCTGGAAATTCACCTGTTTAGTGATGATTATTCAGCCAGTAAAATGCTTTTCCCTCAAACCTGTCTCCGGTATGTTTTCAGGTGATACTGGCCATCAGTATCTGGCCACTTTCTGACTGGAAGCATCTTTAAATCTGTCCTGGCTACCCTGGGATTTAAACTCATGGGGCACTGGCCAACACTGAGGAATTTTACACCTTCAAGTCTGGCTGATTTCTTTGGGTTTAGAGTCAAAGCCCACTAAGATCATTAAGAAAAAAAGATAAGAAATCACGGGAGCCTTTCAGTCTGTAAAGCAGACTTTCAGCATTCACAGTGGATTGTGTAGGATGAGTTGCTGGGAGGGAAACAGAGCACGGCTCTATGCAAGACAGTAGGTTGCACAAGAGCTGAGAGCCAGAAGAACTAGAACAGCAAATTCCTGGATTTCCAAGGAAGAATTCTTGCAGAATTTTTGCTGATCCCATTGGCCTGGTCAAATTGTAGAGCTGGTGAAAGAAAAAAAGGACAGTGTTATGTACCTAGTTACAGACGAGTTGTTTTGCTCAATATGACAAAAGCTTAAAGAAACAAGGTCACATCTCAGCTGCTTCTCCCTAAAAACTGGTTCTTCCAAAACCCCTAGAGAGAGTCAGCTTCTGGGTTTTTGATTATATGTTTCATTGCAAGGCGGTGATGTAATGTCGTACGTGATAAAGTGGGGGAACCGAGCTTGGGCCGAGAGTGGTGGAAGTTTGCTGGTTTAATCCAGGTCTGGGTACTTCAGATACATCTAGCCGTAATTTCAGAAGCAAGTATTTGAGGTTGGAATATCTTGCTGCTGGCTGGTGTGACGCCTGTTTTGCCAGGGCAGAAGGAACTGCTGCAATACCATTGTAAAAGAATTGTTTCAAAAGGGAAATCTGAGTTAACCTCTGGGTGTTTCAGCTAGTGCAGAGTAATGAATTGCTATCTTCATTAACAGAAAGAATGCCAAAGAGGCTAAATGAGTCAGAACAGGCAGAGACACAATCCTTTAATGAGTTGAACAGGAGCTGGTTTGTAATGTGAGGTTATTGATAATCCCAGGGTTTATATAACAGCATGATTCTAGGTCAGGGAGCAGAAAACACACACTCCTATATACACACACTCTCTCGCGCGCTGTAAGATGACACACTCTTCTGAACAGATGGCTTCAGCCCGGGTCAAGCATATTCACTCAGGAAAGATGACTTTTTTTTCAGCGGGGTAAGTCCTCCTGCCTGCTTTTGCACCTCAATGTGTAGGGCAGATGTTGATTTTTTTCAGTGAACAGTTTTGCAAAGGATCACCTGGGCTACCGTGGCACCGGATCAGTTTAATTCATCCCAAGAAACTCCATATTTAGAGATTTTTTTTTAGAAACACTGCAAACATCTTTTCTGCAGCTTGAGAAACAGTCTCTTATTTTGCTGACTTCCTGCGCGTGTACTGGGGAGTTTGATACCCGGTCTGATGTCAAGGAACTGGGTCTGGAAGTGGGGGAACCACACAGGGTGAAATAACCATTGCCTCTCGGCTCTTATTTTTGCTCGGTCTTGCTACTGGTGGGTTTGTATTGCTAAGGAAGGTGGTTTACTTTCCCAGCAAGGTAATACTAATGTACAAAATGGTTCTATCATCAGAAAAAAAGCTTTTAAATAGTAGAGCTAATTTCCCTTTTTGCTTAATAACCTGTTTAGTAACAGTATAACACCACTGAAGGGCAATTATGTTACTTTAGCCATGCCAGGACGCCAGTGCTAAGGTGATGCTGGTTGTGAGTCTGGATCTTCACCTGGTTTTGCCATCCTAACTTCAGTCATTTTGCAGGAAGCAGTTTCTACAAGCTCTCATGACTGCACAGATTGTCAGCACTGCCCATGGCACACCTGCCAGTACTGTCTGGTCTGCTGTTTATGGTTCTATAAAAGTCAATTTATGATATTAAAGAAAATTTGAAATGTTCTAATTCTGAGTTCACTAGTCAATTGTGGCTTAAGCAGCCTACCTTAAATTGCCTCCCACAGCATTCCCTGAGAATCCTTAAATTCCCAGGCCTAATTTTCCTGTGGAATCCATATGGACAAGCCTATTATTGAATAAAATACAGGAAACTAAAAGATCATCTGGAAGAATGTCAAGAGTGACAACTCCTGAGTCCATGAGTGACACTTTTAACCATATTTGTATGAAGTTGAAGGCATTTTCATCCTCTGAATTGTCTGGCTTTTTTTTTTTTTTTAATATGCACTTATTCAGGGTTGGGGTTTTTTTCCTAGATAGCAAAAAAAACCTCCAGATAAAGAGGAAGATGTTAGCAGACGTCAGCCTAACACCAAGTCTCAGACCTGTTGCTTTCTCATTACAGGTAGTATTCGGTGACTGCCATTAAAGGACTACTGCTGGTGAAAACTGTCTGCGTTTTCACAGAGTTGCTGTTCGTGAAGCCTGGTAGCAGCTTTGTAGAAATGGACATTTCGGTTGCTATCATTCACATTTAAGAAAGCCGCAGCTGAAAAGCAGATGCTATGAATATCAAAGGCTAGAACGAAATTCTGGCTTCTGTCATTACCACTCACAGGGGACACAAAGTGGAACGGAGGAAGAAAACCATTTAACAACTACAGATGACCCCTCGAGGGGTTTTGAAAGGGCGAGCGGTGATGTCTGAGCACGCTGCAGGTGTTAAACTGCTTCGAGAACAAGCACAAGTGTTAGCATGCACAGGTGTCAGTAGCTGGAGAACCACAGTGCCAACTTCAGCATGCACGAGCAAAGCCAGGGAGCTGAAGTGCAGCACGAAGAGGATCTCTGCAACAACCCCCCGTATGAAGAAGGTTTGCAGTTCCTCTGTGTGCATTGGTAATGCACTCCCTGAAGTTTTGTGTGCTGTTTCATTGCTTTCTCAAAAGTCACCTTCAGTGCAGGTGTAAAAAAGGGATAGGGTGTTGCAGCAGGAGGATTCTGCCCCCTTCCCTCGTACTCCTAATCAGTGGTGGTGGTGCTGTGAAGTGGTTCCTAGAAAGCACAGGACTGAGCCAAAAATACAGCTGAACTGGTGTCCTGTTGCATTGGCAAGAACAGTGGTTGCATGTCATCGAACTCCCAGCGTTCACAGCACTGAAAATAGCAGAAATTTTCCCTTCTTGAACAAAATTATATATTCCTCCCTCAGCTACGGAAAAGAAACAATGGAGAAAGAAGATCAGGTTTGCCAAGAGCAGTGCATCCCTTTCATTTCAGTGTTCTCCCTGACACGTAAAAAAAGCGTAATAATTACAGAAAGGAACTAGCAAGCGCTTCACAGTTTGGAAATAAAGTCAAAATATTTCTGACAAAACATTTTTCCACCAGAAAGAACCAAACCTCTGTTTTGCTGAAAACAGAAATGAATCAATGGCAGTTATTTTGGACAGATTACTCAGATTAAATCAGCAAGAAAAGTGCCAGGAGATGTCTATATCAAACTCTAGAGGTCAGGAGTTCTTCTGATCTTCTCCCAGTAATTTGAACAGAGTATCTGGGTTCATTTCTAAGTGCCATGAAGAGTTCTGGCATGATGAGGGTTGGAAACACAGGCTTTTGAACAGGGGAAAAATAAATTACAATTGGAGAAGAAACTGTGTAAGGCCCAAAAAGGCACTTTCCATGGAGTCCTGCAAGCCTGGAGACAGCCCTGCTGCCCCAATTTGAATTTTCCTATTCCCTCTGCTGCTTGAATGCACTACTCACGTGTTTGCTCTGTCTCATTTAGTTGCACAAAAGTGAGTGGGTGAAATAGTTTAGATGAAAGAGAGTGTGTGGCAAGAGATCAAGAAAATAATTACTGCTGTGATCCACTGTTGGAGCTAAAAAATCTCAATTAAGGGAGAGGATGAGCAGGAAAAGCTGTTGGAAGGAAAGGAAAGAGATGTATATGTATGTGTACACACACACATACACTCCTGCTCCTTCTTGTGTTTTCAAGGAATACTCCTGAAATTAGTCCAACAAGTCCTTTGGCTACAATCCCCTCCCCACCCTAGAGTTAGTTTAGTTTCTCAGAAACTTTAGAAATTGTCTCAGATCTTGCTTTGCACAAAGGTTTTACAGCACCTTTCAGGATGATCATTTGCATTTCAGGAGGGAGTAGAGCGAGTCGACTTAATACAAATCTGTGGAGACTTCACAACTGCAAGTATTCTCTCTTTTTTAAGCAGCATACCTGAACAGCAAGCAACCTTTCTCGTTGAGGATGCTCACATGGAGCTGGCGCGGCTGAAGAAGAAACTCCCCTTGCCTGAGATGGTCTTCTGCCTCCTTCCTGGGGCAGCTGGTGACCATGACTCTTCCTAAGACAAAATAGGCTGTTGGGGCAATATCAGATGACAGCTGCTGTTATCTCATAAGCATTAATGCTACAAGGTCTGATGGGGAGACGGGGTTGTGGGCACGCCCAGGGTACTTCCGTCAGGTGAGGGGTTTGATAGGGATGGAAAGATACAGACAGTAAGAGTTTTACAGCCCGACTTGGTAAAAACGTGAGGCTGGTGTGCTGTAGATGAGGCCGTGAATGTGTGCACTGTAGGGATCTCGTTTACTATTAGTCAGTTAACCCTGCGTGGATGGGTGTGAACCAGGGTATAGAACTGCTCCACGCAAAGTACGTAAGCTGTATTTAAACTGTTGGTTTATCTGTTAATGCAATGGCATATAAATCTGTCACTTGCGCAGCTTTGCTTAGCCTTCTTGGCTGAGAACAGCCATTCATTTTGCAGCAGAGATCACATGTGCCCTTAAACTGCGCTTTTGAAACATTGACACACTGCAGATGTGTGTGTGTGTAAACTGGGGAATTACATCTCTTCCCCCTCTGCTTCTGCTTGGCAAATAAATACCCATTTCACTTGTTGAGTAGTGACACCTTCTGTGCATTCTCATCAGCGGTGAGCACCAGGCAGCCCCACCATTTCAGAGGTCACGCAGAAAGCACAGCAGTGGCAGGGAGCACGGGTGGCTTGCTGGGACCACAGTTTCCACCAGGCCTATATGACAGCACCTGCACTCATACATGCTTCATGCAGAGTGGATGGTGGCATACAAATTGAATATTTTTGAAGGCAGGCGATGTGAAGGAGTTTGTTTGCCCCATCATTTGCCCACACAAAATGCATGGAGAGGATTTTTACCTGCACATTTTCCCCCTGTGCAGAGAACCCAATCTTCCTGGGTATCGAAAGAGTGCTTTGATGTGACGGAGCGATGTGGTCATCATCACCTGCTGGAGTGTGCAAGCTCTGAGTGTCAGTCCTTCTGCTAAAGAGCCTCAAGGAAGCATACTGATGAAAAGTAAATAAATAAAAATCCAAGCTGCAATTAAATATGCATTGTGAGTGTCTTCTATTTCTGAGCATGGAAAGCTCTCTGAACTCAAAACTCTAGAAGACAAAAGCTTCGTCCAAATTCTCAAAAGACTATATGTGTGTAAGTGTACCCCAGCGCTGGTGTCAGCATGAAAACTACTGCTGCACTAATGCAGTCTTAAATGACTATATGTGAAAAATACAGGTTTAGGACGATTGTGGGGAATTGGTACCTGGGAAAACAGGACATTACAAAAGCTGTAACTCGTGTCATTCGTGCTTCCTGCTGGTGGAAGTTTGTCGCAATGCCTGCCTAGCGTGCCTTGTATTCATGACTTCTGTGCCATTAAAGGCTTCACTTCATGGCCACAGCAGTAATGGCAGAAAATGTCAAAGACACAATAGAAAACACGGTGTTGCAAGCTCCCTAAGTAGGTTCAGTCAGGTTTTTTTTTTTCTCCTGGGAAACTCCTGCCTATACAAGGATATTGCATCTGGTGAGGCTGTGGTGATACACATGTGGGTGGTTCAAGGTGTGGAACGATGTCACCGTTCCAGTTAGAACATGCTGATCATGATGTCGTATCAAAGAAAACCACTTGCAAAATGACTGTCAGCTGAACCCTCTGCAAGGGAACATAATGGTTTGTATGTATATGTATCATTTGAATATCCATGTGGCAGTCTGCATTCCCGTACCTGTCTGCAAAAAGGGAGGGAGGGGACCCTCACATGATGATACAGTCTCATTCCAGGACAACCCATCTGGAGGGAAAAAGTGTCTTTTAGCCTCTGCATCAACTTACAGCTATCCCTGAGACTGCCAAGGAGGATCCCCAGTGCTAACTGCCTTTATGCTGGATTCAGTACCATGCAGCTGGCCTCAGGAGCACAGCCAGACAGGAACGACTCCTGCAAGTCTAGCTCCAATTCATAGTGGCACACTTCATTATTAATACCAAAAGAAACAGGATGCCTCTAATTTTTAGCACAGAGTGTTGTCACCTGAAAAGGACCTCCTCTACTGTCCCTGTCATATGGGTTGCTGGCAGGAGTGGTGGTGTGTGATGACAACTTCTCTGTGCAGTAAATGTGAGTGGAAATATTTACCTGCATAACATGCCATGTGTCATAAATCTCCACGCAGTCTGTTAAGGAAGGGCATGGGATGAGATCTCTGCTGTTTCTCTCTTGTCTGTCTGTGCTGGATAAGAGACCTGGCGTTATTTTAAGTTCGCAGATTCTCTGTCTAGCTGCTGAGGCTCTGCCCGTGCAGCAGCTGGAGAAAGGCAGCATTGCTCTGCCGGCCAGCAGTGCCCGCGCAAGCCCTGGAGCAAAGGGTGTGCGAGGAGAAGGGCTGTGTGTCACACCATGACCCCACAGCATGCCGTCCCAACATTGCAACAGCTAGCTCATACAGGTTATCATCAATCACAAGCGTCAGGACAGCTCCTGCGCCTTTTGGTACCCCTCTAAGAGCAGTGGCTATCGCTTTTCTGATCTGTGGGTTCCCCTAGGTATTTTCCAGAGGAGCTCCTCTGAACGACTTTTCTTGGTTACTTTGAGCAGATATTTCACGACTAGGCCAAGGATCCAGAGAGGTTTACAAATCCCACATGGCCTTGGAGACATGGTATAAAGTCTCACCCTTAGTTTCCCATGGATTTAGTCCGGCTGACTCCAGCTGAGGATCTGGCGCTCTTAACTTCTATTCAGAAAGTAACCATGCAATATTATATGGGGAGAGGCAACAATTAGTAAACCATCACATCATTCTGATTGTCTTAATAAGTCTAAACCTGTGAGATGCTGACCAAATTTATTTCCCATTCACATCCATGAGAATCAGAAATTAATTGCACCTCTCAGCGCTTCGCAGTGTCAGGACCTTCTAACATCTATGGCTTTCTGTCTTTAAACCTTCCAAAAGTAGATGTGCTGTGCCACATATTGCCAATTACTAAAGAGGATTAAAAATTTGGGTCTGGGATGTGAGTCGTGGAGTTCAAAGTAGGTCCAGGACTGAAATTTCTCTAACACTTATGAGCATTTTGGCTTGATCTCATCAGGCTTGGAACTCCATTACTTTATCCTCGCGTGCAAATACGCACTGCAATAGTTTCAGTCACGGCTAACGCAGCTATTACTTGAATAAAACGGTTCATTTGTTTTAAAGACCTAAATCAACACTCAATCCATATATTTAAAGAAAAAAAACAACCAAAAGACACATTACATGGCATGAAATCTGGTTTTGGGAAGTCTCTTCTCCGTGGTTTCTGAAGTCACCAGAACTCTTCAGCTGAATTATTCCTGTATAAATCACCCAGGCGCCTCTCACTGTTCTCTCTCCCCTCGCCTGTGCAGACAGCTCTGCCTGCTGCCTGCTGCAGCAGGTGACAAAGCAAGCCTGTGCACCCAAACGCCGATGGCATGGCTGGGAGGGCACTCACGCTGCGGTGAAATAACCACAGAAATATGAACAATGCTTTAAATCCCCCAATCCCTAAATCATATGTTTCAGTCATGTGAATATACACGATGATCATCTTCATGGTGTGCGTGGAGGGGTTAGTGTGAAATCAGCAGGCTCAGAGCAGTTTTAACGAAGGTTCATCTGAGGTAAGGCAGTAAGCTAAAGGCCACATGTTGCTTTTATTGCAATTTTCCCCTTTGCTTGCCATTCTGAGCCAACGGTTCCCTCGGAGCCCTTCGTGCCTACACACACACACTGGCTGCACAGACACACAACAGGCATGCGAGGCTTCCCTGCTGAACGCGTTTAATATTCTGTCTGTGCTGGCATGCTCTTGTCTTGCTTCATAAAACCTGTTGAAAGCCAGTCAATTCATTAATCTTTTGCCAAGAGACGTTAAATGCCAAACAGGGAAAGACGATAATGACTTGACAGTTCATAAGAAAGGGCCTGATGCTGCAAGGTGCTGAGAGTGGGAGCTAGCGGGAAGAGGAGGGTGCTTGGCATGTTGCAGGATTGATCCCTTGCACATTTGCTGCTCTCTCTCTGCCCTGGTTTGGTACACAGCTTCCAAAGTGAAGCCAGGAATGTGCGAGTGTATGATGAAGCCACAACCATGACGCTGTCCTTTGAGGAGGTCTCTGCAGCCTGACCGGTCTGACATGTCCCCCCAACAGCGTCTGCATCAAGGGGGGTTAGCAGGACTGATGCTTCAAAGCACACAGAGGAGAAATAGGGACAGCTCGGTCCGTTGCCAATGTGAAGCCGGCTCTTCTCTGCTCCTGTGGCTAACTGACAGATAAAGCCCTGGCACTGGAAACTGCAAACGATTTGCAATGAGTAATCACCTGCGCGGCCTGGTCCAGCTTTAAACTGCACAATCACCAGCGCCGGGGCTGTGGGTGATGCTCGGGGGCTGGCGAGCAGCGAGCGGTGCAGCTGAGCCCCCGCACCCCCGCCGCAGCTTCGACGCCTCTTCTCCACTCCACGTCTAAGAGCCGACCGCCGCGCTGGGGAGGGAGGAGGAAGCAATACTGCCAGCCTCGGGTGATCGGGTAGCATGAGTCAGGCTGCAAAAAGGCAATGAGTTTCGCTGAAAGCTTGTAGGTTTAGAGAATAATAATTGTCGAAGCCTTTTGATTTGAATTTTAGGTCCTGAGATTTTAGGGCTCAGATTTTTGAGCCTTTTTCAGTGTCATGCTGGAGGTTATAAATGTTTAAAGAAACAAGGAGAAGAAGAGTTCTTCATATGGTTGCATGACTCAAGGAGCTGGAGCTTTACTAATGAAAACTGCAGTTATCACAGAACTTGCATTAAGCTAATCGGAGTGGATATCGCTGAGGTCAACCACAGTTTCCAAAAGGTCCCACTGGTTCCAGGGCAGTTAGCGATGCTGAAGTGATGCACTAAAAATCAAGTACACTCAGCCTCCTTGGTGCACAGGAGAAGTGGATCAATACTGAATTAGAGGTGGATAAACTGCATTTAACTATATTTAACAATACCACTGATAGCACTTAAACTTATTAGGTATCAATTATCCCTCAGTTTCACAGCAGCTCGCCTCGGTCTCATATCTGCAGCATTTGATTGCTCCAGCCAGAGTCTGCGGCAGAGCTGATGGTGTTCTGTCCCTCAGCTGATGAAATCAGAGTCTAATTTTGTGGAATCTTTTTTCCTGAGTCATTCATCAGTCCTAAATCCCCCAAAATGAAGCCAAGCTGGTGTGTACCATTTTTTTCTGATTTAAAGTGCCCTTCCCAGCTTAGTACTTAGGCATCATCTCCAGTTTGAAGATAGAAGAAAAAACTTCATAGAAAAACTGGCTTGGTGGTTTCCAGTTACCATGTATTGCTGGCAGGCTTCATAATGAAATTGCAGTTTTCCGCAATGGCGGCTACAAACAGAGATCCTGCACACTTTTGCAAAATGATTCCCTTGAACATACGTGGTGTACAAGGCACCGCATGGCCTGTACTTCTCCTTATGTTAAGATTGCCAGTTTCTTCACTGCAAACAAGATTGGTCTTTGCTGGTTTTTTTGCATGTGCCTCTACACTGATTGAGTACTTTTAATTGGATGCACTTTCTCTTCTCACTGAAGGCAGTCCAGTTTAGCTAGCAAACACCCTCCACTCTGTGCATTCCTCAGTCACAGAGGTTATCTGCAGACAGAGCCTTGCAAGCTCATCGCTGCTCATGGCTTTCCATAAAGCAGATCAATTCTGATGGTAGGAGAGGATAACCCCAATTTCAAAGAGTGCCTTGATACTAATGGAGCCACCCTCTAGGGTATTGTCTTCACCACTTCGCACCGTTGGCATATTTGGTGGAAGAGGGGTGGGTGATGGCATTGTTGAAGCTCGTAGCCCATCCTGACTCTCTGCAGTTCTCTGTGGCACATGAAAGGCAGGAGTGGGTGCCTAGAGCAGCCTGTCCTCATTACACCTCTAATCCATCTAAACCCTAATGAAATACAACCTGACAGTAGACAGCAGCAGCCACATTTGGGCTGTGTGTAATGTGCAAGCAGCTCTGTGGCCCGAGTTGCAATAACTGCTCTGTATATGTGGAAGGTGGGATTATGGTGCAGACCAGACCAGCTTCCCCTCCCTGAACAAGCAAAACTGCCCTTGATGCTGGCTGCAGGCTCTCCAGGCAGGCTCGGGGGAAGACTGGAGTTGGAGAGTGCCTATCAGTTCTGGAGGGCTTGTGATCTTCATTCCTTGGGCACAGGATCCTTGCAAGTCTTTCAAAGGCCATGGAAAAGCAAAGGGATAGCAGCTTGAACACCTCAGTGAAGGATGGAGAGAAGATGGGGGGCATCTTCTTCTGGCCCTGCCTGCTCCCATTGGTAGAAGCAGGAAGAGGTCCAGCGCTCAGACATCTAGAGATCACGATTCTTCTCAAAAACAATTTGTTTTACAGTAGGTAAATCAGGAGACAGGGACTAGGGGAGCATCCAAATCACCCACAGACAGGCCATCGCCTTGATTTGAACACAAAGAGCCTGCTCCTCCTCCGGAGGATGCTCTGCCAGCCCAGGTCTCTTCCGCTTGCTCCCCTTGCAGGAAAGGCTTTCCTGCCTGGTGTCAGTGCTCAGGAGCAGGAGAGAGGATTTGCGGCAGGAGGCAGGCAGTGCTGCTGGAGCCCAATGCTAAGAAAGGCAGAAATACTCTCAGGTTGTAGAGGAGAGAACAGGTTTTTTGCTGTTCTCTCAATCTTGCACCCAAACTGTGGGTACAGCTGGGGTCTGCCTCCACCATCCCCAGGGTGCACCCAGCCATGCCAAACCTTCAGCCGAGGCTTTGGGCAAGCCAACGATTCCCCTCTCCCCACATCGAGCACGTTCCCACGGCCAAATACATGGAGGCAACAGAGCAGGAGGATTCCCCTGCCCGGGTCTGCACTGAGGCGCTGCCGGTGTCTTTTGCTCTGCATTATTTGGGAACACCTCTTTGGCTGGCAACTGTGGCATGGGGAGGGCGGCTGTGGGGGGATGCACTGGACTGCTGCCAGGAGGGACGTAACACCATGGAGCAGCCTGGGTTTCCTGGATACACCCTGTCTTGCAGCTATCTGCAGCTCATGAGTGTTTGGATCAGCCTCTCCCCGAGTGCCGCGAGCGCAGAGCCTCAGCCTGGCCTCTTTCTGGCAGACTTGTTTATCTGGGTGTTACATTGCTTGAGGCCAAGGCTTAGTTTCTGTTGTACTTGTGCCAGTGTACACAACCCTGGCAGCTTTTGGCACATGGGAGGAGTGTCATTTTATCCCAAGTCTCCCTCGGGAACTGATAACTGTTTAACAGAAGACCGGGGAGAGGATGGAGCAACTGGAGAGGTCCCAGCAGGGGGGGAACGTACCCTGGGAGCCGGAAGAAAAGGCTGGACAGAGAGTATATGAATAATAAACTGAGGTGCTTTAGATTTTTATTTTTATGATTTGGTGGTGGTGGTGGTTAGCTCCAGACTAGGATTAATGAATCCCCTGCAGTTATTCTGCTTTGACTAGATCTGGCAAAAATTATATTAGAGAGAAAGGGAGTGGGGGGATGGAGGAAGAAAAAGCACCACTTATCAGCATGCTTATACAGATAGGAGCTAAAAGGTGTAACCTGATGAGACATCTTTCATTTCAGACAATGCAAGCCCTACACAGTCCCTCTGGGTCTCTTAAGCAGAGATATAATAAGCTCTTTGGAGCCTCCCAAAAGTACATTGTGCTATGGAAAGTGTTAGGAGCTAATTATGCAGCAGGCTGAAGGAGCCAAGGCATTGGGCTGAAACCGAGAATAGGTTTTGTACCCAAAGCAGCTCTAGAAAGCACAGCTTTGCACAGCGGGATGTAAAGACCCAGATTTCCCTTCTTGCCATGCAGTGTGCATGCACATCCACAGTGCAATACAGATGCTTTTTAGCTTGGGCAGTCTCACAGGGACGTAGGTCTCATAGGGACGTAGGTCTCAGGACATTTTTGAGCGGTCTTCAGTGCAGCAGAGGCACACCATTTGTGCAACTGGCAGATCAGCTGTGACAGGATCATTTGCAAAACTTTATGTGGAAAAATATGACCTGTTTCATAAAGAACCTCCTGTACTGAAATCAACCTCCCTTGCCTTGGCCGATTTGGACCCAGGAATTTTGCAGAGCACTTTTGGTTGCACGGTGCAATTTTCAAACATGACCAAAACAGCAAGGCACAGGGTGAAAATTAGGAAACTAATATTTTTAATGTTCAGTGCTGGTGGTGGCACTGAAACATGGAAGAAATTCAGGGAAACCTACCGACTGCTCTGCACCCAGTTCACATCTGTTCACAATTCACTGCTACCTGCCAAACAATTAAAAACAACCACCTGTTTTATTAGCTGTCACATCCCATAAAATATTTCAGGGCCCTTCATCAGCAGCTGACACTCTGTCAATAATAGCTCTCTGGGTTAAAAAAATGTTCACAATGTTATTTCAATGTCTGGCTCTCAGAGGTTTATCTCTAGTGCCCATCACAGGAGTATTCAAGCACTAAATGCAAGGTTAACAACTTTACAATTAAGGATGTGAAAGATATATAGACACTGATTTTCATCCCACCCTGAGTTTGAGAAATACAGGTCTTACAGGCTGAATTGTTCCATGGCTGGTCCTCCAAGGAGCCGTGCATGGGCTGACCTTTGGGTGGGTAAGCAGCTGGCCTTGACTTCAATGGGAGATAATCAGATGAAAGCTCAGAGGGGCACCTCTCCCTGCTGAGAACTGGGAAAACTGGGGGATGGTGGTGGAATGCTTTTCCTTAATTTTTGTAGTCTAGGAAAAGAGAAGATGGGGGAAAGATATGTCTTTGCACAGAAGCCAGTGGTCAGAGGCCCAGATCCATAAACGGGTTAGCATAACGCTAACTGAAATGAGTGGACACAGGCATCGATGTATCTCTGTGGATCTCTGTGACTAGGTACGCTAAACGATAATTGCTGTGTAATAAGTGCAAGATCTGGCTCTGCTCAACCCTGTAACAGTTTGTGGATCTAAACACTCATTTTATGAAGACTTCATGGGAAAAATATGCCCAGGATACTCAGATGCTGCCCCTGCCCTTGCTTGTGGCACTGCTGGTGCCGTGCTCATCAACTCATTGGACATTGCGCTGTCATTGTTAAGCCCTGGCAGTCCCTATCCTGCTACCAGTGCTCCACTCCAGTAACTGCAAAATGTTTAAGGCATCCAGTCTGAAACAGATTGATCCCTTCAGCCCAATCCTAAATCTGCCAAGGCTGCCAAATTCTACCTTTTTTACCTCCCACAAGAACAGGGAGACTTCCCACACTCTCTCCTTTCTAAAATGTGTTTTTCAGAGTTTTAAAAAACTGCATTCACCTACGTTTGACAATATGGTGCCCAAGGCTGAAATAAAAGTATTCAAGATTGAAATCTGCATTTTGAAAACACAAAGACTTACCAGCTCTGGTTTTTAGAACTGAAGATGTGAGTGACCATGTTCTGAAAACCTGGGGAAGACATTTTGTACTTTTTCAGATAAAAGAAAGAGTTTGCACTCCTTTTTTTAAATGCAAAGCCAAACGCAATCTAAAAGACAAATATTTTCCACGTTCTGCATACTACGCAGCCACAGAGTGATAAGCCCTGTCCCACAGAGCTCACAGTTTAAACAGACCAAAGAGAGATGAAATATCATGTCCAAGATCAAACACTAACTTGGTGGCCAGCTCTGTGAATGGAGCCCAGGCCCTTTGATTCAGAACTGCTGGCCTATTCATTTCAGCCATCTCTCCAGACATGTTCTTTATTTTTCCATCCAGGCCTTATTTTTCAGGAGGTAACGTTACATTCAGTACTGCTGTTTCATTGTACACGTACTTTCTATCTGGCAAAAGACAGATTAAATCAACTGGGATCAAAGAAAGCAAAACGGGGAGGAAATCAGATATCAAAATCTTGTTAAACACCTCCCAAGTGCCAGGAGCTGGCAATTTGTAACTGATTGCTGCACCTCTGATCTCACAGGGGTTGCCATCACATCCATGAGTCGTGAACGAGGCCTGTGGCATAGAATCATAGAATCACAGAATGAATCATAGAATGCTTTGGGTTGGAAGGGACCTTAAAGATCATCTAGTTCCAACCCCCCTGCCATGGGCAGGGACACCTTCCACTAGATCAGGCTGCTCAAAGCCCCATCCAACCTGGCCTTGAAGACTTCCAGGGAGGGGGCATCCACAACTTCTCTGGGCAACCTGTTCCAGTGTCTCACCACCCTGATAGGGAAGAATTTCTTCCTTACATCTAATCTAAATCTACCCGCTTTCAGTTTAAAGCCATTGGACACCGAGCCATTGACCACAACTCTTTGAGTGTGGCCATCCAGCCAATTCCTCATCCACCGAGTGGTCCATCCATCAAATCCATGTCTCTCCAATTTAGAGACAAGGATGTCGTGCGGGACAGTGTCAAATGCTTTGCACAAGTCCAGGTAGATGATGTCAGTTGCTCTTCCCTTATCCACCAACACTGTAACCCCGTCATAGAAGGCCACCAAATTTGTGAGGCACGATTTGCCCTTGGTGAAGCCATGTTGGCTGTCACCAATCACCTCCTTCTTTTCCATGTGCCTTAGCATAGGTTCCAGGAGGATCCGCTCCATGATCTTGCTGGGCACAGAGGTGAGACTGACTGGCCTGTAGTTCCCTGGGTCTTCCTTTGTTCCCTTTTTAAAAATGGGGGTTATGTTTCCCCTTTTCCAGTCAGTGGGAACTTCCTCAGACTGCCACGACTTCTCAAATGTGATGGATAGTGGCTTAGCCACTTCATCTGCCAGTTCCCTCAGGACCCGTGGATGCATCTCATCAGGTCCCATGGACTTGTGCACCTTCAGGTTCCTTCGACGGTCTCGAACCAGATCTTCTCCTACAGTGGGTGGTTCTTCATTCTCCCAGTCCCTGCCTTTGCCTTCTGCCACTTGGGCAGCGTGGCTGTAGCACTTGCTGGTGAAGACTGAGGCAAAAAAGTTGTTGCATACCTCAGCCTTCTCCATGACCCAGGTAACTAGGTCTCCCATTTCCTTCTGGAGAGGGACCACATTTTCTCTAGTCTTCCTTTTTTCACTGACGTACCTATAGAAGCTTTTCTTGTTTCCCTTGATGTCCCTGGCCAAATTTAATTCTATCAGGGCTTTAGCTTTCCTACCCTGATCCCTGACTGCTCAGATGATTTCTCTTTATTCCTCCCAGGCTACCTGTCCTTGCTTCCACCCTCTGTAGGCTTCCTTTTTGTGTTTGAGTTTGTCCAGGAGCTCCTTGTTCATCGATGCAGGCCTCCTGGCGTGTTTGCCTGACTTCCTTTTTGTCGACATGCATCACTCCTGAGCTTGGAGGAGGTGATCCTTGAATATTAACCAGCTTTCTTGGGCCCCTCTTCCCTCCAGGGCTTTATCCCATGGTACTCTACCAAGCAGATCCCTGAAGAGGCCAAAGTCTACTCTCCTGAAGTCCAGGGTAGTGAGCTTGCTGTGCACCCTCCTTGCTACCCTAAGGATCTTGAACTCTACCATTTCATGGTCACTGCAGCCAAGGCTGCCCTTGAGCTTCACATTCCGCATCAGCCCCTCCTTGTTGGTGAGAACAAGGTCCAGCATAGCACCTCTCCTCGTTGGCTCCTCTATCACTTGGAGAAGGAAGTTATCATCAATGCATTCCAGGAACCTCCTGGATTGCTTATGCCTTGCTGTGTTGTCCCTCCAACAGATATCAGGCTGGTTGAAGTCCCCCATGAGGACCAGGGCTTGTGAACATGAGGCTGCTCCTATCTGTCTACAGAAGGCCTCATCTGCTCGGTCTTCCTGGTTGGGTGGCCTGTAGCAGACCCCCCACTATAATGTCACCTGTCCCTGCCCTCCCTTTAATCCTGACCCATAAGCTCTTGGTTGGCTCTTCATCCATCCCCAGGAGGAGCTCCATGCACTCCAGCTGGTCATTGACATAGAGGGCGACACCCCATCCTTGTCTCCTTTGCCTGTCCTTCCTAAGGACCCTGTATCCTTCCATTCCAACACACCAGTCATCCCACCACATCTCTGTGATGCCAATAAGATCCTCTTGTTTATTCCCCATGCTATGTGCGTTTGCATAGAGGCATTTAAGTTGGGCCCCTGATGAAGCTGACTTACTGGCTAGAGTGGCTGGAATTCCTTTGTGCTGCTCTTTAGGTGCTCTCCTGCTAACCTGTGATCCTTCTCCAGGCTCTGGGCATCTATTGCTGGCACTGGCATCAAACTGGTAGGAGTGGGATGGATTGAGGTTCCCCTCCCCTGGCAACTTTAAAGCCCTCTTCACCAGCTTGGCCAGCCTATGACCAAAGATACTCTTCCCTTTCTCTGACGGATGGACCCCATCAGCCCCCAGTAGACCAGGTTTCTCAAAGCGAGTCCCATGGTCTAAGCAGCTGAACCCCTGGCTGTGGCACCAGTCCTGTAACCATTTGTTGATTTGCCAGATTCGACTGGCCCTTTCAAACCCCTTCCCGTTGACAGGGAGGATTGATGAAAAAACTACCTGTGCTCCAGAGTCCCTTACCGCCGCTCCCAGGGCCCTGTAATCCTTCTTGATACTCCTCAAACTGCTCCTGGCTGTATCACTGGTGCCCATGTGAAACAAGAGCGGAGGATAATAGTCAGTGGACTGTATGAGGCTTGGTAGTCTCTCCATGACATCCCTGATACACATTATATATATTTCAGGATGAAAACTGGTTGATTTGCTTGAAATGATCTCAATTTCATGTATCTGTTTTCAGATATATTTTCAGCATTAGCACAGCATGGTTATCTAGTGTGGGGGAAATCTGTGGGTCAAATTCCGCCCAGTGCTGCCAGCACACAGTCTGCATTGTCATCAGGTGTAGCAGCATGAGCATAACCAAAGGCAGATTTTCGATCTGAATGGCAGAAATAGGCTTGTATTGGTTTTGTTCTAGATGGAGATTTTTGTCCAGTTTTTAGATTATATTATTCCTGGCAATTATCCCAACTGAAATGTGATGTTTTGACCCTATTTCCCTCCCAGGGATCGTGACTTACTTTCAGTGAATGGCAGTTTCTTGGTCACTTCTCATCATGGCTCTGTGTTCTTCCAGAGTAGCTATTGGGCATCAGAAAGTAATTTCCACCCCAGGAATGCCAGGGCCTGTTTGGCATAGCAGTGAGCTGTTTAATGCTCAGACCTTTGTGGCTTCATCTTGTTCCAAACCTCCCTATATAACTGCAGATAGATACAGCCTGTGTATCTGAGCCCTTAGTCAGCCTCAGGGTGGCATAGGACATGGCACACACTGCTTTAATAGCAGGATGGAGGTGGAATGATGCTGTTTTCCTCTGTAGCAGGAGGACCTCATTTAATAGGAGCATAATTTTCTGCTGGTGTACATTCATGTGCTTGCAGTTGCATGCAATTACTCACAGGCCTGACAAGAGCCACAGTAACTGGCTGTGGTGAGAAAAAGACAGGTGAAAACAAAAGAAATTCCTGGTACTGGGGTGGTTCTTCAGAAAAAAAAAAGGAAAAAAGTAAAAAAGAAAAAAAAAAGACAGAAAGAAAAAAAAAGACAGAAAGAAAAAAAAAAGACAGAAAGAAAAAAAAAAGAAATGGCTTTGGCTGTAGATGTTTGCAAAATCCCACGTCAAACTATCACAAAGGCAGACTCCTTCGTGTAACTTCACTGATCCTAGAGGAGCACATGTGGTATCGGCCCTCTAGTCCTACAGGCAGTTTTAAACGAGCCTCAAGGAAATTTCAATGGGATGTGAAAATTTTTCGTTCAGAATTCAGAGCTTGTATGGTATATTTTCTGTCGCATGATGCTCAGCCTCAGCATTTTTATTTAAAAAAACCAACAGTGGGAATAGCACGGGTAAACCTTGGACAACTCTTTGAAACTCTAGGCCCTCGGTGATCTTAGCAGGTGAGCTGAGATAAATCGAGCTGCTCCAACAGGCATGGGGCACTCGCTCTTTAAGAAGCACACTGGACTGCTGGAGTAGAAGAGGCGGCTGGCAGAAAGTAGTCTTTGATATAACAATATAACGTCCTCTCTCAAACCTCAGGGAGCCTCGTCTCCTAATATTATTCTTTCCTCATTTTCAATTCAAACCAAAAGTGAAAACAGAAAGAAAATAACTCTCTTTTCTCTCCTTGCTCGCTTTTTCCCCCCTCTCCCCTCCTGCTGCTGCAACGGCAATGGGAGGGGAAGAGAAAAGGGGCTAGAGCCACTTAAATCAGTTTCATGCACAGGAGAAGTGAGACAGGAATTATTTTTCTTGTTAGCCTTTTTGTAAGAAGACAGACAACCCTTTCAGCCCAAATACAATATTGTAATTGCTCATATTCAACTGACAGAGGTTCCCAGATGAGCTCCACTGAGGCGTCATTTACTAATCTGTCATGTTCTATAGCACCCGGCACAGAGCGCTGTAAAAGTGTCTTCTTCTCTTTAAGTTATTTATATAGTTGGCTGAAAGCGCTTTGCTTGTACAAACTAGAAACTATTAGATTAGACCAGCAGAGACAGCCAGAGGCAATCTTTTTAACAAAGTGAGTGGGATTCAAAGTAGGGTTGGAAAGCAAATATTATTTCACTGGAAGTCTATTAGAGGTAGTTCCCTGGATAACAAATAAGTGCTTTGTTAGCTTAGCTTGAAGAAATGCACCGGTCAGGTTGGCAGCAGCTGGGTCTAATGGTAAACTGCGTGATAGCAGATGATAATTCTGTGATCAGTGCAACACGTAAGCCAATTTTGCTCTCCCTTCCTTCATAGCCTGCCACATCCCTGGGTTTACTTATTGAAAGTGCATGTCAGAACTTAGCAGCTGGGGATAACTCCGTTTGCTTTAAAACTTCTCATCATAACACACACACACACACACAGTATGTAAATTCAGCCGATCAGAAAGCAAATATTGTTCTCACTAGGGAAGGCTAAAAGGTTGTCCATGTTGGAGTGCTTCAATAAAAGTGGAATCTGGGCTCAAACCAAATTTTAGACATAGAGCTCATCACGACAAACAGAAACTCAGAGTCTCTAAGTATTAGGTGAGATTAAAGTGTATTCATAAAAATCTGCAAAAAAAGTCATAGTCTTGACTATTAGCTGCTAATTCTGGCAAATATCACTTTTATTCAACCCCTGAGACAGCTGCTTTCAATGATAGATAACGTGATTTTGCTTTGGTAGAGGCCAAAATATGTCTGAGCTGTAAATCCATATAAGAGTGATTCCTAAAAGCAGAAACATGTCTGTGTAACACCTTGGGATCTGTTTCTTTCTATGAGAGGTGCTCCATCCATGTAAGAGGTTGTTTTTATTTATTATTAATAACCACTTGCCTGCTTGGAAAATCCCTGTTTGGAGCTTCCAGTCTGAGGGATTAAAAATAAAAAATTATACAGTTTCCTATGTAGCAAGGTAGATAAAAGTCAGTCAAACCATGGGATGGATAAAACGCTAATAGGCAGATGATGAATTTTTGCAAAGCGAAAGCCTGTTTGTTTCTGACTGTGATCTGGAGGGCTAGAGACACCAGAAGTCTTCCCAAAAGGCCATTACTCAACCCCATTCCTTGTATTCACATGCAAGACTGGCTCCAGGCTGGACGCAACAGGAATGCTGGGCTACCCAAAGGAGTCAGAGAAACCATGGCCTGTGTCCTGCTCAGTTGCACCCAGAAGAAATGGATTTCCCCTTGGGAAATGCATGACACAGCCTGTTACAGGGGATGGCAGGGGGTTGTCTGCTCCATGGAGCTGCTGGAGCATTTGGACTTGGTAGTGGGCACTGCACTCTGCCCCTTTTCTAAAGGGAACGGTAGTGCCACCCAGGGCTGTGCATGGTCTTTACCCAACAATGACATTTTCAAACTCCGGCCACCCTCAATATATGTATCCCAGAGGCAGATTCATCCCCAGGGTGAATGTAAAGCCCCTCCCTGCACCCTCTCCACGTCCATCCAGCCTTCTCCATCCCAATGGGATGCAGGATCACTTCTTAATTAATCCTTGTTTGCTCCACAGCTTGTCTTTGGCTCCCTGTGGCTGATACTTGGGACTGACAACACAAATCTGTGCTGGAAACTTGTAAGCTGCCAACTCTGCAGTAAGAGAACAGGTAACACGGATACGTTGAACCTAAAGCTTCAAGTTCATGCGGGCAAGCTGTTGAACACATAAATCTCCATTTAGCTTGTCTTAAAAAGCCAGCTGAAAAATATGCTTTTACCAACACCCTCCAATGTCTCACTAAGACTATTTACTCAACCTCCAAAACTCATGCAAGTTGATAATTAGCTGGACCCTGTCCCAAGGCAGCCAACACTTACTCAGAGGAGAAAGTGCAGAACTTGCCCAGCCTGCTCCCACTCCAGCACTGTTACATGCATTTTTTTAAGAATCATTTGACTTTCCCAGCCCTGCTTTAAAACTTCGAGGAAGTTTGCCCTTTTGCCCTCCTCCCTCCCTATACTCCAAAGCCAGAGGAAAGAAAAAAAAAGACAGCAACTCTCGAAGAGGACGCTTGCTTTTTGTTTTCTGGGGAAGGGGAGATAAGGAGAGTGAGAGGTTTTGTAGAAGCAAAATGCAGTGGGAAATCCAGTCCAGAGTTACCTACGAGTTGTGCAGGTGAAAACCACCATCCACTCATTAACACTCCTAAGTGAGTTAAAAAGCTAGGGATTCCCAGGGACACACCTGGGTTTTACCTTGCCAAAGGAGTGGGAAGAAACAAGGTCCCCTCCCAAGCCCAAACCTCTCCTACGCGGTGGCATAGCCCCAATTCCTCCATCTGCCAAAGATCCTAAGTGTGCATCCCTTCCATTCACAATTCACCTCTAATAGCGCTGCTCCCTGATAATGACGGGTTAGCCTTTCTGTTGCTGGAAGCAGGCAGCTAAACTGCAGCTCCCTTTGATCGTCCCTCTCCACTCTTCCCGCAGGGCCATATTTTCCTAAGGGAGAAGGGGGCGAGGGTGCAGCCATGTCACCAACTCCCTCTGGAACAAGCCAGGCAAGTCTTTTATCTGCAGGGAGGTTTCGCTCTATTTAGTAGGATTAAGGCTTCCCCAGTTTGACTAGAAGCCCTTGCCTGCTGATAAAAATACATTTCGGTAGCTTAGCACACCTGGCTCAATGCACTGTAAGTAGCTGCTTAAGTGTATGCATGTTAAAAGCATCCTATGGGTGCTGGCAGACCCGTAGCAAATGGAAGTGACTTGGGAGAGCATGGGGACATGTGAATGAAAGGCCTTCTTCTTTTTGCTTCTCTATTAATGGAGATTTTTTTCGTTCTCCACAAAGTGTTAAATTCCACCTCTTTCTTCCATAAGAAGGTGACAATTACAGAAAACTTCTTTACAGGCAATGAAAGATCAGGGCCCAGAAAAGGGAATTAATTCTTAGATTTGTCTGCAGTGACAAAGAGTCACCGTGTGTGATTGGGTTTTTGCAATCGCTCTTGCTCATAGTTTGGCTCCTTTACAGGTTATCGGTGGATCTGCTACACAGGAAAAGCTTCAGATGATCCCGGTGATCTGCAGGGACATGGAAAGAAGAAAATGCCCAGGGGACAAACATGTGCCCTGAAAAGCTAATTACCTGCTGGGCCAATCCTCAGCTGGTAGAAATGGTTGTATTTCCACAGCAGTAAATGTAGGCAGATTTAGGCTGCTGGGATCTACTCCTCTACTTACTTTTTTCAGTTCGGAGTGCATCAAAGTTTTCCTTTTTCTGACTATGCATCAGGGGATCGATCCCAAAACCCCTGATCACAGGGCTGTGATCCTGCAGGGTGTGCAGGATCACAGGCTGTGATCCACTTCAAATACATCTGGGCAGGCTTCTGGCTGAAGCACGCGTGGCAAGGGCAGCAGTTATGCACGCCTCACCACAGGGTCCAACCAGCCTGGGACTCCACCACGCTCTCACCAGGTTGTACTGAGCAAACAGGACATGAAAGCACCTTCCCAGCTCTCAGCACAAGAGAGCCTGGTGAAGACAGCGACACTTGCCTTTGTGCTTCCAGTAAGAGGCCAGCTTAAGCATCTTGCTGATGTATGGACTTAGGTAGGAGGTGGATTCCTGGTTTTGTTTCTTTCCTGTTTTCTGGTTGCCTTTCCCTTTCTTTTAAGTGTAACTCATGATTTCAGAAGCTGGATGTTTCTGTGGGGGCAAGGTAGGGTTAGTAATTTGCTTTAACTAGTGTGTGTGTTTCACTGACAGACACTTACAGCAGAGTGGGAATTCAAAGGCATTTGTCCAGGCTGGCAAAAGAAATTTTGTCACATTGATACATTTTTTTTTTTTCATTAGTTAGTTTGGTTGTGTTTCTTTATCAGCAGCTCTTTCCCTTCCTAGAGCTGGCTTACTCTCTTTAGATCAGTTGCAGGCAGGCTGTAATGATCTTAATGCAGCTCTGATCTATATAAGCCAGCAGCCGAGTCTGGTGATATATTGCAATCTTTATTGCCCTGTTGCTCCCATTGTCTCAAGTGCTTCTCCAGATCGATGGTGAAATTCCTCTGCTTTAGTGGCCGTAAGCTGGGAGGCCATTCATTCACCAGATGTGTGATGAGCTGAACTGTCACAGGTTGGGCTTATGGATGCTCAGCCTACAAAAGACGTCACACAGACCCATTCTGCAAAACTCTCGGCAAGAGAAGAGCGGAGTGAATTCTTGCTAAGGTCACAACCCCCCCACTCATTAATTACACTTGGAATTAGTTCTTCCAAGTGGATCCGGATCTTCTCCTCACCATCAGGTTGTCACAACTATAATCTGATAAAATTACGGAACAGAAATAATTCAGATATAGAGTCAGAGCTAGGTCTATTCAGGAGAATGAAAACTTCAGTGAGAAGTAGTAAGGATGCTTACAGAAAAATGAGTTTGGATGTCAGACTTCAGGATCTTTATGCTAAGGCCCTGAGATTAAGGGGTCTGAAAAATTATATTGTGCCATTTGGTGTGTCATGAGATTTTAAGCCTGAAACCCTGTTTAGTGCTTTTGCATATAACATCTCCTCCATACAAATACAACTCTTACTAGCTGTTTCTCTTCAAACCTCAAGTTTGAGTTCACTCATTTAATTTCCTACCCTCCCACCTATGCAGTTAACTCTAATTCAAATCAGTTCCAGCCATTGCTTAGCTCCACCACCACCATATCCACAGTATAGTCCCATTCTCCGCCTTCCCCTGGGCTTCTTTACACCTCTTCCCAAGCTTGAAACACAGGTGCAATAGGATCTCCTTCTTTATCATCCTAAATTAACAGGGAAGAGAACAATTACTGACATTAACTCCCTCACCCCTAACTAGATTTGGCATTGCAAGGATGGGAGTGGACTGAGAAGGGAAGAGATTGATCCAATGTCCATAGAAGAGAAGGAACATACAGCATTACCTGCTCTTCCTTCCCTTCCAACACCAGGAAAAATATCACCGAGACTCCTGAGGGGGTCCTTTTCCTGAAAAGTATAGTGAAACAGAATCTCAATTTTCCATTGAGAAACGTTCAACAGAAAAAAAAATTTCTGTAACTCGAAACAACTACAGCCATTGCTGTATAATATTGGATATGTTGAGGATCTATCTAAATTAGCAGGGCCTACAGCTATTATGAGGTTTTCCTGGTGATTTTGTCATGAGGATGAGAATCTGCCAAATTTTAGCATGGGCTTTGTGTCGTTCATCCTTTGAAAATGTATTTCTGGTCTGGAAACTCTTCTGGCCAGGATTTCCAGCATAGAAAAATGTCATTCCAGAATCCAGGGAAGACAGCAACTGCTCAGCTAAGAGGTGGCAAAAGAGCTTTGGACAGCCTAAGGTGTAAAAGGAGGAAATTAGTAACTAATAATGTAAAATCTTTCACTTTAAAGGAAGAAACTAAGGGCACAAACACAAAACGAAAGCAGAGAATATAACTGTTCAGCCAGAAATGCGAGGAAGTCAGATCTGTCAAGATTGGTCCCATATGAGCCCCAGGACAGAGCGCCTTATGAATAATACTGAAGTAATCTTGTCTGTATGTTGTTTCCTTGTTTTAAATCCATGTTGCATGTGCGCCATGGGGTACCAGGAGGAACAGGCCTGAGAGGTTATTAGAGGAAAGATGCAGAAGAGACTGATGGACTGGAAAAACAGTCCCCTATAGGAACAAATCTAAGTGCCAGCATATACGAGAGACCGCAGTAGATTGAATGACGTTGTGTGTGTTGGGAGAGCTTCAATTACTTAATTAAGGAAACGATGATACCAAGAGTGGTTTGAAGAGAGAAGCTCTCTCATTTGGATTCATTTCACTTTATATCTTTTTGGTGAAAGATGGAAATAAAAACGGAAGCAGACATGAAATTTGATAATGTTATTGCTAGAAACTAAAATGGAAAAAATACTGGGAATGAATTAAAGCCGAGGCATAAAATGCTAAAAAAGGGAAGAGAAAAATGGTCAGGCAGAACCTAAATAATTCATTTATTTCCAGCAGTGGAAGAGTATTAAAAAACAAGGTACAGTGATTACAGCAGGCGACTGGGAGTTGGGACTCTTGAATTTTATTTCTTTTCCTTAACATATGTCATTTCGTAAGTCAGTCTTTCCATGCTCCAGTGTACCCAATACTTCTTCGCATGACAGTGATGTAGTTGGACTTAATTTGCTGATGCCCTGTAGGTGTAAATTGTTATGAATTGGCAGAAATCACTTGAGATTTAAGGATGAAGTTATCTTTCCATTAGGAGCTTGGCTACCAAAACAAACTCTCCATTGAACTCCCCAAAAGAAAATGCAGCTCCAACTGAAATTTCACATTTCATATCTCACTCCGGGTAGAATTATCCCTTGTGAAGCGATACTTCTGATTGAATATCTCCCTCCAACTCCCTGGCGTGAGCGTTGCTTCTGGGTAAGCAGTGTGAATTGTCTCTCTTCTGTTCATAAAGTTGAATCAAAGCTTTGGTTAAGTCTATTATTATACTTTCCCTTGCAGGCCTCAATATCATCTCACATCCAAAGACTGTAGGCAATCACAGATGTGTCCATGAGACGTAATGTCTACTTGGCCCTTCCAAACAGACCTGCTGCTGATTCCTGACACTTGGACAAGAGGAGGATTAGGGCTTTGCCGCTTTGCTGGGCAACTCTGGCACCTGCCAGTAGAGGCTGACAGTGGTCTACACACAATCCCTGCAGATGTAGTAAATGTCTCACCTTGGAAAAGCAAGTGTTACATCTAGATGAGCCTAGATAATTGCATACCTTTTAAAATATTGCATTTGCCATCACTCTACGAATTGCTTTCCTACATGCATTTTTGGAAGATGCTCATTTCTCCTCTGGCAGGTTTAATTTTGAATTGAGGTGTGCTTTCCGAGCAGAGAATTTATGCCCATAAAACCTGCAAAAGCACACTCAGCTACATGTTGAAGTCAGTCCACCTAGATATGCAAGTAAGGTACCCCAAAGCAAAAACTTCCAGATTGTTTATATCAATTGTAGACTGTCATGGCACTGATGTTGCTCCTGCACATCAGAGAAGCCATATGAGAATTTGGTTGTCAGTGATGGTGTAGATAATCGGTTACCAAAAATGACTGCAGATCCAGATAGATAGAAGTGGTCTGTGGCTCATCTGTTTTGCCAAGCTCAGTTGCTGCATCTGGATTTGAATTGCTAAAATCAGCACAAATGTTATTGTTGAAAGCCACAGACCATGGTTTATGTCAATGATAGAGAAACCTCAGAAAGTTTGGAGGTTTCCAGTCAGCACCCAAAAGTTTGGATATTTCTCCAGCTTTAGCCAAACAAGTGAAATACTACTGTTGCAAAAAGTTCAAGTAGTAAACTCTGGAGAGCAAGTTGTTTCACAAGATTTCTGAAATTTATGGTTTCAGTCTGAGGACAGAAGTGTTGCAAGACCACCGCTTTGCTTGATATCTCTTTGTTACCTCCATTACTTACTTCTATGAATATTATCGTGTCGTCTGAGAATTCCGTGATGTTAATGAGGCTACACTGTAGCAGGTTCTATCCAATCCTACAAAAGCAACCCTTCTTGAAAAGAGCTTCCAATCTAGATGAACACAACATCTTAAAAAGCAGGAAATGAAGTAACATCACTCCAGTCTCGTGGGGAGATGACAGAACTTGCCTAAGATTGTGACTGAGATTCGTGACAGAGCCAGGGACTGAAGCAGATCTTCTGAGCTACCAGCCAGCACGTTATTGATAAAACTCTTCATTTTCTCTTTTTGCCAGTGAAGAAGCATGAGTATGGATGCTGTGAGTCAGTTACCAGAAGAAATAATTGCCTGAGAGATTTTTAAACTTCAAAACAAATCCCGTTTTAGTTTTGAACAATGGCTAAGGTCATTTCCAAATCGGTACGAATGGAGTTGACTATCCCTGATTCAGAATAGCAAACATCAGCAAAGCACCGGCAATTAACCAATTTGTTAACAACCGCTCTGCTGGAGTGAGTCTGGGGCAACTGTGCAGGAAGGCAAAGAAGGCAGTTCACTGTAAATTTTACTGAACATTTCAGCGTTGAGTCTGATAAATGGTTTCTGAAGGATTTTTCTGAAGTACCTGGGACTCCAAGGAGAGAAAACATTTCTCAGTCCAGATGCTGTGAGCCAGAGTATCCTACCTGCAACACCAGATGTTGAAGTAGAAAGATAAAGGGGAGTTGTGGTTCTAATAGAGAAATACAAAATCCAGCCTCACTGGGGTGGTCTTTGCAAGCATTATATTTCAAATATTAAGCTGGGACAAAAATACTGCAATTTCTGGTTGTGGGAGAAGAAGGAGAAGAGTCTCAGACACTCATTTTTAAACACCAAGTATGAGAATTACAAGGTCTGCATCTGCAGATCATTATCAAAATCAGTATTGAGGTCTTTAACTCCTGTATACAGAACATGGGTACTGCTGAGTGCTCAGCTGAGCACCCTCCAGAAAATACATCCTAAATATCTGTGCATGACTATTTAGGTGAGTTTTAGTGAATTTGGAACAAACAGAAATATACTTTTTTATTTTAATGGTTTGAAATATGTACCCTTTCAGTCCTTATAGACACAGACTGCAATGCTGGCACATAAGATTTATTTTTATGCCCTCCTCTAAGCAGGCTCTTTCTTTTCAGCGAGTCTGCTCTCCAACTGATGAAACTTCTCAGTAGCAGAAATCTAAATCTGTGGGTTTAAACCACTGTTGTTCCTTATCTTTCCATGTGAAACTTTTACTTCGGCATAAGAGCTCTTATTTCTAGCTTAAATAAGTCAACTGAATTTTAAAAAAATATTCTGAAATAAAAATGGAACTAAAATATCCATATAGATAGCTCTATAGCTATAGCAGCAGAAGTTTAATTCTACAATTACAGATTAGAACAGAATTTTTCCTTAGTAAGGATATAAACCACGTACTCACATCTATCTGTAAGGATCAGTAGACAGATAAAACTCCAGGTACTCATTGCACTAAAAAAAAAACCCACAAAAAAACCCTTTCTAATATCCCAATAGAAAGAGGACTATAAAGCAGTGGTTTTTTCCTCTCCGAGTTGATGCTTTCTATCAAGCCCCAATTTTACTGCAATTGTTTGAATCAAGTTCTGCAGCTAATTGCAGACAGTCTAATTCATCTTGTTTCTTTCCAGTTCATATGCAGCCCCAAATACCTAGGAAACGTCTCAGAACCTTGCATTTGATTTTTCACTTGACAGTTACAAATCAAATTTACTAATCTGGATTAGAACAATTTAGGCGCAGTTTGCTGTCTAGTTCAGTAATAATTATAAAAAAAAAAATTTGCCTTGCCTGATGGCTATGTATGTGTGTACATAAATATATGTGTGTAATTATAAAGAATTATTCATGTTTCTTTGTCTTTGCTATATACTTTTACTTCAGGTAAGTGTTTATGGCCCATTAAAATGGAGCAATTCCAAAATTTCCTAAGCATGATGAGCGGTACCATAAATATGTGTACGCCGTTGCCAATTACTACATGAATAACAATATCCTGAATGCCATATGCCTTCATTAAAAGGTGAGCTTGGGAATATTCTCAGTTTCTGCTTTCTCTGCGTTTCTTGAGCAGACTCCAGCCTCATGGTAGTCAGCAGCAGCAAGCAGTGGGGAGCTGCAGTTTTAATAACAAATTGTGACTAGTTGCTACTGGCTGCAAAGTAGCTCCCACTGAAGCACACAGCCTCGAGGTTGCGGGAGAGTACACAGGTATTCAATTTAATAGACAGTCTTTTGAGTGAAATGCATCAAAGCCTAAGCAGACCTTTTGCTGTGGGAGATATTACCCTCAGCTGAAACTAGGGATAGGATTCTCTAATTTGCTCAAACCTATCCATTTACAGCAGACAATACCGTCATTAAGAGCTGAGAGTGGGAGGAGGGGGAAAGAAAGCAAAAAAAAAAAAAATCACTGCTACTCTTTTAAGAGAGTATTATCACTAGCTGTTTCTCAGAGATGAACTTGCTATGAACACACAGCCTTGAATCCAGTGACAGCAACGCTGTTGAAGACTTGGATAGCAGTTTTACAGCCTTTACTGATAATCACATACACTTAGTTATTATGTCAATGCAAATTATCATCATTTATTATTTATACAAGAAGAGATTTTCCAAAGTGCCAAGGACAGCCAAGCGCCGAACTCCCTTCAAAAGTCAGTGTGGGAATTAGGTTCCTGGATCTGTCTCTACCTCCAGTGCCCATGAACAGCTTGGTGCATCTGATGGGCTTGGCTTGTTTATTGAATTATCCGTAAGATGTATTTCTGTGGGATTTACTTTGATTTTCAGGATCTGGGTCCCAGGCAAACAAATTCTCTATTCAGTTCAACTAGGCACTCCAACATATTTTGTTTGCATTAGCTACACTCTGTTGCATTAGTAATGTCCCATCATATCATATTAGTAGTCTGCTTTGCTAATACAGGAAAAGTCGTTCACGCAGTACAAAGTCTACTTGTGTTAGCAGCTGTTTTCCTTTGTATTTCATTATAGACAGAAGTATTGAGCTCTGAGGGGGAATTTCTTCAATACCTCGGGTTAGATTTGTCCAATGGGATAATAGGAAGACATTTTGTTTCACTTAAATTTGAACAGGGAAAATATAAGTACTGTTGTTTTCTTCCTTTTATCTTTTCAAATGCAAACAGATTGTTAGAGTGATTTTATTTAACTGAAAGGAGTTCAGCTGGCTGAGATTTTTAAATGTGGGCATTTCAACTACTTTTGCTTTTTAAAAAAAAATTCCAAAAACCCAAAATGGAGAAACAATGTTTATAGGACACCAAAAGGCTTTTTCCTCCTCCTTCTCCCAACACCATTCCCAATCCTGTTCACTGCCAAGCCAACGTAGCTCTGACTGACTGCAACGAGAGGAAGGCTCCCTTGGAAATAATGCTACCATTTTTTAGTATGTTTACAGAAAATTGAATCCAGCATGAATCAACATGGAGACTGAGCTTCAAACTGCTTTTTTGCACTACTTCTAATATGGGGTCTAGGGATTCTCTTTTATTGTATATGTGTCAGACATTTCCACAAGGGCTAGAACAAAGCTGAGTTTATTTTGTTCTTTACTGTCTGATCTCAGAACCACTGGGACAATTGTACAGGTCCGTGGCCCAAGAGTAAAAGCATCACTTGAAGCTCCAGAATTGAACATCTGACCACAGCTTCCAAGGCACTGGGCGAGACCAAGCTAACCCACTGTATTGCTATTGAGCTAGTCTGCTAGAGGAACCAAGGGAGAAAATAGTTATTTGCCTATAACGCATGCAGTTATATTAAGGCCAATCCAGCATCATAGTTCCACTGAGCTCTTACATACACTAAACCTGAGAAAGGAGGAAGGGAAAATGTGTTTATATGTGGTGAGAAAAAGGAGTATAGTCTTACTTGGGGAACTGTGTCTCAGCTGTTACTCAAACAGCAGGATCAGGACCCTTCCCCTTATCCATGACCATACACAATATTCCCTCTAGCCCAAGATAACATTAACAAGCACGGTGCATGATGAAGTTTTATGGCTTAGACATGATGCGTGATGTCTTATGGCTTAGACACTTGTCATGTCTTCCAGAGCAAAGCTTATTGCCAGAAAATTACTCCTGTGATACACCATGTCTTTTTTTTGGATGTTTTAATAAACTAATGAAAGTGAGAGGAACGCCAGGCACGCTGCTGTGTCAGATGTGATCTGTGCTCCGTGCAAGCACGTGCTCACAGAGCAACTTCTCCCTAGTTGCAGCGCAAAGCCATCCCAAATGGATGCTGATAGGATTTCACAACTACAAACCTATCATAGGTATGTAGCGTTAAAAAAAGTGTTTGAAAAATGTTTCAGGAGTTATTAGAACTAACTTAGTATCTCTCCTGACTAGTTTTAGTGCCTCAGGTGATATGTACAGTTGCTAATGATCATTATTATTTACTGGATGACACTGCCTGAAATATAGTTGTGAATCAGTGCTTGACAGAATAACACAGAACAGAAAGATGGCCCCAGTCCAAGAGGTGTCCAAAGCCACGAGCAGCACAAGAGAGTCAAACACTGTACACTGAGCTTTCTCAAAGATTTGGCCTTTAAAAAAAGGAACACTTTTCTAAACCTGGCCCTATGACCAGGTATGCACTTATCGGAGGGAGAAATGGTAACAAATAAATTTTCTAAATGACTACGTATTTTCTGAAAAGGTTCTTAGAGTATTCTCCAATTTGATGTCTTGTAAATTGCCAAGACTAGAAATATATTAAAATGTTTAGAAGGAGTGATTTACCAGCTCTCTAATGGAACAAAACATTTAGGACATGAGACTTTTCAAATCAAGCTCTGATCTGGCACAGAAGTGAATGTTACCCATCTGACACCAAGACAGAAGACTTTAGTGCATCCATCTTGGAAGAAAGAAATTCAGGTTTTAGTATAGCAATTTTAAAGGAAGTATTATAATATCTGAAGCTGCTTGTCTTAATGTCAAACTAGACAATCTTAGCTGGAAAAATACCTTTTCTGAAAAGTACAATTTTTCCCTGAGATAGCTACTTAAGAATTAAATCCTAAACTGTTAGCTCTTTCTTACTCTTTTCACCCATGTATTCTATAGAAGATTTTTTTTTTAAATGTATGTTAGAGGTTTCATTTTCTATAAACCATCCCTCAAATATTTGGCTTTACATTCTCACACATGACCTCGATTCTTTAATATTGACAGCTACTGCAGACTCCTTCCTTGAGTTCCCCCGTTGGGAAACTCAATGGTAGTGGACTCTTGTATGGGTCTCAGCACCCAGGTAGACATATTGCACAGAGGGGTTGGAGGCAAAGGATGGAATCTGCCCCTCACCTGTTTGTTTCTGTATCTTGCTATTCACCTAGAAACTGCTACCTGTTTGTGCCGGGTATATACCATTTACTAGGGACCCAGAATTAATTCTATCATTGCATTTTCATCCACTTACTTACTGAATCATTTTAACAAGACAGAGTAAAAATAATTCAAAAATTAATACCTATCCCAAAATGTAGTTTATGGACTAGATAGTTCTCTAACTCTGAAGTTAATGAGAAGGAAGTCAATAGAATTATTAATATTAAAACTAACATTAATGAAGTCAAAATCAAACTCTCCATTGACTTCTAAGGAGTCAGATTTTATGCCCCAGAATATTACATATCGACCTAACCAAGCCATGTAGCATCAGCCATGCAACAGCTCTTCAGATCTTGATGTGTGATGAACACTAAGACATGAAGAATTCTGATAAAGTGATACTAAAATGATTTAATATGTCAGCTTAATATCACTGACCTTGTGAAGGAAACACAAGGGCAAAAATGGGGCTATGTGTAGTGCATGCATGCCAGAAAGTCTCTGGTTTGCATGGTGGCTCTATTTGCTGATGTCAGAGAGACTTCAGTGTGATATAGCATTAATATTGTCTCACATGTCAGGTAATGCAAATACAGAAAATTACAAGTAGTGTGAGCATGTACTGAAGATGAGCTCTGTGACATCCATTATGTAGAAGCAAAATCATCTTACCTCATGAAAGATGGCAGCTTGAAGGCTAAATTTAATGAGTCTGATTCTGATCTCGTACTAGGTTAAACCAAAAGTGACTCCATTTCAGGTAATGGAAAAGCACTGCTGCTAAGCAAAAAGAGAGTCGGATTTATTGATGCGTCCAGCTACGCTTCTGTAAAAGTTGACAGCCTACTAAAGGTTGCTATTCATTAGTGTCTGATTTTTGACAGTCATCATAATTGTTATTAGAAAACCTCCAGCGATACTAAGTTGAGATACAAATTAAAAATAAGCCAGCGGTACCTTTAAATGTGCCATGAGCTTTGTTTTTGGCACTGGTATCTTTGAGCAGAGGCTTACAGTTCAATTCAGATAGTTAGCAGGGTGCTGACAGCAACATGTTGGTACAAGACTGTACTTCTCTCTTTGGTTTTGTTTTAATTAAAGCCGCATTTATTTTTTAAAGCAGGTCATAAAGCTAACCTACTCTGACAACACAGAATTACATTAAAAAATCATTCCTTATAATAATTATAAATCTCTGCTAAAGCAAATTGAAATTAAATTAAAGTACCGGCATACGTTGCCTTTCTTCCTGATAGGAGGAATTCGTCTGATCAAGATCACCACCAACTGCTCAGAGTTTGCAGCGAGGAGAGATCCAGAAATGACTCTCAGTCTTCAGCTTCCTGCTCCTCTGCATCAGTTAATGTATCAGAGCTTTAGCTCCCAAGGATGCCCTCTAAGCACCTAACATGTCACTTGGCTATACCTACACCACATGCCACAACTACAGCTGGTTTCAGTGGCACTTTGTTCACCAGCTAAGGATGGCACCCTCCAGATGAATCCTGTCCTTACACACTGCCAGAGGGAATGAGAAATGCTGGTGTCACAATTTAACTTTAAGTGAGGTAGTTTAAAGCAGAAGGAAAAAAAAATTATAAATATATATAAATAAAATTATATAAACTTATTATATAGCCAGAAGTGTTGAATGCAGCAGGCTGATTTCAGAAGGTTTATAGTCTGGGATGACATTACTTATATGACACGTATGGAAACTATGGGGTGGAATTTCCCTGAAAACAGTCCTTCCCACAAGATTTCTGGCACTTTGGATTCTCTACGCAGCTAGAAAGGACAATCTGTCTCATTGTACTTGAGTCCTCCTTGGTTGGGTTGGAAACCAGGGGCCAGATCCTTAATTTATGTAAACAGGAAGAATTCTGTTGAAACAAATAAAGAGGAATCAAGGGAAATTCTCAGTCCAAAACTATAATAAAGAAAAAGGTTTCTAAATCTTTCAGGACCTCAAAAAGTATAGACCAAATCCCTTCACAGAAGTGAGTGGGATGAGAGGAGGAGGAGGTGTTTTTTCTTTTCCTTTCCTGATGGCCTGCCCAGAACAACAGACATTTTTCTGTTAAGAAATCTACAGTCAGGGGAACCCCCTTGGTCCGCTGCAGTGAGGTACTCAGTATTTAGGCTCTTCATTTCTCAGTGTCCCTCAGAAACGGGAACCAGAACTAGCTGCTAACTTCAGAATGTACCGAGTTAAGAATCTCAGGATTAGAGAGAACACATTGTCCTGCAGTCTGTAAGTAAGATGCATATATGTGAGTCACATGTTATAGGGAATGTCAAGGGATGTCAAGACATGAAAAGTCTAGAGATTGTGTCATGGTGGGCAGACAGCGCGGTCATTCAAGAAGTGGACTGAGCATTAAAAGGACAAAGAATGTTATAAGATAGAGTTTAACCTCAGTGTACTTCAAGTGAAACAATCACTGTAGAACATTTGGGAGTTCAGTCAATGGGAAGTTGAGAATCCCACTTGCTCTGGATGCGTAAATGACATGTAGGAAGCCTGGTGGTTGTGATGGCAGAGACGAGTGACTCCCAGCTCAGCCTGGGAGCTCCAGGCCAAGAAGAGCTCCCTGAGAGAGCAGGTGCTCTGCCAGGATCCAGTGGGCAAGAGCAGAAGGGGCCAAGTCCCATTTCTGTCTCAGCTTTCATCTGAGTAACTCTGGGGATGCCCCTTCTATCCACCACGAGACACTTGGGTTTCAGTTTCTTACCAAGGCAAGGAGAGAAGGGGTGTCCTACATAACAGAAAATGGCCATGTATTAATGGATGGCTTTCCAGGCTGCTTCTGTGTCTCCCTCCACTCTCCAGCACCTGAAGTTTTTTTCTGGTTGAAACACATTAAGTTGGTGTTTGCAGCTCAGGAAGTGTTACCTGTTAGTGGCAGCTCAGTGATGTAATTTACTTTCCCTAGGTCTCTGGATTGGGGCTGTGTCAAGCTGGTGTCGTCTAAGTTTCCAGAAAGAAACCCTAGCAAACTAAACATAAAGCAAACTGTGCTGCTGGAAGAACCTAGCAGGGAGGTTATGGGAGCATTCATTAATTGCTGCATTGCTTGGCAGGCTGAACTGGTTACCAGTTTGTTTCCAGTTGCAATGGAATCCAAATTCCCAGTTTGGATCTCTCTAAATGAAGCCCAGCATGGTTTGGATGCTGCAGCTCCTTTCATCTCTACAGATGTTGAGATCAGCTGCAATCTTGCATCTAAGTGATCTGAACTTTCTGTGTGTGCGGGTGGGGTTGACATATACCTTTGTGGATGAAGGCATTTCCTAATTAGGACTTTCAGCTTAAGCAACACCTTGCTTTCCCTAATGGTTTGGCAAAGGTAATTTGTATTGCCCTTCAAAGCATCCATCAAGGCTAGCTATTCACTCAGATTCCTCCTGAGAAATCTGCCTAGGGAAGTGGAAGCCTGGAGCGTGGATGGGGATGGGTGAGAAGGAACATAGTTATTCATATCTGATATGGTATGATGTTTTTAACTGATTTGCAAATGCTCCCAGATATCATGATAGAGACAGAGAGAGAAACTGAAAAATACGCAGATACATCAAAAGCACTTCCAGGATATGGAGCAACTATTGCTACTTAGACTACAATTTTCTAAATGTCTGATTTCTTCACAGGGGTGTGGTGGGAAACCAGAGAGATACTAAGTAAAATCAATCCCCAAAGAGCTGAAATTTTGAATGACAAAGAACTGTAGCTGATATCTAGGTACTCGGTGGGTTACAAGTGAACACAGCAGCTTCTGCTTCTAATTCCACTAAGTGACTTCTACTTTGCAGTGGTGTTTATCTGGGACAGCCCACGAGTGTCTAAACTGGCAGAACAGGCAGCAGAAGACTTCCAAAGTATTCCTGACATGCAGCAAGTCACTTCACCTCTCTATTCTGTTGCTCTTTGTCTGTCTTACCAACCTTAAGGCCGAAATCATCTTGCTTTCAAGATCTCAGTCTAAACCTTTCGGGGCAAGAACAGTGTCTATTTGCTTGTCCATACAAGTGCTAGCACAGCAGGTCCCAGTCTTGGTTATAGCCTGCAAATGCTATTACAGAATACCTGGTAATAATGGGAAAAAAGGATGAAGTCATCCTGAGCTCTTGTCCCATTTACGCACCATCCATGGAAGTTTCTATATTTGCATCTCTCAGAGTACAGCAGATTTGCCAGGTCTCTCTGGACCCAAATTTGGAAAGCTCTACCTTCTCCCCCACCTCTGTTGGCTTTGACAAAACAGGTTCCTGCCAAATCTATCACAGGAATGTTTCTCTTCTGTGTCCTTTAAGTGCCCAGGAAGCTGGGCATGACATTTGAAGCCAGGGACCAGAGCAGAGTTCGGCATAGCAGACTTTAGTAGCCTAGGTTACTCTCAAATCCAAAACCTGCCAAAATAACCCCCAAAACACATATAATCCAGCTTACATTTGTGTGTCCAGAGTATCTATGTTTAACTTGACTACCTAGTGGTTTTGCGGTATTCATGAATACACAAAAGTAGCGCTTGTCCCAAAACTTAGACAATGGTTTATTTCCTGTGCAGTGATTATACATATGCTGCTGTAGCAGCTGAGAAATGGAGGTATGATCACTCTAAAGCACAGCAAAGAGTGATCTATGATCCAGCACTGAAGGAAATCCCTTTATGAAAAAGAAGTGCTCCTTGGAGGGCCATTTCCAGTGTAGCGTGATCGGACAGGATTTAGCTACAGGTTTGCCTTAATAAGAGCTTGTGGTAAATTCCTAGGCATTGCATTAAAGAGGTACCTGAGTATGAAGATGGCTATTGATTATTCAAATTGGCCGGGCCTTGAGGATCACATTTTCATGGAAGTGTTCATGTCAACACATAGGTGCATTGGCCACGCACCTGCCATAAAAGTAGTTTCCACTTCTTAGCGCTTACACATACGTTTTCCACTGTTGCACATGCAGTTGTGGTGTCTATCTGATCATGCCAATTCAGAAACTTCAACATCTAAATATCTTTAGGATCCATTAACCAAAGAATTCAACTTCATGAACCGGTTTCAAATCAACACTTGCCCTCAGCAAGTCTCAGCTCATTTGAAAACCAAGCAGATCTGAATCTCACTTAGTAGCTGAAGCAAAGATAACCTGGTAACTTGTAAGCAGGGATTCTTATACAGCACAAGTGTGTAAAAATGGTCCTTTCAAAGTCTTGTCCTCACACCAGAACTGTTTAGAAGATAATGAGATGAGCCACTGCAGTAGTTCACCTGCTTAATTCCACAATGCAAACTTTTAGTAACCGGTAGAAGTAGACTGGATGTGAGAATTCTTTCAGGATAAAAAATGCAGTAATATTGTGTGTGGCATACCCAATAAGGCAACTCATTGAAAAGTATGGATTCTTACTCTAGACCCAAATGTTTGAGAAAATAAATTGCTTCATTTTCGCTATTCATGTAACTCTAAAAGTAAATATTCAAAGCTGTAGGTTCATGCTATAGACTACACTGAGTAACCTATACCATGTATAACTCCTTGATTTTTACATTTCAGGTCCCTGAAAATATGTTTATGTACATGCGTACTACCAATGAAATAATGGTCCTAGTGACATTAGTAGCAATAGAGACATTCAGGAAGATTTGTGGAATCCTTCAGTCTAAAGAGATTGCTTTCTTCCCTTTTCTGATCTACACTACTTTATACATGTATACAGAAATATCTGTGTACATATATATACACACACATATATATTAACACAAATCCAACCACCAGCTCCATTTTCCAGTTACTTCCCACAATTATTTTATTTAGGAAGCTCTGATGAAATACTTCTTTTGAAAATCCAGCTCCATTGCTTTTAGCATTTTAGCTGCAAAGAAATTACTCAGCCTGTCAGGGTAATCATCATAAATATTGCTGTCCACGGTGTTTCTACAAGCCAATAGTAACTGGCTGGGTCAGTTCAGCTCAATTCAATGACCTTCCAAGAAAGAGTTGCATTTGTATTCCATCCCCAAACTACAGACCAGCGTGCATGTAAAAATGGGCCATTGTTAAGACATTGACCTCTTTCCCATGATTTCTGAGTCATAACCACTGACACCAGCGAATTTGAGCTCTGCATCCCATATATCTGCAGGTGTATTCTCTCTTTTTTCTTGCAGAACCTTGAAGCATATGTGATACCTTATGATTTCAAGAATCTGTCTGGACAACAGATACAGAAGCATGGGTTCAGCTCAATTGCCCTATAATGAATGAATGGAGCTCTTAAGTTTTTGCTGATTAGGTAAGCAAATTTGAACTGGAAGCCATCAGCTGAGAACAAACAGATGCCATGATGCAGTCCTTGAGGGACTGCCCTGAAGGGTAGTTTACGTGTGATCCAGGGATGCACTCTCACCAGGTATAAATCGCCCTGACTTCCCAGGACTGAGTGATTTACATCCATAGAGGCCTGGCCAGAGAATGTTAACGATGCTACATTTGTAGTTTTAGCACCATTTTTTGGCAGCAGTGCAAGTTCAAACAGCCTCCACCCCAGGCCTGCCCAGTTCCTTGACTGGTGCTGGTACAACCCTTTGTGTTGCTGAAAGCCATCCTCCAGGAGCTGCAGCCACCAGGCACGAGGAAAGCTGGCTCCTGCCCAGCCAGCGACGTGGTCCTGATAGCTCTCACAGCATCTAGAATAGGAATGGCAGCATAAATCACTCCTCTTTCTTTCCTTTTCTTTCTTTCCTTTCCTCCCAGTCTAAATATGCACGTTGGATGTTTCCCTCTTTTAGTCACTTCTAAACCACAGAGAGAAAGCAGGCTCCAAAAAGGTCACCAGCATCTGCCTCAACATCCAGCCCCATCCGTATTCATTCAGAATATTTTGCACATATCAGTTAAATATTCTGTGATCAACCTATATCCACATTACACTGATAAGTAAACTGAGGCCCAGAACAGTGACGCTGCAAGATCATACAGTTAGCGGTGGAAACAAGAATAAAACTCAGGAGTCAGCTGCTAACCACATAAGCTATCCCTGCTGCTGGCCTCGAAAGTAAAAATAATGGTTTGGAGTCCTCCAGTTTTCATTATAAGCTTTTTGGATGAGTTTTGCCTAAGGGGAATGAGTTATTCTCCGCTGTTGCATCAGTATGTTTCACTTCAGCAGAATTATGTGTCACTTTATGGTAGGGTTGTCTTCATTTTTTTCTCAGCTGTGCTTAGGGAGATCTTTGTGAACATCTTGTTTGACAAATTCTGCACCACCCACATAACCACTTTGAGGCAAACTTAGCAGAGTCACAGACTGAGCTGGGCCCACTTATCTTTGGTGGATCTCGTCTTCTTGTTGCTAATTGCAATCTGCAAGGCCCAGTGGCCGGAGCAGAGCATGGGGCTTGGATCTAAGTACTTGGTGCTTCACTTTGTTGTTTTGTCCTTGTGGCTTTGGGCAAGTCACTGAACTTGATTGATAGCGTGTTTGTTTATGTGCTTGTTAGTTTCTAATGAAAATTTCAGCCAATGCAAAAATATTTGCAGCAATATTTTTATGCTTTTTTTGAAGGGAGGAGAGATTACATTAAAAAAAAAAAAGCCTTCTCCCACACGCAAACATTTCTTTTCTTCCTTTCTTCTTTTTTAGTTTCCTGAAACTAAACATGGAAAATAAATCGTCCTTAAACCAAGAACTGCAGTTTCTCAAAGAAATCCAGAAAAGAAATTTCTATTTCAGCAACTAATTTTTTTTTTTTTTTAAAAAAACCTTTCATAGAAGTTTTCAAGCAATAGTGAAGGGACAGAGAAATGCCTGGTTTATAACCTGCCCTGTCTTGATCCAGCTGCTTCAGTCTCAAACGTCAACAAATACTGGTGACTTTCAAAAATCTGTAGGTTGTGTTTTGGATGATATTTAGATAAGCAATACTTCTTGTGTATAGAATAGTCTTGATTACATTATCTAGCAGAATAAAAACAGATGGCAATGAAGTAACTATTTATCTTCCTAGTGAATTTTAATACATGGGTGTCCTAGTTTCAGCTAGGATAGAGTTAATTTTCTTCCTAGTAGCTGGTGCAGTGCTGTGTTTTGGATTTAGTGTGAGAATAATGTTGATAACACACTGATGTTTTAGTGGTTCCTAAGTAGCGCTTATCTTAAGCCAAGGACTTTTCAGTTTCCCATGCTCTGCCAGCAAGCAGGTGTGCAAGAAGCTGGGAGGGAGCGTGGCCAGGGCAGCTGACCCGAACTAGCCAAAGGGTTATTCCATACCATGGAACGTCATGTTCAGTATATAAACTGGGGGGAGTTGGCCGGGAGGGCAGGATCACTGCTGGGGCATTGGTTAGCGGGTGGTGAGCAATTGCATTCTGCCTCACTGGGTTTTCCCTTGAGTTTTATTTCTTTTTTTTCCTTTTTTTTGTTATATTCCTTTTCATTACAATTATTAGTATCATATTTCATTATTATTATTATTATTGTTAGTATTATATGTTACTTTAGTTATTAAACTGTTCTTATCTCAACCCATGAGTTTTACCTTTTTTCCCAATTCTCCTCCCCATCCCACTGGGAGCAGGGGAGGAGTGAGGGAGTGGCTACGTGGTGCTTAGCTGCTGGCTGGGGTTAAACCACGACAATGGGGAAGTGAGGGCACAAAAAAATTGTTTTAAACTTGGCATAATACGGTCACTGGGAGCTATGAAAGCTTTTCCCAACCACCTCTGCACCTAATCTTGACCTGAAGGCATTGCTACAGCTCTAACCTTCTCCTGCTTGAGCTAAAACATCTTATTTCCACTTCCTCTTCTCAGCCTGTTCCTGATTTGACTTCCTCTGCACCAGCACAGTTGCATACCATCTAGTGACCCGGCACAGCAGCGCAGCTCGGGAAGCACAGGTACATCCATCAGTGCAACAAGACCGGACGGACGAGAATGATCCGTGGCAAAGGCAGAAAATTACAGAACAGCTCACTGGAGTCAATAATTGAAGCGCTGCCAAATGTTGAGAAGTTTACCAGTGCTCACTGCAGTGGGGAGAATATTAACATACTTCTGATGAAAACCTGGCCCACCCCCATTTTGGATGTTTAGTATTTTCTGTGATTATGGCACAGCTGTTTCTGAGCTGGTAGCAGGCTTCAGCGATACTCCTCCATCGCATGTTCAACGATCAAGACCTGCTGCTTGTGTTTGTACCATTTGTGGTTATACAGAGCAACTGTTCACCCCCCCAAAGTGATTGCTAGGGCCTACGCTGTGGAATAAGTGCAACCAATGTGAGAACCTGCTCTTGGGGGCAAAGAGGACAGTCTGGCAGGGCAAAACTGAGCTCCGAACCTTTCATAATTCAGTATGCTTAGCAGCCTGGGTGGATGCTGCATTTCATTATCTCTTCAAATTGCTGCAGATTTGTTCAAAGGAGCTTTCTCTTGTTGGTAGGGCCACACGACAAGAACCAGCACGTTCACGTCTGACAATGACGTTAACCGCCTTTGCAGCGGCAGAAACAACCGCACCAGCCAAGCGGTGCTGTCTGCCAGCCTCAGAGATAGGCGAATCGGAGTATTCCTGCAGACACCTGCCAACCATGATCCATCCCCTTCTGCCTCCCCTCCAGGTGAAACTCTGATTCAGCATCTTAAACAAAACCGCAAAACCTGCTTGTCAGTCTGGGAGCTCTCTCGTCTCTCTCTTCCCTCCACCACAAGACTCTACATGTAACCGTGCTGCTGCCCAGGGGCTGGAGCACAGGAGCAGGGTACGTTCAGTAACAGCCTGACACCGGCTGCTGTTTGAGAAACTGCCGGGCTTTGGCTTGCTCAGGGAGAGCGGTTGATGCTCCCCAGGCTTGGCAAAGCTGTCCAGACTTGCACTCCCAAGGAGTGCTTTTCAGCACGTCCTGGGCTTTGTCACCCAGACAGAACTGTATCGGGGGAGTTTGCTGCTTTTCAGAAGCAGAAGTCTGCTGTTTTGTTCCTACCCAGGCTTTTTTTCATGTAATTTAATTGTATTTTATTTTTGCTCAGTGGCTTGAAGTGGCAGTGAAGTAGAAACACAGTAAAGGGATAATTCTGAACGTAGTTATTGCTCCAAGCAGAGACGCTGGAGTCTTCCCAACCCCTAACTTGCTTTGGCCCCCAGAGCAGCCTCTCTTCAGGTGGGGAGGAGGGCTGAGGGACAATTTTTTAGCTGACTGGAGTTGGCCACAATTCCTCCGCAACCTGATACAGCCTTTGCTGACATTCTTATACTCGCCCAAGTCACCCTAGTCCTTATTGCAACCCCCTCTTTCTTAGTCCTTGTTTTTTATGTCTGATGAGGTTCACATATCACAGTCAGGTTTATTTAGCCTCTGGAGCCTGTTAGATTTCTTTTTGCATTTTCACGGATTTCCTACAGCACAGAGTCCAAGTGGGGAACTAGCATAGCCTTCATCCTTATAATTCAGCTGGCCTCTTTATCCTCTTCTTCCCTGACAAGTCCTTTTATTTCCTATTGTAACCCGATTTTTTTTGTCCTGTTCTCTGTAGTTAGTCAAATAGATCCATCCAAACTATTAAAAGCAGCCTTTTCAGAGTAGAAGTATTCAACTTTTTATCTCTTCCCTTAACAGAAGTGCAGGCATACAGACTTTTGAGTTGAGAAGGGCAGATATATTAGCTTTGGATATCAAAAGAAAGGCAGAAGGAATTGTCATCCTACCTAATAAAATGAAAAATCCTGGGAAACACTGTGTTTAGAAAGTGGAGAAGACGAAAAACCTCTCTTTCCTCTCACTAACTATCTAAAACAGCCCAAACAGTCCCAGAACAAGCATTAATCCACAACCTGGAATTTAAGTCCTTTCCTTGTCTGGGTGGCTGCAGTGGTTGAAAACAAACATCCCAACATCCCTGAATTTGAAACTGGATCTAAACTATGCCATTGCAGCTTCTCTCTCCCCTATCATTAGGCTAGATCTAAAGATATGAATTTTGCACTTGAAGAATTGTAAAACTGACTTTTGCCCTGTAGTGAACACATTTTGATAAGGCCCCAAGAATATTCCTGTAAATCAGGAGAAATGGCATAGATACATCATTAAATCTTGAAAGAGAAGTTGATAGCGTAGAGTAACAAGAAGATACTAATTGTATTTAGAAAGCTTTTCATTAGATTGAATAGAAGGAATTAAGCTCCTCTGTGATTGCCTCACAGTCCTAGCTATTATGATGCTTGTAGAGGTCTACAAGAACTAGACCGTGATTTTCAGAGGCTTGAAGCGATGCAGAAACAAAACACCAGGCTTTGAACAGTCAGTGAAAGTGAGATTAACAGAGGAGAAAAGCAGCGTTACCCTGAGAAAGCAGAGCATGTAGATGAATAAAGCAACTCCCACCTAAGACGAAAATTTGCATTAAAGCTCAGCCTCCTCTACAGATCAGGAATACGTCAATACCAGGACATGAAAACTTGGTTACCTTCATTGTTTGGGCCAGAGTCACTAGCTTTTAGACAACTGCTTCTAGATCTTCTCCTCAAGCGCAGCTCCAAAGTCATCCCAGAGCTAGGTGGGTCCTTTTCTGACCTTAATCTAATCAGGTTAATGAGACTGCATGTGGTAGCACTTACTAATCAGTGCTTGAAGCTACAAAGAGGGAAAGGTATCATCAGGCCTATTTGTACCCAGCCTTTGGCACTCTGAGTTTTGAGTAGTCTTGTAAATAGATGCCTCTTCCATCCTTCATTCTGTACAGTTTTACACCAGTTGTCATATTCACTACTTAGTTGAACATAGAAATGAGGAATCCCCTTACATGTTATGCCTCTCCACACACAGATATGGTCATGGGTGACTATAGGAGTCTCCTTAGAGAGAGGCAGAGCTTCATCGCTACTATATCATCTCAAGTGGACTGGCAGAGGTCTTGGTAGGCTTTTCTGGAGAAGTTAAATCTGGATTAAATGCTAATGAGGCACATAAAGTACTTAATGCCCCTCAAAGATCTTGTTTCAGGCTCTTCGTAGACTTGGGCACCTGCTTCATGCTTTGATCAGCAACTTGCAAGGAAGGGGAGATACTTTTTCTTCTGAACAAATGAAATGTTTTATTCCACTTAACATGCATCCTTCCCAGAACAGTAGCCCTGGGTATGGCCTGTAGTGCTTCTGCTTTAATCTCTCCCTGTAAACAGTCTCCATCTCCACAAAGAATTTTCTCTGTGTTGATTTCATCCAGGATCTGTAGCTTGTCTAGCAGTTTTCTAGTTCAGGTCCTGTATTTTTTTTGTCATAATGGATCCCATGAAGCTTCCACCATAAACAAAATGCAGAACAATTATTTGCAACATTTCTGGTGCTTCAGAACTCAAAACTTAACCTAGAATCCTTGGTTTGGACAGGGATATGGGTGTTAAATCTCAGGCTAAAAATAATGCACTCAAGCTCAGCTGGAATATCCCTTCATAAGGCCATCTGTCATAGCTGAGCTACCAACGGTTTGGGACATTGCTGATCTGTCTCAGCGTACTGTTAAGTTGTTTTTGTCTCCCCCACTGGTGAGGCACATTCTTCTTGTTCACTTAATTTGTTTCTCTCAGAGAGTGTTTTTATTCAGCAGTTGTCACCAAGTCAATGTGACATGGAACAGGAGGGAGGAGAGGGCCATATTCTGCCTGACCTATTCAGTCTCTCCATTGCCGTGACTGTACAGGGTAACTATGGCCCATTCTTGGGTCCATCCTGCTGCTGTTTCTCCGACTCTCATTGCAGGCCCTGCTGTCTGCCTACTTGGAGATGAATAAAATCTTGACAATGCCTGTTGACAGTGGCTGGAATTTGGTTCCCTTTTTCCATTGCTGGTGATTACTGGAGCCCTTCCAGCCTTGGTAGTGAGCAGCTTCATCTAGTGAGTTGCATTTTCCAAAAGCCCTTCTGATCCTTCCACAATCCTCACTGCAGAATACCGTTTGTATGGAGTTACTTAGAATGGGTTATATATAAACACACATTTCAGCACCTTTGGATTCACCACTCTGTTCTTTCTTTCATATCCTCCTGTCCTTTTCCCCTCCCTTCTCTGCTCCCTGTATGTCTTGTTATACCTTGTTTCTACATGCCTAAGTCATGCTTTAAATAACAGCTGTCTGATTCTTTGCTTCTTCTCATACCCAGCTAATTATTTTCAATTTATTGATTTTCCACATGGAGATTAATGGGTTATTCAGCTCTCAAAGCCTATATCCACACAGCTGTGAGCTAATGCATGGGTATGGGAAGGGGTGGGGGTGTGTTTATGTGGTTGATCACCTTTCTGATGAACTTGTGTAACAAACCAAAGGGATTTTTCTCCTCCTTACTCATTATAAAAAGCCACCAAGCTTCAAACTTTTGCCAATGAGTAATCACATTTCACAGAGAGTAAAAAGTAATAAATAAAATCCTGGTAAGTTTGCAATAAGAAAATTGTTAACATGTGTCTTTCCTATATCTTTAATTGCACTGGCTAATGTATTCTGGGTGTGAAAGAGTCAGGCACAATGGCAAAGTACCATGGGACAGATGTGGGTGATGTGGGGTCAGAAGCTCCCCCAGGACCCCCCCTTTCATCCCACCCCTCTGCCACAGCTCTTTCTGCTTCCTTGTGCTGCTGCATCAGCCTGTGGGCTGCAAACAAACCACCCTTTCCTTGGCTCTTTCTAGCCAAAATATTTTCAGTGGTCCAGTGTACAGCACAGCAGCTGCATCACGCAGCCAGGACAGGCACAAGAAACGTTGGATTCGCTCTGATGAAAAAGTATCATGGAAACGTAACCTCTGGGTATGAAATATTGACTCTGATCTTACTGGTTTATCTGACCAGTGAGATCCCATGGAATTATGCTAATATAAGGCTGTGGATTTGAGCCTTATATATAATTAATTGGTAATTTGGGAGGTAGGAACTCTTTAAATGTTTTGCAGCCTCCTCTATCAGCAGTTTTCACACTATTTTATTTTTTCAAGTCAAGTGTGAGTGTGACCAGGCTCTATCTGTAAGACAGTAATTGCCAAGGGACTTGGGGAGAAGTGGGAATAAATGGCTAAGAAGTGCCATCAGCAGTTAAAGTAAAAATAAACAGAAACATTGGCAAAGTGATTACTGTTTAGCAAGTCTGGGCTGAATATTTCCTGCTTTCCTGGAGCCTATCAAAATGGTAGCCTAGATTCTCTGCCTCACTAGGATCCTTTGGCGTGCTTGGCTTGCTGGGCCCTGAGCTGCAGATTTATAGTTGATAGCTGAACACTGAAGATTTCACTAATTTCAGGGCACGTTCAGAACTCTTCAAAAATCAACCCACTTGCTGATGTATGGGTTGAGATATTCAGCTTAAAAAAAAAAACCTGGTTGCTGCAATGAAGCCCTTTTTAAACCTCTGACGTTGACTTTCATCCTTATTCCAATAACACCAAAGCAAAAAATACTTCTGGACCTGACTGTCCTCTTGCCAAGGCTAGATGGATTCAGTTGGGTTCTGGGCAAGGATTTCCTCCCACATCTGCTACAGCTTTGCTTGTGACCACTGCTCCAAGAAGCCTATGTTGTCATGGGTAGGATGAGTTAAAATTACAATGTCCCAGTTAGAACCACTGGTAAGGTTTGACAGGGAGTGAGTTAGAAATAGTGATAAGGATGCAGTTTTAAAATGAAGATTTAGGAATGGGGGGCTTCGACACAGGAGATTCAAGGCAGAACATGGAGTTCTCCTGACCAGAGAAACATGGCTGAAGAGCAAGACAGAATTAGACACAGGCTAGAGCCTTTTTTTTTTTTTTAAACCGGTTCAAAAAGGGGATGGTGGGACAGCTGAAATGTGTCCAGATATGACTCATTTTTCCCCCAATGTTAATCTCCAACACAAATTAACCTCAAGTCATTTTCCTCTTCCCTCTTAGACACACGCTATTTGTCAAGCCACGTTGCCTTAACACTTCCTAACCAGCTGGAATAAATTTAGCCTGCCCAAGGAAAAAGTGCAACATGGCAGCCTTTGGATGAAGGAGCAAGCATGTCTCTTGCTGACTGCAGCCTCTTGTAGGTCATCGCAGCACATGTGTGTCCCTCTCCTGGTATGGCTTTTGTTGAAAATGGCTCAAGGTACAAAAAACTGAAGCTTCCTGTTAGGCTAGGAACGGATCAGTGTGGGTAAGGTAGCGTGGGCAGGAAGGCATGCAAGCATCTGGTTTGAATAGCTCCGTGCATGCAGTATCAGCCAACTTTCTGTAGGTTTCACGGTTGTTGTTTTTTTATCCCAGAGCTCTGGAGCAGTGGTGGACCCCACCCTCCCTCTGCCTCCCAGGAAGGCTCCGGGGAAGCTCATCGAAAGGGGGTCAGCCTCCTTCATTTACAGGAGCCACTGAGGCTAGAAAAGACGCCGAAAAGCCCAGACATGCTCCAAAAGGTCAAGTGTCTCCTGTGACACTCAGGAGGCAGGAGGACCTGGTGCCTTGATGCGCTTCTGATGGGAAAGCAACATGTGAGAAGACAGGCGACCGAGCGGCCTGCAGGATACACATTCCTAAATGTCACTTAGCCATACAACCTGTGAGGGCGGAAAAGTGGGCAGATGGAGAAATAATATTTTCATTGAAAATTCTCTACCTCTAAAATATTTCCTGTCAGGTTCCTTCCAAGGAGGGCCGAAGCAAGGAAGGAGGGGGGCCGAGGTGGGATGTGTGGCAGTGGATACGAGTTTGTGATTCCTCAGGCCTCTCCATTTTGAGAGCATTTAACTCAATCCCCTTTTTTCTCCCCCTCCCTGAGAAAAGGATCTTGCTAAGCATTACTGGAGCCGGAGGCAGTTTGGGAAGTGAAATAAACACCTGACTGTTAAATGCTAAAGGTTTACTCAACCAAAAATAAAAATAGTTCTGGTTTCCTCCACGACGCTCTAGAGTTACGTTCATCAGCACACATGAGCTGGAGGTTTGCACAGGGGGAGTCTTGAAAGGTTGAAACTCTTCAGAGGGGAAAATTTTGAGGCAATAAGACAGACCTCCCTCTGTCCTGTGAGAGCTCTTCTGCCACTGAGAAAATGCTGCAGCTGTTTTCCTGGTGCAACCTAAAAATAAACTCCCTCCTCCTTTCCTAGCTGCTCGTATCAGTTTCATGGGTGCCATTGCAAACCTGAGATGTCAAGTGTAACGGGTCAGAGTCTCAAGGGCGGGCGCAGTCCCCTTCACATGGTCTGAAGGGCAGAAGGGAGCTGTGCCTCAACACCTCTGAGGAAATCTCAAGGAGTTTGGGGCTAAAGTCAGAGCAGCCTCTGGGTGTTCAGGAACTGCAAGTGGCAAATGATACAGAGCAAACACTACAACTGGGCAGTATGAACATTCCTGTTCAGGGATGGTCCCAATACAGCAGAGCAGAAATTATGGTGCAAACACTGACATTAGGAATCCTCGCTGGAACCTTTTTTGCTGTAGCTCTGCCATCGAGTTGAAGACATCATGTTGCTGTCGATGATCTGCGCCTCAGAGAGCCAAACTGGAGCATCAGAAAGTTGCAGTACGTGCAAAATTATTCTGCTTACTTGTCACCTCCAAAATGCAAGATGGAAAATGCTACGTATTACAAAAGACATTTATTGGGGTTGATCATATATGACACATACATTTGCAATATGTTTCCTTCTGTCAGGTCATCCATAGATGGACTAGGAAATATCATTTAACACATACGAAATAGAGCAGATTCCTTCCCTGTACGATGACTGCTTGCTGATTCCCAAAGCTTGCCAACTTGTAAAGTAGCCCAGAAGGGCTATATGTGAACTAAACCATACTTCAATAGCTATTGCATTGTCCTAAGTAGATGGTCTTCTTCAGGTAGCAAAATAGATTAAGCAAACTGGAGAAAAGGGCACCCATTCTGCACATTTTTAGATGCGGGAGGGAAATAGGGTGACTAATGGGAGTCCAAACTGGCATCTCTGTTCATGTCAGCTAACACCAACTGCTTGGTGAAAAAAGTCCACACTTTTCCCCTTCTTAACTGAGATGAAGCAAATCCATGGGATCCAAAATTATTCAGGACTCCCAGATGGATAAGCTGAATTGGAATTACAAGACTCCCAAACTTGCATTTGCTCTTGGGAAGTGGGAAGCCCAGAGAGAGAAACATCCAACCTGAGCTGAGGTAATAGCAAAGCTAGATTAGCATGGAACTCCTCTCGCTAAAATGAAATTTGCTGTAGTTAACCAGAAAGTTTTAGGGTAAGAAATTATAGAACAATTTGGGCAAAGAGAAATGAAAGCCACCTGTTTAAAGTTAGCCTTTAACCTATTCCCTCTGCCTTCCCTTTTGCTTTCTCTCTCTTTCAAATTCCCCCAGTATCTCTGCTTTCCATAGAAGCAAATCTTCCCCAGGGAAAGTCAATTCTGAAGGCAATTTTCCAAAAACCATTTGGCAGAATTGGCCGGTACTTCAACTGCAAACATGAAAAGGCATTTATTCCACTAACTCAAACGTAGTTTGGAAGAGACATTACTGAACTTGTTTTAGGAATATACTTTGACTGCATCAGTTTTATTGCTTCTTGTATAAATGTCAAACTCAATTTGCCTCAAAGCATAAAAAACCTCAAAGTACATGGTAATGTATATATTACACACAAAAACTGGGGAAAAAAGTGTTATCTCCATGGTAAACTCAAGCCCATACCATGTTAATTGGCCCATCGTACACACTCAGTATTTCATCAGTGGTAGGAAGGAGGAGGGTGTGTGATACTGGTATTGAAGACTCTGTGTGTAGGCTTGTTGTTAAGCTGGCCAGGTAACATAGGATCTCATAATTCTTAAATTTTGGTTGCTTAATTTTGCAACCTACAATTTTTCCTTTTCATTCCTTAAAAGGGTTGTTTTCCTGTTGTGTAAAGAACTTGTGGTAACCCTGTCCCTGTCCTTTGTGCACCATCAGCAGCGTTTAACCTTGCACTGTTAGCACATCAGCTGATACACATCATCTTTGAGATCCAGGACACCCAGCAGCAAAGGATTTTTTTCTTGGAAAGGGGGGGAGAAAAGAGCAAGTCTTCTAAATTCCTATTTCAATCAGTACTCATTGCCAAATTTTCGAGCAAGAAGTGAATTGGCTACTTCAAAACACTTTATCTCAGCGAAGCTATAGTTGGAATTTCTTGAGGGCTAAGGAAGAAAGCACATCTTTAATCCAAAGGTTATCCCCCTGCTGAATTTCAAAGCCTTGCTGCAGACAATGTGGGATACAGAGCTTCCAGGGGAAAAAATTGGAGATTCTTTTATAATAAATAAAAAGTATTAAGCAACCTAAATAACCTAATTTCTGCCTTTTTACTGTACGATGTAATTTGCAGAAATTTTAGGTATTAGGACAGACTACATATTAGGTGCTGCCATTTGTAAAATATTACTGTGAACACATTAGATTTTGCAATGGTTTCATTTGCATTTTAAGGTCTGATCCTGCAAAACCGTAACTTCCTTCATACGAGTGGCTGCAATGGCATCAGCAGTGCTTCTTATCTACATAAAGTTAATGTCTTGCACAATTATTTGCAGGATCAGGACATAAGACTGAAAATGCAATTACTTTGTGAGTTACAAAAAGAAAATGCTCTTTGGAATAGTAGGTGAGATTCTCTGCTGGAGTAAATGATATAGGACCCATTGAATTCAATGGAGCTATCCTGATTCACACCCACTGATATGGCCCATTAATTTTAGTGTATGAAAATGAATCTCTGCTCTAAAAATGCCAATTAGTAATAAGCTTTGAGAAAGAAGAAAAAATCAATTTAAATTCATTTTGTGTAATGCACATTTTCTGTTGCTATTTTAGTTAAATTATTATTATGCATAATAATGGCAGGGCAATAGGTGCTGTCACTTTAGGAATTTGCAGCTGTGATGGGTAGTATAAAAGTTAGTGATAGGGAAATTTCAAAGAAGCCCATCAGTTGAATACAGTTGTCATTATTATGGTTTGGATTAGGGTAGTGTGTCCCTTTCCCCGCCGAGATCTCATCCCCAAAGAGCTGGACACATAAAGAGACATTACGCCAGCTCAAAACAATTTACAGTCTAACTAGAAAAAATGAGCAGAGAGGAAGAAGGGAAACTGAGGCGAACAGAGCTTCCATAAGTAACTGAGCTTGGAGTCAATCTCATGCCTCTTGACTCACGGCCAGGTGCACTATTCAACACATCAGGCTGATCCTCAGAAAGGTTGGGTTTTTATAAGTGCATGTGCAAAAGTGAATATGTACTTTGGCACTGAGCCAGTTTCAGCATTCAAACTACTCGGAGACGAGCATGCAAGCAAGATCCTGTGCGAACACCCAGCTCTGCAGGCATTGAAACACCCGTTGGTGCATGGGGTTATTTGCATGCTCATTTTGCTTCTATTCAGCACTCATCCCACATGCATTTGTGCAAAGAAGATCACACTCCTGTGCCGGAAAGTTAAGCGTTGTCTCTGTGCGTTGTCATTCAGCATTGGTTTTTCATGAACAATAAAAGCCTTTTGGGATAAGTGGCACTCAAAGAGGATTCAAAGCTGGTTTCCTCATATTCCAAGCAATCCAGAGATAGTAATGAGTTGTAGTCATAGCTGGATTACTCACTGTTACTCGTAATGTAAGAGCTAAAATGAAAAAAAAAAAAGTTTTGGTTCATGCAGTGTATAATTGAAGGGTGGAACTCACATCCACAGGACATTGCACAGGCCAAAAGTACCAGTTGGTTCAGAAAGCAATTTAAATCCCAGAGGACAAACACAGCAAAGACTATCAAACATTATTGTTGCTAGCTGCAGATGACTAGAAGCAGGGAGGATATACTGAGGAGATCAACACTCACCGATTGCCTTGTTCTTGCAGTCTTTCCTCCGCAATGTGTAAGCGAGCATTGGGCACGCTGGACCTTCGTTTCACCCTGGTGTGGCTGAATAAGGGCATTCCGACTGGAGTTTGCCCTTGTCCCTGTGGTTAAGACATCCAAGCTCCAGTGCCTCACCACAGTGATTTAGGAAATTTAAATCTGTAGATGCTCTAATATTGAGGGGTATTTTTTTTTAAGAAGTAAGAAAATAAAAACAAGTCATATGAGTATAGCAGTTCAGATATCTTATGGAGCTTTTTCAGGGACTGCTTTGGAAACCTACTGCTCTGTACCTGTAAGTGTATTGACTTTGAAGAGTTAAGCCCATTTAACATTTCTTGGGATGACATTAAAGTCATATTACAACCACCAAGAGTTCAGGGTCCAAAGCACAGCAAGCTGCTTCGTGCAACCTGGGGTTGCTCAGACCCTGCAGATGTGGACCCTAAGATAGGGAAGATTGTTATTTTCATCCAACCTTCAGCAGCTGAGAGAGCAACAGCAGCAGTTCACAGAGGCAAGTCATCCTCAGGACATGAACTCCCTTCCTCCCTGATCCTCCCCTCCCACCAGCCCCTATTAGTAGTTTCACCTTGTTCTGCAGTTATAAAGTTGTTTCTCAATGGTAGAGAAAGAAAAAAAAAAACCAACCCAACATTTCTTCCTCTAAGAAACCTATTGACAGGCAGATCCTGTGGATTCCTCCTAGTACAGCTATCTTTGAACTGAGGACTTCTTAGTGAAGTTGAGGAGTTTCCTGGGGTTTTACTGTTTTTTTCCCAAATTGATTGTGGAATTTTTAAACAAGGTTGGTGCCTCTGATCTTTTTCTCAGCAGCTGCAAAATCTGTTTCTCCCCCCACAACTTGTTCCACGGAAACCAGGTATTGGAAAAATTAAAGGGGAAAGGACAGCAACACCATTTGCAGAGCCAACCTCAAATGAAACAAGGACCATTCCTATTGCTTTGTGAACAATCAAATATCCAAAAGGGCTTTGATCAAGTTTGGGGCTTATAATATTTGTGAATTAAGAATAACTGCAAAAGTTTACTCTAGATTTTGATTTGAATATTGGACACTCCTAGAGATCATTAATCCCCACTGTTTTGTTCAGGTCCTCGCTGTGAAATACAGATTTCTTGTTATTTCTTGTGTGCAGAGTTTATTTTTCCAAGCTTTCAATGATGAAGTGTTGTTTGTACCTTTCCACTTTTTTCAGTGTATTTTCCATGTGTTGTTCTGTATCTTTTTGTTATAAGGATGCTATCCTCACTTGTCACAAGACAGTTTGATTTCAGTGAACTATGACTTTATACCATGCCTGGACCTGGGCTGGCATTTTTAATGTCAGCCTGTGTCTATAGTTACATGCAGAGAGGTTACGTTGCTGTGAGTATAAACCCTTTCCCAGACTGGGAGACACAGACGAGTGTGGCCATAAGAATAAGAGAAACCTGTAGGGATGAGACAATGCCCAGAGGCAGAATGGGATGTTTTTGGAGTTACGTAAAGAAAGGGGGGTAAAGACATACACACACATTTTAATTTTGGGGTGTGTTATATTGTGTTTCCAGCTGGAACAACCAACAAAAATGCCAGATAAAAAGTTTTTCTTAAGAAACCTCCATCTTTCTTAAAAACAGCAAAGTGCTGAAAATCTGTACAAACATGTACTCTACGGAGATTTCTAAACTGAGTTTGGCTGTCTTGGGCCATCCTGATAAAGCAAGGATCAGCATCCAAGTACTTAGGTGGCTTTTTACTCCAATCCTTTTGCAGGACTTCTACCACCAACCCAATCACATTTATTTCACACTCAACCTTTCCAAATAATGTTGGAACCAGAAAGTTATTTATGTGACCTGCTTAATTGAAAGAGTATTTGCTGTCATCAAATAAACTGTGATCAAATAAACTGTTATTGATCATCAGCATTGGAGGCTACTCACATGGAGCATTCTGGTATGTATTTTTCATTAAGATACTTTTCAGAAAAAAAAAAAGAATGCAAATGCAGCAAAAAAAATCCTATAGGGTACTGAGATAAAAAAATCAAAGAGGTTTGAGAGTGACTCCAGAGAAAAGAAACTGTGCAAAGCACAAAATAGCAACACCACCAATGATTGCACGAAAATGTAAAGGCTTCAATATACACAACATCCTGCTCTGAACTCCCAACACTTAGTGAGAGAAAACTACTTTAAGTCACAGAGGAATGGCTTGGCCCTTTGTTTGGGCAAACAGAGATGAGTCTTGGCAATGAAAAAAAGGTGCAGCAGTCAATGGGATTTCTCTTCAGTACCTGACCTGAGCAAGCCCTCTGCAAGCCCTGGGACAGGCTACTTACTCCGACCCCTCATCTTTTCAATATAGTTGGGCACTATTCTTCTTAACTCATTTAGCAAGTTAAATCTGATCTTGATTTGATCGGAGCTTGAGTTCCTAAATCAGCTAGGGTCTGCAATACTAAATGGCAAACTCCCTACATACATCAAAGATGTTGGTATCTGCATCACTCTGGCCTCCCTTTAAATGAGGTACAAATTCCTTCCTTACCCTCTAAGAGTGAGTCAAAGAATAGATGCAATGAAAAAAGTGAAGAGCTCAGATGTTACGGTAATGAGGTCACAGTTGCTCTAACTATCCTGCTAAACAGAAAAGAGCCAGGGAGCACAGCCTGGCTTGTACCCACGCTGAAGGTTAGAGCTGATTTGTCTTGCAATGGGCCAAATCCAAGCCAGGCTGTGAGATAGCAACTAGCTTGTGAGGATTATGATGACTCAGGCTTTGAGCTTGCGCCTTGATGCTTTTACTTAGCAGTACAGATGTACAAAGGAGAGGACGTGACAGTCTTCAAATTCCAGCACTCTGTGCTTTTCCACCTTTTTGAATTTGAAAGCGGAGACTGAGACACAAGTGGTGGTTATTTACAAGAAACCTTCTGACCCAAAGGCATCATGTACCAGAAGAAAACCCTAAATTGTTGATTACCAGATGCTGAGAAGTTATCATTCCACATGTGACCTGCTCGTATAGTCTTTCCCACACATCCAGTATCAACCGCTGTCAGTAACAAACACGAGGGTGGAGGGACCTTGCTTTGATCCAGCATGGCACTCCTGTATTTAAAGTGAATTTTAGGATATGTCTCATTTGTCACTAATTCTGTGACAAAGCTACAGCTTACATCATGTCTGAGAGAGAAGGAAATACTTGTCCCACTTCTACAGCTGAGACCAGAGGCTCCTGTTGTATTCTGCTTTACGTCTTACAACTTCTGATTTTGCTTGGGAAAAATATATCTTAAATGTATATACTTAGAACTACAAAGAAATCAAGGGCAGAATTATTTTCACTCTCAAACTATGAAAGCATTCACAGCACTGGAGAGCTGCTGAGCTAATTGTTATACCCTTCTCAGGCTGCAAATTCACCAGGCTGTAGATAGAATGTAATCTTGTCATTCTGGGTTTTTGGGTTTTTTTTTCTATTTTTAAGTGAAGTCTTATTCAAACTTCATTTTTCAGCAGGATTTTTTCAGTCCCTTAGACCAAAATACTTTGTATTTTCCTTAGTCTGTTATTTAAAAAAAAGGAGATCAAGTCATGAATACACTCTCAGACTACAGCCATTTTACTGATAGAATTACACAGCTCTAAAATATAAGGCTTATAATGGAAACACTAACATAGTCTTGACTACCGCAGCCCTGCTCTAATATCACTGAACTTCCTTTGGGGGTGAAGCTTTGCCTCAGGAACCTTAATTATCTGATGTGGTCAATTACTCCAAGATAATGATGATTTTATCAGGTATTACTGCTCAAATATTTTACGATAGACAGGCTATTTAATTGCATTCCTGACCTACCAAAATGCTTACAGATGACTCAATTAAACACTAAGAGGAGGTAGGGGGAAGGGAGGAAGGGAGGGACAGCACTTAACATCCTTGCTTATAGTTCATTTTGAGAATTTTGCTCCTCTTGAAAAATCCTTCCATCCATCCTTTCACCCATCCATCTTTTCACCCATCCATCCTTCCATCCATCCTTCCATCCATCCATCCATCCATCCACCCATCCTTCCATCCATCCATCCATCCAAGCAAGTCGCATGTGTAGCATTGCCTGGGCAGGAAGTTTGGATAAACAAACTCAATATTAACGTACAAACGGGAAAGCATGTCCAGCCTCTTTCCTGCTGAGGGATTAGAACTGGATCCTACACAATCCCTGTGGTGGATTAGCAAAGTTGTTTTAACATCCCTGAGTGTCCCAGTGCAGACGAGCATGGTGAAATGAATTTTCTACCACATTCAGGTAAAGCAGACTTTTTAAGACAATGAGGAAATGTCTTTATTACAGCAGCCTCCAGGGATAGTCTCAGCTCCTGTAAACCCTTCAAATACCTGGGTGCAATTCACACCGAAGTCAGCAGCTGGTCCATTTTTCTCTCCATCAGCCCGGCAGTTCCTGGCGCTGGGCTGACATTTGCCAGGGAGGCTGAGGTCGCCCCAAGGACTGCTTTAATTGGCATCTTTGCTTCAGTGGTCATAATGGGCTGTTTCCCAGGCACAGAACTGCCATGTCTTAAGAATGCTTTGGCTGCAAAGCGAGGATGCCTCAGCCTTGGGTCAATCCCTGCCCTGGATGCTCCTGCGCTGGCAGTGCAAACCTGGTGAACTCCCATGCACCGAGTGGTGCAGAGAGCTCCTCCCAGTTTCCCCAGTCAGGGAAAGAGGGGGGTATTTCCCCTGCCAAGCAATCAATTTGCTGCTGGTGAAATAGGAACTGCGTGCAAGATTTCGAGGGTAGATTATTTCCCTGCTGCTTACAATAATGTTACTGTAACATTTTCAGCAACTGTGTTAAGGACTCAGCCAAGAGCACCGAAAACAATGGCAAGGCTGCCCTTCGTTTCAATGGTTGCTGGAATTCTGCTGCATTTCTCCACAAAGGTCCATTTGTCTTTCCACCCTGGAAATAACATGTATTGTTGCAGTATTGTTGCAAAAACTGGCAGCAAATCCTCCTGGGTAAGAATGTGGTTACCCACTATTGCATCAGGCTAACAGAAAGGAGAGATGACATTTTATGGGGTTTTACTCAGAAAACTTTTCATGAGAATATTATTTCCATTTTATGGGGTTTCACAACAGAATTTTCATGGGCAGCATTTTGATCATTTTCTGTTATGTTTTCAGCCTCGCTAATACTCTTTTCAGTCACATTCCAAAGCACAGCATCCACAAATATTCCCAAATATATCCTAAATTGCCCAGGAAGGAAACAATTTTCCTATCTGAAATTAGAACAAAATATGATTCTGAAATGTCAAATTTTAGCAAACCAAAATGCTGCAGCAATTGGTTTGGATAAGTGAAAACAGTTCAGTTTGATTTTTAAAAATATTACTATCATTAGTTTTCATATCAAGATGAAAAGTCATATTGAAACTACTGTAATTCTTTCATTATTAAGAGCGACAACTAACAGTCAAAGAAAACAGAATAAGGCAGCAAAGTCTTAAGCACCATGTAATCCACCATTATTTTGTTCAATATTACGTAAGGAAGGAACAATTTTTAGTGAGTGAAACGGTGCACTGAGGCCAGAAAGCATGAGCTCTTTGCAAATAGTATGCAACAACAGCATTGACCCAAAGAATTTCCTATGGAAGCCGTGTTGCTTGCAGGACCTCCTTTCACTGCCCCCACACAGTGCTCTTGATGGGCACCGAGACGTGCTTCTGTAACACAAACTGCCATGGATAGTTTCTCTGTTTTCCTAAAGATATACTGCCAGTAATTTTTATTTATGAAACCCAGGGCAAGTCGCACATCATACACTGTGCTATGGTATTTGAAAGTGAAACTGCTTCGCTGAGCCTGCCGGGCTGGACCTGCAGATCAGCCTGCCCCTCTATTTATTAAACAGGCGATGAAGTGTGGGCTCGCTTAAATTGGTGCCTGCTGGCATCCCTACGTTCGTAGCAGTGATGCAGGCACCAGGCTTACTGTACCGGGTGCAGCAGGCACTCGGACCCCAAGGGCTGTAATCCTTGCAGCGAGGCATTCCCCCTCCACATACCCCCTCACAAAACCAGACCCCTCTGAGCTAACGCACTTTCTTGCAACAGTTTCCGTACAACCAACCCCCCCCGAACTTATTCCAAATATTGCAAATCAAATTTTTATGCCTGCAATGCTTCAGCTCCTTTTTACAGTACATACATATTTCAGAGTTACCACTTAATACAATTATAGTTCATTTAGCCAGCAATTACAGTAATAGGAAGACTGGCAACCACTGTCATTCGGGCTGTGGAAAATCAATGTTGCACGGAGGTACTTTTATTCATCCTAGGGAGTGCCTCCTTCGTTAGATGCACGTACTCTGGAATCACAGGGAAAATTTAAGATCACTCTGGTTTTTATTTTTTTTTTTTTTTACATTTATCCATATACTATTTGGTTTCCAGACAGAAATCCAGTGAACGACATCCTGAGGCCCCTTCCAACCTGATTTATTCTATGATTCTGTGAATTATCGGATGTATTCTTTCAGCAGATCCATTTTCTATTGCATTTCACCTGACAGAGGACCTTTGACAATCCATTTCTTAGAGGCAACTCAAAATATGGTTGTCCATGGGCAGTGAAATAGAAACTTTTGAGTTTTTCTTAAACCTTTTGTACAACGTTTGCTTTTAGTCCAGATTTCATAAACTTATGTCCAGGAAGGCATTTAAATAGGTGTTTCAGTTAATCCTTATTTTAACAGAGTTCTGAAGAAGCCACGTAAACATATGGCTACAGTTAAGCAAATGTGCACTAGACAGGAATGAAGTGCTGAATTACAGATGTAGTGCTTCCAAAAGAAAGCTAAGACTATAACCACGTCTCCTGAGTTTTAAATCCTCTTTCTCAGTCACTTAACCATGCTGCAGCAAACCTACTTTGGACTGATGGTTTAAATAGCTGTTATATTTGCATTTCATTATGTGAATGGCCTTAAAAATTAAGACTTGCATAGGGCAAAAAAGATCTGTAATTGTACCTGGAATATTTAGTCCCAAAAGGGGGTGGCTAGCAATGGGAGGCTCCCTTTGTTGTTCAAAAAAGAAAATCCTTAAATCACTGCCATTACTGCAAGCAGTTGTTTCAGCAAGGAGAATAATGATATTTTTGCAGGTTGCCAAACTTTTGCTGCAGAAGAGCCTCTTGGCAGCAGATCCACTTGATTAGATGAGCATTACTGAATTTCCTCGTTGATCTGTTTGTCTCCACATGGTGCCATCTTTTGACGGTGTTACATTATAGCCCCTTGTTCTTATGATAAATTATTTTAATCCATCATCAGAGCACACTCTTGCTCTAATGATGGATTAGTGTTATGCATCATCAGGGCGAGGAGCATTGATAATGTACCATAAGAACCCCTACTGACAGTCAAAAAATCTGCCAAAAGAATTAATTTGCTCTGCACCAAACTGAAACCAGAGATAAAGGTACGGTTACATACAACGGCAACAATTCCATGCAGAAGAAGCAAGTCCAGCTCCAGTGGCAATCGAGGGAAGGAATAAAGATGGAGACATGGTCACCTAGCCACATGGCAGTGCCGGGCCTGTGCCTTTGCGTGGGAGAGTTGTGCATCTGGGATCAACGTGCACAAAGGTGTAGGTGTGTTATGTGGGTTCAGGGCTGCAGCAATGTCCCTTCATAATATCGGAGCAACTCGCTTTGGTGCACAGAGTGTGAAGAGGCCTGAATTCTTTGGGGGGGTTGCATAGGGAGCTTGAAACTGTGCTGTCTGGCTCGTAGAGGTAGGTGCAAATCTTCGGTGCAGGTAGCCCCCATTGCGCTCCTTTCTTGTAGAGCCAAACTGCAGCTGTCTTCTGCTGGGTGCACGGGAAGCTAACTCAGGAGAAGCAGCCCTGAGGGATGGCGTGTGATAGAGCCCCGCTTCTCAAATCCTGCACCAGATCTTTCCGGATTTAGCTCTCTTAACGTTAAGAGAAATCACAGTAGACGTTTTGTGCCTTCATTACATCTAGTAACTCCTGCAGTACTATGGACACAACCGAACAGAGTGCACCAAAATGTAGGGTCAGAGATAAATAACAATAAAAGTCTATAAAGTCTACATTTTAACCTCTGAATCTTAAAACCTTTATTTGGGCTTAGTCATGACTTACTTCAACTTTAGCTGTGGAAATAAAAAAAAAAAGTCATTTCTTATTTACACTATTACAAAGAAATGTAGCCCTCAGTATATTTTTCTTCAAATTCATGGTTATATCTATTCCACCATACCTTGTGTTACAACTGTGAGGATAAGCATCAAGAAAACATTGAATACCAAAGAAAACACATGGAAATGAACAGACTATCATTCACCTTCAGGTAAATCCATAATACAGAACATTAAACAATATTGGCATCATCAGAGGCTGGGCTCAACTCATCATGTAATTTCAGTGATAAAAGTGAACCAATCTATTGGCACCAGAGTTCTCCAGGGACTGCTCTGCACTGCACGTCCTAACGTGTTTGTTAGTGCCTGCAGATCATTCTCAAGCAGAGAATTTTCCACACTTTGAAAGACAAGCCACAGAACCCAAATATGGACCTTGAATTGGTGACCCCTGTATATGAGGCCGGTACTTGTGGATCCAGCCATCTGCCTCTCTCTGTCAAAACTGTCACACTTGTTCTTTGTGCTAGCTCATCTACGTCAGCATTTTGCCTACCCAATTTTTCTAAGGAAGGTGGAAGAAACTTTATAAACAAGCAGTGATGGAGTAATCTGCTATGAGTTGGCAGATTTGGGGACAGGGCTAATGTTTTAGAAAGAGTTTTGGCAGGGCAGGGCACGTCCTGAAGAACAGGACATGTCCAAGTTAAAAGATAAATGACTAAACAAGTAGTTATGCATTAAAGCTAATGATCCACTGTAGTTTTGGTGGAAGAAAGGCTTTCTTCTCATTAACTGCCTTTGGCATATGGACTAACCTGCCCACGGAGATTACTAAAAAAGGGAAGGGGGGGGTGTGGAGGAAAGCAGCCGTTTCCCCTATTGGTGCAAAACACGTCTGTCCCCACGCTGCTTGTCCCAAGCAGATGTAGCAGGATTTGGAGCCACTGATGACATTAAGAGTTTTTCATCAGCTTTGCTGAACTTTTCATCAACTTATTGAATCAGTGGTGTATGTTTATCCCATGTCACTTTTGGGTTGAGCAGAGAATGATCCCAGGCAGCTACCAGAACTTGCAATTAATTATTCATGTAATGCACTAATGGATAGTTGGTCTAGGAACTAAACTTCCTGAAGTGTATAATAATTATTATTTTTTTCTAGTGCAACCTCTGAAGAACAAGTCTGAGCACATATCCTGTCTGGCATTTCATCTGTAGTTACCTTCTCTTCAGCGTGGGCCTCACTGCTGCATTTGACCTGACACCTGGAGAGGATCCAGGGTGAGATTTGACTGTGAAGGGGAGTATGACATGGAGCTACAGGTTCTTCTTGACTTCTGATTGAAACCCCTCTGCCAGCCATCCCAGAAATATACCCTAACGGCTGTGATTTATTACTGTGTTATCATGCCTGTCTGCCTCATTACAGGCTTTGAATTTTATCAGGCAGCTTGTCCTCTAGTGTCTGGTAACCAATTACTGTGGTCTGCAAAGAAGCCTGAAGTACTTTGCCAAACACTGCTAATAAACTGGGAAAGAGCCTGAGCACAGCTTCAGGTTGCCTTAAGGAAATTCCAGAGAGCACTTTCCACTTTATTGTCTAGTTCACAGTATGAACTGGGAATTATCTCGAAGAGTCATTCTCTACACAGAGCTAAACTCCCCTTTAAAGATTGTGCCACACTGGATTACTGCACATGGGCTTGCCTCCATCCAAAGACTGCTGAACTCAGTAGGAGTCTTTCAAATTACAACAGTGAGAGCAGGACTCAGCCCACAGTCTGAAACCAGATACTTCAGAAGAAAATGAAAAAAAATCCTGTATTCCTTTTTCTTTTACCATAGCTAAAGCTGGTAGGAAAAATCAGAATGGACAAGTGCCTGCACTACAAGGGTGACATGTACCTGTTGCTCCACGCTTGTGAAAAAAATCATATCTTAAATGGTAAAATAATCAATAGTGCTTTGTGCAAGTCCTCTGCAGCAAAGTGAGTGTCACATGAATCTGTAGTATGTGCTTTGTTATACATTTAGTATTTTCTTTTGAGGCTGGCTTGCCCTAATGGTCCAAGGAGGAATGAGCTGACATCCGTACTGCAGAAGCAACCACCAGCCACCCTCCCTCAGCCAAAAAGATTCTCTTAATCCTACTCATTTCTCCAGCACTTCAAAGAGCTTCACCTGTGGTCTTGCTGCTTCAGATGACTTGGCTGGTATCAGCACAAAAGGCGAGCAGATTGGGAGCCCTGCTCTCGGAGACAGCTGCTGGGAGCCTACAGAGCTACCCTGTTCACATCCCCATGTATACACACAAACACACACACACACACTCTCTCTCTTTTTCTCTCTAATTTTTCCCGCAGGGTAGTCTTCTAAAAAGTTTTTTTCCAGGTTGTAAAAGACCAATTCCATAAAGGAACGGCTTAGTGCTACAATGACATGATTTGTGGCTTCCAGGCTCCAAAGCTGTAATTTATTCAGACAATTAGCAGCAGCCCTGTATTCTTGACAAATTCTTCACTTGTGTGCAGCTACTACACAACAAGGTGCTTTTAAGAACTGTGCCTTATGGATTAAAAGACTCCCTCCTCCTTTTTCCTCCTTATTTGACAAGTTCTTTTCACAGTCAATGGAAATTAATAAAGCAGGTTAGAGAGGTGATATACAATAATCCAGCCAGCCAAGAAAGCATTGTCTGAAAAGAGCAAGTACAGAGCCTACAGGAATGTTCAATACACAAAAGGGAATGCTTCAGCGTTTGCCTTTTGGTGAAGTTATTTCACCCTTCACTTCACATAATCCTCCAGAGTTACTGTACCGGATGTCACCGTGATGCCATTAATAAGTGTAAATGGTATTTAAGTGCAGGTTAGTTGTCCAAAAGCGCACATCTGAATGCCTGCCCCGGCGGTCAGGTGGCTTTGCCTGGCCTGCAAACCGGCTGGAGCATCAACTGGCTGTGCACGATGTGCCTGTGCAGAGCCTCCCACAACGCAATGCTGAGACTCACAGGGGTACAATTTAAATCAGTCCAGACCCTTTCTCACACGCAAGCCTGAAGTTAAACCAGAGTTATAAAATCCAGATCCAGCTCTAAATCCTGCCCTCCTCCAGCACTGCTGAAATTCAGCCTGGCTAAATGCAGGGAGCTGGGTCAGGGTCCAAATCCCATTCAAACTGGGACCTTGTCTTTCAAGAGCAACAACCCTGCTGAAACTAGGGCTTTGCTTCCTGGCACAACGTGAACTTTTTTTTTCTGGGGATCTGTTAAAGCTACCACATCACATTACTAGCACGATGAGCAGCCAGCCTCTGCTCCAGCCCATTCTTACACCAGCATCTCTCCGCAAAATGAGGACAAAAGCAATCAAATAGTTGTGGACTTGGGCACAAACCACTTTCTCTTCATTGCAGGGGAAAATCCTGAGCTGATATTTGGACTAGATCTTGGGCTGACATACTCTGGCTCATCTCATTCCAAAAAAGTTTAGACCTGCAGCAAGACCTCTGCAGAAGGCCCTTCAAAGCCTTCCTTGTAGCACTTCAGTGCAGTGGCACATATGGGAAACAACATTAATGATCTATACTATCAACTTCATATTATGCTTTATAAACACCAACAACTTGGAAAAAAAAGGGGTTTGGGCCAGACTGAAATTTGTTAGCATGAAATTTTGAGCAAACTGCAAGAAGATAACAGATTTTTTTCACTAGCTGTGGGCAGAGAAAAGGAGGTTTAACAGGCCACGTATTCATAATAAATGATTCATCTGGAGCTCAGATGCTGGTGTGAATGAGTATCTTCGAAATACTTGGAGGGTTACAGAGGTGTCTGTAAAAACTGCAAGACTTGGCCCACTATTGCTTTTGCTCTGAGTTATACAGCATTCAGTTCAGTAACAGCAGGGCTTCACCCCACAGCAAATGAAAATTCAAAGTATTTGGCCTCATGTGGCAAAACAAAGTGTTTGTCCAGTGGAACTACCTTAAGGAAGTTCCTCTTAATTAATAAACAGAAGTATTTTCTTTCAACCAAAGCAAGATTGCTATTGAAATATAATGAAGAACTTTTTAAAGATCTTGTCTTGTTTAGAAATGGAATTTTTTTCGCTATGCTAAAAGGGGAAAAGATACAATAAAACGGCGATTGAATCAACACATCTGTTAATTGCAAATAATTTGTAATAGTGAATCAAAATGCATTTTAGAAAAGAACATCAATAAGTTAAAAGAAAACAGAAGTTAAAAAGAGAGACTTGTGGAAAGAAAAGCACATTGGTGCAGTAGGGTCTGGTGCTTTCCCTGGCTTTAACACACCACCCGGGGATGTGTCTGTTTTTCCTGGACCTGTATCTTGTGTAAGTGGATGTAGTTACATTGATTTCAGGGGAGTCGTGCTGATTGATACCTACTGGTGATATGACACCTCAGTGTGTAACCCTCAGACGTTAACGAGACTCACAAAGGAAAAGCAAGCCATTTTCTTAGCAAAGTTAATTCGTAAAGCCACCAGAATGCACGATTTCAAAGTGTTTGTCATTTATTTGGGACCCTACCTTAATAGGCTTCCTTTTTCTTTTTTTCTTAAAGAATAAGTTTCCTCTCCCTTCTCTCATTGTCTTCTTTCTCAGCTACCACCTTATTTTGGGTTAATTTCCCCAAATAGAGACATAAATACCATATCAGATTTTCTCTTTTTTGGCTGCGAGTCAGGCCTGCTGTGCTGTGAAAGTTTGTTGGAGTCGCAGAACCTGTATCTGCAACAGCAGCTGCACTTTGCATTTGGAAAAGGAGTCAGGAAAGAGCTACCTTTTTTTTTCCCCAAGCCTTCATTAATCATACAATTTAACCGGGGGGGGAAAAAGGTAAAACAAACTGGGGGGGGGGGGACGGACACACACACAAACCAAAAGGGAAGGGAAGAATGAGATGAGCACTTCTCATTTCTTCTAGCTTTCAACATATCTTTATTCTCTCAGATGCAAAAGCCACCAAAGAAGACCAGGAATGTATGTGTGAGAGAAAGAGAGAACAATCTTAAAAGACTGCTGTGAAAAAAGTCTAGAGAAGATCTATTCATTATCAGTCCAGCCTTCTGCTGTGACTACCAAGGAGCGGGACTCTGCCACTGCAAAATGGGGTTTGACTCGCCAGTACGGCGTTTTGCTTTGCTGGCAGGCATCAGCGCAACCAGCAGGACCCTCTGGGCAGCATTTGTCAGGAAACGGGGGAAGAGGATCTTATTCAGGAATATTTTAGGCATGCTTTACTAAAGCAGAGGACATTTCATCCGCCTCTGCTTAACCTTGCTCAGAGCCCCCCAAAAGGCAATAGAGCCCCTACAGTGAGGTCTGTTTATTTTCTGCTCAGTTGGAAAGCAAAGGTCCTATTACCGTTAATGGGAGTTACAAGTATTCATCAAAGAAAGAAATGACCCATAAAGGCAGTTAAGTTAGTTTTATTCCCGCTGTATAAGTCAACCTCTTTTCTATATATAAAAAGATGGGGTTAGAAAATGATATTCATCAGGCAGTCCACTGATTTGATTGGCTGCACTTCCCCAAGTACTTTATAATTTGTAGTTATAAATAAATATGTTTTTAATAATCAATTGGTATTTAAATAACATACAATAACTGTCTTATTAAATCCCACTTTTTAGAATGAATAAGCAGTTAGACATTAAAGATGCGAGTACCAAACAGCCACAGGATTTCAGACCATTTTCTTTTTTATATACAAGCCATAAATATCACTATGGAATTATTTGGTTAGCCAAGGCCCTGGATGAAGCCAGCAGAAGACCCTGCTCTCTGATGTTGCCTTTGAGTGATCATATACTTTTCTGGTACGATGACTTTTTAAACAATAACCACACATTATTTTCTTTGGCCACTCCTTACAGTTCAAAAGGGGCGGCCTCAAACTCCAGAGCTGAAGTAAAGTAATGTGTCCTCAAACCAGAGCCCAAAAAGCAAGGAGCATCTAATAGCAGGTTTGAGATTATTGGTCTCAGTCAGCTGGGTCCACACTATTTCCAGCAGTTAAGTTCATGCATTGCCTCAGGAAGGGGAAAAAAAAAATCCCCAAGAATTAAAAAAAAAGACAGCACTCAGTCCTACATACACACAAGTAATTGGCTTTGTCTTTCTCTGATGGAGACACACACATATATGCAAACACACTCTTTTCCCTTGAGGTTGCTTTTATTTTAGAAGGAACAATTGTGCAGTGATCAGCCTCAAGTCGCGCTCCTTTGTCAAGGGCTTGTCTGAAATGGGAATGCAGAGCAAGGAGCAGGGGAAAGCAAACCTACCCTGGGTGTTAGGAGGGAGAAGGGATGGTTTGGTATCATGGCACCTGGCCCTGGGTCGCCTGCAGCACCTGAGTCCATCAGTGCTGGTTTGCCCTACAACAGAGAAGTCACCTGCAGGGCAGGCAAGAAGCCAGCCTTGTCCCTGAAATACTGTTTTTCCCTGGATCCCTGCTGGAGACAGACACCATCCTGCACAGGGCTGGGCTGCATGGGGCACCCCTGGGGAGGCACTCCCAGCATCATGCTGATGAAGTAATCTCTGGGTTTCAGGCTGTATCTCAGCCTCCCCCAGCTACCAAACATCATCTGCCTCTGGCCTTTCAAATCCCTTCACGTGCCACGGGGCCAGGCTGAGGAGGGAGGAGAGGTCTGGGCACAGGCTCTGCAGGTGCAGGCTGGGGGAGGAATTCAGAATGTCTGCGAGGAACCAGTTTGTAGCTTGCCCTCCCCTTGGTTAGAGAAAAGCACAGGGTCATTGGCGTGAATTGGAACAGTATCCTCCACCCATTCCCAAACTTCATCCCCTCTCCCTACATTCAGCGGAGGATGCTGCTGGTCTCTCAGGGCAGGCTGGTGCCAGTACCTAAACCTCTGTTTCAAGGTGGACCCGAAGCTGGTTGGGAACAGAGGCAATTTTTTGGTGGTTGCGAAGGGGCAGGTGTGGATGCAGTGGCAGTGGGTCCCCGGGGCAGATGCCCACACAGGTCAGGACATTACGTGAGTGCTGGATTTGCTCCTGCCCCTAACCTGCAGCCAGCAGCTCTTACACCTCCTGCCTCCAGCAGCTCACCCAGCCCTTGTCCTCTTCTTTTTTCTTTTTTTTTATTTATTTTTTTTTTTCCCTTTTAACCTCCTGACTGAGCCGAGATTTACTCCTCGGCACGGAGCCCCTCTGGAATTTATCACCGCTCCACCTGTGCAGTAAATCGAGGCGCTGGGGCCGAGCCTCCGGCAGCCCATGCCGGACCACGCTCTGCCGGCTCCTGCGGCACCTGCAGCACCGGCAACCGGCCACGCAGCCCGGCAAACCCGCACGCTTCCCAGCCACCGCGCTCTCCCTCCAGAGGACAAGAGCAAGTCACACATAAAGTTTACCGGCATGCTTGCTCCAATAACTTTTCCCATCACACTTTTTTCCCCCAGTTATTATTTTTTCAGCCCCCTCCCTTCCCCCCCCCCCCCCCCTTATTTTATTTTAGGCGCCTCTGAGAGTTCAACTGTCGCCTGAGGCTTCAAACTAATTTTCTCTTCAGAAATGATTGCAGAAAGCCGCATGCATAATAAATCCCGTTATTGCTCTTGTTATTAAAATAGGTTGTTAGGGATGTGGACTTGGAGGCCTTTTTGTCTGATGACAGCAGTTCTTCTTAGCTAGGCGCTTATGGCTTATTGACTAAGGCTGCCAGGTTCAAAAAAAAAAAAAAAAGAATAAGAAAAGAAAATCAAAAAGAGAAGGAGCTGTAGCTGCTGTTTAATAGTGAGAAAGTTGGGATGATTTGAGGCAGTTCTTTTAATCATGTCCATGGGCCATGTTCGAAAAGACAGTGCATTTCCAGCAGCTCCAAGGCTCTACTGAGGGCCCACAGAGAGCGTCTGTGGCGAGCTCTTTTCTGGAGCAATGATTAATTAATATTTCTTTGACATGATTTATTTGAATGATTAATTAATATTCTGTGACAGCCAGGACTGCATACCCTCACCATACTGGGCACCTAGCAAGCCTCAGTGAGAGCCAGAGCCTCCGATGAAGCGTCTGAAAAGACGAACGGGCTGAGGGACTGCAAGGGAAAATGAATAGGACCGTTCTCGTTTTTCGGATGGGGAGCTGACACGCATGGAGGCAAAGTGACTTGCTAAAGGGCACCCAAAAACCCAGTGTCAGGGCTGGTAATTGAAGAAACACTTACAGGTTCCTGCTTGGCACGTTGACCATCGGCTCATATTTCCTCACCTTGTTCCAACAAACCGCACGCTTCATCCAGCAAGCTGAAAGCTTTAGTAAACCAGAGCAGAGCCCCTTTAAAATGAAATGTGGTTAAAGCAACAAATCTCCTGTAAGAATGTATTCTTAAAACAATAAAAGGTTTTCAAGCAGGTTTGATAAAGGAAAGTATACTGTCCAATCATTAAATGGAAACATTTTCTGGTTACCACATGAAAATATGCTTCATAAATCACTGTTGCCCTGTGAAACGAGAATCTAATCACAGATGAGGCCATGCACTTAGCAAGTTTCTTATGCATGGAAACTATGAAGCAGGGTGTATTCGTACCCAGTGAAACCAAACATGTCACATCCATGCAGGAGCCAGTGCCAGAACTGGCAGAAGTCTCATAGGGAAACTTCTTGCTGCAGGCACGGGGAGCAGGGGCGATGCACACACCACCTGCACGGGAGCATGTTACTTCCAGTGCACTTTCAACGCAGACCTGGAAGGCACAGAGCACTGCTCTGAGCCATCACCTCTGCAAGACCCACTCGCACGAGATGAACTGAGAGGAGATGTTCAACAGCCTTCCTGACAGTTTGACGTCTGCCTGCCTCTCGCTCCCAAAGGGAGGACACTGCTTCGTTGTCAGTACTGACTCTGAAATCTCCCCGTTAATATATATGCAGATGATGTTATGCAGTGGTTGACAATTAACGATTATTTTAGCATCAAAGAAGTATGGGTTGTTTAAAGATTTTTTTTTTGCCCAGGATCAGGATAGCTTTTATACTGTAGCATCCCAAAGAGGAACCTCTGGAGATTTTGCTGTCAAAACTGTAATATCATGGTACTCCAGGCCTTGCTCTCTCTTTCAAGTACTGGGAGACATCCATACGATCAGTGAGCTCAAACTCTACAGCACATAAGCTACCCAGTTAGCACAGCGAGCAAGGTCAGGCACACTGTAGGTACTAGCTTAAGTGTCAGATTTATCCTGGGAACAACTAGATCAGGTCCTTTGGCTCTGAGATGTCGAACCATATTGCAAGCTCAAGGCAATGGGGATGTACCATCTCATTTCTGGTGCCAATGGGCTGAGGTTTTGCTGGGGACTTCAGTGGAGCTGGCACTTGACCTGCTCTGTTCAAGAACCATGTCACCGCCTAGGTTAGGGTAAAAATAGGTGCTATAAACTAATAAGACAACTGAATGTAACAACACAGAAGATGAAAAAGAGCTAAATCTAGGAAACACTATTACCCAAAGGAGAAATACGGTCACTCAAAAGCTGTCAAGACTAGCTAAATGCAGAGACTCCTGCAGAAAATATAGAGTCCATTAGAGAAAATACAGACCCAGTTGCATATTTAACAGGTTGAGAGCCCCAACTTGCAATTCTTGATCAATTAATTTAAGGTATCCATTTGAGTGTGGAAGCTGACACTAGATGTGAGTAAATGAAGTCAGACGTTAATACTTGAAGTGCCCAAATTGAAAACAACATGCCTGGCTTCCGTAAGAAGAAAGAAATTCAGGCACAGCTTCCTTGCCCATGTTCCATTTCTAGGTGGATTTTAAAGAATGCAATTCATGTCCTAGCAATACAGAAGCAATTACAGAAATGGAAAACGACCAAGTCATTCTCAGGTATTCATAGAAAATTGGCATCTCCTGAATATTGAATTGTACTAGGTCCTAGCTTTCTATAAATACAGAAGATCAATAATTATCAGTGAAATGCTTTGCTAACATCTGAAAGTTGGCAGGACTGAAATAAGAAATGCCATTTACGTGTTACTGCCTGAAAGGGAGAAATAGTCTTTCCCGTTCTCTTGGTGAATACGCCACTTGGCCTCATGATGAGGAATAATTATGGGCCACTCCATTTACACACTCAGGAAAGGAGTGAATGAACAAATGTTGGCTACAGCTGACTTGGTCTTCTCCATGATGAACACTACAATGTTCCCAGTCCTTCTGTTTTGAGGCCTGCAGAGCTGCTCCACCATACATCTTCATGGGGAGATGGTGTGGTAAGAACAGCTGCTCTTGGGAACTACTTGGAGAGTCACTAAATAACAAAAATGTTTATTGCTAACCATCCAAAGATCTTAGGGCACTTTCCAAAGGAGATAACATCACCAACCTTATTGTATAGGCACGGACGAGTGAAGGAAATCACTCAAGCTTTTAGGAGAAGGGTAGGACATGAACTGGAGTTGATGCCTCTCGACTCTGAGCATCGGGCTCCTGCTTGTTTACTTTCTTCACTTCTTCCCTGCACCTTTCCACCCTGGGAATACCGCAGAGGCAGCTGTGCAGTCCAAGGACTGCAAGTTCCCCTTTCCCAAACTCCAACATCTTAGGGTTTTCTTCACTGCAGCAGACTTCAGAGTTTGGGAGAATAAAGGCAGAAGGGAATAAATAAGCTAGAAAACATATCATCATCATTACAAACATAAAAAGCTACAAATCCGTCACACTGCAGAAACTCTCACTTCATTGTTACTGTGATTTATTGGGGAGCTAATTTTAAACAAGTTTTCTTTTCCAAAACCACAACACAAAAACAAACTGAACAAGCAAGCCAGAGGACAGAAGCTAGTCGCTACCGGACAATTTAAGCAATAATCTCATTTGCTTTGTAGTATAAAAAGCAATAAAAGGCTGTTTACTGAGTGAATAAACACTGAATGAATCACAAAAAGCTCTTTATTGCGATTATACTCCAAGGCAGAGGAGATTATTGTTATTACACAAGAAGGCACAATGTGAAAATTTAACTCAATGCGCCAGATTTTCAGACTGTTTCAGTGGTACAATTGTGTTTGGGGAGTACATTGTGTCTAATCTTAGCACGCTGTTTTGACAATTCTGCATGCAAATCAGGTGGTGGGGTACAAATGCATTTAATTAACTATTTGCAGCCAATTTATGCAAGCCTGGTGGCTGGACACGTGTTTTGCACAAGCAATGGCATGCTGAACTGGTTCGCAAATCAGTTGCCCTGTGTGATACATTTAGCCCTGCAGGAGACCCACAGACCTTCTGTAGCGAGAAGCCTCCTAACCGCACGTTCAGCCGCAAGGTGCATGATGCCTCCTCCTCATGGGGCAAACCTGCATAGTTTCCATGTAAAGTTAGTTTCAAGGAGGTGGAGAAGGGGAACGTAAGCAATAAGAACGACATCAATGGGTAAAGCGTCTTTCTCTTTTTTCCCCTTCATGTGTTTCTAACATGTTTTTCTCTTATCAGGTAGTCTTGTCTTGTAGTCCTGATAAAGGGGTTGTGCTGAGAAAAGTAAAGTTAAGCCACAGAGGGGTTTCTTCCTGTGTGGGTCCTCCTACTGTCAGACCATTAAAAATGGAGGGAGCTCTGAAAATAGGACCTCTGTGGCACGGGCTTCCTCTCCTGGCCGATCAGCAAGGGATAAATTCTGCTACAGTTAGGTGTGCAGTGCTCAGTCCTGCAGGAGCCACCAGCCTTTTGAACGTGTGTGCGCGCCAGGCATGTGCTCAGACTACAGCACTGCTTTGTGCACAGAGACGTTGGTTAGTCTCTTATGTGTCCCCATGTGTCCTTGTGCACGAGTGCTTCAAGTGTTACTCATCCCCTCTCAGCTGACCCAACAGACATCATCTCCCTCAAATAATTATCTGCCTCCGGCTGTTGGGGATTTGCTAATTCTCCACTGGAGGCCTTTGTGTCCTCATCCAATAGAAGCAGCTGGTGAGACGTGGTCCTTCACCACTGCCTCGTCTTCCTGTGAAACCTGCTGCCTTGGCACAGACACCAGCGTCTGCACTGAGGAATGGCAGGAGATGTTCCCAGTTACAGAAGATGCTCTCAATTAGAGAAGCTTTTCCTGCTGGGACTGTTACAGATTGAAAACCTACATAGCTCATGCACAGAGCTGGAATATTAACACGTGATCAGCAGCTAGTTGTTGCTGAATGAGAAAAGTGGGTTAGGTCCTGAAGATATGATGGCTAAAAGCTTCATTCTCCTTGTACGTGTAGTTGGGAAGCTGCTGAGAATCATCTCTGGTGTGGCCTGACTGGCATTTGGACATGAGAAACAGTTAGATAATATATGAATTGGCCTTTTTTTTTTTTTTTTTTTCCTTGGCTTCCACTTTTAAGGTGCTCTGGTCTGGTGTTTATGACTGACTGTAAGCATTCATGGGCATGGAAGAAAACCCGAGTGAGGCAAGCACCTTTCTATTATGTATTCATTTAAAAAAAGAGAAAATGCCTATAGCAGAAATAATATAGTCTCTTAGACAGGAGATATAGTTAGAAAAGTGGGCTTGAACTCCCTTTAAAAATATGTGTAAGAAGGTCATGGATTTGTTTGTTTTTAATTGCTTTTGGGTTTTGCTTTTTTTCCCCCATTTGAAATGCTTCAGCCACACAAGGAGGGAATAGAAGCAACATAATGTGATATCGGCAATCAGTCTCAGCAGACAATAACAATCAAATCCAACTACTTGGATGCAGCAAAAAATCCTCCTGATTTTTTCCAGAATTTTAGGTCTGCTCTATATATTTGGTTTGATTTCTGAACTACCCAGTAAGCAAGCAAGGAGCTAAACTCACAAGAGTAATTTGGAGCAAATAGTTCAAATTAGCTGTGGTGTTTGTCCAGTTTTGGGGGCAATTAAGTAGATCCCAGGGATCTGGGGTTTATTTATTTTTTAATGAAACTTAAACAGCCTCCTGACTATGCTCTTTGTGAGGCCCACATCAATTCAGCGCTAACAGTACAGGGAACAGACGCTGCAGAAACAGCGTTAAGTACTGATATTATTTGAAAATATGGCCTTTCGGATCTATTTTAAGCCAAACCTCCCATGTGGAAAAGAGGCATCAATTTGGACCACTCAGGTAAGGAGGAGGAGTATAGGAGTTTTTGTCATCAGCATTTCCTCACCTCACCTATCGTATTACCAACGTAAGGAAAAAGCAAGAGCTGTAATTGCCAACAAGAGCAAATGACAGTTAAAGTAAAATAACAAAAGGAAAAAGAAAATATAGAATATTATGGGAAGTGTACATGGAAAAAAAACCCCACAGACCTTAAAAATATCAATCCCCTGAGCTCAAAGCAATGGATTTATTTTTTAAATTGTTAAATAAACATGAGACAGGAATGGAAGGGGCTGCCGTGGATGAGAATAGAAAGTATTTTGTTGCTGATAGTTCTGAATCTCCTTTGAAGGTTTATTTTGCGAAGGCCGAAGCTTTCAAGATCCTGAATTCAATTCCTTTGGGCTGCTGGCCTCTGTAAACACTTTCATGGACTACCAGTGAGGAGAGAGGAGCTCTGGCCCTAGAGAACAAAGCCTTCATGTTCAAGACACGATTTCTCTGAGTAAGATGTGGGTTTGGCTGTTCTGTGGAAACCACTTACACCTGGTTTACTTCAGCAGTGCTGGGCAGGATATGGTAAAAGACCTGGAGTGTTAGGACCAAACATACCAGATGTTCCTACACATACATTCCCTGTCGCAGTGAAACTCCTAGCAACAGCCCTGTCCCCTTTTTCATTCCCTTGACCACAATTCAACAATCTAAGCAAAACACTATTTTTTAAGTATATTTCTTTTTTCCTTCCAGCTCTAACTCTCATTACCCTTTTGGCCAAGTCCAACTTAGCTTTAACCCTCCTTAGCAGCAAAGCTCTTGTGTTAGCATTTGCTATGTTTCATAACTCGCTGATCCTACAGGTAAATTTTTGCATTCAGACAAAGTGTTCTCTTCTCACAAAAGTGAGGGATTAGCGTTGGCTACCCTGTTTTCCAGTGGTGATATGTAGGGCCTTGCTCGTATGTGCTCCCACCAGGACATATGGGCATGGAGAAAGGCAGTGGTGAGCAGGGGAGGAAGGCCTTACATCACTTGTCTGACAAAACCTTGTCAGATCAAGTAGAAAAAAGCTAACATTCCCAGTGCATCCATCCGAGGTTTCATGCTAATGTCTCCCGGGACAAGACCCCAGGAATATAAGGAATGGTTTATAAATCCTCAAGCAGTTCAATAAATCTCCTTTAGTAGATACAAACTGGTCTGTTTTGAAGACACAAGGAGCAGTAAGACCTCCAAACCTGACTTAAGTCTTCTTCTAGAACAAGGAAAATGATAAACCAGGGAAAACAGATTAAAAAAATCCACAAAAAGATCAAACATGTTTGTCAGCGCCGGCATAGCAGCAACACCTTCAAATGGCCTCTTCCCACCTCTTCCCCAGAAAAGCAGAGGAGCCACTTCACCTTTCAAGGTGATGTAACCCGAACTATTACAGCTACACACAGTCAGCAACAACTTGTTGAGGACTGAATACGGCTGATGTGATTAAGAAGTGACCTGGAGGGCAATGGTGTTTCTCCTGTAAGAAGCCACCAGTGCAACAGCAGCAGGACCGAGGTGCAGACCTGTCCACGTAGCTTCAGTCTACCAAGAAGCAATGACAACAGCTGACCACTGAAGCTGCCCAGGCTTATTCTGGTCTCTACCTGCCTACTCAGTAGAAAGCCTAGGTCAATATGAGTAGATTGTCACTATACTTGTAGACTTCAAGGTTTCTTTTTTGTCATTTTCATTTTTCTTTTTCTTTTTTTCCATGGCATCAATCTCTACATCATCTTAAATTCTGATTAATCTAAGTCAGCTGCAACTTGTTGCAGTTATTTTTAAAGGGAGAAAGAAACTGAACCAAAACAGTGCCAACATTTCCTGCTCTTCACTTTTTCTGACTTGTCTACCTAAAGCCATAAGCTCTTCAATGCACACCGTGCCCCTCAGGTTAGGAGCGTGCAACACCTGTGATTTCCCTGTGGGTCTGTAGATGCTACAGTAATACAAGCAATACCTGACAGTGTTTAAATGCTGACATCTGGAGTTCACTTGTTGAGAATTTTATGAGAGGAAAGAAAGAAAGCTCACTTTATATGTAATTTTACATGTCACAGCTTTGTTTTTCATTCCCAAATATCATCCCTTTCCCTCAATTAGTCAGCCTTCTGTTGCATGAAATGACTGTCATCTTGTGAATGCTGTAATTGCCTTTTGCAAGATGAAAACTGGGTATAGTACCAAAAAAACCCCCAACCACCTAATGGGGCAAACACTGCATATATACATATAGCTTGGTTTAACTTCAGAGGTGGGAGTGGACAGGCTTGAAAAGAACAGACTGTGCTCCATAGCAAAATGTTATTGTAGAAAAATATTTAGGCCCTGCTTTGTGATTTAAATAGTAAAAACCTTACATCTATACATCTTTATCACAAGTGATTTCAAAGGCCTTCACAGCACAAGCAGAAACTGTTCTGCTCAGTCCTGAACGGCGGCCAGCCCTGGGGTGAAGCGGCACGGCTATTTAAAAGTGATTTACAGCATGAGGTTAAGAGGAGCATTCGATGCAAATGAACTCACTGGATGATTTCTGATGGCTAACATGCCATTAGCCTTCCTCATACCAAGCCAACATTTCAGGCTTTTGTGAAAACCACCATGATTTTTTTAAATAAAAGAAAATTTTAAAAGCTCAAAGGGCTTATCCAGGTGGAGCTGGGCGGGAGGAACTGAATTTTGTTCACGAGGCACTCTCCAGATGAAATTTCACTTACAAAGGAAAGAAGGTTTAAAAAAAATAACCTGTCTGGGTGGAACCTGGCAGAAGTGCCTAGACAGGGGACTTTCCCTGCTACCCTGCACTAACTTGTCCCATTAATCCTTTTAATTTCATGTATTCATTTTTACACAGCTTAGCTTGTTCACTGCATGCCAGTACAAATCACGTTTTGCTCCCTCTTCTCTCATCATGCTCCCTTCTCTGACAGGACCTGGCTGCTGCTGCAGTAACTTATGTCGTCTGTCAGCTGGGCCACTGGGATGCAAATCTCTTTTTGTCCCCTTGGGGTGCCATCGATACTTTATTAAGAGTTTGCATCTCTCTTTATCCAGGGAAGTGATGGACTAACTGCGTTTTCCTTCCTCTCTAGTGGTCTCAGAGGGCAATAAATAAATAGATAATCTCTAAAAATGTCTAGTAAATAATGGCTGAAGGAGAATTGACTCTTAATTTATCTAGGTTTTCTTAAAACTGGAATTTGTTTTAAAAAAATGTATGTTTCAAGTATCATTTCCCCCCTCTTTTTCCTGAAGCCATGTCATAAAATAAGTTAGTGATACATAACTGAGACTCATTTGCACTGAGTGTCCAAAACTCTGTCTAAAAAGCTAGCTCATCCACCCATCAGATTTTGAAAATACAAGCTCTATACCACATTCAAGTCAGGACCTGATCTGCATGTGACAAGTCCTCCCTACTATGGGGGATGCTTGGAGCTGCCATTTAATTTGAGGGCCAAGTTCTAACAAACAAACATCTGAAGATTCACCAAAGCTTCAAAGTTAATTGTTTAAGTTTACCCAAACCCATGCTCATTCCCCTTGTTTGGCAATGCTCAGTTTGTGCTTAACCTTAAGCATATGGCAATGAAGTTCTCAGAGAAGCTTCTCAGTACACGTAAAGCTAAATATACACTTTACCATTTTTCTTAAAACTGTGCCATTCTGAGTAGTACTTCTGACAGCAATTTTGGCGTGTCAGGAGATGAGAAAGCAGTTCAACTTCTCAGGATTATACAAAAAAAAAAGATTTTTGTTCCTCAGAGCATAACGGAGCTGTGAGAATTGAAGGATCCAGAACTGGTGTGTTTGAACACACAGCTCTTGCAGTTTTCAACAGAAACCCCTACACCGACTTCTGGAAATCACTTTACCCAGGATTTCCAAATGTCTGTAAGATCAGGCTCTTTTGGAGTTACATCTCCACTTCTACAACAGAGCAAGAAAGGAATATGAGAGAGCAAGCAGGCTCCCCACTAGGATTTTTTACTTAATGTTATGAAAATAAAATTACTTCCTTTTGAAATTTCTTTTTCTTGGTTAAGGCTAGGTTGTCTCAGCTTTTGTTCTGCTGGTAATCCCTTTGACTAGACACAGGCTGCTCCTGTCTCTAAATCCTCAGTGTCTCAGGTAAAGAGGCGGCGGGCGGCAGAGGAGTGGTCCTGGCTGACCACAGCAGGTTGGGGGAAGCAGCACCCTGAGCCGCTGGTGCACCCGCACTGAGACACAGCCTTCATTAGCTGCTCATACACTGGTTTTCTCTCCAAAGCCCTCTCAACTTTTCCAGGAGATAGGTCAGATGCTGCTCTCTGATGGAGCAGCTACTCCATATCCTATGTTTCCCATGCCTAAACACAGGGCCCCATGCACTATATATGGCACATCTTTCAAACCCTTCATCAGGTACAGAATTATTCATTTCCTCATGGATTTTTCAATAGGCTCATCATGACAGCATCCAAATGCTTCTCAAATACCCACGGGTGTTTCTTCAGAGCAGTCTGATGAGGATGGGAAAAGATGAGGTCCTGAGGCATGAAGACTAGCATAAGTCACCGTGAGTTTGCTGTGCCCAAGATGAGATAACGGAGACACATTTTCAGAGTTGAAGTTACACGGCAGTTCTTAGGTTCAAGGCCCTGCTCCAACACCTCCAGGCAGGTGAAGGTCCAGCATCCCTACAACACAGACCATAGCAAACATATTAGACCTGCAAAAAACTAGGAGCCCACAGTGCTTGACGCCACGGGAAAGCTGTGATCAGCCCATTTACTCAGCCCTGCTCCAGGGCTCCACAGCAGAGGCAAGTCCAGGCGTGCATCCTGCTGCCTCCTCCAGGAGACCCGCTGCCCACCTCCTGCAGTTCGCCACTTCATTCACTCAGTGCTTTGCAACCTTCACAAAGCAGAGGAGCCCGGGATCCCATGGTTTTGTCCTCTCTGCTGCTCTTGGCAATGCTTTTACCTGCAGCCCACTCACTGAGCACCGATGTGAAGCTTCGGTCCACTCAGAGCATTCTTCTACTATCTGCTTTCTTTTCTTCTGGTGTACGCCTGATGGAAGTTACTGTTTCCTAGACCTGGCACTTGGCCTTGCTAGCCCCCACACTGATCCATTCCAGTCTGGCTGCAAATGCTCTCCATCCCCTGGTTTCCCTAAACATATTCCTGCATCCATATTCCTCAAGAAGCTGCTATCTCTATGAAGAGAGTCACTGTCTTCCCAAAAACAGATCACCCTGTTTGTCACTCTCACCTTGCTTCACTCCCCCTCCACCCTTCAAAACAGAAAGACTTATGAATAAGAAAGGTTTGTTTAGCAAGTTAAACTCAAAGATTACTTTAAACAGAAGGTTATGAATAAACAGAAGACAAAGCACAGGCATTCAGCATTGCAACTGGATCACTCTCTAATGGCCTCGTCTTTGTCTAGAATTCAGCAGGTCTTGCCCTGCACATCACAGTGCAGACGGCAAAGTTTGGGAGATAAATGCAAATACTCAGCTTGAAACCTGGTGTTTCACGATTCCCTGCCACATGCCCATGGGGGTGAAGGCTGTCCCATTTCCTCACATCATATTGTAAGCAAATGTTTCCTTCCCATCTGCAATCCTCCGACTTTGTAGAGCTTGCTGTCAGCACCCAACCTCACAGACACCCTAAGTTACACACAACGTATTTCACAGCCCAATTAGACCCATTTAATTTACTACTGAATTTCATAAGTACAGTGGCCATGGGCTTGTGCTCCACACTATTCGAGGCTCCAGTGCTGTGTCCCATCAGGGACTCATGTCCCAGCTTTTCCAGCTGCTAAGGAGGAGAGTTGCCAATAGGTCAGCATTTCTACCACACCCACAGGCCACACAAGCTGGCTCTCCAGCACCTTACCCGTGGGCTGGTTTCTGGCACTTCACATTCTCATAAACTTTGTTCCTTTTCTAGTTGGAGCCTGGAGCATGAATATTTGCAGTACATCTTTTCCACTTCCTCCAGAATCTCTTTTTGAGATTGCAACTGCATCTCCCCTGCACCATCTCTTCTATTTGTACATGAGTACACATCAGACACAACATCTTAAGACTCTCGATTAGCCTCTTCCTAATTACCCTTGCCACAGCATCCATGCACCAGCAAAGTAGGAGCAACATTGGATGCAAATATACTACGTAGGGTTCAACTTCTGCCCTTGTAATTCTTATCTCAGTTTCTCCAAGCTATATTTCCTTTGAAGAGTAAAATGCTCTCTTCTCAGTATCACTTCTGGTACTCTTACTCTAAACAGAGGAATCTCACTTTTCTTTTAGTTAACAGTAGTTTCCTCATTCACCTTCCCATCTTCATAAGATGCAGATCTTCAGTTCTGGACAGGTTTAATGCAGCCTCCCTAGGATCCCAAAAAGCCACACTTCTTTTGAAAAAATCAGGAGAACTTGAGGCATTAAAGAACAGGTTTGACAACTGTTAGACGATTGAGCCAATCCTGCCTTGAGTCAGGGAGAACTAGATGACATCTTAACGTCTCTTCCACCCCATCCTTTTATAAGTCTATTATTTTATACAGTTAAAGATGGCCAGAAAGCATATTTCTCCATTGGCATTTCCCAGCTTTTGAGCATCTGCAATCTTAAGAATGTTCTTTTAAGGGGAGATTTTTGCACATATGGGCATGCGTAATGCAATGGAGAGAAAATAAAGTTGTTTGAATACTGTCCTACAGTCATTCCTCCTGTGACAGGAGCATTTGTCCTAGATGCTGTCAGCCACTACTTGGAACAAAACGAGAATCACTAAGCCTCTTGAAGCCGAGTAACCCTGTGGGCCAGCAACCATACCGCATTATATATACCCTGTACCTCGGCAGCGAAGCAGTTAACATAACATTTTTGTTCATGTGAAAATACAAAGCAGCTGCTTAGTTCTACACTTGGCAGAAGAAGGCAGCCCCCTCTGCACTCCTTGTCTTCTGCTGCTCTTGGATCATTGCAGAGTTAACCAGCTGTTGCATTCCACATACCAGTTACACCAGTTCGGAAAAGCAAGAGCAGGGTTAGTTTTATGGCTGTACAAAAGGAATGAGAATAATACATTACTGAACCAGAAATGACAATATTTATATAATAAACATTTTCAGGAACATAATGATTCCTTTGTCGTCAAAATTTTGGAGTGGTTAATTGCGCACACAAGAAGTGCACCTAATCCGCATGCTCAATAGCAGTTAGTATGTTCCCAAAGCATCTATGCACTGCAGATCTGGCCATCTGCACAGCCCTTCCTGCAAAAGTCCTCACAAAATAGGGTGGTCAAATGCACAAACACTTCTGAAAATATAGTTGCGTGTATGAAATGCCTCATTTTTTATGTCTGTGAAAATGCAACTCAGATGATTTTGTTTCCAAGTTTAAAAATATCAGACTAAACCAAGCATTGAGCATTTATTGCAAAAAGTTCTTACTAGCTCTGTGCATACTAAGAGGGTATTCAGGTATGAGTTTACAATTTGGTCTTGAGATATGGCGGACATAGCCGTGAATATCAGCTGCAGACTGAGATTCAGATTCAGAACCTGTCTGTTGCTTCAGATGTTCATTTCAGGCTAAACTCAAGTTTACTGAGTTCTGTATCTGACTAAAATCTAGAGCAAAAATCTATGTAAGTCAAAACAGGCTTAGTGTGAAAACTTTCCTAAAAGCTGAAGTGTGGGTAATTGGCGTGGTTATCGGTGTCTTTTCAGAAGGTCTGTCCTTTGCTTCCTAAACATCATAAGGAAACTCCCACACTAGTGAACTGATGAACTGGCAACAGATCACAAAGAGTACCTGAAAATGAAACAGAGAAAGAAGAGGCCATTCCTAAAAATGAAACCATTTTTATCTGGGAAAGTTTACAAAGAGAAGCCAAAGGGTTTGCAGAGTTCATACATGATTTTAGCTCAGAAGCTATGCTCCCCATACACAGAAGTCTATGCTAAAATTTAGCCTGAATAAACTGACATCTCATATTTCATTGTTTTAAATGAGTTCCTAATAAATAGACTTTGGGGGGAGGGGGGAAGCATTAAAGCAGGCATTGCTGTTTAATCTCATGACGGGTTAGCCCAGCCTCCCTGTCCCCTTGGAAATACAGCACTGACACAAACTCATATCAATAAAAAACTGATCCTTATTGTTGTTTCTTCTCTCTGTCCTGCTACGCTCATCCTTCTAATCACTAGTGGCTGCTTTCTCTGCTACAATGTCCCTAAACCCTGACATTCATTTCCCATACCCCTTGACATCAAATGCCCAGGCCCCAGCAATAGTGACTCACGGATCTCCTCGCTCTCTTCCAATTTCTGGACTTCCCCTGAAACTGAGTTTCTAGGAGTAGATTTCCTGTGTTTGATTTCTTGGATCTGCAGCTCCTAGCAACGTTTGCCAGTAGCGCAAGTCCTCAGTGGCCACCACATGGATTTCCAAGCTTTTTTTTTTTTTTTAAATGCAAACTAAAAATCTTTAAAACAGAGGAAACTCAGCCAAATGTGAAACCAACATTAAATGGCATTCAAGCAAACGGTACTTGAAAGAGGAGGGAAAAGATTTTCCTACATCCAAGACTTCTTGAAATTTCTGAATCACTTCTCTCAACAGATTTTTTTTTTGAAAGGAATTATCTCATGTATTTTCCTTTTGCAATAATAACTGTAAATGATACATACCAAAATGATATCAGGTCAATGGAGATATTGAAAAATTCAGAACATTGCTATTTCAGAATTTGACTATTTCCTATCTAAAAAAACCACTGTTCAAATTTCAAATCATAAAGTCACCTTCAAATGAGAAACACAGCTTTCTTTACGAAAACGTTGAAAAGTCCCACTTCAGTAATTTCTTCCAGAATTCCTTCAAATCTGAGTATTCATCAAAGCCAGCCTTTCCCAGAGAATTGGGTATATTGCACTGAAGCACCAATCATGTAATAAATCAAAGTCCTTGAGCAGCAGCAAAATTCTTTATAAAAAAAGCCTTTTTTTTTTTCATATATAGATCAGGAGGTGAGCTCAGAGAACATAATGAAGTATGTTGCATGGTTGTCTACTCTGGTTAATTTGTTATATCCTATAATGCACCGAGGCTGGAAGCCTGACTTGCCTTCCAAACAGCTTTCCTAGCACCTTCCTTCCCCATCCAGCCCAGGACATACTGTGACCTAGAGAGTGGTATTTCTATAGGATATCTGCAGCTCTGCTGTTCCTGGCAGTAGGACTGAATGGCATGCTGGAGTTACTCCTGGGAGTGCCATATTCGGACAGGATTAGATAATTGCAATGAGCGCTGGGTACCGCAGTGATGCTCGCCTGTGAGCTATTATTTGTGGGATGTAGGCTAATGGCTTAATAGGTCAGGCATCCCACTTCCAATGGAACAGTTTTATCTTCATGATGGAGTGAATTGTTATTGTTAGTTAGTGGTGTGTGGGATTTGTGTTAATGTCATTACTAACTGAGTTATTAATGCAATGATAGTGCCAGGCTGTTAATTAATTACTTGCAAGATGGTTTTGGTATCCAGGTCTGCCTGTGACTGGAGAGATTCAGGTCTCCCCCTAACAACTGCCCTGCGCTTGCCAGTGGTGAGGTCACTCCAGCAAGAGCACCTCTGAAGGTTACCCCTCCCTGCAGAGGTTTTCAATATTCCCTTTTAAAGAAATGTTCTCATTTTTGAGAGCCACACAACAAGTCCTTAAACTTGCTTATGCTTCCCGAGAAATAGGAAATAATCAAGAATCCCTGCTCAGACAGGGCAGATCTCTTTGAAACCCTTGCTTTACAGTTTGCCTGTGTACTGGCTGGGCACAGAATCCTTCACCGCTATTTTACAGTGCTGTTTTTTTATATATAAAAAACCTGCACCTTCACTAGAGCTAGGACTTGAATGCAGCTCTCCTTTACCCAGAGCTAGTGGTTATTCCAGAGTTTGTCCCTCTGACACAAGAAACCTTCCCCTTTACTCCAAAAAGTTTGTTTCAAAGAATTGGCATTTTCCAACCAAAAGACTTTTAATAACAAAATTCCTGAACAGCTCTAATTATACCCCACGGCTCAGTCTGAGGGATAATATTGTTACCCTCTGTAAAATAACGGTCCAGCATCCCATTATGTGTCCCTGATCCTCAGGAACTTGGAGGGGGAGCGTTGGAGAGAAGCACAGAAATTTGGGGGGCTGTTAGGTGAGTGCGTGCTGCTTCTTTCCCCACCCTGGATAAATGACTGCTCCGTGACTGCTGCGGGATCAAAGCCGTGTGGAAAAAACGTTACAAAAGCAACTGGTTTCCGTGTGCTGCACACAGTGGGAGAACAGACGGACAAAGGACGTACCCATCTTAACTGTCCAGCCCCAGCTGCAGGCAGGTGAACGCCAGCCTCGTGCTGCACACAGCAGCGCCCGAGGCACAGGCTGGCCCCGGTCCCAGTGCTGCCCCGAACACCCGGGGCGATGCGAGAGGTCGTGCATGGGCTGGGATTCCTTGGCGCATCATCCAGCTCTCCCACCAATTTTTCAAGCACGTCGCAGAGCTTCGGAGTTAACTTTCTAATGAGGATAATTATTATTATTACATGCATATATATATATATATATATATATATAAAAGCCCCAGATCCCCGTGAGGTTTCTTCAGATTGTCCCAGAAAGAAAACATTTTCATTGTGTGGGCTGTGATTGGGAACACATGTACATGCCGCACCCCACTTCGCTCCACTCGCTCTGGTACTAATTACAAGGGGAGCAGAGCCCAGTGCAGAGGTTTCTTTAATTCCTTGGTTTTGGAGACTCAGCAATCGAATTACCTGAAGAGGCTGGAGCTTCTCTGGGGTACAATCAGTCATGCAGCGTTTGGGTTAGGCCAGGGTGGGGAGACACGGATAATATATATACGCTGGCAGCATTATGTAGCCACCCAACTAGGGAAAAAGGAATTTCTCTTAATTAATGGCGTGATGTATGACACGTTAGCAACACAAACTCTTTAATAAACCCTGATGCCTTCTTTTACAATTCACACAAGATGAAAGCGTGCCGGGTTACCTGTAGGAACCCGGTATTCAGAAATGCTGGCAGAGCAGCTTGTGGTGAGAGAGCTTTAATAGCTGCACATAGTGCTTTTGATTCTGGAGTTGATTTTAGACAAAGCTGCCTTGAAGCAAAGGAAGCAAGTTTCACTTTCAACCTCGCCTAAGGCTGCTACCCAGAGATGAAGATACCGGTGAAGAGGACTGAAATCTTCATTTAATTAACTATCATTCCCAATAGGACAAGCTTGGGAGGTTTGGTTCGGAGCATGATTATCTGAACCAATTGAGCTAAAATATTGGCTTTCCAAGTTCCAGTTCAAGTCTTTGTTTGGCACAGGACTGAGACACAGAATAGATGTGAAGCTCAGATTCACTCAGATTACCCAAAGTAAAGTATAAGGGTACTCAGATTCGGCTTACGTCAAAAAAACATGTTTACAGTTACAACGAATTTGGCCTTCTCCCACACTAAAAGCTATTTATTTAAACCTCTCATTTTGGTCATGTCTTTTCCATCTTATATTTCTTAGCCTGCTAGGTCAAAAAGTGAGTAAATAGGTCAAGTGCTTCACAAAAAATGAAATACAGAGGAGATGTGGCCAGGACTTGGACTCCAGAGCTCTAAATTAAGCATATTAGCAAAGACTGTTATGAATTACTATTTATTCTTACGGTCTTTGATGGTCTTTGCCTCCTTGAAGACCAGTTTCTGGTTTAGACCAAGAAAGGAAAGGAAAAGGAAATGCCCCAGCTCTTGGAACCTGTGGAGATCCCTCAGCTGAGATCCTGGAAGCACTAAAACCTCAGAAAGAGAGAGATGGGGACAATGAAGTCAAAATATGAAGAAAGAAATAAAATCTTAATCAGGGCCCACCAAATTCAGCAGAAAAAACGGGCATGATTCCCATGGCCTTCAGGACAAGCCCACGACTCAGAGAAGGGACACAGATCGCAGACTGCAGACATGACAGTAAATTTCAAACTCGCCTAATCACAAGCATAATAACAAAAACATTTTAGGACTCTTCTGTAATAAATTCATGGCATCTTGTGTCCTTACGCTTAAAAAAGGAAGACAGATCCCTTTGACCCAAGACCAAGACCAGGCTGTAGCATAACATTGTACTGTCCAACTCCATACGCTTGAGATCTGTGTGGGGTGACCTGTAAGGAAAGACTCCAGAGACCACTCAACACAGGACTTTTTCTCTGTATTACACACCACAGTCACATTGCCTTTCCTCCACGGCTCTCCATAAAGGTGAGAAAGAAGAAAAAACTCTCCAGTGAGTAAAAACATTATATTCCTTGAAAGACAAAGGAGAGGAGAAAAAGTCTTGCTCCAAACATGCTTCTTCGTTCTGGTATAAAACTTTTTTCTTTTTCTTTTTTTTTTTTTTGAGAGCAATTTAGTGTGGCCAATAAAAGCCCAGCTAATTTTTAAATCAGCATGTAGCCAACTCAGCCACCCAGTAGCTCTGTCCTTGGGCAATATTATTGAAGCACACACAATCTATACTAAAGCGATCAGCTTCCCTCGGGCCTGCCAAGGGGATGCGTTAGGCGAGCCCAAAATATGACAGAAGGAAATTTATGTGCAACTTTTACACATAATATCTCATTATGACTCTCCCCAATCTTTCAATTTTAAAAATAAACGGCCTTTGTAATGATTTTACCAGGAGCATGTTGGAAGGGAGATTGAAAAAGAAAAAGGAAAGTGGCTTTGGCTACAGTTATTTCTTTTGCTCTTCTTCTCTCGGGTTTTTCTTTAATTTTCCTGAAGATGTTTCCACTCAATTTAGGAAGAAATGGAATTTCCCCCTCCCTGCCACCACTCTTTCTCTGTTTTGCCCACGTTTTCAAAGAATGGAATGGCTGACATAATGAAGCCTCTGTCAATAGCAAAATCATTTTGACCGGTTGGTAAATAATGAAAGTTTCCACTTAACGTGCAAGCCAGCTTACCCAGGGGACGAGCGCTTGGTCCCTTTCCAGGCCAGCAAACTGTCATCCCTTGCATTCCGCACACACACACATGCACACATCTGAGAGCATTGCCTTGCAGCAAGGAGAAACAAGAGAGTTCAGCTGAGACCAGAGTTAGCGGTTGCTGTGCCATGAAGCACATGCACTGGTGGACACTCGAGAACTGATTGCACAACCATGCCAGCTGGCGCTTGCAGGATCGGGCCCAAAATGGAATCGAAAAAAGATGGAATAAATCAATATGCACAAATAAGAGGGGCGAAAAACCCCAGTGGTGATTAATCTGCAAATACACAATCGCCAGAGCTGAACTCTAGGACTCGGTTTGATAAATAAAGGGAAACGCTGTACATTTGCCCTTCTCCACTAAGATGCCAGTCGTTGCATGATTTTCTAATGTTTCATTGTGGGTATCAGCAGGAATGACTTCATGTGCTATTCTTACTCCACAGACCACAGCTTGAGAACCCACGGGAGGAACATATACCTGAAGTGAGAATCGGTTATAAGCATTTTCGGGAACAACCTCCTCTTAGGGGGGTAAGGAAAACAAACAAAGCTAAACTCTCACAGCTTCTGCTGGTAGCAGAGCGGGTTGTTCTCAGAGCAGAAAGCAGAATCGCTGCCAATGTACACTGGCTGGTGGAAAGAGCTTTCCCATTGCGGGCTGATGGGCAAACGACCATTATCAGGCAAAGAAAACTGGAGCAAATGTAAAATTATTCCAATCTGTACAAAAAAAGCTTTCGTTGTTACACAGTACTACACCATATTTCCTTTGCATCCCACGTTCCCAAACACCTTCTCAGGACACAACAGCTTTTATGCCTGTTCCCCTCTAGTTAGTCTCTTCCCTCCTCTGAAGTCCACGCGCTGGTACAGCGTCATGCTTTTAACCATATTTGCTTCACTCATTTATACAGTGCTGCTTACTTTTCCATATGACTACACACTGTTTGGTTTTCATTTTTGATGTGCTTGTGAAACCGGTAGTAAAGTTATTAGCACCAAAAATCTGTAAATACCTTTTGGAGGACTCATTATTCTCCTCATCAATCCCCACACCCCTCCAGTGAGCCCAGCACTGACAGCCCGTCAATACCTGCCCTTATGGAGCCAGTGGGGTGATCTCTTCCCTCGGATGGCTGTCAGCTGTATCTTTTCTCTGAGGGCTCAGCTATGAATTATTTGTGTAATTCTGGGGAAACCACAAGAAATCTTGAAGCTGGATACTGAAGCAAATAGAAAGAATGTATATATATTTAGTAAATGGCCATGACAAAAATAACATCAGAAAACATAGAGAATGGAAGAAAAAATATACATCTTGGCAAGCAGATTGTGTATTTTCATTGTAGTTATAATGTATTAATTCTACATTCGAAGAGATCGTTTGGTTTAGGCAGGACAATTTCACTTCATTTATTCTCTTCAAGAAAAAAAAAGACCGAGGTCAAAGGGCTGATCCTCAGTAGCTTATTCCACGCTACCTAGAACAAAATAACTAGAGCTAAGAACTGAACCAGGATCTCCCCAGGGTGATTTTACAGACTAATGCAGTTCTTTTACCCGTGCCACCAAGGCCTGAAAAAAAATTGTATTTAATAGAAGGAGTCTTCCAACAGAGGGATGAAACTGAACATGCTGAATTTAGAAATATTTAAAGGAGATTTACCAGTTAATGTTGGTCGACAGGGATTGTTTGTTGTAGTAGCTTCACTGTAACATTTGTTTTGGGAGGGAATGGCTGCACCAGCATTATTACCATTAGTATTAGTGACGTAAAATACCATTAGATAAATAGAATTTAGGAGCAAGTGGCAGAAAATCATCAGCCTGGGGGTTGCTGTGGGTTGAGTGGCATAATATGGCCAACTAATTCTCTGGGCCTCAGTTTTCCCCACTGTAAAATGGGTACAACCCATTACATTAATAAGAATTCATTTATTCTTAGATGCTGCTTTGAATTTGGCATCTGCTATGGACACACAATGTATGTGAAGAACTTCAGACCAAGCCCATTTTGAATACCCCTGACACAGGCCATACATGAAACATACGGCAGTAAACCACCTGAACATTTAGCATCCAGGGTGGAATGTTGCAATTCCACTGATTGCAGTAAATACATGTTTGTGTTATACCATAATTGCTCAGCTTTTAAAACAAACAGCACAACAATTAGCGCATGGCTGTTCTTCATACACCTTAACATCCCTCACTTCACTGAATGCTTTATATGAGAAATTTTACCCCTTTGTTTGAACGGATTTAAAGCAAATGTGCCTCAAATCTTTCCAAGCTTGCCACATCTCCAGATATTACCTGGCAATGCTACTGCTCTCACTGAGCAGTCTGAGGCTAGAAAACCCTCTTGAAGTGAAGGCACCTTTGTTTCACCACTGATCTCTTTGGAAATACGAAGCACTGGACACATCCCAAACCCATTTTTCCATCCGTAGAGCGGAGAGTCTTTTCTATTGAGTTGTTATAATGGGATCCACCACTACAGAAGTTGGGCATATCTTTCAATATTTTCTAGGTGGGGTGTGAACACATATTTATTTCCAAACACATTTATTTCCAAACGAAAAGATTGACTAGAAAGCTCAGAATTTAAGAACGTTAAAAAGGGCAAAAGGCTGGGAACGCAGAGAGAAGAGCATGCGGTGGTGGGGCTATTTCAGACTCATCTTTCTTACCTGCTCTTTTGGAGACCTCCGGTCACAGGCCAATGTCACACTTTTGCTCCCGGCAGGCTGACCACAGAGGAAAGTCTGGCCACTTGGTCACAGTTACCTAAGGCAGCCAAAAAGTTCAGTGACTGCTTGTGGTTTCAAATCCCAGAACCCATAAAGCACAAATACAGGTTCTAAATGCGAGGCTGTGACCTCTCCACTCACCAATAAAACATGCCCAAAGTCATAATAAACAAAACATTACAATTCAGGGTGGCAAGGCATAAACCAGTCATATATATTTTCTTTCTGGCCACTTAAGCAAATCTTAGCCTTTACCAAAAACTACCTCGGTGAACTAAGTTAGCAAAACAATCCTGATTACAACATAGGTTAAAAAAAAGAAGTCAAATAAACTTAACCTAGGGTTTCTCATGGGATGTTTTATGTTCTTGTTGTTGCAGAGCAGAATATGGGCCAGGATAAACATGGAAGGGACACAAGTGTGATAATGTAATGATACCTTTTATTAGCTCAAAGAAGAAAAAAGAATAACAGAACTTTGGATACATCAAAGGTCTTTTTTCTTCACTTTCAAGATGCAGAAAGGAAAAACCTCAGCTTGTATATTCCTGACAATACTCATCTTGTCAGGAGCATGAACTCACGTTGTGGGCTTTTCATTTCTCTGGATAGCCAGCGACGGAGGGGGAAGGGGAGAAAGAGAGTTGCTTTGTAGGAATTGAAGGAGCTGACATCTGGTTATACAACAATACAAATTTCCAGGTCATACTTAACAGCACGAATAATAAACTGAAAAGAGTTGCTGGCTACTTTCAGTGTGACACCGTGGTAACCTTGTTAAGCTGTTTTCCACGGGCTACCTATAGAGCTGCAGCGGATTGCAGTCAGGGAAGGAGCAGAGCCAGATTTTTAGGAAATACTTACTTTTGCAGGAGATAAAGATGATAAGATCAGAGCCAAAGATCGGTACTCCTGTGTATCTGAGTCTTTTCACAGAGGGGACAAGATTCAGAGCTGCTGGAGGGGAAAAAGGAAAACCAAAACAAAAAACCCAAGCAAAACAAACAGTGCACACGAGGAGATAAACCTGTGGATAAAAGTGATGTGTTGGCAGTCCGGTATCTGCTGGCTATTATCAGATGCAGCAGAGTTGGTGCAGTGGATTAATGATTTCTTTTCCATCCTCTTACATCTCTTTCAGCCCCTGCCATCATTTATTATAGCATCCTTACTTTGTTACTGAGACTGACAGAAGGGGAATAAACTTTACCCTGCAGGTGTTTTCAGGAGAAATTATCTTTTCCCCAGGAACTGGATCCTAGATTTGGTGAGTAATAGTTATTTTTCCCAACAGTTCATGACACTGTAGTAGCAGATGCTTTTTCCCTGGGTATTTCAGATATGCCCACCTACTTCCTAAACAGTACTGGTCTTCTGTGAATACACGGTTGTAAATGTATGAAGTATTTGAGAGGGTTACGCTAGAAAGTATATTAAAGGATCTATCACTTACATTGATTTTAAAGCATTAAATTTTGACATCTTTGGTGCAGACAGACCAAGAAGCTTAAAATGTATTTATCACACAAGAAACAGAGTAAGTCCATTTTACCTTTTCAAAGTAGATCTCAAACTTCCTCAAGCAATAATGGCATATTTTTCAATTGACTAAAATAAAAAAGGGATTAATAGGATTTAGGGTGACTGGAAAGAAGGAGCCATCTCTAAAGGAGATTTCAGAACAAAGGCAAAGGGAGACG